>NC_091945.1:19341190-19979096 GCF_041260155.1 Ptychodera flava | reverse complement strand
GATAAACATTATGATTCTCTAGCTACCGGTATTTGAACTTAATGATAACTAGGTGTTTTAGTAATTCTGTAACTTTTTTTTTCATGTTATCTATTCAATCAAGAATGACTTCTGGACTTTAGAGCGCGACATTGAAAGAATGCCCAGCGCATTCGGAAGAAAATGGAAGTTGGAAGGCAGTTGCAAAGATCGGTCGACGGAACTGATATCGAACCCCTGTGACGTCTTTGCCCAACGACGGCTTCGTGCCTCAGAGTTGTGTCAGAAGCTTCGCGAGGCACCTTTCACCGGTAGGTCAACTATCGTGCTGTCGACTGTTTTATGTGTACTCGCCCACAAGTTCCCGCGCTACCAATATCGGAGATTTAAAATGACTTTGATTTAATACAGAACATTACTTTTTCCATTCTGTCTTGCTTATGATTAAGTCACACTCACGTCTGCTTATTAAATATTCAAGGACGGTTATTTCTCGAGTAGGAACAGAAAACTTCATGGACGACAACGTTTAGAACAGGCTATTTCTATTTTCCCGCTTTTTTATTCACGGCTTCATTCTCTGCGTGTTTCAATCGGAGAATAACTATTCACATTCACGTCAACGTTTCACAGATTGCCATAATTACATCGACGTCAGTGATTTCCACCAAAGTTGTATGTATGATTTGTGTTCGACCAGTGGAAATGCACAGCGTACTTTCTGCGATGCAGCTGCCACGTATGCCATGGAATGTGCCAATAAAGGACACGTGTTGTTGTGGAGAGACGCCATTTCAGAATGCAGTGAGTGATGTATTCCTTTACATATTTTTACAATGTTTAATGTCTGCCGATCGATATTGATTATTATGTACACATTCCTAAAAGGCTCTAAATTACAAATAGTAGTAAACCAAAAACAACCAGGCTAGTTACAATTGCTACGCTGTCGTTCTTGTCAACATCTTATCACAATATTGCATCTACGATTTCACCAAAACGATGTTGTATGATAGAGAATTTCGCATGATAAAAGCATGATAAAAAGAGAGAGCTTGTTATGAAGTTTTGAAGAGGACATAATACTCATTAATTGCCGTGTCTGAAACATCACCCAGCTATAACCTGCTCCGGTGATAAGGTGTACCAGGAATGCGGCTCGGCATGCGAATCGTCCTGCGGAGCTCTGGCAGCTGACCGCACTTGCCAGGAACGGTGTATCCCAGGGTGCAGTTGTCCAGGTGGTATGGTTGAAGATTACTACGGTGATTGCATACCTATACACGACTGTCCATGTTTATACAACGACAGAATATACTTGCCAGGTGCAACTATACAGCAAGGGTGTAAGTCCTGGTAAGTTAAGTTGTTTTTTCTCTTTTTTTTATGAATTTCACTCGGTAGAGTGATAACGCGAATTATATCCTACCATTACGTTGGTGGCGCAAATACAACAATCTGATTGGTCGAGGCGTGAAAAGAACAGCGCCATATTCGCGATACAGCATTCTCTGAAGACGCACGTAAGAACTAGGGTGAGGGTCGACGTTTAAGGCCCAAAATTTCAATATCCTGTGTTAGTATATATTAGCAATGTCACCTCAGCCACTTGTATACCACTGGATTTTGACCAGTTCATTCCACTTTTGCACTCTGTATCGCGGTGAAATTCTCAAGGTAACACCCTCGCTTGGTGTGGTTTATTGCTAAAGTATGTCCCTCTTTACGAGCAAGTCCCAGTGTTGGTGAATGCACAGGCGTACGGAATGTTTCCTAGATCGTCGTCGGATGGGAAGTGACTGACACTGTACTGTGAGGCCGAAGGCCGAACCTCGGTACTGTATAAGAATACAAGGTATGTCACGGAAAAATCGACCGGTGGCCCAAAACAAACGAAATAAAGCATCTGCCTCAAAAAAATTACATCGACCGGTCGGAAATACCTTCAAACTTTCAAATCTTTACTCTGGTTACAGAATTCTTTCAAATCTGCCAGTTATGGGCGATAATTGACTGTCCGGCGAATACTCGCACTTGCATTGCCACTCCGCCATTTTGAATAGCTGTTTTACTCCCAAAAGCCTTTGTAAGTGGACGAGTGACCCCGTGACCCCACAACCGCTAAATTCAACCGTTAACCGTTAGGTAAATTTCATACTGTCAGTGAATACAACTTCAGCTATCTGGCAACAAGGCAATCAACGCAAACCATTGCCTCAGCAGCATGATGTTCAAATCCCGCCATCTGACATTTGTAAACAAACTCTTTACGGGGTCACTCGTCCACTTGCAAAGGCTTTTGGGAGTAAAACAGCTATTCAAAATGGCGGAGTGGCAATGCAAGTGCGAGTATTCGCCGGACAGTCAATTATCGCCCATAACTGGCAGATTTGAAAGAATTCTGTAACCAGAGTAAAGATTTGAAAGTTTGAAGGTATTTCCGACCGGTCGATGTAATTTTTTTGAGGCAGATGCTTTATTTCGTTTGTTTTGGGCCACCGGTCGATTTTTCCGTGACATACCTTGTATTCTTATACAGTACCGAGGTTCGGCCTTCGGCCTCACAGTACAGTGTCAGTCACTTCCCATCCGACGACGATCTAGGAAACATTCCGTACGCCTGTGGGTGAATGCCACCTTCACAAAAGTTGAGAAGGTCGACTTGTACAGATTGAACGTAGTATGCACCGAAAAAGATTTGATCTGTAATCTCGCACTTCCGCAAAAGATGGTGACCCTATGTCGTGTCATATTCCAACAGTGTCTGCCAGAGAGGAAAGGTCGATTGCCCGGATATAGAATGCGACCCAATAGACTGTGGCGAGAATATGGAGTACGTTTCCTGTCAGGACACATGTCCACAGACCTGTGTTAACATGCACACGCCACCAAGCTGTGCCTCTGGTCCATGCGAGGCAGGCTGTCAGTGCCTGGAAGGCTACGTCAGAGATGGTAAGCACGAACATGCATTTTATTTCTGTTTTTGGAAAGAAGACAACAGACTCTTCGAGATTCAACTAATCTTTGGTTGTCGCTGCTCCTCTATTTCACCTAGACCTTTTTCTGACACAGAATGTCATCTTTATGATCAGCAATGATGCGCACAAGTCTGATAAATTTGTCTGTTTGCATTGGATTACACCGAGTGAATCAATCACAGCGGGCGATGACAGTTTACAGTTTACATTACTATCATCTGTGTATCATTCTGCTCGGGCCATCTGCGCAAGTTCTACGCATTCGAAGGAATGGTGACTGTTGACAGACTTATACCCCGAAGGTTTCAATTTTAGTTCCGCATATGCGAGACAGGTAGACAGACAGACAGACAGACAGATAGAGATAGAAACAGAGTTTTACCAGTAGTTTACAGTTTACTTGACATGATATGACGTCGTTGTTTTACTGTTTCTCAGGAGACAAGTGCGTCCCTCCAGAAGACTGTCCATGCAATCACGGTGGCAAGAGTTACGCTAAAGGAGAAGAAATAAAAGTTGACTGCAACACATGGTAAGTCTTTGCAATCTATACAGCTATATTAAGTAGCTTTCGATTGTGTGGACAGTCTTTGGTGACCTAACTGATTCCTTTCTCTCCGGAAAAAAACAGGCTGCAAAAATCGAATGGAAGCATTTATTTGCTAACGTAGTCGCGAAAGAAACACTGAAAGCTGATTGGCTATTAGTACCCATGTGATCTAAATCTGAAATCAGACATTTGTAAAGGTTATTTGTCATTACGTTCAAAAGGAAGGTGACTTATCTCATTTTAGGCAAGTAAATATAATCACTTGCATAAATACGTCCTTTCGTTGTTTGACACACAACGCCGCCTTGTTTTTCAAAGCACTTTGAGTTTATCGTCAATGCAATATCGATCTCAAAAAATACCCGATTCCGTTGTTCTCTATCTCGTCACTTAGTTTTAAAATATTTCAATTTTTTGCTTTGATAGATAGATGGTATACGTACTGCTCAAGCAGTGTAAAGAGTGCGCGATAAAGATGCTCTAAAACGCACAATGGGTGGAAAGTACTTATATTTTCTTCATTGTTTATCAATATCACTTAAATGTTAATATTTTTAAACATGCATGATGATATACGTGATTGCTGAAAGCGTAAGAGCAAGAATATGATCGTAAGCAGACAAATGGACGACTGATAGAAATACTGCTCATTATTTTCAGTACTTGCAACGGTCGTAAATGGGAGTGTGGATCGAACTTGTGCCATGGTTTGTGCACAGCTTGGGGCGAATCACACCACAAGACATTCGATGGAAAAGAGTTTGATTTCTTTGGGGAATGTGTCTACGTGCTATCACGAAGCGCAGAGTCCAACCCTTATCTTCAGTTCACAATCACCACCGAAAATATCGCTTGCAGCCACGCTACTGAGGTGACCTGCGCAAAAGCGATCACCTTCTCAGTCGACACCGGAAACGGAAGGGAGACGATAAAACTTGAAAGGTATTCCTCAGTTACCGTTCCGCCTGGGTCACAATTTGAAGTGTGGAAAGCCGGGCTCTACGTGTTCGTCAGATCGAAGGAGGGAGTCACGATCAAATGGGACAAGGGAACAAGGGTATACATTAAACTTGAGCCAAAACACATGGGAATGGTAAGTGTGATGAATCAAATGTTTCACCACTTTTGGAAATTTAGCGAAACAAATTACTCAACATTTTGCGATATTTTAAATTCAAAATGTGTTAACTCTATGGGGTAAAAATAAAATTTTGGATTTTCAAAACCCTAAGACGGTGAAAGTTTTTTCTTTCTCCAAGAGCTTTAAAATGGGCTTCTACAAGTGGCCAGTCAGAAAAGAATTGTAGAAATTTGAGAGTCCGAATATCTGTCCCGGGGGCGCGTTCTACCTTAACAGAAATGGAAGATATGGCTTTGTCCTTGACAGGTCACGAAAACGTTTGGATCTGTCGGATGGATTTGTTACTTTGATTTACATTCAGACCAGATTAAAGTGACCAAAAGTACGTCCGTGTACATTGTTTAGAGCCTTGTCATAGGTATTTAACCCTATGTTCCAAAATCCCCGTGAATAGTTCCTAATTACTGTCAATACGGCGGAGCCGAGCATGGTAGTGACAGGGATTTATGTCCACATATGTATGGAAGACACTAATCTCAGTATTTGTAACACTGTTAAACACATTTAAAAAAAGACACTTCCACCACCCGCTTGTACCATATGTACAAAAATTCACACAAATGTCGTTTGCCAGATTAACCACACTGTGAATGTCATATCAGTGGTAAATTTTGATTTTTTAATTCAATAAATCAAAAATTGAAAGTTTAAGGGCGTCGTTCATGATTGCTCCTCTGGTTAACTAATACTTCGGTGCACCGACAGGTGGAGGGACTTTGCGGTAATTTCAACGGTAACCAACTGGACGACTTTAGGCAACCTAACGGCGGCCCACCGGCCGTGACAGCGGTAGAGTTCAGCGAAAGCTGGAAGAGGCACCAGTACTGCGGGCCGACCCACAACACAGACGACACCTGCTTCTTTTCCCCCCATCGCAGAGCTTGGTCAGAGAGAAAGTGCAGTGTCCTGAAGACGGATCTCTTCAAGCCATGCCACGCCGAAGTGCCGTACCAAGGTTTCTTTGAAAGATGCGTCTTTGACGCATGCGCATGTGACATGGGAGGGGATTGTGAATGTCTCTGCACCGCAATAGCAGCGTATGCTCAAGAATGCAACCTGAACGGCATCCATATCAGGTGGCGAACTCAGGAACTCTGTCGTAAGTATACATTGCATATTTCCATACATAAATCCAACTGCGTTTGTCGACCTTTTCGATAAAACAGAATTGTAACATGCTGCCGAAACCGATGTTTAACTCATCATGAAGACATTTCAAGTGTAAATGGCAGAGCTGATGTATAGTTACTTTCTTCTCTGTCTGGCGAACAGAAAAGTATGAAAGTCGGATTTGAGCCTGGATGATTATTTTGAATTGTATTATATTTAAGCCCTGCAGTAAATGAGAGATTTGACGATGTAGACTGACATAATAGAGGTGAACTTTTCTTTAAATAAACGTAATAAGACACCTGAAAATGAGGAGGACACGCATATCTTGAATGAAGCCTTATAAGTAGAAATAGAAGGAGAGTTGAAGGAAGATGTGACTTGAGGTGATTAAACACGAAACTTGGTACACGTGGCGCCATTGACACATTAAACACACGTGCATGTTAACAGAAATACCTTACTGCAATGCTTTGCCAAGAAAACTTATTTGTGCACAAAATTATGGTGTAACGCTGTAGTCCTCCTGTCCGTCCAAATAAGGTTAGATTCATTTGAACCGTTTCTGTACTCATTGCTATTTGTAAGCGTTCGACTGATGATTAGAGCCTCGCGAAATGTGTTTGCAATTCCATGCGTGGTTAGCACTTTGAATGTTCTGCGATTTTGAACATGAACATCGAGTAAATCTTACTTTTCCCTTAATTATGATTTTACGGAATATTACAGAAAGCACAAGTTTATGCAGATGAAACTTTCACAGCTTGTGCGTGGGTTTGTGTACATCTGCCGTACAAGTTATATCGGCCCTTGCGAGGTCACTTTCTTTCTCCGCGTCACAATATCAACAACAGACGCGTCCCGCTCATTGAAGCCCTGTAGCTGTATCCTTTTGCATTCATTTTCCGGTGAGATGCTTTAAATTCAAAACAAACTTAAGTAGAAATGCTTACCAAAGCATGTGGCCACGGAACGTTTTTTTGACATTGATCACGAAGTTAATTCACGCACATTAGATTTTCAAACTAAAATAATTCGACAAAACATAAAAAAGTGAACAATCGACCGAATTCAATGCCAATGATTGAATTGTTTACATTTCCAAAGTCAATTTTTGGATATTTATAAAAACATCTCTCTTAGAGTTCGATTGTACTCTTTCGTAAGCAAAGGCAAAACGACACAGTTAACAGAGCTTCAAGTATTAAGGTACATCCTTTAACACATGATAACCCTTTTTTTCAGTTTTATCCAAACGTTAATTTAACATTTGAAAAAAAAATCCGTTTTCGCTACTTTAAACGATTGTAAAAGACAATAGTTGCGACTCTCTTCAACGTTTCTCTCTGTGAGGAAAATAACTTACAATACTTATTCTTCTCTTCAAAGCATATTGACATGCTTCGTATGTCGATGATTAGAAAAGACGATGCAGGATATGTCTCGTTAAGGCTGTTGTTGTTGTTTTAAGGGAATAATTGAAGTTGTAACAAAAATGCGTGAACACCATGTTGCCACACTGAATACTATTATCTCCCTGATAGTTTTATATTTCATCCGATAACTTCGACATGAATGTATGTGCAAGTTTGACGGAAAATATCGATAAATTTGACTAATAATTAATACTGTCCATTTTCACAGTTTATCGTCTCATTGCACATTGCTTGTTTCATGTACATGTTGTGTTTTGATTGCTATTTCGCTTGCTGATCGTTTTCAGCTATGCAGTGCGAAGGGTGTGGGAGCTATGAAGCCTGCACACCAGCCTGCCCTCGCACGTGTGACAACTTCCTACATTACGAAGATGTACGTGAGCAATGCGAAGAATCATGCGTTGAAGGCTGTGAATGTCCAGCAGATGAAGTGTACGACCCGGACACAAACAACTGCATTTCCGAATCTTTATGTTACTGTATCAAACTGGACGGCATAAAGTACTATGATGGACAGTTAATCCAGTCCTGTTCGGATCCTTGTCGCACTTGGTAAGGTTGACAAAGTAACTTGAATCTTTAAAACTTTAATAATTTCATATATACGGGGTTTTGTCGCACATGTTATGAGTCTGTGAACACGCTACAGTGTACAGTAAATATCCTTGTTATACTTCAGCCAACAGAAAGGAAATAACAAAACGATTTCAAACCTTTATATTATTTTAACTCCATTTTACATTTCAGTTACTGTTACAACCACACGCTTCACTGGTTCGGGCAACCTTGTACAACTGCTTTTCCAACGACTGCAGCCATCACATCATTGTACCCGACCACCCTTGGCGCAACAACAAGACTTATCACAACAGCCGCGCCGACTACTCCAACTGAAACAACAGCAGAGCTAACAAGTACCTCAGCGACAACGGCATTGTTCACCACTGCTCAAAGGACTGCAACTCCCTCAATTGAAACGACAACCGAGGCCGCAACAAGTGCAATGGTATCGGCAGAACAAAAAACAACGAAGTTATTAACATCAGCACCTGTCGAAACCGCAACAGGAACGACCGAGGTTGTAACTCCCAGTTTGGCTGGTACGACGCCTAGCATAATTGCTACTGGGAAAGTGACTACAGAAGAGTTAACACCAGAGATAACGTCCGTATCATATACAACAGAAAGAGCAGCAGTTTCTTTCACTACACAGCTACCAGAAGGAACTGCTCCTGTGTCTACAGCAACCGTGAAGCCACGTCCAGTAACATATACGACAGAGCTACCACTAGGGACTACCCCCAAAACAACGCCGGTCGTGACATTTGGGAAGTGGTTTCCACAACATCAATTCCAACCGAAAGTACAGAAGTTCAAACATTAGCTCAGACAACTTCTGTAAGGACTGAAGAAACAAAGAGCACGGTCCGAGCGGCATCTACAACTGCAATTGAAGAAGCAACCACAGGGAAAACCGAAATGATGACAGTGCCAGTGGAATTTGAAACACTAACAATGGAGACAGTATCAACTTTGCCAGTAACTGGCAAATTACCTCCCCCGTTTACAACAGTGCCTCCTGCTTGCATCGAAACTGGCTGGACTGAGTGGATGAATACATCTGCACCCAGCTCAAATGAATACGATGGTGATTTCGAGGTTCTGCCGAGATTGCGGAGGTTCTATCAATTCTGTAAAAACCCCACAAAGATCCAATGTCGAGACAGTGTCTCAAAGCAATTCGATAGAAGTCTTGATCAGAGTGTGGTTTGTCTACCAATGATTGGATTAAGATGTTTTAATTTCGAACATGACTTGAAGAAATGTCCCGATTTTGAAGTCCGATTCTACTGTGAATGTGGTAAGTCCATATGATGTTACAAATGTTCAAAAACATTACAGACAGTCAGTCACATACTGTAAACAATTTTTATCCATGTCCAATACAAATAATCATAATATTTCAAAATAATCAAAACACAAATATAAAAACGCATTTTCGCGATTAGTGTTACGTTAAAAATACTCAAAATAGATTCTAAGCAAATATTAGGTTCTTAAAATGACTAAAATACTTTATAATCCCTCAATGATGTATATACTTCCATCCACTGTGTATCGAATATTTAGAACATCAAAAGACAGCATAACATAATAATAGAGACAGCATCACTTTGAATAAAACAATTCTTAAAATATAATGTGACAACTAATCACACATTCATTTCTACAATTATAATTATCATTTCAAGCAGAAGAGCCAACAATTGCATTGACGACCTCGGCAACCAAAACACAAAAAGCACCATATTCAACACTAAAGCAGACAACAGAAGCCAGGTTGGTTGAGGTAACGGGCACTCAAGTTGTTGTGACTAGACCAGCCAAACCTACTAAACCAAGGAAACCTAAGGTAACAACAGAAGAAGCTGTCTTTTCCACAGAAGCTACAACATCTGCCATTGTAACAGCAACAGCAACACCAAAAGTCTTGACTACACTCATTGCGGCAACTTCCAAGGAGATAGTATCTGAATTCCTCTCATCAGTTGCTACTCCAGAGGCTGTGACAGAGATAGTAACTACTGCAGCCAAAACGACACCAGCTCTCGCGACAACTGTTATAGAAGTGACATCAGCTGTAAGACAAACCACACAGCCTGAAATAATATCCACTGTTGCACAAGCTACAACTCCTGCAGCAGTGACAGAGTTTCTGACATCAATCGCTAAAACTAGCCCCGAAATTGTGACCCAAACAGTGGTTGCTACAACGGAAGCCAAACCCACACTGGCCACCGAAATAATCACTTTGTCAGCAACCCCATCTCCAGAGATTCTCACAAAATTAATAAGCACTGCAGTGCAGACAACTCCGGAAGTTTTAACTACTATAATAGCAGAAACAGCAAGAACAACACCAGCTGCTCTCACGACCATACTAGCTGAAACAACACAGCCGCCACTTCTTACAGAGGTTACTACTAAAGCCGAAGAAGCAACATCACCTCTGGTGACTGAAGTTGTATCGACAATTGCAAAGACAAGCCCCCTTGTCTTCACCACAGGTCTCACAACAGCCATAGAAACTACTCCCGAACTTCTCACAACAATAGTAGCTGAGACCGCCCCTGTATCAACCAAGCAACTCACAGAATATGTGACAGCTGTCAGTATATCCACTCCAGAGATTGTATCTGAAATACTGAGCACGGTTGCCGAAGTCTCAACAACGATATTGCCAAAAGCATTGTCGACTATTGCCAAAACAACTCCTGAATTGACCACAGAAATAGTCGAAATAACGTCCAGGGCAAGTCCAACTGCCAGACTCGAAATTGTCACTGCTTCTTCAGAAGCTCCTGAGCTGTTCACTCCTATTGTTACAGCTACTACATTGGCCACGCCTGAATTAGTTACAGAAATTGTGGAAGGGACAACCTCTCCAGAAACGGTCAGTGCCATAACCTCAGAAATCTTCAAAACTTCTCCTGAAATATTAACTTCAGTCGTCACTGAACTTGCGAGAACAACTCCATCGATTTTGACTGAAATAGTCAGAGCTACCACAAAGGAAAAGCCAGAATTCACAACAGAGTTCATTGAAACTGTTGCACGAACTGCAAGTCCTGAAATTTCAACTGAACTCCTTGTAGCATCAACCAAAGCCGTTCCAACCATTCTAACAGAGATTATCCAAACAACAGCAAAGACTGTCCCAGAAGTTATAACTGAAATAACAAAAGTAGCGACAACAGCAGCCCCTATTGTAACATCAGAGCAACCAACTACAGAGGAGTTGACAGAAGCAATCACTACTGCACCAACCACTCTTCTCACCCAAGTTATAGAGACAACAAAAGAGGCCATAACATCGGAGAGAGTGACACAAATAATTCGCTCAACAGCAGAAACAGCAACCCCTGAAATAGTATCCAAACTTCTGAAGACTACTGCTGAGTTAGCCAGCACTACACCAGAACTGCTGACTCCAGCAGTAACATTTGTCACCACTGCTGCAACTCCTGAAATTGTCACTGAAGTTCTAGAAAAGACAACACTGGGCGTGTCACCTACTGCCATTAGCAAATTGATCACAACGCTTGTCTCCACTGCTTCCCCGTCAACAACCAGAGAAGTTATTGAAACGGTGACCAGAGCTGCAACACCAGAGGCCACAAGTAAAATTGTGGAGATCACTTCACGCGCTGTTACACCTGAAATTTTGAGCAGTGTTGTCTCTGAAGTAGTAACTACCCCTGAAGTGACTACCAAAGTCATAGAAACAGCAGTAACTGCCATAACGCCTGAAGCGACCACAGAAATTATCACGGCAGCAACCATAGCTGCCACATCAGAAGCCGTCTCTGAACTGATTTCGATCATCTCAAGCACGGCCCCACCAGAACTCACCACCAGAATTGTTGAATTAACGACAAAGAAAGCCCTTACCACACCTCAAGTGGTCTCCTCCATTGTAGCATCAACAGTAGAAGAGGTCTCAACTGAGAAAATCACAGAAGTAATAACTTCTCTTGCTACAAAAACACCAGAGGTTATTTCCACATTACTAGAAACTGCAACAAAAGCTGGAACTCCCGAGCTAATAAGTAGGATTTCTTCTACAGCTGTGGCTGCAAGAACACCGCCAGAGGTTTTACATCTGCATTGACAGCAGCAGCAACTACCCAAGCAGTTGTCACTGAAATAGCAACAATTGCTACAAAAACACTACCACCGGCAACAGTCACTGAATTCGTCACCACTGCTACCAGGGAAGCAACCACAGAGGTACTTAGTAAAATTATCAGCGCTACAGCAAAGACTGCCACCCCTGAATCATCACTTCTGCACTCATAAGTCAGCCGGTTACATCTGAAGCAATTACCAAGTTGATTGAAACAACTGTTGCCGCAGCAACAACAGAGGAGATGTATACACTAGTTGAGACAGTCACAAAAGGCACCACACCACAAATTCTGTCAACTGTATTGGAAAGAACAGTTGAACGGTCCACCAAAGAAGAACTTACAGAGCTGGTTACAGCAACAAGCAAGTTGGCAAGTACAGAAGCAATAACAAAATTTGTTGAAGCTACCGCATCCACAGCAACCCTGTCTGCTTTGACCGAAATTGCAACAGAAGTCACCACTCCAACTGTAACAGAGGGTTACACAGAGGAGCCAGAGTTGACAACAGAATATCCGACAACAGAAGCCAGGTTGGTTGAGGTAACGGGCACTCAAGTTGTTGTGACTAGACCAGCCAAACCTACTAAACCAAGGAACCTAAGGTAACAACAGAAGAAGCTGTCTTTTCCACAGAAGCTACAACATCTGCCATTGTAACAGCAACAGCAACACCAAAAGTCTTGACTACACTCATTGCGGCAACTTCCAAGGAGATAGTATCTGAATTCCTCTCATCAGTTGCTACTCCAGAGGCTGTGACAGAGATAGTAACTACTGCAGCCAAAACGACACCAGCTCTCGCGACAACTGTTATAGAAGTGACATCAGCTGTAAGACAAACCACACAGCCTGAAATAATATCCACTGTTGCACAAGCTACAACTCCTGCAGCAGTGACAGAGTTTCTGACATCAATCGCTAAAACTAGCCCCGAAATTGTGACCCAAACAGTGGTTGCTACAACGGAAGCCAAACCCACACTGGCCACCGAAATAATCACTTTGTCAGCAACCCCATCTCCAGAGATTCTCACAAAATTAATAAGCACTGCAGTGCAGACAACTCCGGAAGTTTTAACTACTATAATAGCAGAAACAGCAAGAACAACACCAGCTGCTCTCACGACCATACTAGCTGAAACAACACAGCCGCCACTTCTTACAGAGGTTACTACTAAAGCCGAAGAAGCAACATCACCTCTGGTGACTGAAGTTGTATCGACAATTGCAAAGACAAGCCCCCTTGTTCTCCCCCACAGGTCTCACAACAGCCATAGAAACTACTCCCGAACTTCTCACAACAATAGTAGCTGAGACCGCCCCTGTATCAACCAAGCAACTCACAGAATATGTGACAGCTGTCAGTATATCCACTCCAGAGATTGTATCTGAAATACTGAGCACGGTTGCCGAAGTCTCAACAACGATATTGCCAAAAGCATTGTCGACTATTGCCAAAACAACTCCTGAATTGACCACAGAAATAGTCGAAATAACGTCCAGGGCAAGTCCAACTGCCAGACTCGAAATTGTCACTGCTTCTTCAGAAGCTCCTGAGCTGTTCACTCCTATTGTTACAGCTACTACATTGGCCACGCCTGAATTAGTTACAGAAATTGTGGAAGGGACAACCTCTCCAGAAACGGTCAGTGCCATAACCTCAGAAATCTTCAAAACTTCTCCTGAAATATTAACTTCAGTCGTCACTGAACTTGCGAGAACAACTCCATCGATTTTGACTGAAATAGTCAGAGCTACCACAAAGAAAAGCCAGAATTCACAACAGAGTTCATTGAAACTGTTGCACGAACTGCAAGTCCTGAAATTTCAACTGAACTCCTTGTAGCATCAACCAAAGCCGTTCCAACCATTCTAACAGAGATTATCCAAACAACAGCAAAGACTGTCCCAGAAGTTATAACTGAAATAACAAAAGTAGCGACAACAGCAGCCCCTATTGTAACATCAGAGCAACCAACTACAGAGGAGTTGACAGAAGCAATCACTACTGCACCAACCACTCTTCTCACCCAAGTTATAGAGACAACAAAAGAGGCCATAACATCGGAGAGAGTGACACAAATAATTCGCTCAACAGCAGAAACAGCAACCCCTGAAATAGTATCCAAACTTCTGAAGACTACTGCTGAGTTAGCCAGCACTACACCAGAACTGCTGACTCCAGCAGTAACATTTGTCACCACTGCTGCAACTCCTGAAATTGTCACTGAAGTTCTAGAAAAGACAACACTGGGCGTGTCACCTACTGCCATTAGCAAATTGATCACAACGCTTGTCTCCACTGCTTCCCCGTCAACAACCAGAGAAGTTATTGAAACTGTGACCAGAGCTGCAACACCAGAGGCCACAAGTAAAATTGTGGAGATCACTTCACGCGCTGTTACACCTGAAATTTTGAGTAGTGTTGTCTCTGAAGTAGTAACTACCCCTGAAGTGACTACCAAAGTCATAGAAACAGCAGTAACTGCCATAACGCCTGAAGCGACCACAGAAATTATCACGGCAGCAACCATAGCTGCCACATCAGAAGCCGTCTCTGAACTGATTTCGATCATCTCAAGCACAGCCCCACCAGAACTCACCACCAGAATTGTTGAATTAACGACAAAGAAAGCCCTTACCACACCTCAAGTGGTCTCCTCCATTGTAGCATCAACAGTAGAAGAGGTCTCAACTGAGAAAATCACAGAAGTAATAACTTCTCTTGCTACAAAAACACCAGAGGTTATTTCCACAATACTAGAAACTGCAACAAAAGCTGGAACTCCCGAGCTAATAAGTAGGATTTCTACAGCTGTGGCTGCAAGAACACCGCCAGAGGTTGTTACATCTGCATTGACAGCAGCAGCAACTACCCAAGCAGTTGTCACTGAAATAGCAACAATTGCTACAAAAACACTACCACCGGCAACAGTCACTGAATTCGTCACCACTGCTACCAGGGAAGCAACCACAGAGGTACTTAGTAAAATTATCAGCGCTACAGCAAAGACTGCCACCCCTGAAATCATCACTTCTGCACTCATAAGTCAGCCGGTTACATCTGAAGCAATTACCAAGTTGATTGAAACAACTGTTGCCGCAGCAACAACAGAGGAGATGTATACACTAGTTGAGACAGTCACAAAAGGCACCACACCACAAATTCTGTCAACTGTATTGGAAAGAACAGTTGAACGGTCCACCAAAGAAGAACTTACAGAGCTGGTTACAGCAACAAGCAAGTTGGCAAGTACAGAAGCAATAACAAAATTTGTTGAAGCTACCGCATCCACAGCAACCCTGTCTGCTTTGACCGAAATTGCAACAGAAGTCACCACTCCAACTGTAACAGAGGGTTACACAGAGGAGCCAGAGTTGACAACAGAATATCCGACAACAGAAGCCAGGTTGGTTGAGGTAACGGGCACTCAAGTTGTTGTGACTAGACCAGCCAAACCTACTAAACCAAGGAAACCTAAGGTAACAACAGAAGAAGCTGTCTTTTCCACAGAAGCTACAACATCTGCCATTGTAACAGCAACAGCAACACCAAAAGTCTTGACTACACTCATTGCGGCAACTTCCAAGGAGATAGTATCTGAATTCCTCTCATCAGTTGCTACTCCAGAGGCTGTGACAGAGATAGTAACTACTGCAGCCAAAACGACACCAGCTCTCGCGACAACTGTTATAGAAGTGACATCAGCTGTAAGACAAACCACACAGCCTGAAATAATATCCACTGTTGCACAAGCTACAACTCCTGCAGCAGTGACAGAGTTTCTGACATCAATCGCTAAAACTAGCCCCGAAATTGTGACCCAAACAGTGGTTGCTACAACGGAAGCCAAACCCACACTGGCCACCGAAATAATCACTTTGTCAGCAACCCCATCTCCAGAGATTCTCACAAAATTAATAAGCACTGCAGTGCAGACAACTCCGGAAGTTTTAACTACTATAATAGCAGAAACAGCAAGAACAACACCAGCTGCTCTCACGACCATACTAGCTGAAACAACACAGCCGCCACTTCTTACAGAGGTTACTACTAAAGCCGAAGAAGCAACATCACCTCTGGTGACTGAAGTTGTATCGACAATTGCAAAGACAAGCCCCCTTGTCTTCACCACAGGTCTCACAACAGCCATAGAAACTACTCCCGAACTTCTCACAACAATAGTAGCTGAGACCGCCCCTGTATCAACCAAGCAACTCACAGAATATGTGACAGCTGTCAGTATATCCACTCCAGAGATTGTATCTGAAATACTGAGCACGGTTGCCGAAGTCTCAACAACGATATTGCCAAAAGCATTGTCGACTATTGCCAAAACAACTCCTGAATTGACCACAGAAATAGTCGAAATAACGTCCAGGGCAGTCCAACTGCCAGACTCGAAATTGTCACTGCTTCTTCAGAAGCTCCTGAGCTGTTCACTCCTATTGTTACAGCTACTACATTGGCCACGCCTGAATTAGTTACAGAAATTGTGGAAGGGACAACCTCTCCAGAAACGGTCAGTGCCATAACCTCAGAAATCTTCAAAACTTCTCCTGAAATATTAACTTCAGTCGTCACTGAACTTGCGAGAACAACTCCATCGATTTTGACTGAAATAGTCAGAGCTACCACAAAGGAAAAGCCAGAATTCACAACAGAGTTCATTGAAACTGTTGCACGAACTGCAAGTCCTGAAATTTCAACTGAACTCCTTGTAGCATCAACCAAAGCCGTTCCAACCATTCTAACAGAGATTATCCAAACAACAGCAAAGACTGTCCCAGAAGTTATAACTGAAATAACAAAAGTAGCGACAACAGCAGCCCCTATTGTAACATCAGAGCAACCAACTACAGAGGAGTTGACAGAAGCAATCACTACTGCACCAACCACTCTTCTCACCCAAGTTATAGAGACAACAAAAGAGGCCATAACATCAGAGAGAGTGACACAAATAATTCGCTCAACAGCAGAAACAGCAACCCCTGAAATAGTATCCAAACTTCTGAAGACTACTGCTGAGTTAGCCAGCACTACACCAGAACTGCTGACTCCAGCAGTAACATTTGTCACCACTGCTGCAACTCCTGAAATTGTCACTGAAGTTCTAGAAAAGACAACACTGGGCGTGTCACCTACTGCCATTAGCAAATTGATCACAACGCTTGTCTCCACTGCTTCCCCGTCAACAACCAGAGAAGTTATTGAAACTGTGACCAGAGCTGCAACACCAGAGGCCACAAGTAAAATTGTGGAGATCACTTCACGCGCTGTTACACCTGAAATTTTGAGCAGTGTTGTCTCTGAAGTAGTAACTACCCCTGAAGTGACTACCAAAGTCATAGAAACAGCAGTAACTGCCATAACGCCTGAAGCGACCACAGAAATTATCACGGCAGCAACCATAGCTGCCACATCAGAAGCCGTCTCTGAACTGATTTCGATCATCTCAAGCACGGCCCCACCAGAACTCACCACCAGAATTGTTGAATTAACGACAAAGAAAGCCCTTACCACACCTCAAGTGGTCTCCTCCATTGTAGCATCAACAGTAGAAGAGGTCTCAACTGAGAAAATCACAGAAGTAATAACTTCTCTTGCTACAAAAACACCAGAGGTTATTTCCACATTACTAGAAACTGCAACAAAAGCTGGAACTCCCGAGCTTATAAGTAGGATTTCTACAGCTGTGGCTGCAAGAACACCGCCAGAGGTTGTTACATCTGCATTGACAGCAGCAGCAACTACCCAAGCAGTTGTCACTGAAATAGCAACAATTGCTACAAAAACACTACCACCGGCAACAGTCACTGAATTCGTCACCACTGCTACCAGGGAAGCAACCACAGAGGTACTTAGTAAAATTATCAGCGCTACAGCAAAGACTGCCACCCCTGAAATCATCACTTCTGCACTCATAAGTCAGCCGGTTACATCTGAAGCAATTACCAAGTTGATTGAAACAACTGTTGCCGCAGCAACAACAGAGGAGATGTATACACTAGTTGAGACAGTCACAAAAGGCACCACACCACAAATTCTGTCAACTGTATTGGAAAGAACAGTTGAACGGTCCACCAAAGAAGAACTACAGGCTGGTTACAGCAACAAGCAAGTTGGCAAGTACAGAAGCAATAACAAAATTTGTTGAAGCTACCGCATCCACAGCAACCCTGTCTGCTTTGACCGAAATTGCAACAGAAGTCACCACTCCAACTGTAACAGAGGGTTACACAGAGGAGCCAGAGTTGACAACAGAATATCCGACAACAGAAGCCAGGTTGGTTGAGGTAACGGGCACTCAAGTTGTTGTGACTAGATCAGCCAAACCTACTAAACCAAGGAAACCTAAGGTAACAACAGAAGAAGCTGTCTTTTCCACAGAAGCTACGACATCTGCCATTGTAACAACAACAGCAACACCATTGACAACACTTGGTGATGTTACATCAGAAATTGTATATCAGGTTACAACTGGGGAAGCCGTCTTACCGACATCAGAGTTAATCCCATCAATTTATATTCCAACAGTTTCTATGGAAACTGCCCCTTTATATACTGCTGCTCCAATAATATGCGTCCCAGGTTGGTCAAGCTGGTTCAACATTGACACCCCTCTTGATGATGGAGATGATGTTGAGAGTTTGGATCAAATACGGATGTATTTTAGTTTTTGTCGATCACCTTTGCAAATTGAATGCTACCAAGTTTTATCGAATAAGACCCATGAAGAAGTCGGGGAGAAGGTGACATGCAGCATTGATGAGGGCTTTACCTGTCTCGCTCGTGAACAAACTGATAACCAGTGTGAAGATTATGCTGTCAGATTTAATTGTGGCACATGTGAAGGTGAGGCTCATAATTCATTCATGAGAATTTCTACTAAAGACGGCATGAACATAAAAACTGCATGATTACAACAAACCCGAAGATTTAAATGTTACCATTGTTAATTACGGTGACATGTTTTTATTGCATCAAATGTTAAATGGCATGTTTGATTTTATGAACATGTTGATGCTTTGGAGTTTATAACTACTATACTGACGGAGAGTGTCTTTTCGTTTGCATGCAGTAACATCAAAGGCGACAGAAGCAACACTCCAAACCATATCACTTACCACAGGTATGTCACAGTTACTTGATGAATATATGAAATCTCAGCTGCAGAACTGAAACTTGAATCTCTTGATTAGATATATGCATGTCTTAGATTTGTTGCCATTTGTCTTTTGTTTGTAACCGACTCAGCAACATTCCACCTCAAAAACGTAAACATCTAGTTTTAAGACGACCAACGTTTATTTGATATTGGTGCATTTACCTTTTTGTACAGCCTTATGCCAACCTGGTCAAATCTACGTACCAGACGGAATCAACTGTGATAGACTGTGTGATGCTTCAAAAGCACTAATAACAAGTTGTATAGATGACAACACCGCAATCGACGCATGTCTTCCAAATTCACCAACTGGCCAAATGTTCTGTAATAAGCAAAATCACCGAATAATGGTGATTGGAAATGACGTACAGTGCATTCCAGAGGGCCAGTGTTCCTGTTGGAGGGATGACACCGATGAAATTGTGCCAGTAAGTTAATAATATTAAGAGTATTAAGTTGGTTTGATAATCTGAAACACTTCCGCGAGCCTGACATAAGAAACCACTATCCAGTCCATTAACACTCTCGTTTCTTTGTTGAATAAAGCCAGAATATGAGGACTTACTCGTGAATAGGAGGCCCGATCCTTCTACAGAATATCAGAGTAAATAAAGGCAACAGACTTACACTTTTTATCAAAGGATTAGATATTACATGCAAGAGTCATCCGAGTATGAGGGTTTTCGTGACCGCACCAAAATCTTACATGTCCTTTAACCATATCGCTTGCTACTGTAGCATATTCAGGCCTTCATTTAAACTCTTGTATCGCAGTGCCTGTACGATACAATGATAGGACTTTCTATAAAGGCACTATGGCATTTAAATTACTTCGCATCAGAGCACTCAGCTTGCTCCGATGGGGATGTTGAAATGGACCAGATTTTTGAAGCCAAATGACTTCTACGTAGAGCCATGTTTCACAATTTATATATTGTCAGATTATAGAGTACCCTGGTTCCATTACATATACATTCTGTAAATGTAAGGGCTTCTACAGTTGAGCAACCCGATGTTTTTCAACCTAAATACTTAATTTGTGCTAATTATTCACGCTTATCGAGCATAACTATTGAATTTCAATACTTCCATACACATTTTTTGTCTTAAGGCACAAAACCTTATATTAGCAAGATTTAATGAACTGTTCTCGCTTATGAAAGTCGAATGTACATGATTATAGTACAAATATATGTCAATGTCAGGCAATCATTGCCAACAAGAAGGTGAATCACAGCAAAGATTTCGAAGCCTAACTGGCATGCTATTCTTTATCCCTATTCAAAATGAAATTACTTAACCATTCCTGGTTAACATGATTATGATTTGGAGGACTTTAAAAGTGAAATAATTTTTAAACGACAGAGAAACTTCGAAACATTGAAAGTCTTGTATTTAGTGTTCAGATTACTTCCATCGGTTAAATAACATATCGTAAACATGCATTTTGCTGAGCACAAAAACAGACGATCTTCCATACATCAAAGGTCAATGTCCAGTAAAATAACATGGCAGTGAGATTCGTGCTAAAATTGTTGCTTAAACCATGAAATCCTGTGTATCAAATGGCAGTGCAAACATCGTGAATAGGCAGAATAGAAAGCAAACATAGAGCGATTTGGACTGTTCTATTATCGAGTAGCATATTGCAAAGTGAAGACTCCTCTAATTTTTTTAGTTGGTCGACCGGTGACAACTTAGCATATCCGATCGCTAAGTCATAACAATGTTAATTTCTGAGTAGTGCATTTTCACTTTTTTGAGCTGAACTAAGGTAGGGTCTCATGCACTGATGTAAAACATATTTTGAAAATCCCCTGAACAGTAGGGGAAGGTTTTATATACGAGCAGGGTCTTTCACTCGAAAAGGATATATTGGAGCATCAGCACAAATACTTTTAGGTGTTGGCTTTCAAACTCGATAAATCATCAATATGTTGTGCTTTGTATTTACCCTGTGATTTCTTTATGTTTCATTACTATCCTTCCATTAATACAGCATTGAAATTGTGCAATGTATGGATGTCTCTTTCGCTAGATAAAACCCTCAAATGAAGCATTTGGTCGACCGCAGCTTTCTAGTTTTAAATATCAATTAACATACGAGAAAACGACGCACAAAAAAATCAAAAGTTATTTCCTTTGTGAAAACCTGCTCTTTGTATTTTTATAGCCCGGTGCACGATGGGAGAAGGGCCAGTGTGAAGATTGTATATGCTTTAAAAATCAAATCGAGTGTACCCGGAAATCTACTGCTGAATGTAGGATCACCACGATAAGACCAGCAATATCTCCTGGTAGGACTTTCACATCATAGAACACTATTTTCAAGAGAAGTTTGCCCATACCTAAAATATTAATTTAAAGTAGGATGCACCTCAGAGACAGATATTCGGACGCTAAAACATGTACAATTCTTTTCTGATCTACCGCTTTAGGGGTCTCATTTTAAAGCTCTTGGTGTAAGAAACATTTGCACTTCCTCAGTTATTCAAAAATCAACGATTCTATTTTCCTCCATAGAGTCAACCTAAGGATGACCTCATTTTGAATTTAATATATCGGTAAATCTTGGGTGATTTGTTTCTCTAGTACCAAAATCTTAAGGTGACCAGGGGGTTTTATCCTTGATATTGAAAAAGAGTGGTTAAAAGATTCCTTGAGGAAAGTTTGAGCAAAAGTTGAAGTCTTTCACATTCGAGGCGCACACCGCCTTAAATATCTCTATTACAAAACACGGTAAAAAATGTTTAAAGATTCTGGGAAAATTATAATACTGATCTTCACCGAATTTTGTGCAAATTACAATAATAATTTATGGCTTCTGGTCATATATGGTATTTAACGTCTAGAAAATGAAAGCCATTTGCTGACACTTTCCTCAAACTAATTTTCAACCATCTTCTTCCAAAATAAAGAATAAAAATCGAGGTTATTGTGCAAATTTTGGTACTAGAGAAACAAATCAACCAATATTTACAAATACTTGAAATTCAAAATGGCCACCATCCCTGTGTTGTCTCTTTCGTGGCAGGAGGAATAAAATTCCAGATTTTCACAAAACTTAGCCGGTGAAAACTTTAGTTTATTCATAAGCTTCCAAAATGAGCCCTACACGTGGTAGACCATAGGAATGTTGTAAACGTTTTAGAGTCCGAATATCTATCCCCTAGATTCATTCTACCTTAAGGTTGACATTACAAATAATCAAGACGGCCACGACAGCTACTGTATAAGGAGCTGTGGCGGTCTATTATTATTAAACTTGGGAGAGTTATGTGATAGGCAATTTAGAATGCAAATTTTAGAAATTCTTGCCACACTTCAATGAGAATATTATAGAGTGCAGAGGAAAGCACTTTATAGTATTGTTGTATTTGGTGTTCAGTATTTTATTACAAACTCTCTTATACTGTCATCGCACTCCTATCTATTTTAGTTGGTACAACCTTAGCTCCTACAAGGCTTACTACAAGTGTTAGGGAATTAGAAGTGTGTGTTTCGGTGACAAACACAACCATGTGTCCAGACGTCTGTCCACCTGGTCAAGCTTGTGATGGCATTTCCTGTGTTGATGTTGTGAACTGTCCGTGCTCGTATGAGGGGCAGATATATCAGAGTGGCATTTTCCTGAATGAGAGATGCGAGGCCTGCTTTTGTTTCCGTGGAGCCGTCATCGACTGTCAGAAGTTCTGTGAAATCGAAGAATGTGCTCCTGGGGAGGCGCTGGAGACCCCGGATGGAGAGTGCTGCAGATGCGAGCCATGCACATGTGAAGTCGATGAGTTCAGCTGCGTGTCCACGACAACTGCGACGTGCCAGGACCAGTGTATTCCGAACACGCTCGTGTGTAACGGCGTCGATGATTGTCTGAACGGCGAAGACGAGATTGACTGCCCTTCGCCAACACCACGACCACCAGGTATGCTATTAAAACGACACGTCTACGGACTGCTACTTTCCGCATGATTCACACCGAGCATGTCAAAAGATCGAATCGTGAGTCTAAAGAACATGAAGCAGTAATTTTCCTCTCCAAGTCACAAATTGAAATTCAGCCTAGTGACATTTTCATTCACTGATTTGGATGTGCAAATGTTACTTGTACAATCATGAGAAATTCATGGTAGTTACATTATTTGTAATTAATAGAGCATCGACCAATACTCTTGCCTTTCTTTCGTTACATACCCCATTAATTATCCAAAATATGGCCGATAAATGAGACAAAGTATAAATTGTCCGTTCGTGTGATTTTGAACGTGATCGTTGTATGTTGTCGAGACGCTAGTGCTCTGAAATGCCATGTTCACGACTGGCATTTCCTCTCATCGTTCCTTTGGAAACATTTTACAATTCTCATTGGTTGAGTGTTTGTAAGCAGAGTGTTAATTACAAATCCCCTAAAGATCTTTCAAATCGATTAAAAATAAATCACACAATTTATTACAAAAGGTGGTAAATATTTTTTGTCAGTTTCCCGTCTTACTTTAGTGCTTCTGCAACTCGTGGTGGTCGTTTTGTTGGGCTCATGTAATTCTATTAAACAATATATACTCGAAAAGGTACCGTTTCTTTACGGATGATTTCTGACGTATATTTCTTCAATGTAAAGTTCGCTCACATGGTAATTTATTCCCACAGGTTGTTTCGACACCAACAACAATTTTGTACTAATCGGTGAATTTTACAATGACGGCTGTAATAAGTGCCTTTGCCTCGACGAAGATACTGTTATGTGCGACTCGTCCAACTGTCAAAAGACTTGCAAAATCTTCAAAGATAACGTTGTTATGTTCGACGGACGCAACTACACTTACCAAGTATGTGATCACGTCCTGGTCAAAAACCTCGACGAGTCAGATGTCAGTTTCGAAGTGAAACGTAAGTTTTCGTATTTGAAACCTATATATTATTAAGTGCCAAAACTGTTTGCTGATGCCAAAATAAGAAAGGGGATAGGCAATCTGGCGGATATGTCGTTGATTTCTTCCATTACAATTTTACCCTCTCAAAAATATGTTAATAATCATATTACTTGCGTTGGACGTTAATGACCCTGTATAAACGAAACGTCTTTCAGGTGGGCTAATACATTTGTTTGCATAAAATATTTAACGCTCAAAAAATTGGTACTAATGTATTATTTTAATATTACCCCTTTTTTCTATTTGTAGTTTTGACCGACTGTCAAACTAGCGCACAGGAGAGGGATAAGGTTACATGTACGAGGCATATCTTTTTTGGTGTTGGTGATAAAAGTGTTGTGATTGACAACTCGGGTCTTCATGTAAATGGACAAACAGTCACACTTTCCCAGATGTCAGCTCTAAGCAAAACTCTTTCGTCGGGCATTGGTGTGACGGTTGTCAAGGCTGGCGAAGAGACGATACTGCGATCTTCCATGGGAATGACTATAGTTTGGTCAAGCTTCTACGAAGCTCGTATCATCTTAGAATACACGCTGTACGATGACGTCAGTGGTTTGTGCGGCATGCCGAACAACAACGACACCGACGACTTCGCCATCCCGGATGGACGAGTGGTCAGTGACGTCATGGAGTTCGGTGATAGCTGGGGTACACGGGATTCTTGTCCAGCGCCACCGGAGAAATGTTTAGTAAAACATCCTGACCTTGCCGACATTGCCCGAACCAAGTGTGAAATCTTGAGGTACGACTCGCTAAAGGTTTATCTACACAAATAGTAGTGTATCTAAAGAAGGAGAAAGATAGCACAGACAGCAGTACACAATATTGATTAAGGTAGTACGCTCCTCGGGGACACATATTCGGACCCTCAAACTTTTACGATTCTTTTCTGATATACCACTTGCGGGGGTTCATTTTGAAGCTTTTGGTATAAGAGAATTCTTCACTGAATTATTTTTTCGAAAGTCGAAAATTGTATTTTTTCTCCGTGAGTTAACACAGGGATGGCAGCCATTTTGAAATTTAAATATTGGTAAATCTTTGGTTATTTGTTTCTCTCGTGTCAAAATTTGCACTTTGACCCCCGATTTTTATTCTTGATTTTGAAGGGAATGGTTGAAAGATTCCTTAGGGAAAGTTTGAGCAAAAGTTTACAAATGTTTAAGTCTTTCACTTTCGAGGCGCATACTACCTTAAAGGGACAAAGTCGGCTATTTTTCATGAATTTTGTTTGATGCAAGATACTACTTATATTGTTTGACATGTTGAAAGATAATGAATGGGTGATCATGCATGTATTCGACCTTGGTTTTAGACAAATTAAATGAAATCATCGCAAAAATGAATTAATGGTCATGACCATTAATTCATTTTCACGATGGTTTCATGTATCGTGTATAAAATCGGGGTCGAATATATGCATGGTCACCCATTCATTCAGTATCTTTCAACATGTCAAACAATATAAGTATCTCGTATCAAATGAAATTCATGAAAAATGGCCGACTTTGTCCCTTTAAAGGATCTCGATCGATTCATTTTGCACTCCTTGAAATCATGATGTAAACTGATTAAATACGAGCTTCTTAGTTGTCTAATCAAACCAGTCTTGCTCATCAAAAGTAAATTTTCCCGTTTCAATTTGAAGATCGCCGCTGTTCGAACCGTGTCATGAATTCGTTGACGTCAGCTTCTACGAAGAACTGTGCGAGCAAATGGTCTGTGACTGCCTGATGAACAGAACTACTGACGAATCTGATGACGGGTGTGTGTGTGATATTCTCACAGTATACTCGACGGAGTGTGCCAATAGTGATGGCCACAAGATTTTGGATTGGAGATCACCTCAACTTTGTCGTGAGTAGTCCAAATTACATATTTCATCGTAGTCTTTCATCGGTATACGTTTATCGTTGCAGCTTCAAACTATACTTGTAGTATGTATATATGTATGTATGTATGTATGTAACAATATATATATATATATATATATATATATATATATATATATATGTAACAATATATATATATATATATATATATATATATATATATATATATATATATATATATATATATATATATATATATATAATGAATGGCCCTTTCAAATTTCGGAAATAGTGTTTATATGAAGAATAACTCTGTTAATTTCAAGTAATGTCAAGCTATTAGATACGACTTGAAGGTAACAATCCATGTAGGATTCCTAATATTTTTCTTTAGCCTAATGTTTAACCAATATTTTACTAATCTCGATATCAGGTTCTAAAGGTGTATTTTACAATCTGCTTGTCACTTGTCAACCTTAAGTTAGCAGGCCAAAGATTTACCCTGCGGAATATAGTAGGCGCCTTGTAGTCCTCTCCTTTGAATGACTATCTTTAGTCACTATCCTCTTTCTTCTCTCTTTGCAGCCGTCGACGATGTCTGTACCTTGCCCATGGTGTGGTATGAGTGCCTGAGCACTTGCGAGTGGACTTGCACCGAGGAAGGGGCGCCATTCCAACTTTGTCCGACGGGCTGTGCCCCTGGATGTGGCTGTACTCCAGGTCTTGTGAGGAGAGGCGATACCTGTGTCAAACCAGATGACTGCAAAGATTGTAAGTGGTTTCACTTGTTGGCTTTAGTTCAAATTACATACATTACCCATGGATCCAAACTTTGCATATCAGGCCGAAAATGAAGTTTCATGTAATATTGTCAACTCAATCCAGATGAAAAGTCCATTACTCTAAATAGCTATGAAATAACAGTTACAAGTAAATGCATGCATACACTAACCACAAGAAGGTGTTTTATGTTTATCTGATCATATTGAGATATTATGGACGCTGTTGATATGTTCATCTTAAAAGGGCACCGTGACAGGATTGTGAAGAACGGGGATTCGTGTAAATGCAGAGGCCTTCTATTCAACAGTCCAAATATTCGTGTCATAGTATTCGTACGTAACATTGTTAAAGAGTAGAGAAAATAAATTTATGTTCGCTTATGTTGGACGGTTTGTAAGATCGTAAGGGGGCATATGACTCGGATTTGCAAGTAAGAATTCGAACGATGACATAATTTCATTGAACCAACGCTTTGATTTTGTCCCTACCCATTTTTCCAACGTCCTTCCTTATAGATGAGAAGTTTATTCCTTACCGCAACAGACTCGTCCTTTTTAATTGCAATACTTTTGTGATATTATTGAAGGTGCAAAGAGTATGAAATGGTATGTTGCTACTTGGAGTAGAAAGCATTGCTGAACAATCAAATAAGACCAACAGAATGTTAAATATTCTATCATAGGTCTCAACGAAAACTTCATGACGTACCAATAAAATCGTGACACCATATGCACTCCAGCATTCATTTCCATGTGACGTGGATAATTAAACCACCTAAGTACCGTTTACTTCTCTCCATCCTAGGTTACTGCAATGGTTATGGCGGAATTCACTACAACAGCTATGACGGTGCGTACACGCCATTCCAGGGCAACTGCTCCTACCTGTTGTCCCGTAGCTTGCCACCAAGCCCACAGTTCGAAATTTACCTTGAAAACGTCGAGTGTGACGGTGAAATCGTTGACCCCCAAAAATGCAAGGGGATTGTTGGCGTCACGGTAGTTTACGAAGGAAATACTGTGGTTCTCTCGAACGGACCGAAGGTAAGGAGCTATCATCTGGTGTGCGCGCCTGCACGCGTGAGTTCGTGCATGTGCGAGTGCGTAAGTGTTATGTATGTATGTATGTATGTATGTATGTATGTATGTATGTATGTATGTATGTATGTATGTATGTATGTATGTATGTATGTATGTGTGTGTGGTGTGTGTGTGTGTGTATGTATGTATGTATGTATGTTTGTATGTATGTATGTATGTATGTATGTATGTATGTATGTATGTATGTATGCATTCATGCATTTGATATGTATCTATGAAAGTGAGTGAATACCTGTTATTTCGGAAGGTTTTTTTACACCGACGTAATCAATAACTGCTATTGTTCAATCCAGGTTTATGTGAATGGGGAAGAGAAGCGAATCTCAGTAGATTTTGAAATCGATGGAATACACGTGATGAGACCATGCAATAGCTGGGTTGTGTATCTAAATATCCCTGAAATCAAAGTGGAAGTCGCCTTCTACGATCAATACGGGGGTTGGAGTGTCACTATTCCCGAAAGTATATACTTCAATAAAACAGAAGGGCTTTGTGGTGAGTGAGTTATTTTTTCTCCTGTTTTACAATCAAGTGATTTCAGTCATATTATGGACTGTCTTCCGAACGGATACATTTTCTTCAACAAATGTTCTACCTAGACTGCGGCAGATGACTGGGCTTACGCCACGCCGTATAATAATGAAACATCATGAATATTGGTGTATCTTTCTGTGACTCACTTGTCAAGGGCGTCGGATGCCAATCAAATTATTGCCATAAGGAAGATAAGTCGACTATTCTATTAATCAACATTTCTTCACTGGGTAATGGGAAGTAGATACCTCACCCTGTCACTGGGCATTCGCCTGTTGGATGATGGATGGAATAAGAAATACACTCTTGCGTTACTGCCGCAGATTTCTAACTTTTTCACTTCAATCACAGAACTCCAGTACTAACAGCAATATTTCTTTCAGTATGAAGGCGGCTAAAGTTTCGTTCACTTTACTCTGGACTCACTCGAGAGGCATGTCTCATTGGTGCCTCGATTGTATTAAGTTTAGTTTATATTATTGGGGGTTTTGCATCCTAAACTTATAATTATTATTGTGGGTTTTGCATCTTTACAGGGGTAGATGTCTTGTGGTAACTGAATTTATGTATTCAAAACTGCTATCAGTAATAATGTGTAGAATTAACCCTTTGAGTGCTAAAGTCAAATTTTGTTACTTTATGAAAAGGTAACCCAAATACTTTTTTCACTTCCAAACATTTTTTTTCGGATTTTTATCAAATTTTGACCAAAAACTGGAGTCTATGGAAAGTGCTGTCCATTTGATCCAAAATGGGCAAAGGAATTATGGAAAAATTCATAAAAATTGGTAAAATGTTGTATTTAAATTTTGGTGGGAAAATTACAGCACTCAAAGGGTTAATAATCTTTTGTTGGGGTACTCAACAATTGAGGGAGAATTTCTTGGTTTAGGCTTATAGACCAGTGTACTTACTTTTTCCCAGACGGAAAAAGACATGCATGGTTTTAACTTAATACGAATCATGATTTTTATCTATAGTATCGAAATTCAAATAAATCATATTCATTGCAGGGCCATGCAACCACGATACGTCCGACGACCACAGGAAACCTGACGGCTCGATAACGGACGACGATGTGGAGTTCGCCAAGAGCTGGGAACGGGTTGAGAACGGAACCTGCCTGATCTCGAGCGTACCTAGCCGCCGTGACGTGACGCCCCCTCCCAGTGTTGAGGAAGAGTGCAGGACGTCGCTGTATGAAGGAGTCTTCGAAGAATGTAATATTCTGGTGGATCCGCACACGTTCTACCGCGCATGTCTATTAGACAGGACTTGCAAGACGGATCACTGTGACGTGCTGGCGTCGTATGCAAATGAGTGCTCCAAGGTTGATATGTGTCTTGACTGGCGAGAAGAACTTAATTGCAGTAAGTCTCAGCTTATTCACGTTTGTGGAGGGACCGTGGTTTATTACAACTGAAAAGCGAAAATATGTTTTCGCTAATGCCAGCGTGTCGGAGTGACTTGTAGCTTTTGTTAGTGTCTTTGATTGTTTTAACTTTTTCATCTTAACTTGACGACATACCTTCGTACGCTAAAACTAAAATTTGTGTATACGAAAGGAAAAACAAGTAAAGCATTTAATTATAGCCCTGACAAAGCAAAGCCTGTTATATTGCAATGTCTGTTATATTCGACGAGTTATATTTGCACCTTTCAAGCGTACATTATCTTTATTAAGTTTTGACGATAATCTATAAGAAAGTATTTTTACATCAAACGATCAAGGAGCTCCGAATAATCTTTTAAAGATAACTGTCACCTGTTCCAATGTTGCCACAGTTACCATGGAAAGAGAAAACATAGCCAATCATAGATTTTAAGCGGTGGCCGCTTTTAAAAACAGCGCCCTCAAATGGTCATTTTGAATACCAAGGAACGCCCCTTTGACCATATATGGCCATATTTAGATTACAGGTGACTGTAAACCTTTAACAATCAATTGTTTTTCGTAGCCGTCCAGTGCCCTGAAGGGAAGGTATACGAAGCTTGCCATCGTCCATGTCGCGAAACGTGTGCAACGCTGAATAAACCAGAGGACAGCAAATGCCTTGGGCCTGACCTGGAGGGCTGCTTCTGTCCAGTCGGCACCATAGAAGATGAATTCGGAAACTGTGTTGAATCTTGCGGTACGTAGGCATCTGGCTGTCACCATCTTCGTATAGGGTCTTGTGATTTAGGCAGTTTCTAGACCGGTGTGTCAAGTTTGTGGTGTTTAGCTACACGCTAATCTAAATGAATATGTGTATCGAGCGCGCAACGAGCAATTCCAAGTCACTAGTTGACCATCATATTTTCAAGCACAAAATTTAATGGCGAATGGACTGTACTGGAACATGAGCGCGGTAGAATTGAGCCTGGCAGAGGGATATCGAATATTTTAAGAAATAATAAATCATTAAGACAGATTGGAAGACAAAGTTTACAAGCTAGCCATCTAGACGGGCAGAATGAAAGGCAAATTTAGCTTTGAGGCGACAGAGCGACACACAGACTGACAGACATTTTTAAGTTTTGAATCATCTTTGCTGGACCAAACAAGACCAAAAGATGACACTATTTTAAATTCTTTCCGTCTTCCTTCTTTGTCATGTACTCGTCACTCATTCTAAATGCTGTCATATTATTTCCAGATCGTTGCATAGAGGTGGATGGTACAAGGCGACGGGTAAGGCATCACAAGTTCATTTCAGCAAATTTGCTTTTCAAGCACTCTGTGTGGTTAGACCCGATTTTATGTTGTTCATAGTATCATATTATCTATGGAAATATATGCCAAAACGATTTCAGAAGTGGCATTCGCCCGATAGCCAATTCTGTGATAGAGATTCCCACTACCCAAGGATGACGACGCGTTACAGTACTGTTATCCTTAAGATCAAACTCAATACTATTTAAGGTAATAACATGATGTACATGCTAATAGTTTGGTAGAAACTCTTGCAGGTCAAACGATAAAATGATCGAGTCTTACACTTTCTGAGCGAGAGATGCGTTTCAACGCAACCGAATTATTGTTCTTACAGACAAATGAGACGTGGATATCGGATCCGTGCGTCAGTTGCACGTGTTTGGCCGGCGGCTTCATTTTTTGTACAGAGATTGCCTGTCCAGCGCCTCCATCTTGTGCAGATTTTAAGAGATTGGAGTCTACGCTTCCAGAGGGCGCCTGCTGCCCTTTCGACCAATGTGGTAAGTAGTAGAGAGTTTGGATAAACCCACTTGTCCATGCTGCCCAAACATGTGAAATCGTACGTAAGAGGATATCATCTAGAAAACTTCAGAGTAAGATAATTTGTTATCTAATACATCAAAGTGCCGTAGGTTCTCGCACCATAATCGCTGTCAAATTTGCTCAAGGACATGTTGCGCGTTTCTCGTTTCGGAGACGAAGTGGATTCTAACAAAAACGATTTTTAAATCGTCAAACAGAGAAATGGATATGCCAAAATCCATATCAATTCTGAAAAGATTTCCATTTAAACATATCAGGCCAATATATTCAGATTAAACATATCCAGCCAATATATTCAAATTAATCCTTTCCTTTAATTACAACATTTTAGTGTGCGACATTGATCTGTGCCCAGAAGAGGCGCGTCAACCTTCGCCAGAATGTAATAAAGGCCAAGTCATTGTAAATATCACCATCAATGAGTGTTGCAGAAGACAGGAATGCGGTAAGTACCTGTACTCACACTTTGACAAAACAGACACGAGTGTGGATGATTTTTCCAAATCAGAATGATAATCCTAATTAGTACTCAACATCAGGGTTTGAGACAAGCATTGAACTGAAAATAGACTTGTCCGATTATAACATGAAGTTAAACTTGCAACTCATGGCATGCATTCTGATCTCTCGGTGTGACACCAACATCACACTACGAAGTGTTTATTCACGAATAATATTCAGAACAACGGCAAGTGCCGGTCCCCGTTATTTAGTTTAGTATCTTGTAAATAGTCTTTGACGATGACGATGATGATGATGATGATGATGATGATGATGATGATGATGATGATCTGTTTCAGAGTGTCTACCGTGCGCAACGCCTGCTATTCCAACATGTTCACCATATGAAACCATTGAAACGTACAGAGAGAATGAAGATGATTGCTGCGAATCCTATAGGTGTGGTAAGTTTGACTTCATCCATCTCTCTCTCTCTCTCTCTCTCTCTCTCTCTCTCTCTCTCTCTCTCTCTCCTCTCTCTCTCTCTCTCTCTCTCTCTCTCTCTCTCTCTCTCTCTCTCTCTCTCTCTCTCTGTATAAGGCCGTTTTCTTTAGTTTCTGTACCAACGACTTTCAGTATTAATACCTCTTCTGACTGTGGGAGTTTTTTGCTCGGGGCCACAAAGAAGTATTCCTCTGTAGGTTAAATCATGTCCTAAATATCCTATTCGTCTGTGCACTTCTTTCCTTCTTTGTCGCCTCTATTTTTCTCTAAATTTGTTGATAAAAAAATGTAAGTCTCCATGTTCCTTCTTACGTCTTATTTGACTAAAAATGAAACCAACCACACTGTTTCTTTTCATCCACAGTATGTAATCGCGCTAACTGTCCCGTGGACTCGTTGACATGTACGGGTTTCCTGGAAAAACAACAGACGCCCGAATCGTCGGAAGCTTGCTGCCCCGAGTACGACTGTGGTAAGTGAATTGGAAAGCTCATTGTTTCTATACAGAGTTTATTTTATGATTTAAATAAAGTTAGGCCCGGTTGCGGCAGAATATAATCCACAGTTTCTGTACCGGCAATAACGATAAAGAAAATTTAAAAGAAGTTTAGCACACAAAAAAAACCATAAAAAGAGGACGCCAACGAACAACTTACAAAAGAAACTGGAGTCAAAACAGTGAGGAAATATAAGGAGAATTGTAACAGTCGAACGACATAAAAAGCAAAGCAAACACATGTACCATCGGCAACAATAAGAGTGTTTGCAAAATCTCATTGAAAATACAGAATTGACTTGTATTCATACTGCTTCTTCGTTTACCTCCCAGTATGCAAGTGCCCGGATGTAGAGCCCATTGCTTGCGAGCTTGTAAGTATCATTTGCTATCTTTTGCCAGAGCCTTGGCAAGTATCCCGAACAGAGCGCAAATTTAAGAGGCGTGTTTGAAAAAGGCAATATTCCAAACAATGTCAACCCGAATTTCTGTGCCGTTGATATAATATTGTTTAAACTGTTATGCGAAAGAGATCTATAAGTTGCTTGTACTGTTTTCGACTCATTACTATTACAAGTATTTTCCACTCTAATACTAGTGTCTGTGTTTAAAGAAAGCTGATGAGCGTGTACGCAATTACTTTTAACGACCCAAAGCTAAAAATATTATGCATGAAGCTATTAGGAAACTCTCTCGACAACACAAATTTCACAGATAATCACTCGCCAAACATACACGAATCATTTTCTTTTCGCACCTAGGGTTACGAAGCCGAACTGAGAAAAATTGACGAAGGTTGCGATTGCTATGGATATCAATGTGGTGAGTTGATCACTGTGCTATTGGCCATTTCAGTCTCAGTCAAAGCTGCTCAGCCAATCGAAATTTGAATACATCCTTATATGGTAAATGACTCGAATATTCACAATATACGGTAAAAGATTCGAATATGCACCATATTTGGTAAAAATCTCGGAAGAAATTATATTTCTTGTAAAAGACCCAAGTTAGCCATGTTTGCCCGGGTAACTCAGAAACCTATACAGTTAAAGCGGTATGATGTATGGGGGAGGGGAGGGGACGACCGAGGAAAAGTCAGTGATTGTCTCTGTATACGGGTAACTGAATTCCAGTAAACTGACACTAAAAAGCGTCACAAAGATAATGGAATCATAATTTCTTAATTTTTACGATTGATCCTTACATCTTGTGTGATTGCGTTCCATGTTTAATATGGAACACTGAACCCGACTATGATAACGACACCCAAACCCATGCCATAGTCTCATCACCTTTTGTGAACGGATACTGAAACCTTACAATTTTATTTTCAGTTCCTAAAGATGTTTGTTTGTGGAACAATGGAACTGCCCTGGTCGAAGTACAGGTAACACTTTTCATATATAGACGCTTTTATTGCACTTTCCTTGTCATCGATGTTAAAATCTATGAATCCAGAATGACTGTTTTCCGTTCCGTCAGATATATTTTAGCGTCCTGCCGGGTTTGGAAATTATTTTTGATATCAAACTAAACTTTGTACATCAATCAAGCTTGTCTCTAGACCTCCGTCGATCATCCCAACTTTTTGAAATCTTAGCGGTATTCGTTTTCATCAAATGACATTTGCATCGAATCTCTTTCCGCATAGCCTGGTTCAACGGACCTAGTTGGCATGGATCCCTGCAAAGTGTGTGCTTGCTCTGAGGAGAAGGCGCCCAGCAGTGACCTTTACCCGACGGAGTGTGAATTCTTGCAGTGTGAAATACTGGGTCAGGAAGACTGCAGCATTGTAAGCGTTCTCTGGTTAATCCCTCGGGTTATTCCTGTATAGGGCAATTGCAGTCGTCCATATCTAGACATATTGCTGTTAAAGACATGCGCAGTCACAACGTGGAAAGTTTGTCTCTCTGGCGCGAGTAGCATTGTGCTAGATGTAGCTCGTTTTAGTAATTCAAATATTCATTTCTGTTTACCGCGATAACTGATCGAATAAATGACGAGAGATGAGTATCTAATGGAAGACTGGTGTATGTAACGTTTCAAAGGAAAGTTATACCATTATGAATAATTATTCATTGGTCTGTATTCAGATTTTGTGAGTGACATAGTGATTTTAACCTTCACGTTTTTGCCTGCTACACAGGAATCGGAATACGTTCCACCAGCAGAGGGCGTCTGCTGCGGAAAATGCCGTCCACGATGGTGTATTGACAATCAAGGGAAGCATGAGGTAATGACATTTGAAAACTGACCTTTTTGTGGTCCGCTCTCAGCAACCGGATTGTGGTGTGTAAGAAAAAATCAATGCGATGAGAACCCCAAAATCGGATCTCATACTTTACTGAATGGGGAAAGAAAACTGTCACCGCTGTATGTCGTGATGAAAGCAGGGCGACATTCGATGCATCTTCGCTTGCCAAGGTCTCTTGTCGGGGCAGCTGGATACTCCCCGAAATCTTCCTGTTGTCGAAGTCACGGACCCTAGCGTGCCGACGATGCATTCGATGGGGACAACTTCATCTTCTACTTGTCTACTTCCTTATTTTGCAGATGGGCGACACGTGGACTCCAGAAAACCCGGCCAATCCATGTGACTACATTGAATGCAAAGCAGACCAGAACGGAATCCCGCGAATTTACCCGTACTACACTGTATGTCCGCCGATATCACCCCCGGATTGCCCAGCACCGGTAGGCAAAACTTTACTGTTCCGGGGTAGCATTTCTTCACATAGACACGTGTTAATTCAATTACATGCCAAAGATTTGCGTAACTCCCAGTTTTTACGCTATTGCCATAGCGATCACCCGCAAATGATGATGATGATGATGATGATGATGATGATGATGATGATGATGATGGTTACAGTGATAATATCGTGGGTATTTCTGGACGTGGCAATTTGATTTCGAGTAAAGAAAACCAACATTTACATAACTTATCGTACATTTCCTTTTTGCGAACTTACAGTTTTACACCTTGAAGAACGACACTTGTTGTCCCTACTGCGGTAAGTCGTCAAATTGTTTTTGCAACATGAAACTTCTGCATGTTCATTATTCTTATCACTGGAGTCAAGATTTGTTAAGCATCAACCCTTAAATTAAGGAGATGACATACATTACAGAACTCATACAAAACTAGATTAAACTGGTACCTTATCCTGTGGTTACGCCGTAACTTTCTGAAGGACATGGCTATAGTTTCTGCGTTTCGCTCTCGTGAGAAGAGTGCGCCCTCTATCATCAAAGCTATTGCAAAGTTGCTTCTGTTGTTTATTTTGGCCACGAGCATTTATGTTGTCATCACGTTTCGTTCCGTTTCCTCCAACAGTCCTTGAAAAGACCCCTTGCAAGAGCGTCATCGAAATGATTGACGTCGAATTCGACGGCTGCAGGAGCGACGGACCGGTTGCGTTGTCTTACTGTGAGGGCCGATGTGACAGCAGCGCCCGCTACTCTTTCCAATCATTTAGTTTCATCAAGGTTTGCCTGTGTTGCCAGGTGTCGAGGACCAGCTCTCGTAATGCAACTCTCCTGTGTGACGACGGCAGCACGAAGACGTTTGAATACGATTTCATCGAGGAGTGCGACTGTCTCGGCTGTTTCTACTAAATCTGCGCATCTGTTGATGATTATATAAGTTTAGACAAACGACATATATTGAAAATCTACAAAACAGCGTGAAAGAGCTTCATCAAAACGCAGTTCTTGTCTATACGCGAGTCCCATCTCTGTAGACCATTGAATAAGTCTCATCAAACACAAAATACTTGTTTCATATTTAAATATGTCGTAGAAGATCATTTAATTTATATATTTAAATTAGACTATAATGTAGTTCGTTGTCAAGAATAAGGCAACGTTGTAACATGACACCTGACTTACGGTGTACGTGAAGTTAGCGATAGCAAAGTGCTTTATCAAAATGGTTTTGTCAAGTGCATTCTAAAGTTTAAATTTTAAAGATTATTATGCTTCACTCTGAATCCATTTACAAGAAAGGGTGTGAAATTACTGCATTCCAAACACATTTTGCTGCAAAGGCGAGATTAGCCAATCTGAAATTTTATTCGATCGTATTTGTTACTTGACATTAATCTCGCCGCAGATGTGTGATGTATTTTACATTGGTTTCATGTGTATTATGATGATTTGCATCAAAAAGGGAACAGTTGAAAATCACCTAACACTTGCCGAGATACCAGATCACCGTTTCACGTCCGTCAGACGGACCTTTGCACAACTGTACAGCATTGTGAAATTTTATACAAAGATTATTTGATTCATTTTTCACACACCTTCTAGGTGATCAAGTTCTCTGTCCATCAGTTTGCACCTTATAAAAATCACATCGGCGATTCTCCACGTACCAGCTGACGTTAGTTATTCGCAAGTTACCCAGTAGGGGTAGCCTCATGTTCGTGAAATATCGTAAATCTATATGTACGATTTTCCGAAAACTTTCGAGAGTTTCCAAGATGTTCTTATATTCCATTTCGTGGACAATCAGTTTAGTTGTTTCTGTCAACATCCTTCCGTCATTAGATTTCATTCCAAATATGAAATATTGTTTCATGACAATGAAGATTTGTGGCTAGTCCGATAACCTGAATGTAAACAGTGGAATTTATTTTTGACCCACATTTTTTTTTAAATCGAAGAAATAAAAACGGGGCATACAAAATAAATGTCGTTGTCCTTGTTGCTGCTGTTGATGATGATGATGATGATGATGATGATGATGATGATGATACTCTGTTGACTAAGTTCAAAGGGCTCTCTGATAAAGTTACCCCTTCCCCTTCCCCGACATTCACCCACAGGGCACTCACTCTAACTCCCTCCCTAACTCTAGCCACTGGTGAGTTGGAAGTTTCTGGGTAGTAAATATCAAGGGTATAACCGTCCTGGTAACCAATAAATACGTGAAAGTCTAGCTAAGGGAAGTATTCTTGTATGCGGTTAGGGTCAAGAATTAGAGGGGATCGTGACGTTAATTATTTTTAAATAGGCCAAACCCGGAATTCGAATGGACCACGGTACAAACAAACCCACGTGTGTAAACGCGCTTAGAGGAACGTGTATTTCTATACGCGTTAGTGCACATGTGGGTTTGTTTGTACCGTGATCTCTTGGGCGTACTGAGTCTGTAGAAGCATCGCATCCTTTTTATTCCGGAGTAGAACCATTGCGATTGTATTACAAAAAAGCATTGATTTGGCAAATACATACTCAAAGGTATTCTCCGAAAAGACATCTCTCTCTCTCTCTCTCTCTCTCTCTCTCTCTCTCTCTCTCTCTCTCTCTCTCTCTCTCTCTCTCTCTCTCTCTCTCTCTCTCTCTCTCTCTCTCTCTGAAAACAACTTTGAACAGAAAACCAAATACATAACTAATCGCGAATGTTCGATGATTATTACTGAGTATGCGTGCGTCACTGAAAATGTCCTGAATTGTCCTGAAAGTTTCGGTCACATTTTGTCCTTTTTGCGTCTACTGTACGTTAATCGTACAGCTGTACGTCGTGGTTAGAGCCTTCAAAGTGTGACTGTCACGATTTCATCCAAAAATTGCATTTGAGAATGACATTCGGGGTTTTTTGCTCTTTTCCGGCTGATTTGTAAGAAATTGCATGAAAATGATATAAATCTTCTTACTTTACGGTTTGAAATCAACCATACATTAAGAAGTGCTATTCCCAGCAACATGGTTTTCGACTTTCAGGTACTATGCGCCTCGTAACATTACTTAAACTTTTGCTCAAACTTGCCTCAAGGCAGCTTTCAACCATTATCTTTCAAAATCCACAACAAAACTCGGGGCCACAAATTGTGGCACTGGAGAAACAAATGACCTAAGATTTCCCGATATTTGCTATTCAAAATGGCCTCCCTCCCTATGTTAACTCTCTGGAAAAAAATAAACTTTTCGAATTTCAAAAATCTAAGGTGAATATTCCTCTTACTCCAAGAGCTTTAAAATGAGTCCCAAAAGGCGGTAGATCAGAAAAGTATTGGAAAAAATTGAAAGTCCGAATATTTCTTTCCGGGGCACATTCTACCTAAAACCCAATGGCTAAAAATGCATACTTATAAGAAATTGATGTGCTACGCTATGCCATCGGTTCAACTTCTTTAAACAACTCCAAAAGTAAATTCAATAATTAAATTTGTGGTGATCGCTAGTTCATTTTAGCATTTTTATCATAGTTTTAAAATACAAAATTCTGGTGTACGCTGACTCGGGGATTGAAAGCGCGGGGTTGATACCAAGTATACGGTCCACTAAAAAGCCTAAAAAGTGGGCGCACAGTAGGGGGAGTGGGTTACTGATAATGCAGCTATTTGCATACACTGGGCGGGAGTGTTTGAATTGTCGTAGCATCGCTTTGGCCGTATGATAAATTTTAATAATCATGATGGGCACTTTCGTGACTTATGCAAAGAGAGGTCAAATGGTTGTACAGGGAACACATTTTGAAGTATATGCGTTCTCCAACAAAAAAGAACATTTTTCAGTTTATTTTCGACTCAACTGTACTTTTATCGCTATATATTCACAGACATCATATGCAAGATTCAATGACAATGAACGCCTGAAACATGGCAAAATTATAAGATTCTGGGACCTAACACGGCACGTCCGATCAGTAGCGTGGCATTTTTACATGAGCATAGATTTACGATAATCCAGCTTTTATTAGAAGTTCCTGTTTAAGAGAGTATTATGGCATATCAGCGAATGGACCCTCGAGGGTCTCTGATCAGCGTAATATCGAGCTCGCGCAGTTCGCTTCAAAAGAAGACGTGACCAGGCAGTTTTGAGCACACTGTGGCCAACAATTCCAATGTTTAGACTGGTTTAGATGAAGAAAACAATTGGCAGAAATGATGACAAATTTCGAGGGCGATTCTATCCCAGAGTTGTTTGTTTTGTGTTGTTGTTGTTTTGTTTTGTTTTTTGGTTGGGCTTTTGTGAGGAGGTTGCATATGGTTCGACAGCTCATTATGTTGTAAATCATCACAGATAAACCCTACTACGCCCAAGCATTGTTACTGGTGCCCCTTGATCAGATTCTTATCGCAAGTGTACACAAGACAAGGTGACAGCAGCTCTACAAGGTGTCACAAGACAACAGGAGAGGGCAACGTCTGACAAGGAACGTCATCGGAGATTTGATTTTTCTCCGATTCACGACGGGACCTGTTCACGTAAAGATAGGTAGGTCGAGAAGGGGCTTTCATACAGCATATACCGAGACTACACCTCCAGTACCACGAGTTCCGGTGACCAAACTTCTTGAGGGGCGTTTTGACCCGAAAGCAAAGTTACTGTGACTCTTATTAAGACATGGCCGACAGTGCTTATCTTTTTCGTCTCTATAGCACGGGCATAATGTCAGACAAGTACAACATTATACAAGTAATTATCGTGAGCTAAGGGTGAAACGATGTCTACGAGGAAAACACACAAAATAAACCGCATACGTCATTCCGGCGAGTTTATGATCCTAGACTATCAACTTGTTTTATGGCTTACGCAAAGCTGAAATTTACTTCTCGCGTCGGGTTAAAGGTCGACTGGAGATTTTGCCCTCTTCTCAGTTCCATGATGCTTTTCGCGCCAGGGTGCGTAAATAACGGCATTTAAATTGGTGCCACCCTGGACGATATATATATATATATATATATATATATATATATATATATATATATATATATATATATATATATATATATATATATATATATATATATTTATGTGTGTGTGTGTGTGTGTGTGTGTCGCCGTTCGAAACACAAGCCGAAACAACTTATATTTCGGCAACATGAATTATATTAATGGATACAACAACAAAAAACATGTTTCAAGTCAGTGTAAAGAGTTTTAAACAGTCGTGGCAATGCATGGTGGGATAGCCGAGAAAAGGACTATTAAGTGTGTGTAAGTCCCGGATTATTCTACTTTTTGAGTTGACCAAGTTACCTGGCATAGATGTAATCATTTTGAGCGTAGCAAGAAGGCAAAACAGATTACAGTTTCAAAATATACAATTATCCAACGTTTGTTAGCTCTGTCGAAAAGATTTGTATCAAGAGCTAGGTGGTCCTCAGACTGAAAGATCCGTCGTAAGAAGGGAGAGCGTAGAGAGCGTCCTCGAGCGACGGATCTTCCAGTCTAGGTGGTCTTCCGTATACATGTTGAAATGTTGTTATAACGGCATCTCTTCTGCAGGAAGGTATATCAAACAGTCCAAGCAGATTTTCCGTTTTTTACACCCCCCCCTCTACAACTTTTAATGACAGATCTTTAATTATTATTTCTACTGTCTAAAATTTGATTATGTCACTTTTTTACCTTAGAGACGTACTTGAGTAATTGAGCGAGCCAGGGACACTGGTAAACATACACACCAAGTACAATGGAAATGCAATCGCAAAAATACAAGTCAACTGAAGTAATGGGTGACGTCAAAGACGACAGTTCTTGTCGCAGCACTAGAGCATGCTGGGCCATCGTCACAGGAATCATCATCCTGCTCCTGACTGTTGCCATAGTGGTACTCCTGGTGTATCTCCTACCGAAAGACGATTCTGTGACGTTTAGCGTCGGTGATGCGTCTCTTATGGTGAACGGTGACACAAACCAGGTGTCGCTGAACATCAGCAGCAAGAGGGGAGTCGTGCTGTCGGGAGATCTCGGTGGGAACCTGCCCGCATCTCCCGAACACAGCACCTGTGACGGCCACGGTGATGGTTCGGCCTGCATCCAGTGGGAAGACGTCGCTAAGCTGGAGATGAAATCCGAAGTCTTCGGAGAAAACACGTGCTATGACATAAAATGGACGGCCCTCGATAAGGACCACACACTGCTGGACTGCTTCTGGTTGAAAGGCGCCCATTGGTATGGAAGTGCCGAGATGTATTACCAATTGTGGCCAATCGAGCAATGGGACGAGCCGATGACGCTGTACCTGTCGGGAGACATGTTCGCTCGCCCCACCGACTATGGCTCCGTGCTTGAACGCTACTGGCTTTCATCCCAAGGGGTAGGTATTTTTGTGGATGGAGACGTCCCCCTCTTCGCCAGCCTGAACAGCGATAACGACAACAAAGTCTGCTACCAGGCAACCTACGAAAACTCGCCGTATCCCAACCCCGACGGCAAGGCACCGTTCATGCACTACACCGTCTGCACCGGTTCGAACGTCAAAACGATCCACCGATACATGGCTTCACGATTCTTCGAAAAGCCTGTAGGCATCCCCGACGAAAGGATGATAAGACTCCCGATCTGGTCGACATGGGCTCGGTATAAAATCAATATCAGCGAATCTGTCGTGATGGACTACGCAAGGGAGATTAACGATAACAATTTTCCGAACAGTCAGCTAGAAATAGACGACGGCTGGGCGACAAAGTACGGCGACCTTACATTCGACCCGATTAAGTTCCCCAATCCCCGGAACATGTGTGACGAACTGCACGATCTTGGTTTTCGTGTAACTATCTGGACGACTCCCTTCGGCAATTACGACTCCGAAGCTTTCAGAGAGGGCCTCGTCGCAAGCGACGAAGGGAATCATTACTGGGTACGGGAACCAAGAAACCAAGCGCCGGGTCTCATCAGATGGTGGAATGGTATCGCCGGAATTCTTGACGTTACTCACGAAGAAGCCTACCAGTGGAACGTGCAAAGACTGAAAGACTTCACCAGGGACACGGGTGTCGATTCGTATAAGTTCGATGCCGGAGAGATCAACTATCTACCCGTTGGATTCATCGCCAACGAAGAAATCGTCAACCCGGGAGAGTACACGAAACTACACGCCGACATGTCCGCGGAGCTAGGCGGCATGATCGAAATCCGCGCCGCCTGGCAGAGTCAGGATCTGCCAGTTTTCGTGAGAATGATGGACAAAGATTCGAAGTGGGGATACGACAACGGTTTCAAGACGCTGATAAACACTGCCTTGACATTTGGTATACTCGGCTATCCGTTCGTTCTTCCGGATATGATCGGTGGTAACGCTTACAACGAAGGTTTCCACAATGAATACCTACCGGAAAAGGAACTCTTCCTCCGATGGCTGGAGTTGACGGCCTTCCTCCCGTCAATGCAGTTTTCCGTGTCGCCGTGGCAGTACGAGGACGAAGAAGTGACGAACATCACTAGATATTGGGTCAACTTCCACGATGAAACCATCGGCCCAAAACTGGTCGAGCTCGCGCGCGAGGCGACGGTAACAGGTGATCCGATCATCCGCCCTCTATGGTGGATAGCTCCTGAGGATGAAACGGCGTTGACAATCGATTCTGAATTCCTCGTCGGAGACGACCTCTTGGTGGCACCAATACTCGACGAGGGCGAAACTAGTCGAGATGTTTACCTGCCAGCTGGAGACTGGGTCGATGAAATGTCAGGAGAAACTGTCACCGGAGGAAAGTGGATTGAAATGAGTGTACCAATAGACAAAATCGCTTACTTCACTAAAGCATAGACAGAATCGTGTATTTCTTTATTGTTCCGCAAGCTTTACTCAGACAAATGGGTTGGGTGAACATTACACAGTGCATATAATAATAATGATAATAATGTTTATTGCGCAACAACACACTTAAGAAGTGTGGTAAGGCAAAAATACCTGTACAGTTCAACGAAGTGTGGTAAGGCAAAAATACCTTTACAGTTCAACGTTACAAGGATTAACAATAATAATACACAAAATAGTGGCAGAATAACGGAAACGGTGTTGACTTCGAACTTGTATAAGTATCCAAACAATAATTTGCATGCTTTTATTAGAGATGCTACATGGGCAACAAACCTACTAGCTGTACTAGTTTGCTCGAGTTACTTTCAAAGTATTGCCATGATCATAGACAAGGTGCCATGGTTGACCGCAAAACGTGAAAGTAGAAGATGATAGTCAACATGAATACAGCGTTATAGACTGCAATAAGGTTACAAGATACCTATGATTTGTCTATTGTCAGTTTGAAAAGGAATCATTTTCGCTTACAAGTTACAGAATCACAGTTTAAACAAGTCACGTTTTCCTTCATGAGGACAAATTCAAACATACCTGCATAAAAATTTTGCGGCAGTTTTAGCCGACCAGAAATAGCAAAACTAAAGAGACAAAATGAAAATTTAAAGTGAACTGTAATTTTATCAAAGATTATACTAAATGCTGTGAGAATCTTCAGATGTAATAGCTAACTATTGTCGACATAAACAAGCTGCTTCTCCATGAACAACTTGAATCCCGTGCCTCATTTTATGGAGCACCTGAGAATTCCATCAGTGGGGGACGCTGTCATTTAATGAGTTTCTTCTCCCGCAGTAGGTCTTCCAACCTCCCCTCTCCGTCCATGTCCTCAAGCTCCTCACAACCTCCAAGGAATTCCCCGTCAAGAAATATCCTGGGCACCTACATGTACGGCGAGAGAGAGAGGGAGAGACAGACAGGTGTAGACAGACAGAAATAAACATTGACAGAGAAAGACGGTAGAGATAGAGAAAATATGTTGTTAGAGGCAACGGAGTATAAACACAACTTCAACGGCTACTGGGAAGTTTAGAGGGACATTATCGCTATCTTTTGACCCTTTTTTCACCAATATTGTTACAAACGAGCAGTTGCTGATGTTGTTCGACTTATTGAAAGATGTCTAAAAATGGTCGACCATAGACAACTTCCCTCCCATCTTGCCTACACTGTGTAGGAGGTTTTAGGTAGCCCACCGAAGCGAAGATTTATAATGTTTAATGACCACAAAATGAATTTTAAAAACCTACAGTCAGCATCAGTGATCGTACGTCACACGCAATTCAAAATTAAGTAGTCGAACGCATGCAAATTTGCTTGGAAGCAAGTAATGGACCAGCGGTGGCTCAAATATTGATAACGGACTAATATCGAATTTCTCGAACTTCATTGAATTTGTGTGATAGTCGCGACAAGTTTGATAAATGTTGGTTTAAATTAGCGCTTGCTATCCAAAGAATGAATTAGATCCAGTTGTTTTATTGAAAGAAGCTGGAACTGACGACGAGTGATGATCACAGGCGCTTCTTAGCTGGGTAATCTGCTAAGGAAATCTATTTTCGGCTTGATCTATCGATCCCGTAGTCGATATGCCCGCCACTACACCTAAATACTCGACCAGAGTATTTAGGTTGCAGTGGCGGGCCATATCGACTATGAGATCGATAGATCGAGCCCAAAATCGATCTACTTAGCAGACTTGCCAGCTAAGGAGCGCCTGTGGTGATGATGTAGAACTTGAACTTGTTTATTGAATACGGAACCATGCCATGGGCTAGGCCTCGCTGCCCAGCCACTCATACATCAGTCTGTGAGTCTGCATGTGAGTGGCTGAGTGAGTCGGTGTCTCTGCCTGAGTTTAAGTCCTTCTCATGAGCGTGCGAGTTAGTGTGTGAGTGTGTGTATGTGTTCATTTATACGGTATCTTGGCTATGTCGGAATAGACGCCATAAAGAATAGAATAAGATGACATACAATACTTTGATTTCTACCGACGTAAGAAATTTACAAAAGTACAAATTATCACTTGCCCGTGCTTGGCATGCTACAACTCTATTGTCTAAAGCAAACGTAAGTAATAAATTAAAATGATAATAACAGCTCAAAGTTACAAGTGGTTGAAATACAATAGAACATAGGGGTAGTACGCAGAATACCTGCATGAGGAATAAGTTACTGGGGAAATTTTAAAAGTGTAAACGTGTAAGATCATGCTGTCGATACCGTGCCAATATTGTTATAGTCCAAATCGAGTGGAATTGCAGCTTGGTTTCATCGCGTCCGTGGACGCTAATGTACCACGAGTGTGAAATATTAATTTCTTTTCACCAATTTGGAAGATTAAGACAGTAGTGCATTTCAAAACAGGTCAATGATTCAAGACGCAAGCAATACATGATATGTCGTTCGCCTGTACTCTCGCAAATTTTATGGTGAACCGTAATATTTTTCCAACGTGTCGATTTAGTGTATGTAGTGGTGAGGAATCTCTCTCTCTCTCTCTCTCTCTCTCTCTCTCTCTCTGAAACCTAAATTGCCGGTATTTTTGTGTTTACTGAGTTTCACAGGATCACGTCTTGAACTTAGCGCAGCAGGGGAAAAAATCGAAAATTTACAGCTACAGTCCCACCCTTGTCCGGTACGGTTCACTCTTGCATCTCGATAGAATGCTCGGATCAGATGCGCATTGTTCAGTTTGAGTCAGGGAACATTTGCCTTCCAAAGAGTTTATCACGTTTCAAATATTTTTTTCTTTAGATGAATCTACGATCGATATCTGTCGGGGCGTCTCTCATTGATCTATTGGAGCTACTTCCGTACTCTAGGGGTACTACTCGCTCGATGACGTGAAGAAGAAATTAAAAGAAAGTGCGTAATTGCACAGTCAGCTGACGAAAGAATTTGAATTAAAAAGTCATCCTACGATGCTTTCTGTTCCACTTAAAGTACGACAAGACATTTGCAGACTTATCTTATCTGTCTTAAAGGGATAACCACCTTTCATCGGATTCATCAAAGAATGGTGCAGTGTTGTCTGAAAGTGTACGTAAGATCCTGGAGCGAAATAGACATTTGTTAAATGAAAGGACTGGCCTAATCCTAATTGCAGATCGTGCAGCAACTCGTTTTTGCAAATTAACCGATACAAAACCCATAAGTCTCCATTACTGTCTGTGGGTCTGAGGAAATCTAGTTTTCAGCACGGGCATAACCAATGACTACCTGCAAGTACGATTTAGCTATTTTGGAATTTTTTCAAGGTTGCCCGTTTGTTATTATTACTTTCAATGTTGACGTAGAATGTTAGATTTATCTCAATGCGTGGTATTGTGTTGAACATGCTCCAAAGAAGTGTCGAATCGCCGTATTATGCAGAGAATAACTAACAAAGATTTCCGTTCAATGGCAGGTTGTAGAGGGGGAATGTTAATATTTGGCGTACAAATACATCACGTCTTCGCAAAGCAAACAGCCTTTGACCTTCATTCATGAAGTGTGGGGTAATGACTACACATCGGTGTAGTCCTGCGAAGCCTCACAAATTGGATGAGTGATTCGATTTTCGAAAGCATGACGTCAAACCATGATGCCAGGACAAGAGCGCAGATCTATGTAGGGGTTAAAAGAAACGAATATTTAAATTTGTATACCTCTCTGTATGAGTAGCCTACGGTTATGTTCCGAATCCCTAGAGGCCCTAAGATCCTCTCTTTAAAGGTAGTAAGTTTATTGACCCTTCAGTACTTACAGCGAAAAACGAGATGGTTGAACAGTCTCATATACATTACGTTTACTTTTTTGTACGAAACATACAAGTTTTTGTAGATAACATCTTGGATAAAAAGAACCGACTCATTTAAGTGTCTGGATAGACCACACAAGGGAGTGCTAAATTACTTGTCGTGTTGATTGTAGAGACTGAAGTTAATTAGGACAGCACTCTGGCACTCTGGCTAACCATAAGACGTACTGATGCCAAGCTGTTTTTATAGACACACAAGAATAAACAGTGGAGTAAAGTGTCACTTAGACGTCTGTCAAGTTTTACTTCTTAGAAAATGCATTCCCTTCAACTCAATACATGAAAGCCAATATGTTGTGTGGTATCCATGGATCGGTGTTTCATTGAAAGTCTTTTTATTAAAACTTGCATATGACAGAATAAAAACCAGCATTCACAAGACATTTCTATCTGACATGTGGTAATCGCTGCTTCATTCATTACTCTCAGAGTCTCACTATGTATCCATGTGTCTCGCAAAAAATCCTAATCAGCATTTGTCTGCATTCATTGTATCATGTTTCGTCTACCTAGAGTGTTGACATAGACCGACAGCAAGCTGTTTAGATATCATCAACGTGATAAGTATTTCGGCACCTCCTATCCAAACACTCAAATGAGTCGGTTCTTTTTATCTACAATGTTATCTACAGAACTTGTGCCGGACGTACAAAAAAGTAAACGTAATGTATATGAGACTGTTCATCCATCTCGTTTTTTGTAGTATGAGGTTTTTCGCAATGTTAAATCGCCGTGTACAAGGCGCGCCATTTCTGCGCCCCTCCTAACCATTGGTCGATCAGAAATGTGCTTTCAATGCCTTGCGGGTGTTTGAGTACTGGCCCCCTCGTAGACTACGTCCCTAACATAAACATTAGACAGTCACTCTCGAAAACACCTTTATTGTATCGTGTTACAAGCAGCCTGATTAGCGAAAGCAATTCGGTACTTTACAGGTTTGCTCAATTAGCCCATGCTATTTATCCATGGATATTTACTACCTTGTGTGGGAGAATTGCTCTTTTGTTCAATTTTCGGGCTTTGTAATTGCTTTTCAGTTACTACTTTATGGTTCACTTACTCTCCCCTCTTTTGTGAGTCACTTTACAATAAAAAACAACAATCCCCGTTAATTACGACCTACCATAATACATCCCGTCAATCCTTTCTGATTCTTAGTCCTTAGTCTAGTTACTTACCAAAACTTGGGCTCTCTCTCTCTCTCTCTCTCTCTCTCTCTCTCTCTCTCTCTCTCTCTCTCTCTGACATCCCATCCATAACCAGACTGACTGAGACCTGCTGACACTACTCCCCTCCCCTCTTTTCACCGGGAATCACATGAAACACTTCTAAGTGTCTGTCAGTGAGGACATTTTGGCTGCGAGTGAGAGTAAATCTGCTATGGCCATGTTTGTTCACTCGGCTCAAATCTCGAAAGTAAAGATTGAAGTAACAATGGCATAATAAACTGCGATATCGGTAAAATTTGAGACCCCCGATTTTTATTTTTCATTTGAAGAGAGTGGTTGAAAGATTTCTTGAGGAAAGTTTGAGCAAAAGTTTAAGTCTTTCACTTTCGAGGCACGAACAGTGTGAACATTGTACACGTATGCTTACTTGGTGAATTAACATATATACATTGTCATTAGCTTATCATTCCGATGCACTGAACAACATGACAATAAAGTTTGTTTGGGACAGCTTTTATGTAATTATAATTAAAGCGCAGCAGTTCGTACGGGGGACAGTGTAAAAAATGACACAGTTAGAATATGAATTTTCCGAATGTTTGCAAGTGACCACAAGGTCAGCATGGAATGGATATGTCAACAATGACACAGCTTAAACTGCTAAATAGATGTACTTTAAGCCAAGTGCGAAACTGGTTGATATCGCGCGAAAGGGAACAAAACGCACAGCGACGCAGATTCTACCAGCTCTAAAAAGCTTTTTTCGTCGACTTACCGATTTAGCCCCGGTCAACTCCACGAAGTATGCCTGAACTTCAACCATGTCCTTCCTGTCGTGGATGAATACTTCCTCTACAAGTCGTTCAATTTTGTGCTTCTTGAAGATTTCCATGGCTCGCTTGGTGTAAGGACAGTAGGGTATTGCGAACACCAATAACTTATTGCCCTCTATCATCTTGTCTACGAACTTGCGCGCGCTACGTTCAGATATAGATGTCATCTTCTTGTCTGTTGTGTAAGATGTTGAATTGCCAGAGTAACGAAACTGCTTTCTCTCCTTAAAGGGTAAATAATAGTAATCTCTGATAATAATTTCCATCTTAGAAGACAAGATCATCTTTTTCTGTCCTGTGTGAAATCGTAGCCTTGCAAACCAAAAAAATCCGTGAATATTGTAACACGCAATGTTATCGTCGATAAGTGAATCGGAGTCCAAGTTAAAGTTCAGTTTTCTACACTAACATTAGGGCCTATATATTACACGTACAGAGGCTCCGTCCATAAGCTGAAGACATTTTGAAGCGACATTTTGACATTTTTTGGGAGTTCAAGAAATTTGACTTCGTAAACCAGCCAAAAATGATACAAAAGTGCATGAAAGGGTATAGCTAAGTGAGCTTGAATGGGAGTGCTACCACACATACATGTAATGCTAACTACGACTAAATAGGCAGGTAGGGTTGAATGTTAAATGACCTGCTCAAATTGTGGGTAACAGGTAACACAAATCCCGTAAAGTTCGACAAGAAAGACGCACGTAATTACTTCAGATTGTGCGGCGCTAATTACAGGTGTGCAACTGTCACTGTAACACAACCACCACCCACAGCTAAATTGTCTTTAATAAAGCATGGATGTAAAAAGTCACAGTCACTGGCTGTTTAGCATCGCGTAATCCTGTTACGTTATGAACAAAAACGTTCAGGACACTTTGTATAACTCGACACCCTATATTCTGACCACTGTGGCAAACTCCAGAGTGAAACTCTTTCTCTCTTTCTTTTTTCCACGTAATTTCATACCTCTATTTATTTGCCTAATGATGCAATTAGAGATGTGATATTCAACCCTGACCTAGGCAACACCAGTCTTGCCTTGCAATGTGCTACAAGATGACACGTACGTCGCGTCGGCCTGGCGCTGCAAGTCCGGCTGGAACTTTGTCAAGGACTGAACCGTCAAACTTTTCAGCGCTCCTAGGTTTTCATTTTCAGTAAGGAGATACTTGCGAGCTTGTTTTAGACCGTAGTGATTTCTATGGTTCGTTGTTCACCGTCCTATTTCCGCAATTATGTGCCGAATTCCGCGTGCCTTTCCCTGTCTCGTGACTGACTGACCAGTCCATGACAAATTATTTGCGAATCAACGTTTAGGCATTTCCTTCTGTCGTCATCTTAATCAGAGATGAGGATTTTCCTTGCAGTATGTCAACTTTTTTACCTAAACTAGTAAGACACAACGTTATAAAATACGGACTAGAGCAATACTCGAACGTTTTAAGATCCGTAGCAAAATACCAGGCGGTTTGTGTACTTTTCTTTCAATTTCGAAGACCTGCTAAACAGGGGACCTGAATATTGAGTGCACATCAAGGTATGCACACACGATGCACTAGAGCAGCTCAGAAGACGCGGGCGAACTGCTATAAAATTAATAACCAACTTAGCCATATATTGCGAAGAAATTGGAGTAAGCATGATACACGGGCGCTTATTACCAAACCAAACACCGAGCGATCCCGAACACTTACCTTACTACGTTGTGACCCCGTGAATTCGAAATAAACAACTGAAGTGAAATTGCAGCAGGTTTTGTATTCCAAGTCCCCCTGGCTACGCCAAAGAACACAATTAGGGACTGGTCAGTTTCTTCGGCCTGGGGGGGGGGGGCGCGGTGGATTATTTTTTGCCGACGTCAAAAAGTGGCTGATCCCCCATTCCAAATTTTGAAAACAGGGTGACCCCCCCCTATTCCAAATTTCTAAAACAGGGTGCCCCCCCCGGGCGCGACAAAGGTAAAACAAAAGATGGACATAAATTATATATATATATATATATATATATATATATATATATATATAATATATATATATATATATATAGATATATATATATATATTATATTTTACATTTTACATATATTTATATTTTAAATAGTCATTCTATGTTTTAGTGAAATTGTTGACATGTCAGTTGTAAGATAGGAATTTCAAAGTGTCAATCTTAAAGTTTAAATACAGTACATTTTGAATGAGCTGTATTTTGAATGAGCTGTGAATGTATTTCACACTTTCTCTGCTTAACCAGATGTCCTGAACTGTTGTACAGAAATGGATGTCAATCATTAATATCAAAGAGGAAAAAGCAGTGAATCAAAACTTTGATGGGTGTTAAGACTTGCCAACCATCCAATTAAATCTACTGAGGAGCCATAGAGAGCTTTTTTAGCCAAATCTGATGTGTACAGTGTCTGAGAGGACCTTTTCTTGTGTAACATTGAAACCATAAAAGCACAGCTAATAATGACAAAAACTGCCTTTTTTAACTGTTATTTTGTTCATAAAAAAGCATCTTTCTACAGAAAACGTATGAAACAAAGGAAAATAATTGCATCAATGAGAAGGAAAGATATCTTGTCATTTTTCTATCTCTAAAATAAGTCACTGTATCAAATATATATTGTGAAATATTTGTGCATGTTGCTTTCTCATACAGAATTCTCACAGAGAGAACAGAAAAGTATCAGGAATTTGTCATCCTTTTCATATGAAATGCAGATTTCATAATGGTACACTTTCACTTAGCAAACATCAAGATATCTCTGAAAGTATGGCGCCCAAAGGGCGCGCCAAAAAATATGAAACATCCTGATATCTCTGATATATATGCCTTGTATATTAAAGTCATGCACCTGAAGGGCATGCTGAAAGATGTATGATATATTAAAGTAATGAGCTTGAAGAGCACGCTGAAAAATATTGAACATACAGATATCTCTGATGTATGTATGCTTGATATGTTAAAGTTGGGCGTGCTGAAAAATATGACTGATTAAAGGTTACGCGCCCGAAGGGCGCGCCGAAAAATACAACTTAATGATGAATTTTGTGGCTGACACTAGCATTTTAGGCAATGATGAGCCTGTGTCAAAATTCAAAAACACACTGACCCCCCCCTATTGGGCATTTCAAAAACATGGTGACCCCCCCTATCACCAAAGTCAAAAACAGGGTGACCCCCCCCCCCCATGAATCCACCGCCCCCCCCCCCCAGGCTGAAGAAACTGACCAGTCCCTTAGGCGTGTCGAAATAATGCGTGCACTCATACACATTAGAAGGCCCCCTGTACTGTCTATGGGCACTGACCCGCAGCATTGGAGCCGAAATCAATGCTAAAACAATAGGCATCCCTAATTAAGTGTTGTTTCAAAGGCGATAAATATGCATTGGAAACTACTACGATCGAAGACGAAGCATCAAGAACTTTGGAGTAAACATTTAGAATCCTTGGCGTCAGAAATAATGCTTGGCATATCGAACTGTTCCCTACAGCTACACTTAGTGACAACAATGGAGAGATGTTATATTCCGATTGTGGACAACAATAGCAGTGAAAACAATAGGTGACGTTATCCACCTAATCCACTCGTATTCAATTGTACACTTTTGCTATCCGTGATACGTTTCGCTACTGTCTGTGGTTTCGCCGTAATCTCGTACTTTCAATGTGTGAAAGTGCTCCGGTGTAATAGTTCATGACGAATGAGCGCCCGAGTGCGTGAGTGTGTATTTATATGTGTGTGTGTGTGAGAGAGAGAGAGAGAGAGAGAGAGAGAGAGAGAGAGAGAGAGAGAGTTTGTGTGTACGGTTCAAGGTCAAGGCGCAGTACTGTAAACAATAACATATTACAGCAGTAAAACAACATCACACACGCGTTATCTAAGTGCAAGAAGGGGAGAAATATGAATCAATTTATAGACATTGGATTGTAATTGAAAGGGAAGGATCGTGTGGTCCGCATGGCTCAGTTAGGTTGTTACAGAGATATTTTATCTCAGACAAAGGTTAATGAACCTAGCGGTCATCGACACCAGTAAAATGGTTAATTAAAACAACAAGAATTCAATTATAAGTCGATATGCATACAAACCATATTTTAGGCAAACGCACAATAACGCTAATTCCGTTTTACGAGGGTGTTTACGGAAGTCAGGACGAAAGCAAGAACATGTGTCACAGTGAGGTTTGAATATTAATTGTGACACTGACGTTTATGATTGGATGTATCATTTTATCTTTAATTCATGTATATCGTATGATCGAAGCCACGCCTTACAACGAGCAGGGAGAGTTGCTCGGAGAGATTGGAACATTGAGAGGGGAACACAGCGGACCCAAGACATTTAGACAATGGGAGAAGCGTATCTTGGGCGATGGCAACTGTCAAGCTTGTCTACAGGGAAATAAAGTCTATGCAGAACCAATAAACTCTAAACGTCTCGTGTAGTCAATACACTGAAGATCCCCAGGGTACCTCTCAGCAGCCAAGGCGAGTTCAACACATAAACTCCCCTTTGAAAGAACGAATAGTAAAAGGGTAAACGGAACGTAACTACTACTTTGAAGAAAAAACGATAGTAACAAGGTCAGCGTTGTTTCGAGAGAGGGTCCCTGCCCGAGGAAACATCCTTAGCCAGCAAGGTTGAAAGAGAAGTGGGATTACAAAAGGTTGACGACTTGAAAAATTTAAAGTCTTCAATTGTAGATGAAATTGGTGTAACCATTTCGTAAATTTCAAAGTAATGCACATATCCTTTGACGAATTTGACTTTAATTTGCACCAACCAACCGACGATGAACGGCTGGTATACAATCTTTTGTGGAGACTGAAGAGGTTGTTACATAATTGCGGCTAATTGAAGGGTTTGACTCTTGGTGTCATTTTGAGGATTTATCTCAGTGACATTAAAGTTGAGAGAGAGAGAGAGAGAGAGAGAGAGAGAGAGAGAGAGAGAGAGAGAGAGAGAGAGGGAGGGAGAGGGGAGACATGTGAAGCAAAACGAAAAGGTGGGGTAAAGAGGGATTAAAGAGGGATAAATCAACATTAAGATTCTCACATTTTTCAGCATATTTACCAGTATTTTTATTGCAACATTGTCAAGACCCCATGATTTGTACTGAAAAAAGAGTACACATACCGGTACTTTGATGCCCTACATTGTGTCTCATACTTCTCAGTCTTTCTCATGTCACACTGATTGGAGGAAATTGTTTTCAAAAGTTTCAGGACCTATTTGCCAACTGCTAAATACCAGAGAACCCTAAACAATATGGATAAAAGCAGTGTCCTTCACAACACAAAAATCGAAAAATCAAGGAGTGACGCCTTGACAACAGCATTTCCTTGCGGTAATGTAGTTTAATCAATTATTCATTTCAAGATCAATAAGTATGCCTAAGAAATTGCTGACCATAAAAACGTCATATAATTGTCCCCATATTGTATATCATTGTTTCAGTACCTTTTTTCATATGCAGGTAATCTGCAAATAATATTTTGCTTTCTTGACTTGATCCTTGCATTACAGAAAATGTTATGAAATTGAGTTGTCTGCAATCAAAACCTCGTTTTTAACAGATATAGACTGTTTACTCCCCTTAATTACTACTTTCCCTTATATTTTCAAAACAGAACATTTTTTATACAAAAATTTTTTTTTCAATACAGATTTTTTGAAGTAATAAATCATAGAAGATAAACTCATTAAAAATGGAAAGCAACTACGTCTTCAAGACACCTTAAATGTACAGGGTTTCACATAGTAAAAATGGCACTTTACCTTTGTTCTCATCAACAAGCTGCAGAAAAAATGCTGGCTGTCCCAAAGAGAATCAAATGCACCCAATCACTTTAATGGAAAACACATACTGTACATACAATTCAGATGTTCAACAAATTTAGCTATTCACTCAATTTTTTTACACAAATCAAATCTTGTTATTCAAATTTCTTTCAGAAGCAACTAATTGACTGAAGCCTATACATAACGCTGGCGAAATGACTAAATATAGGCTTCAGGGTTTGTAGCTGCAAAGTTCTTCAAGGGACGAAGGCACCAACAGCTTGTCGTTGAGGGCGCTATTCAACTAAAACTTTTTCTCGAACACCTTACAAGGCCTTGTATTGCAAAAGTTAAAAAAAATTCTCTGAAAAACACTTATTTTAAAATGGAGTGCAAAGTAAAATATTGCAGTATGCATTCTTTAATTGTAACATCTGTATATTAAAATTGGAATAAATAATTTCTCTTTGCATTGTAAAAAACTGCCAATGTCGGTAGACAGAACCATCATGACATGCATTGGGAAGGCTAGGCTTGTAAATCAGTACAAATGTAAAAAAAATATATATATATCTTGTAAAATTCTAGTGTAAAAGTTGAAAATTCACTTTGTTTTGCACTGTTGTGATCCCTGATGATTGTTTGAATGTATCCAGTTGATTAAACCTAAATGCCAGGAGGAACACTTTTGTGAGAAAAAACCTATCAATGATCAATGATAGTCAGTGTAATTACCTGACATTTTACAATCAGTGAGGTATAGTTAGGATTGAGGCAATTATAAGTACTGAAAGGGTCTTACAATACCAATGACAACTGACGGAACTGATTAAGGTACATTGCATCTCAACCTTGACCTTCAGAACCAATGTCACAATGTCATTACCATTAGACTTTCTCTTTTTAAATATCACAAAATAGCTTTCTTTTTTTAAAATGTCACAAATTTCAAAAGGTTCATTGTATTACCACGAATAATGCTATGACATCAGAAGCTGTATAGACACCTGAAGTGTTTGTGGAAGCTTCACAGGATGTTTGCAGTTATTTGACCTCTTGCACAACCTTCAAGGTGAGAATGTAACATTCATGTACAACCATCTTAAAATTCAAGGTTGTCATAGGGGTGTGTTTCTATTTACCGTTAAAGTCATTTTATAAGACGCGTCTTTTATTATGATGTTGCAAATTTTGAACTCGAATTATTTCTCCAGAGAAGGGGTGCGACTTATAATATGTACTTTTGTGTTTTTTAAAGAGGTATACTCCTTCGTCAACCAGTAGGTTGAGAAACATGTGAAGTACGGTAATACAATTTTATTAAAACACAAGGAACAATAAAGTATCAACTTTTGATGAACATAGCCAACCTCAGTGGTGGCCGGTAGTGTGACAGATCTGCTGAAAAAGGGGTGCGACTTATAATGCATACATTCTCCATTTTCGATTTTTCATGGATTTCATCCTACACAAGTCAATCAAAGGAGGGTGCGACTTATAATGCAGATGCGTCTTATAAAATGACTTTAACGGTAATTATGTTAAAAGACCCCTTAAGAAAGGCAAACTAACATCAAATGATGATAGCAACCACAATGCTTCAGGAGTGTTGACAAGGGTGAAAATTCCCAAATTATTACATTGGATGGATGTGATTGACCTGACAGGAGCGTGACCAGTTTTTTCTGTCACACGGACAGGGTCATCCGACGGATCCTCCAATCAAGTGGCCGCCATATTGTATTTGTCGGCTCCCGACCAAAATCGATCAGGCTAGTCGGGGTTCCCTGAATAGATGTGCGGGGCGCAATCCCCGAACCAATCAAGTATGAACTTAGTGGCCTGCGTGCACCAGTTTACACCGGTCATCCCAATCAAGTCCACCCATTGCTTAGACTGAATGATCCGTTGCCCGAGGGCACGCTATACGCCTAAGAGGGGGGAGCGTAGAGAGCGCCCTCAAACAACAGATCTTTCAGTCTACACATTGTTGTGTCCATGAATTTGCTGTGAGCATGATTGCAACGACTGCTACAAAGGAGGGTATTTGTGAGAAACTGAAAAATCAAAACTGGTTGGACTGATGACAGGTCAACAGTCAATGAAGGGATTTTTTTAACAAACAATATATAGCTAGCAAGGATGTAATTGCTCAAAATTTGTGAACTGTTGTGACGACATGGAAAACCGGAATTGTGCTTGCATGTGTAATTTGTTTATTTCCTCGTCGCTTCCTGAAAGATCTGCGCAATCTCCAAGGCCAATGACCTCATTCCAACTCCGTCAAGGTTTGCCAGAATAGCAACCACTACACCCTGTGGGGGAGTCAGCATCCTTGGCACCTGGCTTGTGTTCTTGCTGTTGTCTGTCAATTCCTGCTGGGGTGCTGACGGTAATATCAACAGCACACTACTTGCTCCCATTGCACCTCCTGTGTGGTTGGTGTAGTACTGTTGGTGCCTACAACAGCCATGATCGGCTGTTTCAGGCACCACAAACCACCCCATTCCACTGTATTGCTCTGATTTCGGAGTGGTCCTTGCTTCTTTAACTTCTGTCCACATTGTTTTCAGTGTCTCCGGTTTCAGATATCCAGGCAGAAGTTTGGTACCCTCCGATGTCGCTGAAATTAGAGACAATAAAATAATTTTCATGATTGTTGATGAATTGGTGATTTTCATGAACCTTGTATCTTGCATCCTGATATTTCTGATAGTTCGTATTATTTAAAATAGTATTTTTCAGTAGGAAAGGGCACATTTTTGCTTAAATAAGGTACATTGATATTCATTCCAGGAATCAGAGAATATGGTTGGCTGTCACGCAGTAAACTATGAAACTGGTGGAGTTACATGAGGGAGAGTGCCAGGATGTATATGTGAGATCATGATGTGGTCAACAGCTAAGTCATTAACATTTTTATGTTGGTTTCCCAAGTGTTGTACGGTACCTTCTCATGATAAGGCAACAGACTATACAGATATGGCAATTTTGAACTGTAAGGTTGGTTTTGTTTCATATCTTTCATTGGCAAAATCACAACCTACATCTCTACTTCTGCTAGATATTGAGTCATAGTGATAGGACAAAAATGTCACTTGGTTTGTAAATTTTAGTATTAAATAAGTCATGAATCAGTATACACATATTGACTGGCCATGAGGGCAACAGCATACGTCTGTACCCCGAGGGACTGTGAGTCACCCCCAAAAACAGACTGTTTCCCGAGGCCGTAGGCCGAGGGAAACAGTCTGTTTTTGGGGGTGACTCACAGGCCCGAGGGGTTAAAGACGTATGCTGTTGCCCTAATGGCCAGTCAATATGTGTTTTGTAACACACCTCATCCGTAGTCATACATAAGAACGTACCATACACAAAAGTTGTCGCATGTAAGCTATATGATGTAATATGTTGGAGTGGTTCAGCAAGAAAAAGTTTTTGCCGACAGGGTCGCAATACTTCTGCAAAACGTTCAATGCACCTTTGATTATCGTCTTCGTTCGTTTCAAGTCCTTGTTTGAAACCAGAGCATTCAGTTCTTCTTCAGAAAGTAGGATAAACCGAGAAATTTCTCGACTATCGTTTCGCTCGTCCGCAGACGGCATCTTTGTTTACATTCCAGTTCGCGCATGCGCCAATGTTTTTTGACGTCAGCGGGCATCATTTTTCGGAACTGATGCCTGACAGGCAACAGTTCCGACAAATGATGCCTGATGACGTCGTTTACGTGGATCAGCACAAAAAGAACGCATCCCACGTGACTGTCAATTGGCGAATTAGAACACAGACTGCGGATGAGGTGTGTTACAATAAATTTTGTTGATGCGTTCAGTATTTCTGTTATTACACCACATAAACTTTCCCAATCGTCATCAACTTGGCATGCAGTAATACCAGCTATTTTGTTTGTCAACCTTCTGCAAACAAGAGCAATTTGCATCTTGGGCTTATGTGCAGCATCTCATAAGATTTTGATTGATAGGTTGTCTGAAACTATTTATTCTAATTATTTCAAAACAGCCAATCAGGTCAAAAATAGCCCTGAAGTTCTATCAATCAGATGTAACTTTCTGAGTGATAACCAGTGTGTCTTTATTGTGGAAAATCAAATTCACAAGTCCACACAGAAATTAAATTGAAATTACTCATAATGATGTAATTGATATATACAGTACAGGTTGTGTTTCTGAGGGCCCTCTTACTCAGCAAACTTGTTGAGTTAATGCAGGAATTTCTAGAAACATCTTTGTGTCAGCACACCTCTATTGCAGTCAGTGTACTATTGCAGTCAGTGTACTATTGCAGTGAGTGTACTATAGCAGTGAGTGTACTATTGCAGTCAGTGTACTATTGCAGTGAGTGTACTATTGCAGTGAGTGTACTATTGCAGTCAGTGTACTATTGCAGTGAGTGTACTATTGCAGTGAGTGTACTATTGCAGTCAGTGTACTATTGCAGTCAGTGTACTATTGCAGTCAGTGTACTATTGCAGTCAGTGTACTATTGCAGTGAGTGTACTATTGCAGTGAGTGTACTATTGCAGTCAGTGTACTATTGAAGTGAGTGTACTATTGCAGTCAGTGTACTATTGCAGTCAGTGTACTATTGCAGTCAGTGTACTATTGCAGTCAGTGTACTATTGCAGTCAGTGTACTATTGCAGTCAGTGTACTATTGCAGTCAGTGTACTATTGCAGTCAGTGTACTATTGCAGTGAGTGTACTTTTGTAGTGAGTGTACTATTGCAGTCACTGTACTATTGCAGTGAGTGTACTATTGAAGTGAGTGTACTATTGCAGTCAGTGTACTATTGCAGTCAGTGTACTATTGCAGTGAGTGTACTATTGTAGTGAGTGTACTATTGCAGTCACTGTACTATTGCAGTGAGTGTACTATTGCAGTGAGTGTAATTTGTTCAATTGCCTAGCATGCGAGTGAATGCCAATTTAGCTTTGTGGGTAAACTGCTGAGCTCATGAAGCTGGGTACTGGGAATTTCCACATAAAATACAGTATGGTGTACACCAAGGAACTGTGTTAATCGTTGAAAGATACATTGTGCAAAAATATTAACCCTTTGAGTACCAAAGTCAATTTTTGTCACCTTTAGAAAGTATATTCCAGTTAATTTTTTCAGATTTTTGTCAAAATTTTGATAACAAACTGTCGCAATGAAATATGATGTCAATTTAGTCTTAAATTATCAAAACAATTACAGAAAAATTCATAAAAATTGGTAAAATGTTGCACTAAAATTTGGTTTGAACAATTACAGCACTCAAAGGGCTAAGAGTGATATGTACAGAAGGGCCGTTCACATTAGCCAAAAAGACTAGGCCCTTGTCCTAGCCAGGTTCGTGGCCGACCAAAAAAACAGGTGTGAACGGTTCTGGCCGGCCACTGTCCGGACAATTTCTGTCCTAGTCGAGAGGGGTGGTTTGTGGCCGACCCAGGTCTCTGGCCGAGCAGTAAACAGCGTATGTGAACGCGTTTGTGTCCGACTCAGGTCCCAGTTGACGCCCTCTGTAGTTGACATGCAGTGTAGTCTTTGACCTATTCGACGATTCAGTATCATTTTAGACATGGCGAGTCGAGGAGTCAACTGGGCTATGGAAGAAATCAAGTGTTTTTTAGGCATTGGAACGAAGATATGGTTAAAAATCTGATGTCAAGGGATCGAATAGCCTACAATATCATCTCACAGCGTTTGTCAGAGCATGGGTTTGATGTAGTAGCCCAGATCAATGCAAACGTAAGATGAAACATTGAAGTCCGCGAATTCAAAAAAGTTTCTGATAATAATAGGACAAGCGGTCGGGGAAGAAAGACCTGTATGTTTTACGAAGAACTTAGCCAGATTATGGGCAGCAGACCTGCAGTAAATCCCGCTGCAGGCTCGGTTGTGGACAGTTGCAGACACTACCAAATGATCTAGGCTAGGACAGCGTTGAACGTAATGTGAACGCGGACAAAAGATTAGCTTATCTTCTCACATTCTGCCGGATTAGTTCTGGCCGGCCCTGGGCCTAGATGTGAACCCCATAAGAAAAGAAAAGAGAGCTATGAAGTTACTCAGGGTTTACATACTGTAAGTTGTTACACTTATTTGTGCTTAAAAATCCTATGTTATCTTTGACCATGAACCTGTTTGCTCAAGGGTCTGAAGTTTCAATGCAAGTCAGTCTGACTCGTGATCACATGATACCATGATGCAATCACATCAGATCTGTGACAGATCACATGACTACGGTTATGTGATCAGTATATCAAAAACACCAAAACGACAATTGCATCATCACAGAAGCTCCGGTCAGGTCTGGTTGTGACCTCACCTAACACAGCCCTGAGACAGAGCACCGACAATTGACTAATCGCTTTCATAATAAAATGACGTAAATCACCTTTCAACAAAATATAAAAAACATGGCAGATCCACGTGCAATGACATCCGCTCAGTTACACAAGCCCTTACATAAATTCTTATCGTGTATTTTGGGACAGAATATCTTAAGCTGAACTAACATCAGCAATGGAATATTTGCACAGGGTCTTAAGTCTGAAGGCTACTCCCGTCTTCTGATAAGACAACATTGTAATGTCCTAAGTGTTTAGAGAAATGCTGATTAGGAACCCATGAGGAAATGGATTCACCTCAACAGAAACTTGAACTAGCAGCAGCATCACTTTGGATATTCTTTGTAAATACAACGAGTTTACGGTGACGAGTTTACCAAAATTCCGCTACAAATTTTATTGACAAATGAAACATCAAGAAAAGGCCGGCATGAATTACGCAAGCTTTGGGGATAAATTTTACGTCAAATAAATACCTCATACTGAGACTACCTGTATACATGACCATAGAGCAAAATTTTATGTAAACAGCCTGGACATTTTTCTTGCATACACACTCCTATTCAACAAGGGCCTTAGTATTGAACCTTTATTATACATGTACACCGTTATGTGCGATAAGAATCTCTGCTGAACATTTTCATTAGATTCATGTTGCACTATGGGTCTTTTCCTAAAACAAAAATAATTTCTATACCCAAAACCAGAGTGACGGCAATACTGCTGACCATACTATGGAGACTCCACAAAGCTAATGAAATGGTGAGCTAAACAATTCATTCTTTGGGTATTCTGAGAACAAGCATTTAGATTAATTTGGAAGATCTTTTGCCTTCTTTGGCAATCTTGTATATAGCAGTTTTATCAAACATCTGCATTAGCATGAACACTTTGACTGAGTACTGAAAAGGAAAATTATCTCATTCAGGCAAAAGATTCAATGGTCCTGGACTTTGGTCACACTGACAGGTCACACTAACTGTTCAACAAACGCAGAAATTGCCAACTTGAAACTTGGAGGAAGAGTGGCAACTGCATTTTTTTATGTTTTGGCGGCTGACACTTACCATGTTGATTATCAGTATACTGGTAGCTGTATAACATTGCATTGCCGAACTTGGTCAAATCATGGACGTCAGAGATGAACCCACCACCTGCCCATTTGTAAGACACGTCCACATACGGTGCATTCATCAGTTTTCCATCCTTTCTATTGTAGTATCTGTGAATAGAAATGATTGTAAATAATCAATAAAAATTGAACAAAATAAAGAAAAAATTCATCATTTCACATGAAAACGTAACCATTATTATCACAAGTATCATCATCATTCTCATCTTTACTATAATTATGATTGATCATCTCTAGCCTTAGAATTTCATAAAACACATTTATTTCTGCTCTTCCTCTAGGAAATGAAGCATAATCATAATCCCAAATGCCTAACATAATCATTATCACACCATCATCAACCCCATCACCATCATCAACCCAATCACCATAATCAAATCCATCATTATTATCATCATCATCATCATCATCATCATCATCATCATCATCATCATCATCATCATCATCATCATCACCATCATCATCATCATCATCATCATCATCATCATCATCATCATCATCATCATCATCATCATCATCATCATCATCATCATCATCATCATCATTATCATCTTCATCATCACCATCATCATCATCATCATCATCATCATCATCACCATCACCATCATCATCATCATCATCATCATCATCATCATCATCATCATCATCATCATCATCGACATCCAAATTCACCACGTCTCTGCAATGACAGAAACCATTGACTTCACTACTATCATTGCCATGAAGATGCACTGAAAGTTACCATCAACTTTCATGATCTTACTTCATTACTCAATGCCTTTTACCTTGTTCTGTTGTAAATCAATGGTTCATGTTCATCCGGCCCGGTCTTGTCAAGTCCAAGTTCCTTGAAGATTTGTTTCATGTGGGGCACAAATTTTTCCTTAGAGGCAGCTTCCACCACGGCACTGACCACTGTCCATCCATGAGTAGTATATGCATATTTCGTTCCTGTATGATAGAAAGACATTTATCAAAAAAAACAATATTCAAATTAGTAAAGATAGTTGGAAGTAATTCTGTTATCTAATTTACCGCATTTCATAATTTTTCTGCCAATTTCCATGTAAAAGCAAGTCTTTCTTTTTTATTTCATATCTATTTTTCTGTTGTTTCTTACTATGAATACACACTACACACATGCATTAATATAATGTGATTATTGGTGTTGTACACATGATATTGACATACTGAAAACACACAACATGGCAGTTGTATCAAAGCTGCTAATAACTCCGTTCAAAGTGCCCATTATATTGTCTTAACAACTTGCCTAAAGGTTGATTGAACACCTAGTAGTACTCTTGTCAACGGTGCACACATAAGAAATATGGGCAATAAATATTGCCATTATTGATGATTAAATTAAACTCTCCACAGAAATTACATTCTGTGCAGTCAAGATGAACCCCAGGATGTAAACACTGTGGTGACAAGCAAAATACTGGGTATTGTCACATCATGCATGGGGCACACCAAGATACTGAGGCTGATTCACAGAACAAAAGTTTTCAAAAAAATTTTAGAGTTACAGTTACTGGCACTAAAACTTTTTTCCTGTCGCCTTCACCATGTGATACAATCCTATCATTTTATTTGGAACAGCTGAACATTTGTGGAGGAAAATCTCAGGTAAAGTAAGAGGATTGATAACAGAATTCTGATAAGTACCGGTACTACAAACAAAATTACAAAAAATTACAAATTACGGTTTTTGAAAAATAAGTTAATATTTTGTATCAAAATCATATTAATAATGATGATGACAATATCAGAAGAGCATATTCAATATTATATCATACCAGCATATTGATGGCGCAAATACAGCAATCTGATTGGTCAAGGCGCAAAAAGAACCATTATATATTAACGATACACCATGGCTGGCACATGCGCGAGCTCTCGGCAAAGGTATTTCAATATACTGTTATGATATGATAGCAATAAAACACACCCAGCGACGGTATACCACTCAATTTTGACCAGTTCACTTCATATATGCACTCGCTATTGCTCGTGCATATATGTCGTGAACTGGTCAAAATTTTGTGGTATACCGTCACTGGGTGTGCTTTATTGCATAAATATTGCTTGTAAAGTGAAAATAATGAGTTTGTACCTGGTTTATGTTTCAGTGGATCATTCTGGAACATTTTCAGAGCTTCTGTGACAGAATCACATTTCTCCTTGATAAGGAATTCTTTATATTCTCCATCTTGTCCTTCAGCTTTCCTTTTCTTCTTCTTTTTCTTGCCTCCCTGTGAGTCATCATTCCTTATTGCACCATCTTCCGACTTTTTAAGATTGTCAATGTCTCTGTTTGGTGTATTCTCACTGGGAACACTGTTGTCTTTCTCTTTATCTGCTTTCTCTTGATTGCTGACTTCAGTTGCACTTTTCTCCTCAATCTGAGTTGTTCCACTTTTTTTGTCATCGACATCATCATTCTTCTCCTCCAGGTACTCTTTGCTGTAGTGCCTGATGCCACTGAGATGAGAAACCAGATGTCTGGTTGTGATGGTGACCTGAAACAAAAAAAATCACCGTACTATTCTATGACACTCAAAGCAGTGATGGAATGTTCAGAAATGCTTAAACTACTGCTAAAATTAAATTTGCATAAACTGGTGATTTCAACATGAAAGATCCAAGGCTTCTATAAAAAGTCAAACAATTTACTATGAAGAAACATGTGTTTAGCTTTAATGGTAACGTATCAAGATTTAATTGGTAGAAACATTTGTAAACTGCCGTTTCCAATTGTCAAAGTCTGTCATTAAAGACAAGGAGTAAATATACTCAATAATTGAATGTAACTTTGTGATACTAAGTCACATGTGATGATGGTGTAAACATATTTCTTTGGATGGCCGTCGCCGTTAGAAGCATGTCATCTTATAAGATTCTGTACAGTTTTCATTGATAAAAGTGAAGCAAAGCTCCTCTCCTGATTTTAGTTTGATACAGAAACAAATACATATAGAGGTATAAAGTATCATGTTTTCCACATTTCAATGACACATCAAAGATGTACATATTTTGGTGACATCAACACAACACAGCATTTCGTTTTCTTGCTTTAATTTGGCCAGACTCTCTCACCGCTCTGTAATAACTTCACTCAATTGTACGTAACTTCAACACAAGAGAGCTGAATGTAGTCTGTGCCAATGAGCGGTATGATACACTGCCTCTGTAGTGATATGCCTCCATTACATCTACACTGATGTTTCACTATTGCTGTTGAATCTATTGAGTTGCGTTAGAATGTGCCTCCTGGACAGATATTCGGAATCTCAAACTTTTACATTTCTTTTCTGATCTGCCACTTGTGGGGGTTCATTTTAAAGCTCTTGGTGTAAGAAAACTTGTTATTGGCTTAGTTTTTTGAAATTCGGAAATTTTATTTTTCTACATAGAGTTACACAGGGATGGCAGCCATTTTGAATTTTAAATATCAGTAAATCTTAGGTCATTTGTTTCTCTAGTTTTAAAATTGCATGGTGACCCCCGATTCTTATTCTTTATTTTGAAGTGAATTATTGAACGATTCCTTAGGGAAAGTTTGAGCAAAAGTTTAAGTCTTTCACTTTCGAGGCACATATTACCTTAAGGTAGTTTGTGCCTCAAAATGAAAGACAAAAACATCCCGATTTTTTCAAAACCAAGCCAATGACAACTTTATTTACTGCATAAGCTTCAAAATGAGCCCCCACAAATGGTAGGCCAAAAGAATATTGTAAAAGTGAGAGAGTCCGAATATCTTTCCTCGAGTTGCATTCTATAGCGATAATTCATCAAACATTTAGGATGGTTCTACTGGTAGACAATTACCCCCTCAACTTTGCCTAGCCACCTCAACACTTTCACTGACCCTAACTCTAGCCCAAACTAGAGGTTCGCATGGAAAATGTCCAGCAGCAACCATCCTGTTAGGACAAAGGTGAAGCTGAATGATCTGTGATTTAATGTTGCTACCTTCTCTCCTTTATGTGTCTTCTCTGGAAAACTTGGCACATATTCTTGAATAGGTGTGTCTAAATTCAACTTTCCTTCCTCCAGAAGTCTGGCCACTGCAACCATTGTGAGTGACTTGCTGATACTGGCTATTCTCATGACGGTGTGGCTGTGACATTTGACCCTGTTCTCCACATCTGAGAATCCAATCCCTAAAGAGAAGCGGCAGAATGTTTAGTATCCACATAGAAAAATGAAAACTTTGACAAGATGGAATTAAACGAATTCTAACTCTTAACCAAAAATCAGCATTTAAAAATACAAATGCCATCTGTAATTCTCTGAGAGTATGTTTATTATTGTTCATAATTTTCATTTTTTGTAGTAATTTACAAACGTTACCAGTGGCAGTGAGAGCATTAGAAAACAAAAGATAAGGATGATGTAATTAACTACTACACTGTTCCTTTGATATGCACATGTAAACTTTGTTCTATCATTAAACCTTAAAAAAGTAGATTTGTAATTGTTGCAGGCAAAATCTAACAGTTTGTACACACGTAGTAAAGAATACACTAATCTAACAGTTTGTACACATGTAGTAAAGAATATACAATGTCACTGAAAATTGCTGAAATTGATGGCATTCTCAAAATGGTGGAAAGTATGGCCTGTGGTCATTGACCTTATTCACAATACAACATTGCCCAAGATCTGGATTTTGATGTTGAATGTTTCAACTTCCTTCCTTTATATTAGTGCAAGATGCAAGGTATATATTACCATTAATTTATGCAAATTATATTAATGAGCATTATTTTGGTATTGAAATTTTATGCTAGTGATTATTTATCAAGTGGAATATTCATGTATCTTACATCTTGCATTATATATTTGTTTATCTGGATGTTGACATTGAATGTTTCAACTTCATTTGTTTATAAACTTAAAACGGCAATAGCTGCTTTTGCTTTTGATATTTTCATTCATTTCCTCAAAAACAAGGGCACTTTCTCCTTCATGTCTATGTGTTGAAATGCCAGGTATCACCCTTGTAAACGCCTGGCCTTGTGCACTGTAAAAATCAATGTTATTATTCACATATGCATTGCAGTTAGGACTAAAATTGTCAACAACAAAATGAAGCTGTCAGCAGTAACATATTCATTACAACGAACAGGCTATGTTGACTAGTTGAGCACTGTGGCTTTGTCAACACACCGTAGAGGTAAACTAAAATTAGATTCAAAGATTCAGTCACATGTCGGTACATTCCACCAAAATCAGTCCTAACCAAAGAGCAAATGATAATGTAATTATGACTTGGTAATTATTTTAAATGAGTCATTAGGAATTTTCCGTCATATGCAACTCCTTCTGTGTCAGGTGTGGAGAGGTACGTTACGTATTTCAGTTCACCATGGCAACTTAAAATGTAACTTCAATTGTGGTTGGGGTCAAAACTGGCAGAGTACTGCACTACATGTACATGACTGAATCTGTTGATCTAAGTCTAAAGATTGCTCTTCAAAGACAGAACATATTGACAGAACATGCAGAACAAGTTTCAGCTAATGGTTTCAATAGTAAACAGCACACAACTTCAAGAACATTCTCACATTGTACTGTATGTAGTTCATCTGTGTTTTAATAGCACTGTGGGAATGTTGGCAAACATAATGAGTTCACATAAGGTCATCACTATCCAGACTTTGAGCATTACTGTACGTGTAAAATCAATACTTTTTTAAGTGCTAAAAGGAAACCTGAAGCCATTTTCAACACCCCTCAAATGCAAATCAAAATTTTAAAGAGGCACTCCCACTTTGTAACATTTTTAAAACACATTTTTTTAATGCCAACGGTCGATATTTGACTTGGCGACTGCGCGCGGATCGCGAGATATCGATAAAAACATGTCATTTCCCGAGCGTATTTTTCACATCCCGAAGTTTTACGATTGTTCTAAGTTTGACTCGAAATCCCCCGAAGGTTTGTTGTTGTGCTGATTGACGATATTCTAGGGAGTCTACAATAAGTTTGAATGACGCAATTAATTTATTTCCCACTGCAAAGACTTTATATACAGCATTATGCCTTTACCTCAGGTAAGTTTTTAAAAACTTCTCCTTAGTTTTTGTCGTTTTCATTATTCTAAATCGGTTGTATTATATTTTTAACCAATACCACATAAACATCAGTTTTTACATGTCAAATATTAGCCGCCTCCGATGACTACATTTTGTCGTCTGCCACACAGTACGCTGCGCGCGTGGTATGCGCGCGTGGCATGCGTCTATGCATATCACGCGGCGGCCGCTATGTATCAACCGCACGTAACTGTGCTAGTCACCTTTGCCAATTCTGGTGGAATCAGCAAAAATTGTTTTTCGTTCATACGCCAAGTCAGTAAGACTCAGCTTTCTCCCACATGCCATGACCGATCACCGACGCCAGTGGTACTGTGATACAGCAGCGTCAGCGTAGACTCGTACTCCCTAGCTGTGTTGACAATAGCCCCAGTGCCGAATGGTCGATGTTCGGAAGCTGAATTTATGTGGGCCACCGGAATTCAAACTTTTACTTTTTTGAGGACATGTTTTTATCGATTCTCGCGATCCGCGCGCAGTCGACACGTCAAATATCGACTGTTGGCATTAAAAATGTGCTTTAAAAATGTTACCAAGTGTGAGTGCCACTTTAAAGGGCTAGTAATGCTAACTTTTCATGATTTTTTCACTATTTTTGTTGTTACTGTCATACATAATTTCTTGTTCAACACCGCCCCCAAAAAAGCATGTTGATATAAACATTATTCAGCTTGTCTACTCAGCCTGTACATGCAAACTGCATTGTTATTGTTAACAAGTGAATTCTAGTCCAGACTAGAATTCAAATGTGAACAATAACAGTGTATTTTACACATATAGACCTATGTTGAAAAGCGAAATAATGGATGTTTCAACATGTTTTGGGGAGTAGAATAAGAATGCGCAATTGACATGCAGAAATTAATTAGCATGACAGCAACTTGGCTCTGTTCATTGTTCTGTCTGTCTCCAGCAAAGTAAAGTTTCAAAGAGAACTCCTTGCTTTTTATAGCATTATTTCTAGATCTGGTATGAAATCTGCAGGTGAACAAAGTCCTGACAGATTGAACGTCCTCTTACATGTGGAACTCTGATGTTGCCCCTACAAAGAGTTGATATCAAAGGTGATTTTATTGGAGGTGTGTATTCATGTCTCGAAAGATATAGCATTTTGTAAAAGAACCAAAGCCTAACAGACATATGCCATCCTGCTTCACAGGCAAATTCCTCTTTGTCTTGCTCTGTGATTGCATGTACATCACTTAACAGTGTTCTTGATTATCTAAAAATATAAATATGGCAGGTAATTAGCATATTCATATCCATATATTACTGTTTCCCACCTGTTGACCACATTTCCTTCCCATCCACTGTGACGGCCACTGACATACCAGGAATACCCATTTCATCCTACAGGAATGTAAAAAAGGAAAGAATAAACACTGATACAAATGGGATGAGATGTGTGTCACTTAGTACAGCACAATGTGCAATACTATATGGTCGAAAAGTGATGACTGCAAATTAACTTTCCAGTGGAAAAGCAGATGGTCCATCACACTAAAGTCTTCATGCTAGTACTGCAATGGTTCTACTCCAGAATAAAAAGGACGCGATGAGTTCTACAGACTCAGTACGCCTAAATAATCATGTGATGCCGGTACAAACAAGCCCACATGTGTACTAACGCGTATGGAAATACATGTACGTCTCAGTGCGTTTGCGCAGTACCGTGGTCGATTCGAATTCTGGGTTTGGCCTATTTATGGCCTATTGTGCCACACTGATTCATTCAGTCACTGATTCAAACAGTCATTCAGTCACTGATTCAAACAGTTATTCCAAATGGTGGAAGATTATTTTTAACAATAGAAACCACAGTCCCTCCAGAGGGACTATGGTTTAACCATTATCTGAGGCTTCCTCGGTACATGGATAATGCTTGTTTTAAAATTGACATTTAATTGGAGACTAATGAATATTCAGAACTGGTGTTATAGATGGCATCAAGAAAGTGCCCACTGATAATCAGTTTCTCTTTAAATGCATGAATACACTAAAACTAGAAAATTGAGATAGATTCACAGATGGATGGATGTGGAAGTATAAAGATTGATGGATGAGTGGATTGTGATATTGTTGTTGTGATATTGTTGGACTGTGTATACGTATACAGTACACAGACTATAAATTTGGGGTGAGAGAGGGGAGGGAGGGAAGGAGGGGGTCAGAACAGATCTTCAGATCTTTCAACATGTACCTGATATCCATGGGTAAATGACAGTTTATGTTATTTTTTGACACCTTACCCTTTTCCTGATTAGACAGTCTTTTGCTTTTCTGATCGCATTGTCCAGTTTGATTTTGTAGTCAATGTCATCTTTGATGTCATCAAGTCCATGGTCTTCCTTTTTCACCTGTTCAGCACAGTTGACCCTTTCTGATTTTTCCTTGGAACTGGTGTACAGCGCAATCGCAGTTATCCCAATACCCACCGCAAACCCAGTAATTGTGGCGTATTTAGGGTTTCTTCCATGAATCGGATGAGCTCTTCCAGGGTGGGCAGTATTTACATGTCTCTTCGGCAGAATTTCGGCTTTGTTCAGAACGCCGATAGCAAGTCTACGTTTTGTACTGAAGTTCGACCGATCTCTAACAAGGTAGGAAGTCGCCGTTCGATAAAAGAAAGTGTTGCAGGCCATGGTCACTCCTCAACACAATCGAAGTCCCTGTGTGACAGCACCAAAGGATAACAACATCCACAAATACGACTCAAAGTACAAGCTAACTGCATACATCACTCAGCTGTTTATCAGTTGGTTGACCCCACGCGTGACCTAACCTCCCTAGCCTTGCAAAAATATGTAACCAAGATTTAAAATCGAAAAAAAGCGGCTGTTTTGCTCCAGAAACAAATCATGAAATTAATTTTACGAATTGAAAATATCCAAATAAAAACAAACCACAAAACGTATAGAAAATAAGCTTTGCAATCGACGTAATTATACTATGAGTTAGGGGGTCTAATTTACCCTTTGACTTTTAAAGCCACTATGACGCGTTTCCTCAATCCGCACCGGTGCTCAGTGTTCATTCGACAGCTGACAACGTACGACGTCAAAATGAAGATGCCGCTGCCATACTTCTGTCGAGGAGAGGTGGTGAAAGGATTCGGAAGAGGCAGCAAAGAATTAGGAATTCCAACAGGTACGTCTTTTGGTGTTTGAATGTGTTGCTTATTCTGTTCAGTTGTGGTGAGTCAGTACACTGTACAGTACTCTAGCAGAACGAGAATCGTGAGAAGTGCATGCTGACCCAAAACCTGGGGAACATCACGCGCTTGTTTGTGACGATGTATCTTTATCTTTATCCCCGATCAGACTGACCATGGCAATATTGACCATACCTGTACCTGTTCATCATCCAATAGGCAAATATTACTCTTGAATAATAATATCATTTTTCAGTCCGCTTGCGTGCACTTGGCTGGTCTTTCGTCTCCGAAGGTCATTACGCAAGGCTTTACCGGCGCGTTACTAGTTTCCTCATGCCTCAAATTTTAACCGGTGAAGCTTATGAAGCACGGCATCGGTTGTCAGTGCACTTGACACACTTGGTACGCGTACTCTCGTTGGGTTTTAAATGTCATCACGTGTATTGAAGGGCTCTTGTGACCATGGTTTGATGTTATCAAATCTTTCAATGACAGTCGAAATCAAATTTATTACGCGTTATACCACATAACCGATAACGCCAGCAGATATGCGACCGCGGTCCGCCACGATAGGACGATGACAAAGTGTTCGTGCATGCACATGTATCTCAGTTTTGCACGCTCTAACCCAACGCTGCCTTATGAATGGTAGTATTTTATCTAGCCGGGCGTAGGGCCAAACGATAGGGTTTATGTACAACTTAGCACAGGACTTGCGAGGGCTGTGTAACAGCGTGTTTCGCAACTTGCCTACCCGCATTCTGTTCTTTCCGGTCTGCAGCTGCTGTAGTAGCGAGCCCCCATGTTTTCCTGCCAACTCACTCCGCTTCTGATCGTATTAAAGATGTTTTGTTGTATTTACAGGAAGTGCAACAGAGCCCATTGGACTTGTTGATTAATGCTTTTGTTTTTATGCTGTTGTGTCGACACGGAGTCATTTCCATGTGTGAATCCTCTTTGTCACTTTTATATTTATTTCAAGGACTGAATATTACTGTAGTATCTCCAATCACCAACCAGCAAATGTGATGCGGTGTTTGTGCCACTCTTTCAGTGTGTAGTATGATTGGTATCATCATCCATAGATAACTAGATGCCAGATACCCAGTTCAGGATCACACAAATTTTCTCAAATATTTTACATTTATCCCCCTTGTCAATGCAATGATTCTACCTCAATGGTTTTATTCAAACTATAGAACAGGGTCTTCCCTCTACTGTCCATACCATCTCTTCCTACCTCCATGGTCAAACCAACCCAATGTCCTCCATTGGTTACTATTATTATGTCTTCCATATACAGTGCATTTGTACATCTCACTGCATGACTAAATCAGTGCATCCGAAGAAGCCTGAAATTTGCCAGAATGCCCGCTGTGGCTTTGCATGCATCACACCATGGAGGTAGAAAGAAACACCTCCATGAGCACGCTGAATTTGAATGCAAGACTTTGATGTCCCCTTTGATTTTTTGGTACCTCCTGGTTATTAGTTCCCGCGGACGAAGTCCGGCGGGGACTTATAGATTGGGTCACGTCCGTCCGTCCGTCATCAACAGTTTCTCAGACACTGCTGAACCAATTTCGTTCAAACTTGGCACAAAGGCATAGCACTATGACCTACAGATGCATGTCGATTTATTTTGTGATACGATCGAATTTGGCCGCGAGGCGGCCATTTTGTTGCGATTTTTCATGTCTTTGGACCACAACTCAGACATCCTTGAGCAGATTATGTTCAAACTTGGCACAAAGGCATAACACTATGGATGTCAAATAATTTGCGATATAATCCAATATGGGCGCGAGGCAGCCATTTTGTTGCGATTTTTCGTGTCTTTGGACCATAACTCAGACATCCTTGAACAGATTCTGTTCAAACTTGGCACAAAGGCAAACCACTATGGCCTACATGTGCATGTCAAATAAGTTTGCGATACGATCCAATATGGCTGCGAGGTGGCCATTTTGTTTGCGATTTTTCGTGTCTTTGAACCATAACTCAAACATCCTCAAACTGATTCTGTTCAAACTTGGCACAAAGGCATAATACTATGGCCTACACATGCATGTCAAATTATATTGCGATACGATCCAATATGGGCGTGAGGCGGCCATTTTATTGCGATTTTTCATGTCTATGGACCATAACTCAGACATTCTTGAACCAATTCTGTTCAAATTTGGCACAAAAGCAAAATAGTATGCCCTTCATATGAACACCAATTTATTTTGTGAAATGATCCAATATGGCTGACAGGTGGCCATTTTGTTTGCAATTTTTTCATGTCTTTGAACCGTAACTCCAACATCCTTGAACCAATTTTGTTCACACTTGGCACAAAGGCAAAGCACGTACTGTGGCATGCATATGCATGTATCAATTAACCTTGCGATAGGATCCAATATGGCTGCAGAACTGCCATTTTGTTGGAATTTTGCATGTCTTTGAAGCATAATTCAAAGGTCATTACACCCATTTTGTCCAAACTTGGCACAAAGATCAAGCACTATGGCATACATGTCAATTTACTTTGTGATATGTTCCAATATGGCTGCCAGATTGTAAATTTTTTTCCAATATCTCTGCCCGATGGTCATTTTTGGATTTTTCATGTCTTTGAGGCTTAATCATATGCAAATATTCCTTAACCAATGTTGTTGAGACTTGGTACAAAGATAAAGTACCATGGCATACATATGCATGTCTACTAATTTTGTGCTATGATCCATATGGTCAAGAGACAGCCATTTGATTTCAATTTTGGTGTGATTTTTTTATGTCTTTGAAACATAAACATAGGTCACTGTCCCTCGATGGACTGATTTTGTTCAAACGTGATACGAAGATAAAATACTATGACTGCATTCTTGTGCACATTAAATTGTTTCATTATATGATCCGAAATGGCTGATGGCTGATTACAACAACATACCCAATCCCATAGCATTTCGAAAATTCCACCAAACCATGTGTATAGTATGTGCCGTCATGACACTAGAGGCAGTGAGGGCATCGTTATGTGTGATGTAATCAAAAGTTCCTTCAGTGGTCATTACCGGCAGAGATGAGTCATTTATTGAACGTTCCTAAGATTACTTCATTATGCAAGTCACAGGCCTGATGCACCCGTTGCATCAATGTCATTCCACAGCGACCTCGACCACAGCTACCTAGACACCAAAGATTATAACAAAATGGACAAGCGGGGACTGTGTCATCAACGATGACTTGTATCTTATAACATTTTGCAGATATACACACATAGTTAGCAGTACTATGGAGATCTGTCTATTACCACCATGACTTTACCTATGTATATAAGCGAATGTAGAGCTTGGGGTAGGGTGTGTTTTCAAGAAGCATCTGTTGTTGAAAAGCCAGGTAGATTGTACACCAAGGCAGGGAGGTCCTTTATGCAATTAATAATCCTTTGTGCATACAAATATTAAACACAGCCACAGTCCATGCCGTGTGGCCTCAACACAGCACACTCTTGTGAACAAGCTTTGATTTCACCATGGAAGTAGCACATCAGTTGTGATAGACTGGCCTTGTCGCTTGTCATTGCTTTGCAGCAGTTACTGGCTGGCCAAGCATTCACCTCCACAATCTACATGTATGCAGCATACTATCACAAACACAATAGTCTGCTGAGATGTGTATATCTCCATAGACTTGGAGCAAGTCTACAGTAATTACTCCGTTTGTGTGCTACCTCAATGGCTTTACTGTCTCTGTTCATTGCTACATTTTATTTAATATGTTTATCAGTGAAACATGGATTGAATCATTGAGATTACTAATTATTATTATTATTATTTCCTATACTTCAGGTCCTTAGCCCATACAATTACAAAAAGGAAGTCTAAAAGTGAGGAAAACTCTGAGAAAATCATTTCTGATGACAATGTTTTAGAAAAGCAAAAATATTATTGTCAAATCATTACGGAAAACATGCACAGTCCATCCAAGGGACTATGTATATATATACTCATTACAGTCTTGTGATGAACGCCTGGTACCAGCAATTTGCATTGTTTCATTATGTTTGGCCTTGGTTTTACAAATCACTGTCACTCCGGTCACTCTGTGGTTCAAGTGAACATACAGGGCTCTCCACAAAGAGATTTTTAGGGGTCGGCTATCCATCTGCTTTTTTAGCAATCTTTTCATATGTTGTATAAAAGAATACATTTTCACAACAAAAGAATATGCAAAATGATATATTGGTCACCCCTCTGCTTTTCCAAGCTGCGGAAACCTGTTTGAGAATAGTGGCATGATTTGAGTTTCATGCATCGTATTATTATACCATCACATCAACAAACTTCATAGCTTTACATTTTCCTGTTTAAAGCAAAACTGCAATATTTTGAGAGCAATTCATCCAACTTATAGTGGTCTTAAAGTCACAATCCTCAATCTCTGTTGTCAAATTACCTTGACATTTATCATGGTGTTTGTTAACCCTATGTTTGGCTTTTTGAAACTCTATCAATTTGCTTTTAGATTTAGCTGATAAATAACCTGTGCCTTCAGAAGGACATTATCAGAGTTGGAAAAAAGCTTATTAAATCATTCAATAATGAGAGGTGGATAGGTCTCTTCAGGTTGAAGCTGATGTGAAATTTCAACTTTCTATGGGTTCATTTCACTGCAGCTAGCAGTAAGCACAGTATGCCCAGTATCTAAATGTTCTGAATTTATTATTGAGAAATGTAGAATTAAATGCCTTTCTATGTAAAACTAGTCACAATGTTCAGTCATTTAGAGTCTGACCTTCATAGAATATCAAGTGCTGCAAGCAATACTAATGCTGTTCATTCCATTTCTTTTGTTAGTGTTTGGACAAAGTTGGACAAGCTTGTTGACGAGTGTGCTTTTTGCTCAATCACAGGGATGGAGGGTTTCCTCTTGAACACATAACATGTGTGAACTGCATATTGAGATGCTAATTACCCATTCAATAAAAGCTTGAAATCATATGGGGGATAATGTAAACTTGTTTGATGAACATGAGATAAACAGGCTTAGTGTGAAATTGATTTGTCCATCTGATTGTTGTATACATTTCATCTTTCACAGCAAATTATCCAGAAGATGTGGTCGACAGTTTGCCAGAGGGCATTACAACTGGTGTGTACTATGGTTGGGCATGTGTTGATGACGGTGATATACATAAAATGGTTATGAGTGTGGGCTGGAATCCATTCTACAAAAATGAAAAGAAGTCTATGGTAAGTCTATATATACAGACCATGAAACAAGTATAGATAATTTACTTGTTATTTGAGACCGTATAATGTCCTTTGTACATCTCCTCATGCAAGTGGTCATAGATTTTTCTATACAAGCTTATTGTAATGGTTTTACCTAAGTATAAATGAACTGTGGATGTCTGTCCAGTTCACACAATGGACTCTTAATCATAAATTATTATTTACAACAGTACTTGTTTATTGATGTCTAAAAACTTATTTTAACCATATTAAAAAGAATGCCTTATGTATATCCTAGGAGTGCTTTCAGAGGTTGCAAAGTTACAGCTGGGTGGCTCCAGGATATGGTGTAGAGCACCACCAGTGTTCAGTTTTGCAGTATCATTTGTTTTTGGTATGGTGAGCTCCCGTGGCCTCTCATGCACAACTACTGCATTCATTTTCTGGTGTATTAGTGTATATAATGTACAAATTTACTGATTTCAATATTTTTGCAATATTTGTCAGGAAACCCACATACTTCATGACTATCAGGCAGACTTTTATGGATCAACTCTCAGCCTAGTGATGATCGGTTATATTCGTGGAGAAAAAAATTTTAACTCACTAGGTAAGTCAACAATTATGTATCCGTTTATTCAAGTCATTTCTTGGAATGGTTCGTCACTTGTTTCGAAATTTTGGTTACACTTGTGAGAATCCATGGGTGCCTATCCCTGGATGGAGAACAACTTTAAATGAGTTTACAAAGGTGGCGCGTTTCAAGAGCCACATTTTCACTACACATGTTAACAGGATGGTTGATTTCTTCACTCCACAAGAACCAGTTGATGCCATACAATATGAAACCATTGTCCATCCTAGAAGATATTACGGTAAATTCCCATAAAAAAAACAAATCAGTTATTTGGGAATGAAGTAGGTCTGTCAACTAAAAATCCAAGATCTTCATGTGGGACTTTTGACCTAGTGAAGACATAGTGGACTTGTTTCAACAAGCATTAAAAATCAAAATGACCCTTTGAAAGCTACCAGGATTTCATGAAGGCTGGATTATACTTCACTTTGCCATCAATTTCAAAATTCTTGCTACAGCAAGAGCTGATCTTTAAGCCAATACATGTCTGGCGTATCATACGTGGTAAAAAAGATGCTCCACTTGGCTGCAGCAATTCATTTCTTTTTAGTGTTTTTGCATGGCCGCATTTTGTCCACGTGAAATATTCTCAATTCTAAGACATCATGACAAATCGTTCTGGCATCTCTATGCTATCATCTTTGTGCTGTTGATCAGGATATGCTAGCAGGGTTTTCTCTCGACTGCGTGATTGTAGAAATTGCGCATTTCGAGCCATTTTATGCCGACAGCACGAAAATCGCGCACAAAACACAGCGAGCAAATACATCCAGGCTATTGACAAGGTTGAGACGACCCAAACTAGCCAAAATTAGCCAAACCACCATAAACCACCATAAACGACCCATATCATCAAGTAAACGACCTAAAATAAGCACAGGGATGAAATATGTCTCAGATTTCTGGAGAAACCGCCCCAAAAACGGCGAAAACCAGCCGGCATTTTCGATCATTGCAAATTCCTATACATGCCATCAACGAGTTAAAGGGTTCGGTTTGTTTCTTCAATAGAGGGCGCTGTGCAAGATTGTTACTGCTTTTACAACGTAAAGTGTAGCACAGGAATTTCCCCGTTGTCGTGTTTAGTGGCTTACCAAGGAATGAGATCAAAGTTTTTAGTTTATTACATTTTTACAGCTCATTCACATTTTTTTTGATACCAACATTAATTTATTTGAATAAATTCTACAAACCAAATATTAAGATAACATGTGCCGTGGCCCTGGTTCCATACATGTACATACACATACCTGCATATATGTGCATGCATGCATGCATGCACACAAACATCTATATGCGTGCATGCAGGTTACCATGGTTAACATTATTGGCCGGTGAATGAGAGTCTGAAGACCACATGTTTTCGAAAATTCGTCAATTATGCCCCACTAGCACTGCACTGCACAAAGTTTGAAAAAGCGCCCTCCTTCGGTGAGCCCAGTTACGATGCTGAAGTTATTTTCGTTTTCAGTTGTGTCATCGAAATGAGCCCCACAACTTGGTAATTGATAGTACCAACAACATGGCTGCCCGCAATTCTGTCGACGGTTTCTCCAGAAGGTGGAGTTTTATTGTATCCCTGAATACCTAGAATGTTTGTTTTAGGTCGTTTACTTGATGATATGGGTCGTTTTTGGTGGTTTATGCTGGTTTGGCTAATTTTGGCTAGTTTGGGTCGTCTCAACCTTTGTCAATAGCCAATACATCCATATGATAGTGACCCAAGCGCATAGTAACCGGTAGTGACCTGTGACTTTGCTATTCTTTCTGCCCCCTAAAATGTCAAGTCTGCCCCCAAATTTTGATGAATGGGGCAGAAATTGCCCCTTCAGTGAACATGCAGACAAAACACTGTCCTAGTATTTAGTAGCATTTAGACACCCCAAATGAACAACAACAACACATCTTCTGCAAATTTTCACAAAGAACCACAGACGACCATGACCACCCCCAGTATTAACAGTCTTTTGTTTGTCTTTTGTTTCAGATGAACTTATACAAGCGATAAAATCAGACATAGCAGAAGCCAACGCACAACTAGAGAAACCAGAAAATCAGCAATTTAAACAATCAAATTTCTTCAAGCCAAAGCAAATCATCAACGCCCAGAAACCTGAAAGCCATCACCTTTAGTAGGGACAAGTTCAGGTGCCTTTTTTTTTTACTCCAACAAAATTTATCACAGGGATAACAGACATTTTATAGCTGTAGGTATCAGGAAAGATTGACCAGACTAACTGCTTGACAAGTGCATACGACAGTTTGCTACGTGAATGTTACCAATACATTGGAACCTGGATCACCAGTCTTAAAAAGTGAGAAAGACAGAGGCTAGATTTGTGTCATGCCTTCTCAGAACCTTTGTATTTTCATGGTTTTGTCAAGGCCAAGTGTATTTGAATGGCACTGTACAAAGTTTTAAGATTTGGAGCTCGTGTAAGTGGCATACATTATTGCCTTCATCACTGGACATCTATAACTTGAATTGACCACAGGAAACAGAAAATGGGTGCAGCAAAATGAATTAAATTCACAATCAAGAAATACCAGAGGCAGGAGTCTTGCCAAATTGCTAAGATGTAAGTTTTCACCATTTCAGAAACAAAATTTGCAGGAGGTGTATTTATGTGTTTTCAGTGAGAAGAAAATATAATGTGTTAATTGAAAAAAATACTTGAATTGCTCTGTACAATGCTGTACTTCATACTTTACAGCAATCAAATGTTCTCTACCTGTACGTCATATTACTGAACTACTCAAGACGTACCTTGATTGTGCTAAACTGCACTGCATTGTGCTGTACTGTACTGTACACTGTGTGAACAATGTTGAGGACAGCCTATAGCTAGCTGATTAGCTAGCTTTTGAGACTTTGTGTCACTTTCTTTATCTGTTCTGAAAGTACATTGCTGTCAACAAATCCTTCAGAGCAGTCAATTTCTCTGTCTTAATCATGACTTCTCTGGTAATAGAAATTTGGTGAAAAAACATGCAAAAATCAAGAATATATTAAACATGTTGTCATACAGCAGAAGTATGTGAATAAATCTGCCCCAAATTTGTAAAAAAAAAAACATTTGATGTGGAAAATTAAACATGCTGGTCTGATAGAGAAGCATTGCTAAACAATATATTGTTCAGCATCATATGAAAAGTAAGTGGGAATCAATCATGTTTTTACAGACATTTCCACTTTAGTTGTTGGATAGAAAATACAGGGCGATGGTCATACCACAACAGCTGTGTTTTTAAAGTGCAATACAGTGACTCAACCAGGTCCTAGACAGTTGGAGATAGAAGATTGTTTGTTCCCGTGTTCGAAAGTGTGTAAGAGAATTCAGCATTCTCAAAATGGTTCAGTGACCAAATGTAGACTTCAAGAATTCTCACAGTCATTGAGAATGTGAATGTACATTGTCAGAATGTGTGTGCAGTAAGTTTCACTCAAACTGTCTGTCTGAGGCTTCTGTTAAATTTTTTATTCTTTTAAACATAGACTTTTGGTAAGCCAAAATATCAAAGACTAGCAATTTTCATATAATGGTAATTTTTTGATAAGATTACATGGTTTTATGTCTATTCAAAATGTTCATAGTTTTAAATTTTATTACTGTTATAATTTTTGTCCTAATTTTATGCTTGGTTTTTAGGAGTTTATGCAGATAAGTACTTGAATCCTTGGCAGGAAGGATGGAATTTTCAGTGTTTATGGATAAATTTTGGAATTTTCAGTGGGAATGATGTATTTTTCTAACTTTAAGGCTTGGAAAAAAATCGCTGGTGATTGGTTTCAACACAGTCCACCATGTTAGGGGGGTGTTGTTTTCACCATTTATTTTGATGCTTTCCTCAAACCTTTTTCTGTTCTGTGATGTTGTCCAAATAAACCAGTGACACTGCTGAAGCGAAAACACAAAGTTGTGATTTCAATACTAAACAGAGCACAGATGCATTGCCTTGACTAAAATAAAACAACATAACATGAAATTTATGATTGAACAACTTACATTGCGTTCTGTAATTGCATGTGTTATTTTTACTGTGCCATAATGTGCTTTTTCAAGCTATGGCTAATAGAACACAATCAGACATTATGGAACTCTAGAGCCTGATAGCTGTAGTATGTGCTTGCCTATTTTGGTGCGCAACACATGACAGATGAAAGATACTCAATTATCACACTGACGTAAGTTGTTTGCCAATCTGGCAGAGATGCTGTCCTGATTTAGCAAGAGTATTGATGTGGACACTGTGCAACTGCTTGCTGCTATCCGTGAACCTTTCTTGGTTTTAAAAGAAAGTTTATCTCTGAGACGGAAATTAAGTCCCATATTTTTGTATGGTAAATAATCTACTCATAGGCATTCATCTATTTTGAATACTGCCTTGTGTTCTTTAAGACCAGTTGCTGTAACTTTTGATGCGATTTTTTTCACTATTTTTGTTCTTAATGTCAACTTAAAGTTTGCTATTCTACTGCACATAGTATATTTAGATACACCGTATTCAGCTTGTCAGCTCAGCCTGTACATGTGTAGACTGCACTGTTATTGTTGACAAGTGAATTCTGGTCAAGTCTAGAATTTAAGTTAAATAGTAACAGTGCATTTTACGCATATAAATGCAATGTTGAAAAGCTAAATATGTGGTGTTTAAACATGGTAAAGGGAGTAGAACAAGAAAATGTTGACATTTAAAACCGAGTTCGTAAAAAAAATTATTAAAAGTTATTGCTACTGGCCCTTTCATGCCGGAAAATGCCGAGAGGTTTTGACCGTTTAAGAAGGGCTTGACTACGCAGTTTCTGCGTAGTGAAGCTTCATTACGTATTCATGGTGACCCCTGGCCAGCTGTCAATAACTTTGGGGGTTTTGTCTTTTGGCCTGCTTTGCATATGCGTCGTTGGACACGACCTGCCAATCACCCAGGTAGTCAATTAAACTATTAATTGACTGTTTACCGACCCAATTAACACTATCCAGCAGTATCAGTCATATTTTAATCGCGTGGCCCGGGTGGGCACAACGTAGGAACGCGTGTATTTCTGTGTGTACGTTTCACTTGTGGTGTTGTTTGTACCATCGTGTGTCCTTGTTTCACCTACAGCATTACCTTCAAGGTGACAGGCTTACTATTAATGTTCAGTATCATTGCACCGAGTTCTGCCCACGGTGAAAACCACCTGTTTTGCCTACTAATTACTGCCCGTCGCTGCCCGTCCTGAATGTAGCCTATCTATAGCTACAGTAATCACATAAATCATTTATCAGTTTTGATATATACTCCTAAATTGTAAGTTTGATCAAATCGAGACCACATTCAAGGGCTATGCAGACTGTCCATGTAAGCACACACAGTGACAAGAAGGCGGCAAACACCTACTCACCAAGCACATCGAATCGGCGAAAAGAAGCATAAAAAGCTAGGCTTATCGCCAAAACAAACGCGCCAAGCGCTAACAAAAACCCATACCAAGCGGCCCTTTTCAGGGCCACCAAATACTCCAAAAAGGGAACTACCAAAAAATACGATAAGATGACATAGAACACACAAACACTTAAAAGAAATAACAAAAATCGTACACATAACAAACAACTGAAACACAACATTAAATACAAAATAAACAATCACAGTAACGTAACAGAAAACATGGCCGTGGAAATAAATCAGCTATTTCCAAAGAAAAGCCGACAACAACATGAAATTCAACAACAACCTATCATCGCTCAAACTATGAAACTCCGAAAAATAGTACTAGGCAAAAGCCTTAAAATTCATTCGGACACCAACAAAACCAAACAGAATAAAACCACCTCAGGATTTCAACAAATAAAGTCGTATAATGTGACTACGCTACATCGTGAGACACAAACAATCGCAACAACACCAATTCAAAGAAAAGTCAAATTGGACTCCACGAACAACAAAAAAACAAAAACTTGAAAGCTATCTGAAGCTTCTAAACTCGCACTTCTAGAGATACCCTTTCAAACAAGGAAAACATGTCGCGTGCCAAAAGAATCGCGATAAACCAGCTTGCAAACATTGGACAAATTTTGGGAAAATAACCCTTCGACAAGGGTCGGTTTTTCGTTATTGTCAACACAAACGATTACGTACTCGAATGCGAAAGGCAATTACGTAACACTCAGTATTATACACAACAAGCCAGAACAAACAGTAAACAAAGTAAATGAACTATTAATTAAAATGTACGAGAACAAGCACATCAACCAGGATACTTGTAAGTATCTTGATTCAATAAACATAAAATCCGTACCCCGCAGTGGTACTTATTGCCTAAAAATTCACAAACCTCCGCAAAAATCTAAAAGACACACCAGTCAAAACAAAATTTACCGAAGTAAAGAAATATAGAACAAACAAACCGAACCACCAAACGGACTCACAACGTGACCAAAATTAATATACTTGCCTCGCTAATCGGAAAGCAAGACCACTAAAATGCATTAAAATAAATTTTCACAAACACAAACTAAGGAAAGAATCGACACTGCGACTGATGAGAAACCACACTCGGGTTTCGAAACGCAAGCGTCAAAGGGCGACTCTATCAACTTTTGTAACAACATAGGTCCGGCTGCGTCTCGCCATAAGCTTTCCCCACACCATGGAGGTAGTAGAGACCTCCATGCCCACACAAACAAAACATTACCGTACACACTAATCCAAACTTCTCTACAAATATCCAAAGCGAAACAAACATTTCATTAACACAAACAATCGGATAAGGATGTAGGAACACATTTTCGAAACGAATCAAACACAAACTCGACACAAAAACATCTAGGATAGTTAGGTGGGGAGCCTGTTTCACATTTTTTACATCTCGCCATACTGTCTATGATTCTAAAAATAAAGTCATCTGCCACTTTTTCTGTATACGCGGTTTGGCAAAACTCATCTCTTCAATCGAAAGTCGGGCGATTTCATGGTTCTTTGGGGCACTTAAGTGTACGTCGAGCTTAAGGAATGTAGTTACATTCGCGATGTTTTATTCGAAAATTATTTATTCCTTCAAGGGCAAATGCACATAATTTATGCTGTTGGAAATACTGGCCGCTCATAAACAAGACAATAAACTCAATATATGTGCATTTTTACTTATATTGTCAAAGTACCACCGACACCCACAAAAAACCAAATGGTTCAGTCCAGGTATTTGCAACTCTGCCATCCGACTGGTCAACAGGAAATCAACCATAGGTGTCTTTTGGCACGCGTATACGCCAGTCACCTAGGCGACGGTAATCTGCACCACTTATCACCATCGGGAAGGTACTCCTCCCCCTATACCACTGGTGATCCCACCCTCAAGGCACTGCGTCATTCGACCAAGCATTGTTATTGTAATTTCCTGCATAAAATTAACAGCGAGGTCAAACGGTCAAAACCTCTCGGCATTTTTCTCATGAATGTTAGTATGCAAATCATGCATGGGGCATATCATACAAGTATCTTTTATCACATTTCTTGCAAAACCTACAATTTAGAAGTAAAAGTTTTCATTAACTTTGTATTTTTTACCACTTCGTGAAACCAAATTTTAATTTTAGACAAATGATGTCGTAGTTTTTGTCACAGTGTACTTCTCTTTTGTATTTGTGTTTCATATTTTTTTTCAATGAATTATATCAACAGCTCATCAGAGTTTAAACATATTTTCATGTAGATTTCCCAAAAATGGAAAATATATAAGTGGCTTCATTCATTGGTTGCGGTATTTTAACTAAAATGCAGTATAATACCTGGATCTATTTTTTTGCATAAAAAATTGAAATAAACAATCATAGGGCTTCATGGTCTATGATGCAGGGTTACAATAATTTGAATGTTGATTCGTGTGAAATTATTCATGAGTTATGGTAGAGAGTTACAGAATGAAAATCCTCGGGTTTCTTGTTGTTTTCTTGGTGTTTTCTTCACCAGTAAATCATACACAAGATAATGAAAACTTTAATTTGTAATTGCCCCAGTAGGGATGATAAAGTGACAGAGTATGAAAAGTTGCAGTCTTCAGTTCCTTGTTCTCGCATTAGTTCTTGTTTACATTCATTGTGTGCATAGTGTTAGTCCTTTGTCCTTTTGGAAGTTGTTGTTCATCAATATTTTAGGGATAACCAGCCTGGAAGAGAAGCTCAGTTGGTTCAGGATTATACTGCTACCAACAACTGCCGCTTCCAAGTCTCCAGCTTTGCACTGTAAAAGGCCTGTGTTTCCATTTGACATCTAGTTCGTGTATTTTGAGGTATACTGACTCAAACTTGCTCTGCCGCAGTTTTACAAGAGATTTATGTACACACCAGGTTTTTTGCGTTGCGTCAGTAGGTATCATAAACTATAGGTGGCGCTTCACCATATGGAAGCACAACATCTGAGTTTCAGTGAGTGACCGTAGGTGACGCTGCTCACCTAAGCGCTCAACAGGTAACCCCAAAGCTACACGCACGACCATGCTCGTCAACGGATGTCAGAATGTTATTCCGATGATATGAACGATTCATAATCTTTTTGAACTACACACGAGTGTCCAGAGTGTTATATAACCAGGGGCCCATGCTTCGTAGGGTTTAGATCCTACAAACAGATCGAACAGAAAATCGATCGATCTAGCAGACTACCAAACCCACTGGTGCCTGTGAATTTAACCCATGTTTTATAGTTTGTGAAATAGTACGAGGGTTTCCTTTCTGCCGACCACCATACCGCCGAGGTATGCACTGTAAACGTCCATCTCGTGGTTCGTAAGTCACCGTAGGTCATAACCCTCTGTTAGTCATACTGGCTGTCGTTGTGTGTCGTAATTTATAGCCTGTGGCAATTGGAAAGGCTCCTCTGCTAATTCTGACAAAGGGACGGTGGTCAAAATTTTTAAAATCCGACCCCGTAGCAAATATTTTTGCGGAAGAAAACTGCATCTTTTTACAAAAATTTTCACGATTTGAAAATTTTCATAATTTTAGATAACTTGAAAATAAACTAAAAACTTTGGAATTATCGTATCAAAAGATGCATATTCTAAACAAAAACTATTTCAAGTATAATAGACTGTTACAGAGATATTTATCTCAGACAAAGGTTAATGAACCTAGCGGTCATCGACACCAGTAAAATGGTTAATTAAAACAACAAGAATTCAATTATAAGTCGATATGCATACAAACCATATTTTAGGCAAACGCACAATAACGCTAATTCCGTTTTACGAGGGTGTTTACGGAAGTCAGGACGAAAACAAGAACATGTGTCACAGTGACGTTTGAATATTAATTGTGACACTGACGTTTATGATTGGATGTATCATTTTATCTTTAATTCATGTCTATCGTATGATCCAAGCCACGCCTTAAAGATAACGTTTAAAATCCCATCCTTAAACATACAACGAGCAGTCTGGGTTGCTAAAGGGAGAGATTGGAACATTGAGAGGGGAACACGGCGGACCCAAGACATTTAGACTATGGGAGAAGCGTATCTTGGGCGATGGCAACTGTCAAGCTTGTCTACAGAGAAATAAAGTCTATGTAGTACCAATGAACTCTAAACGTCTCGTGTAGTCAATACACTGAAGATCCCCAGGTACCTCTCGGCAGCCAAGGCGAGTTCAACATACAAACTCCCCCTATGAAAGAACGAATAGTAAAAGGGTGGTCGGAAGTAGTTACTACTACTTTGAAGAAAAAACGTATAGTAACAAGACGAAAACACAATCGGACCGATAGGCACAGAGTGACAGACATATAGTATCGCTGTAGAAATGAATTGAAGGTCTGGACTCCACCATCGTGGTAAGCGTGAATCTCATCGCATCACTACACCTTAAAACAGAATGTTCATATTACGCTCAGTCGTGCCCGAAACACTTCAGAATGTTTACGTGTCTGTATGAATATACGAATCGGTCACGTGCTTGTAACCTAGGCTACAAGAGGTCATCGATCATAAAAGCTGACGTGAAGAGGTATATTTCTATTGTTTAGTTTGAGCGTTACATACTAGTATATATATATTATATATATATAATATATATATATATATATATATATATATATATATATATATATTATATATATATATATTCTATTGTTGTGTATCCAAAACGGCGATGGTGATTACCAGATCATCCCATACGAAACGAGGCACAAGTTGTAATAGAAAAACAAGAGAAACTGTTTGCCAGGCTTGAATAAGATTATCTGAAATAAATGTGAGAGAGTGTATGCGATTTACAAATACAGAAGACGCAGTGCTTTAGATCGACGCCCTAACTATGATCATCTCAAATTATAAAAGTAATACCAATTTCGAAAAGGAAATGAAAGGACAGCGATCGAAAGTTGACGAAATAATATAGCGTTATTGCTTATTTTTGATGACCGAAAGTTCTCACCGGCATTATATCAATAAAGCTGTAAGGATTTAACCTTGTGACTTTTGCGTCGCAGTTAAGAAATGGCTATTGACAAAGGTTGAGACGACCCAAACTAGCCAAAATTAGCCAAACCACCATAAACCACCATAAACGACCCATATCATCAAGTAAACGACCTAAAATAAGCACAGGGATGAAATATGTCTCAGATTTCTGGAGAAACCGCCCCAAAAACGGCGAAAACCAGCCGGCATTTTCGATCATTGCAAATTCCTATACATGCAATCAACGAGTTAAGGGGTTCGGTTTGTTTCTTCAATAGAGGGCGCTGTGCAAGATTGTTACTGCTTTTACAACGTAAAGTGTAGCACAGGGAATTTCCCCGTTGTCGTGTTTAGTGGCTTACCAGGAATGAGATCAAAGTTTTTAGTTTATTACATTTTTACAGCTCATTCACATTTTTTTTGATACCAACATTAATTTATTTGAATAAATTCTACAAACCAAATATTAAGATAACATGTGCCGTGGCCCTGGTTCCATACATGTACATACACATACCTGCATATATGTGCATGCATGCATGCATGCACACACAACATATATATGCGTGCATGCAGTTACATTATTGGCCGGTGAATGAGAGTCTGGAGACCACATGTTTTCGAAATTCGTCAATTATGCCCCACTAGCACTGCACTGCACAAAGTTTGAAAAAGCGCCCTCCTTCGGTGAGCCCAGTTACGATGCTGAAGTTATTTCGTTTTCAGTTGTGTCATCGAAATGAGCCCCACAACTTGGTAATTGATAGTACCAACAACATGGCTGCCCGCAATTCTGTCGACGGTTTCTCCAGAAGGTGGAGTTTTATTGTATCCCTGAATACCTAGAATGTTGTTTTAGGTCGTTTACTGATGATATGGGTCGTTTTTGGTGGTTTATGCTGGTTTGGCTAATTTTGGCTAGTTTGGGTCGTCTCAACCTTTGTCAATAGCCGTTAAGAAACGGCTGGTCGGGCCGTTACCCTGGTTTCGCTCCAGTGTAAGTCTAGGGTCGGTGAACGTTAAAATAGGCTACCGCCTATGGCAGGATGTGCCTTGGGGATAGATATTCTGACTCTCAAACTTTTACAAAACCTTTTTGGTCTACCACTCGTGAGACTCATTTGGAAGCTGATAATGCAAATAAGATCATTCTCATTGGCTTATTTTGTGAACAATCAAAAATTTTATTTTTCCCCATAGAGTTAAAATCTGGATGGCGGCCATTTTGAATTTCAAGTGTCTTTATAAATAAGGGACATTTTTTTCTCTTGTACAAAATTCTGTTTGGCAACCTCTGATTTTTATTGTTGATTCCGAAAGGGAATTTCCCTTGAGGAAAGCGCTTACACTAATTTGCGGAACGGAATGAGCGGAACGGAACGGAACGGAAAGGAATAGCCACGCCAATTAAAAAATTAGTTTCTCTTCATTGGAGTCCATGTTTATTCGCCCACTGGATCATTTGAGGCGTAACAGAATGGAATTTCGGATCTAAAACAGAAATATATCATCATTTTTTCAACCCTATAAAAGTAATGCGTCTGTTTTTCCAAGTTTTCTTTTTTTTCCTGTGATGAAAATCGTGAATAAGACTACTATTAAGAACTTTATTCATAAAAACACACTTCGAGAAGTGTGGTAGAGGAAGAGCAATAAATCAAACATATATAATCAGGCAAGACTGCTCCCGAAACTGCTGTTGGGAATGAATAAGACTATTGGACTGAAGCTATAATTCAAATCTGAAACTACCCGAATCCAAACCTTACCCTGGATATCGCATCTGATAGAGGGTGATATGGCTACCATGAGCCATGTGAGGTGGCGGTCTGTGTATCAAATATTCACCTCGATGGCATGGCGCCAGAGGAAAAGAAAACCGGAGGTTTCTACAATTGATACATTGTCTCCTAAAATTGATACATTGTCAGAACATGGTATGATACTATATGCAAATGTTTCAGTACCAACAACCATATTGCTTAAACAGAAAGTTTTGTTTGCTGTTTCATTTCATTCCATTCATTGGAAGATTTTGTGTAACAAAGAGAATACTGTAGAATATTTTCACTTGGAACTTTTTTCAGTTGTTCGCTGAACTCATTTTTGTGCTAAAATAAATCCCAGTGAATATTCTTATTTTCCATTCTTTGCACATATATTGATAAGAAAGAGTGAAAATAAAATCACAGTGATGCCAGAACTGTTTGTTTTTAGTGAGAATAAATTCAAGTGATAATAAAGTATTCTAGAGTACATACTGAACACCACCGATGTTGAGCTTAAAAACCAATTAGTTTATGAATTGAAGGGTTTTAGGGAAATCCACTATAGTAGCCATGTCATGTGACTTAAACTATTTGTCTCTGCAGTTGCATGGTACTCTTATATGCACAGGATATCAATCCAAGTCGGCTTTTACCATTCAATAAAATCCCTGGGAAATTCAGTGGGCAAAAACAGAAAAATAAGGACCCAATGAAGAGAAACGAGTTTTTATTTTGTGTGGCCATTCATTCCGTTCTGTACAAATTAGTGTAAGCAGCGGCGGCAATGTCACAATTTTAGAGGTCAAAAGTCATCATCACCTCAAGTGGGAATGTGTCAGCGGAAGTTTGATATAGCCTTTAGACGGTGAAAGCATCATTGATCAATGAGCCAGCAGATAATTTTACCATTCACATGCCGATTTTGAATATTTATATAATTTAGCGTCAAACTAGGCTACATTGCCGATAAAATGATGGGAATCTTGGTTAACAAATCTGGCGGGAGATCTACAGCTTTTGTTATTTGTTGCCAAGGGTCTGCAGACTAAGGGGGCATCATTTTATTGGGGGGGGGGGGCACTGGAGGAAATGGACGTGTCGACAATTTTTTTTTCAAAGCATGCTCGCGCAACAAATTATTTTTTTCGGCATAACTGAAGGCAACACAAAATATTTCATTGGTTCTCAAAATGAAGTCCACGTGCATTTTTTGTGCTTGTCAAATTTCATTCATGTAACCTGTAATCTTTAATGGTGCAGAATTTTGCACATATAACCCTTCCCACATTAGAAAATTTTGAAATATGCAGATCTCAAAATCTAAAAATGCATTTTCATGAACTCAAACTAAACTGACTTCACAATGTTTATGTTGTATTAAAATTTTCTGATGAAATGAATCTGCGTCCATTCTTCAAATGCTAAACAGAGCAAAATTTGGAATAGTATATCATAACGGAGGTGTCAAAATCAATTTGGTTATTGTGAATTAACTACATGAATGTAAAGGAATCAACTGAAACATACACGTTGTAATACGATTGCCACAATAGGCGGCAGCTCAAAATACTAAGATCGGTTCTAAACACTCATTTTTGGTATTTCTAGCACCTCACATCACTTTTTTACCACCATCTCTAGGAAGTGGTAACTTCTTTGCTCACCTTGGGGTTATGCAGCAAATTATTTTTATTCACCATGCATGGGGGACGACAATATCCTGCAGCCCCTCCCTCAGAAACCAAATTGTTCTCCCCTTAGCATGCTCGGTTAAAATCTTTGTGACGTGGGGCTGAAATTAATCTATCGATTGGCCAATCACTTACACATACATACATACATACATACATACATACATACATACATACATGCATGCATGCATGCATGCATGCATGCATGCATGCATACATACATACATACATACATACATACATACATACATACATACATACATACATACATACATACATACATACATACATACATACATACATACATACATACATACATACATACATACATACATACATACAAAAGAACATCACAGTCGACAGTCGATCAACGCGGTAACTTGGAACTACGGTCGTTTTGCAATTTTAGCCATTCTTTTGTGAAAAGTTTATGACGGCAGGCTGTGTTGTCGTTGTATGCCGTACATATGCAATTATTGTTTGAAACTAAGTTGCGCTATTGCGATCGTACAAAACAGAGTGCGTAGTTACATGTTGGCCATAGATACGCCCTCTTTTGGGCTGACCGCCCATCCACAATATGGTAGTGCCCTCTATTAGGCGCGATTCTCGCGGTAAGATTTAAATTAAGATGTTGCTTCAAATTGAAGTTGTAGCTTTGTTTCCTGTGGTATTTGACACAATTTTCATCTTGAAAACTTCAAAAAATGAGGTGCTTTACTTGAGGTGAAGAAATAATAATATTTTATTTAAATTCTGCTCCGCTCCAAAATCCAGTGGGCGAAAAAACACGGACTCCAATGAAGAGAAAGTATTTTTTTATTTGGTGTGGCTGTTCCGTTCCGTTCCGTTTCGCTCATTCCGTTCCGCAAATTAGTGTAAGCCTGAGGAAGATTAAGTCTTTCAATTTCGAAGCGCGGCGCCGTGCTACTTTATTGACGAGTTTCTTACAACCCAATGCGTTAATTGTCGGAGTGCATTATCTCTGCTGAGATATATAAAAATAAAAAAAACAAACAACGCATACAACAAATAAAATACCGCAGAAACCAACCAATGGTAGAAACTCTTCGGGACCCCGGGGTTACGCCAGACTAATTCACCTTTGAACGATACCAATATTGCATGCAGTTTACTGTTTCCCTTCACATTATAGTACAATCCGTCGCTCGAGGCTGATCTGCCGCTTCCTCTTGCTAAAGAGGAAACGAGTGTTGGAGTGGAGTGCCCTCGAATTCCAGTCTACCTGCACAATGGCTGCCTGTTTCAGATGTACGTTGTTCCGAATTGTCAGATAACAACGTCCGATTACTGCGCCTTGCGATTAATATAAAGAAGCCAAGGTGGATTAAGATCGCAACCAACCGTGGAACAAATTGGTGATGTTGAGAATTTTTGTGTACCTTTTCCGTGTACGTTGAACTGATATTATGGGTGTACAAACAATAATTATGCTATACTGTGCAATATTGGCTATATTGTTAGCACAGTCACACACTAACACTAGTGGGATAGATTCCCCGCCTGGAAAGAAATCTGACCAAGAAATTCTTCATTCTCAAGGTAAGTGCATTTTGTCGTATAACCTGACTGCATAAAATCGATTAAGTATGTTTGAACAGAAGACAAATGTTGTTTGCCCAATCATTGTCCAGAAAAAAAAACTTGCCTTACATAAATGACAATAAAGATCACAATTTTTGACGATCGAGAGACCGACAGGCTTTCTATTCATCCAGTAGTAAAAAGACAGTAGCTGACAGGCTAAATATTTTCGTTCGATGACACGCTTCTTGACACACTGCATCAGAAATGCAATGTTAGGGTCAAAATCCGATGTTGTCAAAAACTGATAATATCACCAGCAGCGATTGCACTATTTGCTCACAAATATAGTACACGGTAAACTGGTTTTTGCCCGAAGCATGCAATATCACCGTGATCAGTTGACAAGAAACTTGTTGCAGCTCTGTTTCCGGGTCGGGGAAGTCAAACACGAACGGATTCATGAAATCTATAGCTTACGGAGGTATGTCCCTGCATCTCATCTCGAAATAGCGTCCAGAAAAAAAGGAAACACGGAAATTAATGTTTTTCGTTATAACAGTTTATCACACATTATCTAAACTGTCTGACACAAGCCTCACAAAGACAACGCTGGCGATATTTCATTTCCTTAAACTGTGTACCGTTTATTACATGTACAAGTACCATAATCGCGAAGTAGTGAGTCGTTCAGTCTGTGTAGTAAAAAGTATCGATCATTTAATTTAGAATATGGTCAGCTAAATCAAGCTTTGAATTCCTTACAAAAGGTTTAAAAATACATGTAGAAGTCTTGGTGGCGTGCTATCGAATCAAAAGTTAAATACTTGGGGTATCGCCATGAGGTATGTGACAATATAGAGAAAGTGTTCTCATATTCCAAGCAACAGACCACCGTTTCACGCTTCGCTCTTTGTCTCAAAGAAATTGTTACCGTGCGCTTTGCCATCCAAACCCAATACCGAACAATAATTAGCGAACACAACGCGATTAGTCGTAAATCTGCTCGTTTATTCTGATTCTGATTCAAATTCAATGGCTAAATTTCGATTCCCTCCACCAATGATTACATTATTATTTTCACTAGGCGTTCAAGCGTGCATACGATACAGAATGAACTTTTCTTTGACCCGAGTCGACCTACCCGCTCTTCAATTGTACGACTCGTGAGCCATACAAGCCATATAATGAACAATCGTTCGCCGAGAACAAAGCTACTTCCACCTGCAGTATATCAAAAGCCATTAGCAAAACAAACACACCAACGAGAACAAACGAGAAGAACTTTCGAAAAATAGCAATTAATGGAGCCGCGAAACACTTCTCGGTGTAATGTACACGACGACCCCTTGTAAAATTTCTGCTGTATGTCACTTTTACGCGCCTGTATCGATATTAGGGATGCTTCCAGAATCTTTGATATAGGAAACGACAAATCATAGGATGGCATATTTGAAGGATCGCTATGTGCGTAACGGCTAAGGACATGTACCAAGCAAAAACTCCAGTACATCAATTTAATCTGCGTAGGGAATTTTCGATCCTTTTATCTGCTTTTTATTGATAATGAGATATTGCTCGCTGTTTCTGTGTTGGTTCCAAAATTTGACATATTGGAGAAGTATCGACTCTGCATACTTTTTCACGGAATTTGAAACTCTTCATTTCAGTTAATAAATAGTCCGGCTAAATTTTTTTTTCAAATGCTGAAAGATAGCAATTATTTCGGTGATTTGCTCTCCGCAACTATTCTCAGTTCCACTTTCACCCTCCCCATTTTACCCTCTCCCCAGGTCAAATAGCCTACCCTTGAGCGAATCGAGGAAAGAGGGACAACATACAAAGATTTGTGTCTATAAGCATGACTTTTATATTGAACTTGATATTCATGGTCACTATCTGAATGCACTATGGCATTATTTCTCCTTCCCATAATTCCTGAAAAGATGGGTCTGACCCACATTGTTCAAATCGATGTTTATAGAATCTTGTTTAAGCCACTCATGGAGGGATCTGCGACCCTGACAGTGGCAGACACACTTGAACTGTCAACGATGTTACGGGGCGAAAAAGTGAGGGCATTTCAAAACGTTCTCAAATGACACAATGGCTGTAGCTTTCGACATTCCTGCGATGTTAATCTGGAAATAACTTGTATTGCATCTTCTGCACATCGAAGCGTTGTAAATAACGAACCGTTTGAAAGTTTTATTCGGTTGGCAAAACATACCATGCATATCAGAACGGTGCAATGATGAATCGGTGTTCGGACGTGACTTCTGCACCAGCTTGTACCTTATATCCATCAAAAGTAGACAGGTTGCCATAGCTCCTGCATTTTTAAGTGACGGTTGAGTCCAACAAAGTGTGTAGAGCAAGTATGAGGAAAAGCATGAATCTGCAATCTGCGTGTATTATGTAGCGAGTAGATCAAAATAGCCTGAATCATATCGAGGAACCCCCCCCCCCTACGCTTCGACTTGCCCGGTGATATGCGATGCCGATAACGAAGTTGATAGTTCTGAAATGTTGATCCTATTTAAATTAACAATCTACGCCATGACATGTCAGAATGTTTTCACATTTTTATTCCAAACATGTCCTTTACAGTCAGAGATGCTGGCCATCTTAAGAGATCGATGGCGTCTGTCTCTCAAACGACCGAAGAAGCCATCGCTGAAGCGATACGAATATGGGAAGGTATGTCCACTTGGCAATGAGTTCACTTATCTCCATGGCCGATACATTTAAACTCCAAATTTCCATGTCCAGGGCTCTCCATCTATGTTATACAACGCACAGCTTGACAAGGAAGATTGTTAACAGTGTGTGTTATCTATACATACAACTCTATGGAAGTTGTGCCAACCTTTGGCAACAAACATGACCAAAATGTCGGAGAAATCAGTTTTGTTTGGACACTTATAATCCTTTCTAAGGGAGGTGGCTGTACTATTGCTAAAGATGAAAATCTCTATAGACAATTACTTATTTGTTCTGTGTCACTACAATTCAGATTTCATTGAAAATCCGCAAAACAGAAATTAATCAGTTCTACTCTCTACGGTGTATCGTGGGTTTTTGGTGACGTAGAGAGTGTTGCCGTAAGTTCATTTTTTTTCAAATCCATGAAAGGCAAATATTGAACACATCTCTCTTCCGAGATCTAGTGATGCATTGCTGAGCATATTCGATTTGTAACTATCTGATATCGAGGCAAACCACAACGCATTTGCGTAATATGTTAGGAACAGTGCTCAGTGACACTAAAAAGTAGAATGCGCCTCGACGACAGATATTCGGACTCTCAAACTTTAACGATATTCTTTTGGCCTACCACTTGTGGGCGCTCATTTTGAAGCTTAAGAAGTGAAAAAGATTTTCACCGACTTATAGTTTATTTGTTAAACTCGGGAATTTTACTTTTCTCCATAGAGATAACACAGGGATGGCGGCCATTTTGAATTTCAAATATCGGCTAATGTTGTGTAATTTGTTTCTCTTGTACGAAAATTTGCATGGTGACCCCAGATTCTTACTCTTGATTTTAAAAGAGATTGAATGGTTGAAAGTTTGCCTGAGGAAAGCTTGAGCAAAAGTTCAAGTCTTTCATTTTCTTGGCGCGAACTACCTCATTGAAGGCCATTCTACTGACACTCTCTGCGCTGGCATAATACCAACGTTAGAGATTACAAGTCAGAAATTTTCTCAGCAGCTTCAACAACACAGGAGTTGACAACAACGGAAGAAGTCACAACAACTGCTGAGTGGACAACCATCGAGGCAACAACAGCTGAACCCACTACTACAGAGGAGCCAACCACTACAGATATAACAACGGAGCCCGAAACAACGACTGAAGTAGACACGACAACACAAATGGGAACTACCTCAGAGGAACCAACCACACTAACCGAGACAACAACAGAAGACTTAACTACCACAGAAGGTGAAATGTTGATTTTGCATCGCCTTGGAAGAAATGTCAAATGTTCCACACATAACGTCTAATATCTGAACATGTGTAATCTCTAAAATTAATATATTTCAAGGGGATCAAGGATGCGAGGCGAAAGTTTTAACAATGCCTTAAAATGTTTAAAAGTTATTTCCTTCCTTCAGACATTTTTATATCAGATGAAATAAACCTTGTGAAATCAATGCGTTTTTTTCCTGAATTCAATTGATAGTTACAGAATGACAACAACGGCAGAGGCCACCACAACTAAAATGACAACCACTGAGGTAACAACAGCTGAACCCACTACTACAGAGGAGCCAACCACCACAGATATAACAACGGAGCCTGAAACAACTACTCCATTAGAGACTACAACACACAAATGGTACACGACTACAGAAGAGACAACAACGACATTGCAGACAACAACAGAAGACTGGCCCACGACAGAAGGTTAAGTGCATGGCCTCTGAGTCAGTTATTTTTTGTTCAAAATGCATATGGTATTCAAAAATATAAATTGGATCAGGGGATCAAGGATATGAGACAGAATTTTTCACAATGTCTTAAAATGTTTTCAAGTTATTTCCTTCCTTTATATATTTTTATCTCAGGTGAAATAGACCTTGTGAAATCAATGCGATTTTAGCTCACATTTGGTATATGTATATATATCAAAAAGAGCTTCCAAGTATATGGTAGGTCGGCGGTGTCTTTATGTTTGTTAGTATGTGCGGATGAATGTCCGTCCACATCAAAAACTCAAAAACCGCAGCACCTACGATCTTAGTATTACGTATACAGTTGCACCCAGGGTAGAGATGTGATTATGTCAGTGTCAAAAATATGCAAATGAGGTAAAAAAGAGAAAATCCAGCGAATTGCTAAAACTCTGTAACCACGTGCTAGATATGGTTGAAACTTGTATTCACGTTGTTTATGGTGACTACAATTAGATTTGTTAAAATTGTGGAGAAATTTATATAGTTGTATTTGGAGGCATTTTTCCCGTTTTTGGTCAAAAAATCTTGTTCTCTGAAAGCGCTTGTCCTTTTGCCATGAAACTTGGTATTCGTGATCGTAGGGTTGGTCTCTATCGTATTTGACCAAATTGTGGTGAAATTTTCATATGTGTATATTTGGGCATTTTTTCCATATTTGGTCCAAAAAAAAATTTTCTCACAAAGTTCTTGTTGGATTGCTTTGAAGCTTGATACTCTTGATCCTGGGGTTGTCTTCTGTCGGATTTATAAAATTGTGGTGAAATTTTCATATTTTATTTTTGGGGCAATTTTTGTCATTTTTGGTCAAAAAATCATTTTCTCTGAATTAAATATTCTGATTGCTATGAAGATTGGTATGCCAGGGGTAAACATAGTTAAGTACACTCTCTCTGGCCTGCCATATCGAATCAAATGTGAGCAAAGTGTCATTGACGCTATGTTTTTCTGAATTTAATTGGTCGTTACAGAAATGACAACAACGGTAGAGGCCACTACAACTGCTGAAATGACAACCACTGAGGTAACAACAGCTGAACCCACTACTACAGAGGAGCCAACCACCACAGATATAACGATGTCAGTGCATACAACTACTCCATTAGAGACCACAACAGACATGTACACGACTACAGAGGAGACAACCACGGCATTGCAGTCAACAACAGCAGACTGGACCACATCGGAAGGTACAGATTGCTTGTTTACTCTTGTTTCGCGCTCGCAGAGACGTCTGTTGTAGTGGGCCCTTGGCCCAGTTGACACCTTAAATTGGCCTAAAAAGAGGTCGAAAAGCGACTAAACCCGGAGATTCAAAATAATGTGAACACGGCCCAAAATGTTTCTTATCTAAACACAATTTTGGCCAGGCCTCGGGTCTAAATGTGAACCCTTATGTGGGACAAAATTTTGGAAATGCTTTCCAAGTCTGATGTTTAAAATTAAGAATCCGCAAAGTATTTGTGCGATGTATTAATACCTTCAAAAATCAATATTTCTTTCTTGATTCGAATTTCCTGCTAAAAGAAATGACAACAACGGAAGAGGCCACCACAACTGCTGAAATGACAACCACTGAGGTAACAACAGCTGAACCCACTACTACAGAGGAGCCAACCACCACAGATATAACAACGGAGCCTGAAACAACTACTCCATTAGAGACTACAACACACAAATGGTACACGACTACAGAGGAGACAACAACGGCATTGCAGACAACAACAGAAGACTGGACAACGACAGAAGGTTAAGTGTATGGCCTCTGAGTCAGTTATTTTTTGTTGAAACATATAAATTGGATCAGGTTATCAAGGATGCGAGACAGAATTTTTCACCATATCTTAAAATGTTTTAAAGCTATTTCCTTCCTTTATATATTTTTATCTCTGAGTCAGATGAATTAAACCTTGTGAAATCTATTCGTTTTTAGCTCACATTTGGTATATGTATATATACCAAAAAGAGCTTACATGGTACGTCGGCGGCGTCTGTATGTATGTTAGTAAGTGCGGATGTATGACCGTCCACATCATAACTAAAAAACCGCAGCACCTACCAACTTAGTATTTGGTAAACAGGTGCACCCAGGGTTGGAGATGTGAATATGTCAGTGTCAAAAATATGGAAACGAGGTAAAACAAAGAGAAAATCCAGCAAATTGCTAAAACTCTGTAACCACGGGCTAGATTTGGTTGAAACTTTGTATGTACGTTGTTTATGGTGACTTTAGTTAGATTTGTTAGAATTGTGGGGAAATTTATACAGCTGTATTTTTGGAGCAGTTTTCCCGTATTTGGTCAAAAATCTCCTCTTCTGAAAGCGCTTGTCCTTTTGCCTTGAAACTTGGTATTCATGATCCTAGGTTGGTCACTATAATATTATTGAACAAATTGTGGTGAAATTTTTAAATGTGTATTTTTTAAGCATTTTTTCCATTTTTGGTAAAAAAACCCAAACATTTTCTCCCAAGTTCTTGTTGGATAGCTTTGAACCTTGATACTCTTGATCCTAGGGTTGTCTTCTGTTGGATTTCTTAAAATTGTGGTGTAATTTTCATATATTTGTATTTTTGGGGGAATTTTTGTTATTTTTGGTCAAAAATCATATTGTCTGAATTAAATATTATGATTGCTTTGAAACTTGGTATGCCAGGGGTAAACATAGTTAAGTATACTCCACCTGGCCTGCCACATTGAATCAAATGTGAGCAAAGTGTCATTGACGCTATGTTTTTCTTATTTCATTTGGTTGTTACAGAAATGACAACAACGGTAGAGGCCACCACAACTGCTGAAATGACAACCACTGAGGTAACAACAGCTGAACCCACTACTACAGAGGAGCCAACCACCACAGATATAACGATGTCAGTGCATACAACTACTCCATTAGAGACCACAACAGACATGTACACGACTACAGAGGAGACAACCACGGCATTGCAGACAACAACAGCAGACTGGACCACATCGGAAGGTACAGATTGCTTGTTTACTCTTGTTTCGCAGAGACCTTTGTTACGGTGGGCCCTTGGCCCAGTTGACACCTTAAATTCGCCAAGAGAGAGGTCGAAAAGCGACTAAACCCGGAGATTCAAAATAATGTGAACACGGCCCAAAATGTTTCTTATCTAAACACAATTTTGGCCAGGCCTCGGGTCTAAATGTGAACCCTTATGTGGGACAAAATTTTGGAAATGCTTTCCAAGTCTGATGTTTAAAATTAAGAATCCGCAAAGTATTTGTGCGATGTATTAATACCTTCAAAAATCAATATTTCTTTCTTGATTCAAATTCCTGCTAAAAGAAATGACAGCAACGACAGAGGCCACCACAACTGCTGAAATGACAACCACTGAGGTAACAACAGCTGAACCCACTACTACAGAGGAGCCAACCACAGCAGATATAACAACGGAGCCTGAAACAACTACTCCATTAGAGACTACAACACACAAATTGTACACAGAAGAGACAACATCGGCATTGCAGACAACAACAGAAGACTGGACAACGACAGAAGGTTAAGTGTATGGCCTCTGAGTCAGTTATTTTTTGTTGAAACATATAAATTGGATCAGGTTATCAAGGATGCCAGACAGAATTTGTCACCATATCTTAAAATGTTTTAAAGCTATTTCCTTCCTTTATATATTTTTATCTCAGATGAAATAAACCTTTGAAATCTATGCGTTTTTAGCTCACATTTGGTATATGTATATATACCAAACAGAGCTTATATGGTAGGTCGGCGGTATCTGAATGTATGTTAGTAAGTGCGTATGTATGTCCGTCCACATCAAAAACTCAAAAACCGCAGCACCTACCATCTTAGTATTTGGTGTACAGGTACACAAAGGGTTGGAGATGTGAATATGTCAGTGTCAAAAATATGGAAACGAGGTAAAACAAAGAAAAATCCTGCAAATTGCTAAAACTCTGTAACCACGGGCTAGATTTGGTTGAAACTTTGTATGTACGTTGTTTATGGTGACTTTAGTTAGATTTGTTAGAATTGTGGGGAAATTTATACAGCTGTATTTTTGGGGCAGTTTTCCCGTATTTGGTCAAAAAATCTCCTCTTCTGAAAGCGCTTGTCCTTTTGCCTTGAAACTTGGCATTCATGACCATAGGGTTGGTCTCTATCATATGGTGAAATTTTCATGTGCATTTTTTGGGCAATTTTTTCCATTTTTGGTCAAGAAAAAACATTTTCTCCCAATTATCTTGTTGGATTGCTTTGAAACTTGATACTCTTGATCCCAGGGTTGGCCTCTGTCGGCTTTGTTAAAATTGTGGTGAAATTTTCATATTTGTATTTTTGGGGCATTTTTGTCATTTTTGGTCAAAAAATCATTTTCTTTGAATTAAATATTCTGATTGCTATGAAACTTGGTATGCCAGGGGTAAACATAGTTAAGTACACTCTCTCTGGCCTGCCATATCGAATCAAATGTGAGCAAAGTGTCATTGACGCTATGTTTTTCTGAATTCACTTGGTCGTTGCAGAAATGACAACAACGGTAGAGGCCACCACAACTGCTGAAATGACAACCACTGAGGTAACAACCGCTGAACCCACTACTACAGAGGAGCCAACCACCACAGATATAACGATGTCAGTGCATACAACTACTCCATTAGAGACTACAACAGACATGTACACGACTACAGAGGAGACAACCTCGGCATTGCAGACAACCACAGAAGACTGGACCACAACAGAAGGTACAAATTGCTCGTTTACTCTTATTTCTCAGAGACCTCGAAAAAAAATGTTTTTTAAAAACATCGCTTCATATGTTCTTCTCTTGGAGCTTTTGGTTAAAAAAAAAAAACATATTTGAAGGCACCAACTTGTTCATGAAAATATACTATTCAAATGTTTTCCATACATCGGTGTCTGTGGAATGCCGAGTGCATATTGGCCGGCGAAAGGATGAAATCAGTGGCCATTTTCTCACATTATCAGCAAACGGAAATTTCTCAACTGTCACCCTGATGAAAATGGATGTCTGATGAACTGTTCTGTAGGTTCCACCACAACGGGTTTCACCATCACAGAAGAACCAACGACAACCGATATTTACTCGTCAACAGAAGAAACAACACCACTAAGCCCTTCTCCATCGACAACCGATGAACGAACGACCCTCGACCTGACAGTAACCATGGAATCATCCACCGAAACTTCGACGGATGACCTAGTGACTGGTACAGGTATCATGTGTCATGATTATTATAACGTTTCAGATTCACTCTTTAATATTCACTTGAATATGTTTCAAAATGGCGCTACATCCTTGACTTTCAATCACGAATGATGTTTTGGAAGTCATTACCAGACAGAGATCGCCTAACATCACCCCTTCTGTAGGGGAAAAAGCCGCCAGACCTCATCATTTCTATCTGGAGGCTGGTCGTTTGGGTTGTTGAAAATAAAGATAAGTAATTTAAACATAAGCTAAGCCGGGCATAGTCAATCGTCTGCCTTGGAGGTAAAGGGGTACTTATTCGTGGGAAGAGGGTTATTATCTGGTAATTGATGAACAAATGAACCACCTTTGATGTACTCCGATGCCTATTGTTACCATAGATACCACGGAGGATGCCATATCAACCGATCTGACGGCCAGCAGTTCCGAAACAACGTGGGTCATCTCAACAAGCGACGGCACGACGGACGAAGCCACGGAAACCAGACACACCGAGCACGACATCCCATCAACAACAAAACTTCGTACAACCCTCACGCAGACGACACTGAAAGAGTCGACTGTGACGTCACCATCAAATGCAACCGTTGAAACGACAGCCGCAGCTGGTATGTATGTTGACAAAGTAGACTTCCTCGCTCCTTCCTCTACACGAACGTCAAATTTATTTATTACCACATCATAGAGGGGGAATTTACATTGACAGAATCAACATTTTGGAAATGACACTGAACAAACTTCTTTCACAATAGGGCCGTTCACAGTTTACGTCACTGTTCTCTCATTAATATGCAAAAATAAATATTTGTCCGCATTTTTAGATTACGCTTTTGAAAATTACGCATGCAAGAACGACGAAAATACATCTCAGTGGGCGACTGCTAGTGTAACAGTGAATAATAAAAAACATATTCACGACTCAGAGTGCAAGCTGCAAAAACAGCCACTGCAACATTGATAAATTTGTCTGCATTTCAAGCAGTGCAGTGTCCATGTCACACACATACAGCTATAGTTAGTAACAAAGCTGTAACAGTGTACAGCACTATTGCGTTTTACGTTTATTGTACGACTCCTCCACATAATATCATCTGTGTAGAACTGAGAATAAATATTTGTCCAAAAGTTTTGGACGAGACATTTGTATATTAATCTTTCGGGAATATTGTTAAAATAGTACTTGCAATACATCTCGTTTCGTTTCACAACTACATGTAAGCCTTTCACTTTTTTAAAATATACAAGGCACAGTTTACTTACATTGAAAACTAATGTGAGCTAGTACAATAGTTGCCATGACTCATCAGCGAAATTTCTATTTGCGCCAATTTTCTTGGGAAAGAAGACGGGGAATGAATACGAACAATTTTGTGGGCGAAGAATCAAAATATAGCTTCTTCGGGTATGAGCATTGAAATAGGTTTGAACAGACCCTCAGAGTAGCATGTCATCAACACTGCACTCAAACATCGACCTATATCTGATCCGAATTTCATAGGGGAGTTTACGGATTAAGTAAATTACAACTATTCTTTGTAAAGTTTAAAATTATTCGGGAATCGAACCTGCACTCACGTGCGCAGACGTGACTGACACACCCTTTCATCAGGAAACTCAGTTATTCACTTTCAATCTTACAGAAACCTCAGCTACTGGTTTGATTATTGCAATAAGCGTCACCTCCACACTTGTTCTCATACTTGGTGGAGCACTGGCGCTGGTCATATTCCTCATGTTCCGGGGGCGGAGGAGGAAGGAAGACCGAGGACAGGACGAAGCAGACACGGAAGTAACAGAGGAAAATACCTATCAGACAATACGGACTTCTGTTGGTCCTGATGGGAGCCCCCTCTATGATACGATTCACGAGTCCGGCGATGGACAGCCTACTGATCTGCAAGAACACGAAAAATTGGACACTTTCCGATCGTCGGGTATCTACCAAGCGCTGGATCCCGCACATAGAAACAGTGAACACATATACATGAGCCTGCTCAACATATGAGATCGGACAGAAGTGTACTTCTTACTTACTGCCATTCGGACTTACTGATATATGAAATGAAGAAAGTCACTCTGATTCGCATCGCCTTGCTTTTTAATTCGAGTGTCTGTCGTTGACGACGTCGGATGTTCTCCCGTCTGTTGTTATATTTAAAATGTGCATACCGGATGTTTTACATTCTCGTACACTCAATTTCATTTACCCTGTAGTTGTCTGTACTCAAAACCAACACATTTATATCGATTAATATTTGGTTTGATCCCTGATGACAAATGATAATATTGTTGACTCAACATATTTGTCCACAGCATCCTAAAATTTTAGGGGTATTATTGCAATGAAGTGAAATTTGCTGACTCGCAACCACATAAACTTCTTACAAAAATCTTTCACTTTCGAGGCGCATACTACCTTAATGGCTAAGGTATAGATTTGAAATATAATGATGGAAATTGTGTATTGAAAATGTACTGAATTATTTACATTCGCGTGACAATTTTCCTTCATTTTCTACGGTTATTTATTCTATTCAAGACAAGAACTTTCCGTGTTTTGTTTTTTTCAAATCTTTTATTTCATTTCATTTCAATTGATCGACCAAAGTAAAACAGAATGGCGCTATATGTTAAAGTACTGTACCTGAGCCGCCATCGATCACAGACTCCGTCGTTGTACATCGGTATCACCGTCGAGCTGGGTGAAAGGTCACGAAGCTCGTCAAATGCCATGGTAACTATATGCCTGAACACTGAAGACTGCATTGTACTCTGATAATAAGTATATTATTTGTTTAATGTTTTACTCTTCTGGAATGTGTAATATTTAGATTGCGAATACCATGGGCTCTTCTTCCTCCATGGAGCTGTTGTACTCTGTGTTTGTTGGTTGTCTGTCTCATTGTACATATTTTTAACTGTACAGAAGCTGCCCGACTATCAGGTGCGCATAATCATCATATTAACAAGGCTTAGTTAAAAATCGAAAATTGGACAGAGAAGTATTCAGTAAAGGGAGGATTATTGAACTTTTTTAATTCAGGGAAAGTGACTTCTACCGGAGAAAACTAACTACAGGTTCTGAAACTATGAAAAGAGGTCTCGGCCGAAATGTCGAGAAGCAATGAAATGTCACATACTTTATACTATTTTCATACTTAAATTGAATTTACTCAAACATGTTGCTCTTTTTCAAGTTATGCATAGCATTACTGTCAATATTTCAAAATAAATAGAAATGGAAAACCCCAACTACCAGTTTCTAAGATGTCATATCTGGAAAGGCCGTACACCCTTTAATGATATGTACAGTGGGTTTCAATTCGGTGCCACAACTCAGCATGCAGACAGATACACTGTATGTACAATATACGATCAGCTTGGGTATCACCACACATTTTCAAAGTCAACGACTTATTGATTAGTTACAATAAACCAGCATAGGACAAGTCTGTCTGGACCGATAGCTGAATAGCTGATTGCACTTGATCAACGATGTAACTGTTTTTAGTAACAATTACAGCTGAAAGTTGGGAGATATTTGCAGAAGGTAAAACTGTCTCACATACAGAGTTGTGAAACCGAATTGAAACCCACTGTAAAAATCCTTCCTCGAAAGTCTACAGATATTGAACAATATCGGCTAACTTATATCTCATCAAAGACGATCTAATTCCTTCGCTAACTCCTCTGATTGACACACTTGTATAGGGATGATCATCTTCACCCGCGTCGTATACTTTACCCAGATCTTAGGCTTATATTTGCGTTGTGGTTGTACGGGACGCCACACGGAAATAAAATGTCACGTGACACATGTTTCTGACCTATACAGGGAATCAGTTTGCAGACGACAATTTTGAACAGACAAAGTAATCACGAAAACATGTATATTTTGTTGCCGTTCGAAACGACGTCACAATGGAAACAATATGAATTTTACTTTAAAATGGCAAGGTCATCAGATATAAGTGTAATTATAGGGTAACTGTTGTTATCAGTGTCCGCATTGTCACAGTTTGTATGGTTTTCTGACCATGTGACTGAAACTTGACAGAACTACGACGTCATGACTTTGATCAGAATCTTAGGCATTCCATGTCGCGATCATAATCGGCCCTGTGGTGGTGTTGTCAGAACCTCTTTCGAACTATCATTCATAAAGGTTACAGAAAAGTCATCTGCAACATGAGCAAATTTTTGCGTGCTAGGAAGAAATAAAATGTTCCTTTGTCAGCGATGACGTCATCGTTATCTTCTCACTGATAGTCTCTGAGATATGTCCACAATGGCAGAATGCCATTGATTGTTTTTCAAATTTAGGATAATTACCAAAGATGACAGTTGTCTTAGATCAAATGTACACTTTGTTTCATACAGACAATTGATTTTTTTTTCAAATCGATTGCCAGGTCACGTGACAACTAAATTCATCTGCCGTCATCAATAAACACGGAAACCAACCAGAGATAAGCCCTGTTGTCCACAGATAACCTTGTCATCAACAAAGGTCAGACGTACCACGATGGCAAATCTTCAATACTTGAACAGAGGAGTTTGGGTGTTACAAAGTCTCCCAGTCCTTGTAAAAATCAGACATTACATTTTGTTTCCCCCTAGCGGATATCACAATTTTCAGTGTATTTGGAAATGATCAAATTTAAGTCATATTAAATCTCCGTACCATTATCGTCGCTTGCAAAGCACAACCCACATGGTGCACGGCTTACCATTTGAACTAATTTATAATCTAGATTCAAACTTTAAAGGCGTTGACCATTAACCAGTCATTTTTGTGCACATTCGTTGCGGTCCTGTGTTATAGCTTTTCCCCAGATCAATCAGATTAAGTAATAGGTTGAGATCTCACGAACTGGGAGACAAATGATCTGAAAGGTAACGTGTCATATGTTCTAATACGGAACTAAAATCCTCCTGGCATCTCTTGCACATGACAATACGTGATTGTTCACACCAGACGAGGAGATACCCTGACCGCCCAGTGTTCTGTCACTGAACTGCGTCATGAGTATCTCTGCATTATTCTGCACGAAAATCGTAGTGTTTGTGTTATTCTTCGCGGTCGTTGTATTCGCTGACACAAATGATGTGTTCAGAGAAGACGAGGGAACTAATTTATTAATGACTCCAGCACAGAAGGAAAATGCGGAGAGCCTCCATACAGGACGTCGTAGTGCGGAAGCACCAAGTAAGTACAACAACTTTGTGGTAATCCGTCGGTGTTCATCAGGGAATTCAATCGTCGACAAACAATATCTCGATCATTGGATCCCAAGATGCACCGCAAATCCTAAACAGAAAGCCACCGTGCAGCGCAAAATATCCATAGCCATGGTGGTCGAGGTATCATCGCTGATATGACTGAACATGCTCAGCCAGGGGCGTAGTTCAACCCTCTCTTGCGGAAATAGAATGGGATTTAAATTTTGTCTGTCGATTCAATAAATTTTAAAACATTTGTGGACGATCTGATACAACAACAGATTTTGTGGTTTCTCATTTGTGGCACTATGTAAAGGCACATAAATCAGAGACTCTGGAACGTCAGAAGTCTATTGTCAACTTACAGAATATTCTGACCAGACTTGACGATGTAACCCTCGTGTCTGCAGTGACAAACCTACCATGACAAATAAAATGTCCAAAATTTCTGGTAAAAGATTCGAACGTAGTGACTAAGCTATCGAAGCTAACGATTGTCCGGCGAAAAATTCGAGGACACTTTCTCCCAATTTAAATTATTATTGACGCAGCACTAAATGGACTTGGTCAATTTAAACTCATAGATTATTTCATGTATGAAAATATGGGGAGAGAATCGTCATCCCCGAATTTCATTTCATTTCCGCATAGCAAAATCGTACCGACACCATGGTGTATAAAGAGTCTTTCAAAACAGTCTACCTGTTTGAACTTTACATCGCAATTGATAGCATACCGAAAGCTTATCACTCATGCGCACTTCTTTCTTTATATCGCGATCTTCAGCCATTTTAACTAACTGATCTAAATACAATAACTCAGCCTCAGACAAAAATATTGCGTTGTACCCATAGCCTGACCAATCGTAAGTTTTATTCGCTGAACGGATCCTGATTTTTTAGCGCAAAACGCAAGATCGGAAATGGGGGCATAAGCAAATTATTCAAATTCATCGCGACATGGCCTGAAGGTCGTCGCATCGGTGAGCCAAGAAACTTGGTTGCATATTAGTCTGGTAATGTATGGCTTCTTCCCCCATATTAAGTAATTATTAAACGCCCGTAACATTTCATGAACATAACAATAATGGTTGAGCAACATGGTGGTTTCCATAATTATTATTCCTTGAAACTCCATTAGCTGTAAAGTTTAGAAGTGTGTCCAAGTAATTTTGTTCTATGAAATCTACTTTCTTCTTTTTTACTCATAAAGTCATGTCTGAATGCCTGATGTCCAACTAATCAGTAATGCGTATATGAGAGTAATGACAAATGCTATGGATGTTAAGGCAAATAGATACGCTACTTATAAGTAACGTATCTATTTGCCTTGTCGTTTTGTGTTTTTAAACTCAACCGTAATTAAGATTGTCTCTTCGTTATTTTCCACGAGTTTGAGGTAGATAGGCTCCTGTTTCACCGGAGATTCACCAACTTCGACCAACTTTCTCATATACTTGACATAGTGTACTATACTTAAATGTAATTTCGTCAAAAAGTATCACAGCATAAATTCTCTTTTAATAGTAGATGGCCACAATCTTTGCGCTGCGTATCATGGCGCAACGTGTTTACCGACAAAGAAGATATCATAAGCGACTGTATTCTATGGAAGTTCATGTCACGTGATCAGGGTGCTTGATGCAGTTCCGGATAATTTTCTGTTTTAACTCCTACTTGCTTGATAATTTGTTATAATTACATTGCATTGTGGAAAATCGGGTCGGTCTGGCAAAGATTTACATAGCGTAGGTTTTACCGAATTTTGCCAGAGAATGATTTCCAAAATAGGTATGATCTGTTTTGGTTTATTATTAAAGTGATGTCATAATTGGCTTTTCAATAATTATCATGAAATTGCAAACTAATTTGTAAGGTTTTCAGAGAACTTTTTGTCACAATAGATCGAATATTGAAGGGTTTTTGTTCTTTGTTAATCTAACTTTTGAACACAGTCGTCCCTCCGATCAAACCGATGACAAAACCACGAGAAGAAATAGCCGTCTCCGCTACAGTATCGTCGTCATCATCAACAAGCGTCAGAATCCAAGCACTGGCTTTGAAAACACAAAGCGTATGTCGATGCGGTAAGTGTTCATGAAATCTCGTTTGGCACAGACTCTTGTCGCTCTTCTGCTATCGCTTCGAATCTCAGAATCCATGTCAACGAGACAATAAACTTAAAAAAGGGAAATCCAACCCCTCTTTTTGTGTGTCAGGTTGGGCCTGTATATTTCAAATGTATTAGTTCCTTGAAATGGACAAGATTCGATTTTCACAAAAGTAAGCTGATGAAAACTGTATGCATGCTCTGTGCGCTTCAAATCAATCAGCAACAAGCAATGGACAAGAAAAATATTTTGTAACTTTTAGAGCCCTATCCCCGAGACGTTAAGTAACTTTACCATCATGAATAATCAGTTTGGATCAGCTTTGAATGTGCATAACATATCATTGTGTAGATAAAGTGGGGAGGATGGGATATCTTTCACCATGGTGTGTTTTTACGTATGGCATCATAAGTGTTTCCGTATTTTCATGGAGTCGGGGAGATAATAGACTTGTATCTAAAATCGTCTTTCGCGAGTTACCACACGTGACACTACACATAAAGATTTAATACTATACTAAATAATCCTACATAAGAGAGTGCACAGCTGGCCATGGGGCAGTATTAGTATAACAAAACTATAAAAAATATTTATGTTGTTAATAAATTTATGATTATGAACATTAAAATATAATGTTCTGTTATTATCATAATTGTATACTAACATAAGTAACAAACTGCACTGCAATCCTGTATGGTGTCCAGAATTTATGCCAAATTCATGTGGTTGTAGTACATACCCTCGAGAATATAGTCTTTAGCCGTAGAATTGAATAGTAAAATGCGGTCATAGTACTGCCTCGGCAGTCTCTTTACTGTTCAATAAATTCGGCTATCTGGATAAGTCTAGCATTGAGAATAGCTTCACGCTTCGTTTTAGCAACATGTGTTCCTGAGTGTCAGAATGGAGGTGAATGTTACCAATGTGATGATGAACCAGCACGTTGTTTTTGTCCTCCAAACTGGCAGGGAAGCACTTGCAGTCATGGTAGGTGAACTTGCCATTGATGTAGAACCACTTAAGTTTTGGTGTTTTTACACTGATTGACGTCATTGCCTGCCTTCTCTAGGTCTCACTGACATGTTTATTTGACTATGAATTTCAGACTAGTTTGCGTGGTCTGTCTGTCTGTCTGTCTGTCTGTCTGTCTGTCTGTCTGTCTGTCTGTCTGTCTGTTTGAATGCATCTATGTATGCCAATCTATCTATCTATCTATCTATCTATCTATCTATCTATCTATCTATCTATCTATCTATCTATCTATCTATCTATCTATCTATCTATCTATCTATCTATCTATCTCTGTATTCTATGTATCTATGCATGTGTGTGCATGTATGATGTATATCTGTATGTATGTCTCTGTATGTATGTCTGTCTGCCCGTCTGACCATCTGTCTTTCTTTCTATCTGTCTGTCTGTCTGTCTTTGACGTTGAGCCGATAGCACTCATGCAACACGTTGGTGTTAGTGTTAAAGGGATATAGTCGTCGGAGCTGCGCCTGTGCGAGTTTCTTGTTTACAAACAATGTATTTCGTGCACGATATCAAGATGCACCTCATCATCATAGCTGCAACATTCAAATTATACGATGGTAGATTATGACAGACATATTTTAACTGTCATCAATCACCATTGAGCCTTGGATACATTGTTGCCATGGGTCGTATGAGTCCCATACGACCTTTGAGCGCAGTTCCGACGACTATATCCCTTTAATGTTGGTGTATATTAAACTGAGTGTATTTTCCAAAATGGCATACAAGTATAGCACAGAAACACAAAAGAAAATGAGGACAGGAAAAATTACAGGTCTCGCTCATTTCACCGACTAGCTATTTACTGTCATTTTGCCTATGTTTTCGTAAAAAAATGATATAAAAGAGATCAGCGAAAAAATGTGTCACTTTCACTCCGTTAACAAGAGCGATTGATCAACAATGATTATTTTGTGGTTAAATTGTACACAATCTGTGTATTATTTCTTTAACGTTTAGATGTTGACGAATGCCAACAAGGCTCCCATGATTGTGACGAAGTTGCTATCTGCACCAATACCATAGGTTCATATATTTGCACGTGCCCAGCTGGTTACCGTGGTGACGGCACCTACTGTGAGGACATTGACGAATGTGAGGAAGGACTGGACGCTTGTTACGGTGGTGCAACGTGTAAGAACACAGAAGGATCTTATGAGTGTATCTGCCCGAAAGGAGTAGACGATTGCAAAGGTATTGATCATCGTATAGTGACTTCCCGTAGCTACGCGTGCTCTATCACGTCCGCCAGTTTGTCGGCACAGATGCACCGTGGACGAACATACCAATCATATATACTTGTCCCATGTCACACCACAAACTATTATCTGTCGCACGGCATACATACAAATATATGGCCACATTTTAACATGCGTTCGTACACGGATATCGATTACTTTGTTTGTGGTTTGTTTCCTCACCCAATGAAAACACCTAGTGTACTCTGTAAATACAACAGTCAATTCCATATTCTCCTATGAGAGTTCTAAGAATTTGATACTGAAAGTGGAAGCCGTTATAAGCGCAGTTTCATCTTCATTTTCCTGCATAAATACACGGTGATATCATTCAGACATCCGAGTTTTCCAGAAATCCTTGACAAATGGACAAACAGAGGAATTTGAGTGAAGGCGAAGGGTTGCTTGTAAGAAAATACTGAGTGTTATCCTTTAACAGGACGAGGCAGAAAAACACTTGGCCCATATGAAGCATGGCGTGTGGGCTTGTCGTGATTCTCTCATCATGAAAGGCGCCCTCATACAAGAACAGATTACTACCATACGGTGAATCTTGTCCAGTGTTATTCCGTCGTGCCCTATGAAACAGTATCGAATTGTGAATAAGAGTCAAGGCAGGCGTGGATTTTGTTGCCAACACGGAGATAAATAGTCAAACCAATAGATATACGGATATTTGGTATTGCTTGATAGATGATTAAACGAGTGGCTTGTATATTTTGCCACAGGGTGGCGCCATTCTGTGTGACATCTAACGTAACGTAAATTTAGCCTAAAGCATTCGCTGCTAAGATCATATATTCTTTATTGAATTGTTATCCACTTATCTATTGGTTATTCAGACATTAAACGAGCCGTAATTTCTTTCATATGCAGATATCGACGAATGCGCTCTCGGGTTGGACGATTGTCAGCAACGATGTGAAAACACTTTGGGGAGCTATGTTTGCTATTGTGACCCGGGGTATGTCTTGCAAGAAGACGGGAAAACGTGTGAACGTAAGACATTCTTCTTTTGTAAAAAAACTGCATTAAGCTTTCTTTCACAGCCACAAGGTAATGAGATTCTGTGCAAAATTGGAAAACATAAATAGATACTAAAAGCGATGTATTCATTGCTTTGATGAAGATGGTCTGTGACGTGCGATGTTTGACTGTGAGTATGTTAGTGCGAGTGCTTTATGAACTCTACAGTGTGTCGAGGTCCGAATAATTTTAAAAACTTCGCTCGATTATTGAACCATTCTTTTTTGAGGATGAAGATTTAGTCGACCGCTATCGATTGTGATGAATTCGCTAGGTGACTGGGTGCCGTACGTTGTGAGATCGAATCCAGTAGAAAATTTACTGAACTCAATCGATTTACAAGTTACTTGGTACATCACGATTAATAAAAAGTAAATTTGTTGTCGAATCATTCTGCATGATTTTTAGTGTACATCTCTTTACGAGCTAAGATAGGTGAACAAAATCACAACGCGATTTGAACAAGAATAATATCCGAAGGTTACTGGAGATTTTGTCACCATTCACTTGATTCAGGTAGTCCATACACAAATATTAAACACGATATACATGTAGGCAATACTCTGAAATCCGCAAGCGTGTTCTTGGTTGTTTACGGCTATGCAGGCTTCTAAGTTTTGCTCAAAGTTTGGTATCACCGAAGATCGCCCTCACAAAATTTACAAATAAACAGCAACACTATAAGCTATAGCTTAGCAGAATGTGGGCTTTCACAAAATAAAGATATGATAACTTGAAAGCTTGTATTGTTACAAGCATCCATGTATGTCATTGCATATACGTTATCTTAGAGTCTTGTTTTCAGGCAATAATTACTTGGATAGTTCTCATTTTAAGTATCATATTTTAACAGCTGAAAATACCTGCAGCAGAACATGTGACAACGGAATTTGTTACCTTGACGGGCAAAATGAGCAGAAATGTCACTGTGACAGGGGCTATGAACAAGTCTTGGATGGCAGTTGTAAAGGTAATTAAAATTTCGTTCCTCGTGATTGATTAGCCTGACAATGGAAGGTTTTCTTCCTCTACATTAAGTGACATTTCGTGAACGTAACAATAATTACTTTCCCGCTTGTTTTCTTAAGACGTTTGTCACAGTTTGGCAAAATGGTGCTTTCCATGATTGCAAGTGTTATTCCTCGAAGCTCCATTAGCTATAACGTTTAGAAGTGTGTCGTAGTAATTTGCTTCCGTCAAATACAATTTCTTCTTCTTCTTCATTTTGCTCATAAATTCATTTCTGAATACCCGATGCCCAACTTGTCAGTAATACGTATATGAGAGTAATGTTCAATACTATGTTGACAACTGAATTTTAGTTGGAACTAAAATTCATTGTAACACACCTCATCCGCAGTCTGTGTTCTAATTCGCCAATTGATAGTCACGTGGGATGCGTTCTTTTTGTGCTGATCCACGTAAACGACGTCATCAGGCATCATTTGTCGGAACTGTTGCCTGCCAGGCATCAGTTCCGAAAAATGATGCCCGCTGACGTCAAAAAACATTTGCACATGCGCGAACTGGAATGTAAACAAAGATGTCGTCTGCGGCCGAGCGAAACGATAGTCGAGAAATTTCTCGGTTTATCCTACTTTCTGAAGAAGAACTGAATGCTCTGGTTTCAAACAAGGACTCGAAACGAACGAAGACGATAATCAAAGGTGCATTGAACGTTTTGCAGAGGTATTGCGACCCTGTCGGCAAAAACTTTTTCTTGCTGAACCACTCCAACATATTACATCATAAGCTTACATGCGACAACTTTTGTGAATGGTACGTTCTTATGTATGACTACGGATGAGGTGTGTACAAAACACATATTGACTGGCCATTAGGGCAACAGCATACGTCTGTACCCCGAGGGACTGTGAGTCACCCCAAAAACAGACTGTTTCCCGAGGCCGTAGTCAATATGTGTATACTGGTCAACAATAACTTTGTATGGTATGCATATTGTACACAATAGATCGTGTTGGCAAGGCTATTTCAGCTAATATGTCATTTTGTCAAAATGCTTGACGTAGAAGAATACGTTACCTATCTATTTGCCTTGTCGTTTTGTGTTTTTAAACTCAACTGTAATTAATGTTGTTTCTTCGTTATTTTCCATGAGTTAGACGTGATTCACAAACTTCAACTTGTATAATAATATTTGACATAGTGTTCTATACTTAAATGTAATTTCGTTAAACAATTATCACAGCATATATTCTCTTTTAATAATAGATGAATGGCCACAATCTTTGCGCTGCGCATCATGGCGCAACGTGTTTACGACAAATGAAGATATTATATAAGTGACTATTTTATGGAAGGTCATGTCCACGTGATCGGCTTTTTTGATGCAGTTCCTGATAATTTTCTGTTTTAACTCCTATTTGCCTGATAATTTTCATAATTACATTGCATTATGGTAAATGGGGTTGGTCTAGCAAAGATTTACATAGCGCAGGTTTTTACCCAATTTTGCCCTACAATGATTGCCAAAAATAGGTATTATCTGTTTTGGTTTATTATATAATGATGTCATAATTGGCTTTTCAATAATTATCATGAAATTGTAAACTAATTTGTAAGGTTTTCAGACAACTTTTTGTCACGATAGATCGAATATTGAAGAGTTTTTGTTCTTTTTAATCTAACCTTTGAACACAGTCGTCCCTCCAATCAAACCGATGACAAAACCACGAGAAGAAATAGCCGTCTCCGCTACAGTATCGTCGTCATCATCAACAAGCGTCAGAATCAAAGCACTGGCTTTGAAAACACAAAGCGTATGTCGATGCGGTAAGTGTTCATGAAATCTCGTTTGGCACAGACTCTTGTCGCTCTTCTGATATCGCTTTGAATCTCAGAATCCATGTCAACGAGACAATAAACTTAAAAAAAGGGAAATCCAACCCCTCTTTTTGTGTGTCAGGTTGGACCTGTATATTTAAAAATGTATTAGTTCCTTGAAATGGACAAGATTCGATTTTCATAAAAGAAATCTGATGAAAAGCGTATACATGCTCTGTGCGCTTCAAATCAATCAACAACAAGCAATGGACAAGACAAATATTTTCTAACTTTTAGAGCCCTATTCTCGAGACGTAATAAGTAATTTTATCATCATAAATAACCAGTTTGGATCAGCTTTGAATGTGCATAACATATCATTGTGTAGATAAAGTGGGGAGGATGGGATATCTTTCACCGTGGTGTGTTTTTACGTATGGCATCAGAAATGTTTCCGTATTTGCATGGAGTCGGGGAGATAATAGACTTGTATCTAAAATTGTCTTTCGCGAGTTACCACACGTGACACTACACATAAAGGTTTAATGCTATACTATATAATCCTATATAAGCGCGTGCAGAGCTGGCCACGTGGTAGTATTAGTATATGAAAACTGCAAAAATATATTTATGCTGTTAATAAATTTATGATTATGAACATAAAAATAAAATTTCCCGTTATTAACATAATTGTATACTAACATAAGTAACAAATTGCACTGCAATCATGTATGGTGTCCAGAATTTATGCACAATTCATGTGGTTGTAGTACATACCCTCGAAAATATAATCTTTAGCCGTAGAATTGAATAGTAAAATGCGGTCATAGTACTGCCTCGGCAGTCTCTTTACTGTTCAATAAATTCGGCTATCTAGATAAGGGAGCGTTCAGTTTTTACGGCCTGGGGGGCCGGCAAAATCTTGTCGCCGGTGTTCAAAAAATATAGACCCCCCTGCATTTTTTGTGAAAAAAAGATGACCCCCCCCCTTTGTCAGACGAAAAAAATTGATGACCCCCCCCCCTGAAAAATAACCAAAACCCATATGTCAAATTTACCAGCATGGTTTGGATTTGAACTCCGGTACGCGGCGCACTTTATTCGTGTAGCAGAGATGCCAGTGCACAAACTTCTCAGCCACATCCATTGAAACGTCTGTTAATTAGGACGACTGTAAGGCAATTTTAACTTCATTTCCATAGACAACTCATGTCCATGGACATTGTATAAAGTAAACTTTATTGGAGTGGTTCGCCAAAGGCAGCCCTCCGGTTAAGAGGGTCATGGGCCATTACGAAAAGTCAACTTTATTCTAGTGGGCCACCAAAGGTGGCACGCCGGTAAAGAGGGTCGATCATGGCTATTGCATAAAGTAGACTTTACTGGACAGGGCCGCTGAAGGCACGCGGCCATTACCATTATTCAGTGCGTGATCCCAGGGGTCCCTCAAAATGTTTCTAATACAAGCCGCGGCTTCAATTGGGAATTTTATGGTTAGATTGCTGTGGGGTATTACATAAAGTCAATTTATTGTAGTGGGCCGCCGCAGGCAGCCGCCGGTAAAGAGGGTCAATCATGGCCATTGCATGAAGTAAACCTAATTGGAGTGGGCCGCCAAAGGCGTCTGCCCATTAAGAGGGTCATGGGTACTAGTAATACATAATGTATATTTATTGTAGTGGGCCGCCGAAGGCGGCCCGCCGGTAAAGAGGGTCATCATGGCCATTGCATGAAGTAACCTAATTGAAGTGGGCCGCCCAAGGCGTCTGCCCGTTAAGAGGGTCATGGGTGATACATAATGTATATTTATTGTAGTGGGCCGCCGAAGGCAGCCCGCCGGTAAGAGGGTCGATCATGGCCATGGCATAAAGTGAACTTTATTGTTGGTATTATGTTTTTTGAAAATGTGGTGACCCCCCCTTTCCTACCAGTGAAAAAGCGATGACCCCCCCCCCCCTTTGCGGATTCCAAAATTATGATGACCCCCCCCCCCCCGCCGTAAAAACTGAACGGTACCTAAGTCCAGCATTGAGAATAGCGTCACACTTCATTTTAGCAACATGTGTTCCTGAGTGTCAGAATGGAGGTGAATGTTACCAATGTGATGATGAACCAGCACGTTGTTTTTGTCCTCCAAACTGGCAGGGAATCGCCTGCAATCATGGTAAGTGGACTTGCCATTGAAGTAGAACCACTTAAATTGTGATGTTACTACACAGATTGACGTCACTGCCTGCCTTGTCTAGGTCTCACTGACATGTTTATTTGACTATGAATGTCAGACTAGTTTGCGTCTGTCTGTCTGTTTGCATGCATCTATGTATCTATCTATCTATCTATCTATCTATGTATCTATCTATCTATCTATCTATCTATCTATCTATCTATCTACCTACCTACCTACCTACCTACCTACCTACCTACCTACCTACTACCTACCTACTATATATCTATCTATCTATTATCTATTATCTATCTGTCTATCTGTCTATCTAACTAATTATCTATCTATCTATCTATCTATCTATCTATCTATCTATCTATCTATCTATCTGTCTATCCATCCATCTCTGTATCTTATGTATCTATGTATGTGTGTGCATGTATGATGTATATCTGTATGTATGTATGTTTGTCTGTCTGTTTGCCTGTCTGTCTGTTTGAATACATCTATGTATCTGTCAATCGATCTATCTATCTATCTATCTATCTATCTATCTATCTATCTATCTATCTACCTACCTATCTATATATCTATCTATCTACCTACCTACCTATCTATCTATCTATCTATCTATCTATCTATCTATCTATCTATCTATCTATCTATCTATCTATCTATCTATCTATTCATCTCTGTATGCTATGTATCTATGCATGTGTGTGCATGTATGATGTATATCTGTATGTATGTCTCTGTCCACCTGCCTGCCCTTCTATCTGTCTGTCCGTCTGTCTTTGACGTTGAGCCGATAGCACTCATGCAACACGTTGGTGTTAGTGTTAAAGGGATATAGTCGTCGGAGCTGCGCCTGTGCGAGTTTCTTGTTTACAAACAATGTATTTCGTGCTCGATATCAAGATGCACCTCATCATCATAGCTGCAACATTTAAATTATACGATGATAGATTATGACAGACATGTTTTAACTGTCATCAATCACCATTGTGCCTTGGATACATTGTTGCCATGGGTCGTATGAGTCCCATACGACCTTTGAGCGCAGTTCCGACGACTATATCCCTTTAATGTTGTGTATATTAAACTGAGTGTATTTTCCAAAATTGCATACAAGTATAGCACAGAAACACAAAAGAAAATGAAGACAGGAAAAATTACAGGTCTCGCTCATTTCACCGACTAGCTATTTACTGTCATTTTGCCTATGTTTTCGTAAAAAAATGATATAAAAGAGATCAGCGAAAAAATGTGTCACTTTCACTCCGTTAAGAAGAACGATTGATCAACAATGATTATTTTGTGGTTAAATTGTACACAATCTGTGTATTACATCTTTTTTAACGTTTAGATGTTGACGAATGCTACGAAGGCTCACATGATTGTGACGAAGTTGCTATCTGCACCAATACCATAGGTTCATATATTTGCACGTGCCCAGGTGGTTACCGTGGTGACGGCACCTACTGTGAGGACATTGACGAATGTGAGGAAGGACTGGACGCTTGTTACGGTGGTGCAACGTGTAAGAACACAGAAGGATCCTATGAGTGTATCTGTCCGAAAGGAGTAGACGATTGCAAAGGTATTGATCACCGTAGAGTGACTTCCCATAGCCACGCGTATTCTATCACGTCCGCCAGAGTTTGTTGGCACAGATGCACCGCGGACGAACATACCAAACATATATACTTGTCCCAGGTCACACCACAGACTACTGTCTGTCGCACGGTAAACGTACAAAATATATGGCCACATTTTAACATGCGTTCGTACACGGATATCGATTACTTTGTTTGTGGTATGTTTCCCCCGCCTAATGAAACATCTAGTGGAAGTGTACGTCTGTAAATACAACAGTTAATTCTATATTCTTCTATGAGAGGTCTATGAATTTGATGCTCAAAGTGGAAGCCGTTTATAAGCGCAGTTTCATCTCCATTTTCCTGCATACACTCAGTTAAATCATTCAGACATCCGAGTACTTCAGAAATCCTTGACAAATGGACAAACAAAGGATCTGAGTGAAGGTAAAAGGGTTGCTTGTAAGAAAATACTGAGTGTTACCCGTACAGGACGAGGCAGAACAACACTTGGCCCATATGAAGCATGGCGTGTGGGCTTGTCATGATTTTCTGATCATCGAAGGCGCCCTCATACAAGAAGAGATTACTACCATACGGTGAATCTTGTTCTTTGTTATTCCGTCGTACCCTATGAAACAGTATCGGATTGTGCATAAGAGCAAAAGCAGGCGGGGATATCGTTGCCAACAGGGAGATAAATAGTCAAACCAATAGATATACGGATATTTGGTATTGCTAGATTTACCCGTCATTGCTTGATAGATGATTAAACGAGTGGCCTGTATATTTTTGCCACAGGATGGCGCCATTCTGTGTGACGTCTAACGTAACATAAATTTAGCCTAAAGCATTGCAGAAAGCATTCGCCGCTAAGATCATATATTCTTTATTTAATTGTTATCGACTTATCTATTGGTTATTCAGACATTAAACGAACAGTAATTTCTTTCATATGCAGATATTGACGAATGCGCTCTCGGGTTGGACGAATGTCAGCAACGATGTGAAAACACTTTGGGGAGCTATGTTTGCTATTGTGACCCGGGGTTTGTCTTGCAAGAAGACGGGAAAACGTGTGAACGTAAGACATTCTTCTTTTGTAAAAAAACTGCATTAAGCTTTCTTTCACAGCCACAAGGTAATGAGATTCTGTGCAAAATTGGAAAACATAAATAGATACTAAAAGCGATGTATTCATTGCTTTTATGAAGATGGTCTGTGCGATGTTTGATTGTGAGTATGTTAGTGCGAGTGCTTCATGAACTCTACAGTGTGTCGCGGTCGGAATAATTGTAAAAACTTCGCTCGATTATTGAACCATTGTTTTTTTTGAGGATGAAGATTTGGTCGAGCGGGTTTGACTGTGATGAATTCGCTAGGTGACTGGGTGCCGTACGTTATGAGTTCGAATCCAATAGAACATTTACTGAGAACTCAATCGATTTACAAGTTACTTGGTAAATCACGATTAATTAAAAGTAAATTTGTTGTCGAATCATTCTGCGTGATTTTTAGTGTACATCTCTTTACGAGCTTTAGATAGGTGAACAAAATCACAACGCGATTTGAACAAGAATCAGAGTTCCTTAATATCCGAAGGTTACTGGAGATTTTGTCACCATTCACTTGATTCAGGAAGTCCATACACAAATATTAAATACGGTATACATGTAGGCAATACACTGAAATCCGCAAGCGTGTTCTTGGTTGTTTACGGCTATGCAGGCTTCTACGTTTTGCTCAAAGTTTGGTATCACCGAAGATCGCCCTCACAAAATTTACAAATAAACAGCAACACTATAAGCTATAGCTTAGCAGAATGTGGGCTTTCACAAAATTAAGATATGATAACTTGAAGGCATGTATTATGTATTGTTACAAGCATCATACATTGCATATACGTTGTCTGAGAGTCTTGTTCCCATTACTTGGATAGTTCTCATTTTACGTTTAAGTATCATATGTAAGTAAGTAATTAAATTCTTTGTTTTGCGTCCACTCTAAATGGGAAAAGGTACGCGTCTAAGCGGCTGAAAAACACACACAAGAAAATTAACACAATGTAATTTGATTGCAGCAAATAAAAAATTGTAACAAAATTTTAGTTCAGAAAAGCTAAGCGGTCATGTCCTAAAATTTCCTTTTCAAATACATTGTGTGTGTTTTTCATGAAAACCTTAAAAACCTACGCGGGTGGGACGCAAAACAAAGAATTTAATTACTTATGTAAGTAAGTATCATATTTTAACAGCTGAAAATACCTGCAGCAGAACATGTGACAACGGAATTTGCTACATCGACGGGCAAAATGAGCAGAAATGTCACTGTGACAGGGGCTATGAACAAGTCTTGGATGGCACTTGTCAAGGTAATTAAAATTTCGTTCCTCGTGATTGATTAGCCTGACAATGGAAGGTTTTCTTCCTCTACATTAAGTGATATTTCGTGAACGTAACAATAATTACTTTTCCACTTGTTTTCTTAAGACGTTTGTCACAGTTTGGCAAATTGGTGCTTTCCATGATTGCAAGTATTATTCCTCGAAGCTCCATTAGCTATAACGTTTAGAAGTGTGTCTTAGTAATTTTGTTCCGTGAAATACAATTTCTTCTTTTCTTCTTCTTCTTCTTTTGCTCATAAAGTCATTTATTTCTGAATACCCGATGCCCAACTTGTCAGTAATACGTATATGAGAGTAATGTCCAATACTATGTTGACAACTGAATTTTAGTTGGAACTAGAATTCACTGGTCAACAATAACTTTGTATAGTATGCATATTGTACACAATAGATCGTGTTGGCAAGGCTATTTCAGCTAATATGTCATTTTGTCAAAATGCTTGACGTAGAAGAATACGTTACCTATCTATTTGCCTTGTCGTTTTGTGTTTTTAAACTCAACTGTAATTAATGTTGTTTCTTCGTTATTTTCCATGAGTTAGACGTGATTCACAAACTTCAACTTGTATAATAATATTTGACATAGTGTTCTATACTTAAATGTAATTTCGTTAAACAATTATCACAGCATATATTCTCTTTTAATAATAGATGCATGGCCACAATCTTTGCACTGCGTATCATGGCGCAACATGTTTGCCGACAAAGAAGATATATAAGCGAATGTATTCTAACATTTTTGGAATTGTTATGAAAGGTCATGTCCACGTGATCGGCTTTTTTTGATGCAGTTCTGGATAATTTTCTGTTTTAACTCCTCTTTGCGTGATAAATTATTATAATTATAGTGCTTTGTGGTAGATGGGGTCGGTCACGCAAAGGTTTACATACCGCAGTTTTTTACCGAATTTTGCATAAGAATGATTGCTAAAAGAAGGTACGATCTGTTTTGGTTTATTGTACAGTGATGCCATAATTGGCTTTTCATCAATCGAAATTTTGATGTCACATCAAATTGTAAACTAATGATTTGCAAGGTTTTCAGAGAGCGTTTTGTCACAATAGATGGAATATTGAAGAGTTGTTCTTCTTTTTCTAATCTAACCTTTGAACACAGTCGTCCCTCAAACCAAACCGATGACAAAACCGCCAGAAGAAACAGCCGTTTCCACCACAGCATCATCATCACCATCATCATCAACACCACCATCAACAACCGTCGGAATCAAAGCACTGGCTTTGAAAACGCAAACAGTATGTATAAACGGTAAGTATTAATGAAAGCTAGTTTCGCATCTACTCCTGTCGAATCTCAGAATCCATGTCCACGAGACAAAAAAAAACTTTAAAAAGGGGGAAATCCAACCCTCCATTTTGTCTGTGAGGCAGGGCCTGTCTTTGTAAAAATGTACTATTAGTTTCTTAAACTGGACAAGTTTCGATTTCCACAAAAGGAAGCCGGTGAAAACTGTATGCTCCGTGGACTTTAAAACAAGCCGCAACAAGCTATAGACCAGGAAAATATTTTCAAACATTTAGAGCTTTGTCCCCGGGGACATTCTACCCCATGAAACTTTATCATCATGAATAATCAGTTTGGATAAACTTTGAATGTGCACAAAAGATTATTGTGTGGGAAGGAGGGATTATCGTTCACCGTTATGTTCTTCTGCGTACGGAATTATAAGTTGTTTCAATATTTTCATTGTTGCATCTGAAGATTGTCTTTCGCCAGTAAGTACACGTAAGACTACCATACATACACTTAATCCTACCCTGTACAATCCTATATCAGATATTGCACAGGGCCAAAAGCCGGTATTATTATAACAAAACTGTAAAAATATATATTTAAGCCATAATAAATTATGATTATGAACATAAAAATATAAATACTTTTTAAATGCTTTATTGACACTCTTAACCCTATGGAAGGGTAAACATCGTCATACATAAAGACCTGAAAGAAGCAATACAATGAGAAGCAAAAAAAAACTAAACAAAACCAGCAAAAATATAATAATCTGTTATTATTTTACACTTACTTAAGTACCAAACTGCCCCGGAATCCTGTATAATTTTCATAAAGTTTGCCAAATTCATGCAGTTGAAGTACACATCCTGGAAATAGTCTTCTGTTTTAGCATTGCACAGTAATATGAGGTCACAGTACTGCCTCGGCAGTCTCTTTACGGTGTAGCAAGTGGGCTAGCTATAGATACGTCAAGTATTGAGAATACGTTCACGCTTCATTTTAGCAACATGTGATCCAGAGTGTCAGAATGGAGGTGAATGTTACCAATGTGATGATGAGCCAGCACGTTGTAGTTGTCCTCGAAACTGGAAGGGAAGCACTTGCGGTAATGGTGAGTAAACTCGTCATTGATGTAGAACCACTTAAGTTTCGGTGTTTTTTACAAAGATATGCTTTACTGTCTGCCTTCAATAGGTCACACTGCAATGCGTTTGTTTATGAATGTCGTACTGCTACGTATGTATGTATGTATGTATGTATGTATGTATGTATGTATGTATGTATGTATGTATGTATGTATGTATGTATGTATGTGTGTGTGTATTGTGTATGTATGTATGTAGTATGTATGTATGTATGTATGTATGTGCGTGCGTGCGTACGTACGTACGTGTACGTACGTAAGTACGTACGTGTGTGTGTGTGTGTGTGTGTGTGTGTGTGTATGTATGTATGTATGTATGTATGTATGTATGTATGTATGTATGTATGTATGTATGTATATGTGTGTGTTACATACATATGCGTGTACGTACGTATGTATCTATGTATCTACGTATCTGTGTATTTATCTATGTATAGGCAAATGAACATACTAACATACGTACGTACGGATGGAGGATTGATGGATATAAGAACTTCACTTCTCTCTGACGTTACGTTAAGCTGGCAGCATTCACCACTTTGGATTATAGGTAGTAAAGTTGGTGTATATTTAACAGAATTTTCCTGTAGGGCATGCAAGTTGCAAATAAGCACAAACGAGAATTAGACTCGAGCAAACCTCCTACACTTCTCGTTCATTTCACCGATTTCTATTTACTAAGATACTGTACTAATTTTTGTAAAATAATGATAACAATGCGACCCGAGAAAAAATATATAAAACAAAAATTTGTCGTTTTCATCGATTGATCCATCATGATTATCTTGTGGTTACATTTTACGTAATCTGACAGGTGTATTATATCTTTAACGTTTAGATGTTGACGAATGCCAAGAAGGTACACATGATTGTGACGAAGTTGCTACCTGCACAAATACCATCGGCTCATATAATTGCACGTGTCCAAGTGGTTACCGTGGTAACGGCACCTACTGTGAGGACATTGATGAATGTGAGGAAGGACTGGACGCTTGTTACGGTGGTGCAAGGTGTCAGAACACAGCAGGATCCTACGAGTGTATCTGCCCGGAAGAAGTAGACGATTGCAAAGGTATCGGTCACAGTGACTTTCTATCGGCGGGCGTGCTCTATCACGCCTGCCACAGTATATAAGTACAGGGCACAGATGCACTTTTGTCACACCTAGATCGAACTTACCTAACATATATAGTCCAAGCTTTAGTTCACACCATGGCCACATGTACAAATATACGACCAAATTTTATCATGCGTGTGTACCCAGATGAAGATAACTTTGGCAGAGTAATGCTTCATTACTCAATAAAAATCTTAGGAAGTGTACTCTGAAAATATATCAGTGAATTCCCACATTCTCAAATAACAATTTCGAGTATTTGTGCTGACAGTGGAAGTCCTTATAAACTTAGTTTAACTTCAAAAATTATCGTGAGGTCTGAAACTGTCGAGTACAACAGAAATCCTTGACAAATGGACAAAGCGGCAGACGGACAGAGGCAGAGGAGTGGGGATTTAGGCGAATGGTCGCTTGTAAACAAATATTGTTAGTACAAACTTGGCCCATTGAAAGCATGCCGTGTGTGCTTGTCTCGATTCTTCATCATGAAAGGCGCCCTCAAGCAAGCACCGTTTACCATACCATATTGAAGATGTCCAGTGCAGTGTAATATCAGTCGACGTGCCATATTAAACAGTATTGGATTGTGCATTGAACTGAGTAAAAGCAGACAGGGATTCCCGACAGCAACACTGAAATAAAATGTCAAACAAAAAGTCATACGGAAATTGGTATCGCTAGATTACTCGTCATTGTTTTAATAAATGATTCATTGTGTGGTCTCTATATTTCTATCGTAGGGTGGTGCAATTCTGTGTGGCATCTAACGAAATTTGAATTTAACCTAAATCATTCGTTGCTAAGTCTATAAATTATTTATCAAATGAATGTTGTCACCTTATCTATTGGCTACTTAAGACATTATGCAAATCGGTATTTCGTTATTATGCAGATATTGACGAATGCGATCTCGGGTTGGACGAATGTCAGCAACTATGTAACAACACTTTGGGGAGCTATGTTTGCTACTGTGAACCTGGGTTTGTGTTGCAAGAAGACGGGAAAACGTGTGAACGTAAGGGACATCGTTCTTTTGTAAAAAAACTAACTTGTGTTTTCCTTTACAGCCGCAAGGTAATGCCATTCTGTACAAAAAGATACTCAATCGATTTACAAGTAACTTGGTACATCACGATTAACGGAAAATTCAATTTCTTCTCTAGTATAACGCCGCATCATTATGCGTGATTTGTATTCTCTTTACGGGCTTGAAGATAGAACGCTTTGAGAACAGATGCTCGGGCTTTCAAACTTCATCAATTTTATTCTTATTTACCACTTGTTGGGGTTCATTTTAAAGCTCTTGGTAAAAGAAAACTTCAACGTCTTAGTTTTTCGAAAATCGAAGATTTTATTTTTCTTCATAGAGTTAACACAGGGATGGCGGTCACTTTGAATTTCAAGTATCTGTAAATCTGGGGTAATTTGTTTCCCTAGTACCAAATTTTATTCTTGAATTTGAAACTGAAGAGAACGGCTGAATGATTCATTGAGGAAAGTTTGAGCAAAAGTGTAAGTCTCTCACTTTCGAGGCGCATATCTACGGCGCGCCAAATGTTTCAAAAATATTTATCGTCATAGAGTAAAAATAAACTGTCAAATTTTCTTTCTAAAAAAGTCTTAAACGTATATGAATAATAAAGAAAAAAGTTCTTTCGTCCATATCATTGCATTTTATTAATGTACCTTTTCATAAAAATAGCATTCATTTGAAAATACGTGTCATTAAATATTTGAATGTGTCTGTACATGCAGATAAAGATGACGTGCAACCGTCTTTCTTGATTGAAATAAAAATTCGATGGAATTACGGAAAAAATAAACGAGAAAAGTATTATTGCAAAAAGGGCAGAATGTTATGTAATGCTTAATTGTAAAATATTCTTTAAACCGTAATGAGAAGATAACTTTTCAAAATTTTGGAAATACCACACTCCCATACTTATTGACGTACACATACACGTATATTTGATATAAAGGTGCAATGAATACTGATTATAAGGGAAAAAGAAAAAAAAATCAAGCACACACACAAAAAATATTGAAATGATTAAAAACAAAACCACAAATAGTACTTGCACTACAACCAAAAAACAAAACGAACCACCATCAGTCTGACTAAAAAAAGAAAGAGAATCACAATTGAAAAGTCGACCGAGATCGCGCCGGCGTTAAGGCTGTAAAGAAACCAAAACGAGGTCAGCTTGGAAAAAAACAAAGCGAGGTTACAAAAAAAAACGAGGTTACCATAAAAAATTAAAAAAAAACCTGTAGAAAAAAAAGAGGCCCGTTCGAGGAAAGAAAACAGAATGGGACACCCCGCAGAAAAAGCCCAACATGAAAATTGAATAATTGTCTACGTCATGATTGTTACAGTTTAATGCCAGAGGGATTAGGATCATCACACTCGGATGTTGGACAAGATGTTTGGGGTATTTCAGCGATAACTCTCAGCATCTAGTCTTCAATATCATCTCATGGACGTCCAAGTTACCGACACGTCCCATTCTATATTAAACAGTTACCAGTTTTGGTTAAAAGTGGACAAAACACTCGTGGTGGTTCGTCGGCTGCCAGCGGTCCCCTCGCTCCAATGTACATTCGAGGTGGTAAGCCAGCGGCTGGCGGTCCCGTCGCTAGTACAGTAGATAGGCCTACACGCTGGCAACCAGCGATCCCCTCGCTGTAATGTGTAGGGCCGCCTCTCCCAACCATAGACAGTCTGTGCCCAAACCCCAACAAAACGACGGCTTGCCGCCAGCCACGGTTGCGTGTGGTTCGATACATAGCGGCCGCCGTGTGGGTATGCATAGTAAATTGCATACCACGCAGCGCGCAGCGGCTTAGTTCTGCATGGCAGGGCTGTGTTACCGGCGTGACACGGCCTCCCGTATAACGCCGATAACACACAGCCCTGCCATGCAGAGCTAGCAGCGGCCGCTATGTATCGAACCATACACGTATCCCGTGGGTTTAGCCTCTAAACGGAGTGTGGCAAAGGCAAAAATACTCGGGCTGAAACACTCCGTTTAAAGAACGCGAACGCGCCCGACTTGACAAACACTGATCAGGCAGCCGCTATTTCTCTGTATACTGTAGCTCTGGGTGGCAGGACCGGGCTGTGAGTTACCAGATACGGCCAGGCCGTATAACACCGGTAACTCACAGCCCTGCCCTGCCATCCAGAGCTATGTATAGGCTACTGCACAAATGTCGTAGCTCAATATATTGGACTGTGTGGATATAAAGATTTCTGCACTGGGGATCGACATGTCGTGTATGTGCCGGTCTAGCCCTGCGAGTATAGTGAGAGTGTCTGGCGTTGGAAGGCCGGACACTCGCCATACTCGTAGTCGTAAGGCTTGTACAGTTGCCTCGCTCGTCTTGTCGAACACAGAAAACGATGGACGTTCTCTCAACACGCGGCAGATTTCTTCAGATTTCTTCTTTTATCATGATTTGGGTGATCTTTGAGGATAGACGAGGAATTAGCAAACAAGAGGTGATTTATTATCATGGTATTTGAACCCTACGGTGGCCCAAAACTACCTGTTCTCCGCATTCAAAGTCTGCGTCGCATTCAATTGTTTTTCTCTCACATATGTCTCCGCATTCAAAGTCTGCGTCGCATTCAATTTTTTTTCTCTCACATATGTCTCCGCATTCAAAGTCTGCGTCGCATTCAATTTTTTTTCTCTCACATAAGCTTACATCTCCGCATTCAAAGTCTGCGTCGCAATCAAATGTTTTTCTCTCACATATGTCTCCGCATTCAAAGTCTGCGTCGCAATCAAATGTTTTTCTCTCACATATGTCTCCGCATTCAAAGTCTGCGTCGCAATCAAATGTTTTTCTCTCACATATGTCTCCGCATTCAAAGTCTGCGTCGCAATCAAATGTTTTTCTCTCACATATGTCTCCGCATTCAAAGTCTGCGTCGCAATCAAATGTTTTTCTCTCACATATGTCTCCGCATTCAAAGTCTGCGTCGCAATCAAATGTTTTTCTCTCACATATGTCTCCGCATTCAAAGTCTGCGTCGCATTCAATTGTTTTTCTCTCACATATGTCTCTGCATTCAAAGTCTGCGTCGCAATCAAATGTTTTTCTCTCACATATGTCTCCGCATTCAAAGTCTGCGTCGCAATCAAATGTTTTTCTCTCACATATGTCTCCGCATTCAAAGTCTGCGTCACAATCAAATGTTTTTCTCTCACATATGTCTCCGCATTCAAAGTCTGCGTCGCAATCAAATGTTTTTCTCTCACATATGTCTCCGCTCTCACATATGTCTCCGCATTCAAAGTCTGCGTCGCAATCAATTGTTTTTCTCTCACATATGTCTCCGCATTCAAAGTCTGCGTCGCAATCAATTGTTTTTCTCTCACATATGTCTCCGCATTCAAAGTCTGCGTCGCATTCAATTGTTTTTCTCTCACATATGTCTCCGCATTCAAAGTCTGCGTCGCATTCAATTGTTTCTCTCCTAGATGGGCGTCGCAGTCAGTGATTTTGTCACCAACACATGAGGGCGTTTGCAAGTTTTTGTGAGCGTGACCCTCGCTCCATGACCCATGATTGCATCCGGAAAAAGTATCACTCTTTCAGTGTTCGTGATCGCGAAAAGCTCATTGATTTCAAAGGTAAGTGACAAAGGTATTCATTGTATTGTAAACTTATGGGGTTAATGATCTAGCCACCGTCTAGCCCTGGATGTATTGGCAGTTGTGGGACGGGCTGCCGTTTTACATTCGGACGCTCACGTGGGACCCATTATGATGCGCCCATACTGGTGAGCAGCGTACCCCCTTGGCTAGATCATTAACCCCATAAGCTTACAATACAATAAATTACTTTGTCACTTACCTTCAAAATGAGCTTTTCGCGATCACGAACACTAAAAGAGTGATACTTTTTCCGGATGGGTCATGGAGCGAGGGTCACGCTCACCAAAACTTGCCAACGCCTTCATGTGTTGGTGACCAGTGTTCTCCCCAGGATCAAGCAAAAGCGTAGCGGCTAATTTGCATAATCATTTGCATATCATTAATTTATATTTGCATATGGATATAAGCTTGCACATGCACCCACTCATTCATGTACACTCACAACAAAATGCAATGGTAACACACAAGTATGCAATTTGAACATCATGGAAACTCTTTATTACACAAATCATCACAGTATAGTACAAATACAAATACAAATACAATACCACCAATTGCAATTAAAAGAAAATTAAATAGAAGATTCAAACAGTAACAGCAAGTTCAGATTGAAAGCAAGAAATGGTTCGTCTGATTGGAGTTTCATTAATACATATATTGCTAATAAAATTGTCAAAATTGCCAACAAAGAAGAAATTCATAAGTTTGAGCTTTACACAATTCAAATGTAATTGAGTTTTATATCATTTTTGAACGACAAACACCGCGAATAATGTTTCATCACGGGGATCAATTTCAACCAGGCCCCCCCCCCCCCCCCCCCCCGCCTAACTACCACTGCCACTGAACATCGTCGTTCGATTCTTGATTTTAAAAATACCACCAAGATGATCACAAGACATGAACTAAGTACGACTAGAATCACTCGAAAATCAGGTGTAAATCTTTCAGAGAACGTGTCAGAGTGGAACCACACGCGACGCAAGGATCGATGTCAACACGTTATAAACACGTCGGCCAACATGGCCGCCGCCATATTGGAATTTATGCAATGTGAACTCGATCGCGATCGTGATCGTACTCGGACAAAAAAAGATCATCGTTGTAAAATCATAATCAACCTCACTAGTCAACTGCTTCTTTTGTTTCTTTTGCGGTCCATTTCGTTGATCAAAGCATGGGAATGTGATCAAAGGCCCCGCTAGTGCTACACCGCCTAACTCTGTGAATACTTGTCCTCGATGTATACCGACTAAAGGTCTTTGTTGGTCGTAATAGTCGTTGTAGAATGAAAACTTGTGAACAACCGGCCGATTCTTCTATTGTTTTAACGTTCCTCTCAACACTTACGGACAAGTTATCGGACGCATACCATACTTCACACCTTCCACTCTTTCACCAGGTTGAAAGTTGCAGTGAGCGCTAATGTGTAGACAATGCATGCAACAGCTGGTAGCTACGCAGAGCGCTAGCATGTGAACTAAAGGATGGCGGGAATATTTTAAAGCGTAGCGGGGAGAATCAAAGCGTAGCGGGGAGAGGCGAAAGCGTAGCGGGACCGCTACGCTAAAATGGCCTGGGGAGAACACTGGTGACAAAATCATTGACTGCGACGACCATCCACAGGCGGCCCAATCACTATTAATAAATCTTATTATTGAGTTTTTCTCAGTTTTCTCTGTCACTATCAGTCCCTCTCCTTTTCTTCATGCTCTGACTGATCGTAGTAAATAAAATAAATGACTATATAGCCTAACACAGTCCCTCTATCCACGATAGAGGGACTGTGGCCTAACCTAGCCTCTTGACTCTTTATTTATTTTACACCCCATTACAAGGATGTTTATCTCTCATATACACATCTTGTAATTAATTAGTCAACACAACTAATTATGCTAATCCGAGGACTTATCAAGGGTTGGTCAACATTGGAAAGATAGAGATGTAATGAAAAAGGAGTTTTAGTAACCTTTCCTATCTTTCGCGATGTTGACTAACCTATAAAATCCCTGATAAGTCCACGGATTAGCATAATTAGTCATGTTGACTAATTAATTACAAGATGTGTGTATATGAGAGATAAACGTCCTTGTAATGGGGTGTAAATAAATAAAGAGTCAAGAGGCTAGGTTAGGCTATAAAGTAATTTCTTTTTATTTTCCTACGACCAGTCAGAGCGTGAAGAAAGGGAGAAGAACTGATAGAGAAAACTGAGAAAAACTCAATAATAAGCTTATTAATAGTGTTTGGGCCGCCTGTGGCCCATCTAGGAGAGGAACAATTAACTGCGACGCAGACTTTGAATGCGGACACATATGTGAGAGAGAAACAATTGAATGCGACGCAGACTTTGAATGCGGAGACATATGTGAGAGAAAAACAATTGAATGCGATGCAGACTTTGAATGCGGAGACATATTGAGAGAAAAACATTTGATTGCGACGCAGACTTTGAATGCGGAGACATATGTGAGAGAAAAACATTTGATTGCGACGCAGACTTTGAATGCGGAGACATAAGCTTATGTGAGAGAAAAACATTTGATTGCGAAGCAGACTTTGAATGCGGAGACATATGTGAGAGAAAAACATTTGATTGCGAAGCAGACTTTGAATGCGGAGACATATGTGAGAGAAAAACATTTGATTGCGACGCAGACTTTGAATGCGGAGACATATGTGAGAGAAAAACAATTGAATGCGACGCAGACTTTGAATGCGGAGAACAGGTAGTTTTGGGCCACCGTAGAACCCGATGTATCGAACCACACGTATAAAACTGTGTAGAAATCATGTAGGCCAAAAGGCGATGACAGTGCGGCTCGGTGGAAGGCCTGCAGTGAGCTCCCTGCCATACCGCGCCTAAGGCATCGATATGTTCGCAGTGTTGCTATGAAGGGTCATGGGTTGTACGTCTCGCTCGTGATCTGACCTGTGGACTGCCTGAAATTGGCTCAGTTAACTTGACTCTCTGGAACTATTCACTGTTAACTTGGACGTTCTTTAGGTGATATTGCCCACTTCATTTCATCAAGTATGGTTTCAAGTAGAGCAGGGCCCAGCCAAACAGAGCTAGGTTTAAAGATGTCACGTTATCACTGAAATGCTCAATTAATGTGATCGGATTCCCCGCTGTTGGGGATTCATTGATCGAAGGAAACGTGAACCATGAGTTTTTTGAATAAAATAATTGTAATTTCGGGCTTGTTGTTTTTTTTTTCTGTGGCGAGTGCTCGTTTTTTTTTTTTTTTTTTTTTTTTTTTTTTTTCCTTTTTTTTTTTTTTTTGCTGTGGCGAGTCCTCATTTGTTTTTTCTTTCCACAGGCCCACGCGTTTTTTTGTATCTCTGTTCATGGCATTTTTTATTTTTTTCGTTTTTATTTTATTTTATTTTATTTTTTTGTAGATGAGATCCACTTTTGTTTAGAGCCATCACTGCCGAATTTTTTCACCGATTTTCTCTCTTTACTGTCAAAGCGGCTGGTGATTCATATTATATTTTTGATTATCTATAATACGTTTATTATGAGACGTAGTGCTTTTTAATTTTCTTAAGTACATAAATAATTTTATGTATGCATGGCTTTTTTGTCTGATTCTTTTATAATTATTTTCTGTATGTGGTTCACGTTTTTATTTTTTGTACTATTTTTTCCGAGTGGTAGTAGTGATTTTTAGTGATTTTCTTGTGAATTTTGTGGACGTACCACTGTATAACATATTTTTCTTTTCTTTTTTTGTAAAATCAGCACTAATTGCACCTTTTACGCGAACTATTATACGTGTATGTATGTCGATAAGTATGGATGTATGACTTTTTCAAATCGTTGAAAATTGTTTATTTCCTAATTACGCTTAAAAGATTTTTTCTCAAGTTAAAATGAAGTATTAAATGACATTTCTGTCTTTTGTTTTTTAATTATACTTTTCTTACTTATTTCCTTCCTAATGAGACCGAATTTTTATTTCAATTGAGAAAGACAGTTTATTTTTGCACTGAATCGATAAATATTTTTGAAACATTTGGCGCGCCGTACATATTACCTTAAATAAGTGAACAAAGTCACGACGCGATTTGAACAAGAATCAGGTTCCTTAATATCTTAAGGTTACTGGAGAATTTTGTCACCATTCACTTGATGCAGGGAGTCCCTATACAAATACGGTATACATGCAAGTAGTATAATGAAACCTCGCGAAAATGTTCTTGGTTATTCACTGTTTGCTCAATTATCGCAATACAAAGGACGGCGATCACTGAAGAGCGCCCTCAACAAATATACAAATAAACAGCAACACTATAACCTCCTTGTTGACACAGCGTAGCAGAGTGAGGGTTTTACAAAACAACGCTAGGGTAACTCGAAGGTATGTATTCACAATATACATTGGTTATACGTTATCTGACAGTCTTGTTCCCAGACAATAATTACCTGGATAGTTATCATTTTAAGTATCATATTTTAACAGCTGAAAGTGCCTGCAGAAGAACATGTGATAATGGAGTTTGCTACCTTGACGAGCAAAATGAGCAGAAATGTCAATGTGACAGGGGCTATGAACAAGTCTTGGATGGCAGTTGTCAAGGTAATCAAAATTTCGTGCCTCGTGACTGATTGCATTTTCTACACAATTTTTGTTTGGGTATGGTGAAACAGATTAGAACAGCGTTTGATCACAATAACCTAGTCTACACTCACTAATACATGAAATATAAAAACGTAACGATCGCGACATAATATGCCTTGCATGTTCCAAAACTATATGCTACTTAAGCAAATCTACAAAGTAAAATAGATTGTATTCGGCACGCATAAATTTCATCATTGTAGTAGCTCAACATACTAGGTTTTTTCCCCTTTAACGCAGTTAATTTACCTTTTAAAGACAAAAGAGGAACTATGTAGCTGTAATTGGAGGCAGAATTGGTTTAGGACACTACTCGTATCATTAATGGACAGAAAATGTTGGGCGGATCCTTGAAATAGTATGCATACACTGTGGCTTTGCGAATACCATTAATAATTCTCATGTTAGGTGAATACTGTCCTTTGTTGTCGTTTATTTACTTCACCTGAAAGTAGCCAGTAAAACTGTAATATTCTGCATCACAAAGGTCATTTGATCATTTTCTGCATAGATCTCTACAATTTATGGACGCGCAAGTGACCATATAACTTGTATAATTGAATGTTTTTGCATAACTAACATGCATGTTTTCACTCCTAGATTGTAATGAATGTCTGCGCCAGACGTGTGGTGCAGATAACTGCGAACAGCGATGTCAAAACACGGAAGGAAGCTATACCTGTGCTTGTTACGCTGGATATCTACTGGATCCTGATGGCTATAGCTGTATAGGTACGTGTAACAGATAACGATTTTATGTAATGCCCTTGCTCGTATTAGGCGAGCGGCGAATCCACAAAAAGGGCCTTATTTTAGGAGTTTAATGTACCCACCTTACATACGGCCACATCATACGTCATTTGAAAGCTTATTATCTCTACTTTAAGAAAATTGACGATGTGGAGCTGCCAAGTAGGGCCATAACCTCCTAATTTGCATAATTAACAAGGGTACCCAATTTGCATAAATGCGATATAATATTTGAAATTTATTGTTAACTTCTCTAACGATACGTTTAAACTATCGAGTGATATATCAAATGAAAGGTCTTTCCATGTAGAATACAAAATGGATATTCAAAGAGATATTGAAATTGATTATACTGAAATATTTTCATGTTTATATGGAAAACAATATTTTCCCGTATTGAATAACAATATTTAAAAAATTTGAACACATACAGCAACAACACACAGCCACACCATACGTCATTTGAAAGCTTATTATCTCTACTTCACCAAAATTGACAATTTGGAGCTACCAAATTGGGCCATAACCCCCTAATTTGCATAATAAACACGCATACCCAATTTGCATAAATGCGATATAGTATTATAAATTTATAGTTAACTTTTCTAAACATACGTTTAAACTATCGAGTGATATATCAAATGAAAGGTAGTTACTTGTAGAATGCAAAATGAATATTCAAAGAGATATTGAATTGGATTTCACTGAAATATTTTCATATTTATATGGAAAAAAATATTTTCCCCTTTAGAACAACAATATTTTAAAAATGTTAACACATAGAGTCCTATCATACAGCCACATCATACGTCATTTGAAAGCTTATTATCTCTACTTGAAGAAAATTGACAATGTGGAGCTATCAAGGAATGCCGTACCCCTTTATGTCCATAAATTACACTGGTAAGCAATTTGCAGAAATGAGATATGAAATTAGAAAATTCATTGTTAACTATTCTAAACACACTTTTACACTATCGAGTAATATATGGTCTGTGGTGATGGTATTTGCATGTAAAACACAAAACTTATATCAAAAGTGATATTTAAATTAATTTACGGAAATATTTTCATATTTCTGTCGAAATAAATATTTCCTCTTTTTAATAATGGTATTTAAAAAAATAATTTAAGTATCAATGCAACAAAAAGATCAACACGAAAGACACTATTGTAGTTGTTGAAATGTAGCTTTGTAGCTGAAACAATGTGTCAGAGTAAGCTTCAGTCAAAGAAATGGCATGATTTATGATCCAAATCATTCATGTCATTTCCAGTAAATCTAGTAATTGTAGGAATTCATCATCCTCTTCTTCACCAGCATTGTCATGAGTAAAAGGGTTGCCACAGTTATTGCTGCCTTGGCAGGAACAAAGGTCTGTGAAGGGAAGATTAATTCGACAGCAGACACAATTGGTGACATGTAATAAGAGAAAGCAGCTCCGCAAATCGTTCATATCTTAGTTGTTTGAATTTTGTGTACGGTACATGTGTATATTGTAAGTGTATATTATCTTATGTTTGGCCGTTTTATGTATAGTGTTGATTTGCCATGGCGAGACGCAACCCTAATCTACGTGTTCTGCCCTATGGGGTAGCATGACTAATGTGACACTGCGATATCCTTTGATGCTACCTTTCGAGAGTACTGAGTTGTCTTCATCAGTCCTTCATTTTCTTTTGGTGAAACATGTGCACTGATTGAATGATTGTAGGTGTTACCAATCGAGTTGTTCCACTGAAAGTTCAGTTTGTTCAAGTACGGAAGCTAGGATGTCTACTGTTTGTTCAGGCTGCATTTGTGTATGCTCATTTGAATCGGAGATCGGACTGTTGTAGGTTTTGTGAAGTTTGGCATCATCGTAACGCTTGTATTACCGTTTCTTATGTATGTGATTAGGCTACGCTCACAAATAACGGTGAGAGGCAGAGGAATTCGGGTTAGATTCGAAAATTTTGGGAGATTGTAGAGGGGTACTTGGAGATTTTGATCAGCATATAGGGGACCTGAAAATGTTTTGGTTCCCTTTTACTATTTACGATTCCAAGGAAATTTGAAATTAATTTAATGAAAATTTAATAACATTTAAATGTCATCCGATTGTCCAAAGTTAGTAATAATTTAACAAGATTTAGAATCGTTTGGTCGCATTTCATTACTTTTATCTCGAAAATATCTTGTATTCTCTATTGCCTTGTTGATGCATGATTGTTCTAATGTATCGTAATGTTTCGCGTTTAACAAGGCCCTTGAATGTTGCCGTTTGGTTTCGTGAACCGCACTGTATCAGTTGGTTTTGTGTGTGTTTTGCAGTCGAGAATGTCCTCTTTGTTCCACCGATGACCTTTATAGATAATGAGGTCTAACGATATGATTTCTTGAGAAGAGCTTTCGAAAATTTGAAAGTATGATGCATTTTTTCATGTTTGATATGAATTCATTAAGCTCGTGTTGAGTTCCAGTGAGAATCATACATCGTTTCTGAATCTCAGTCAGAGCGATATTTGTTCAGTGTGTTGCTGAATTATTCTCATTTTGTCTTGTGAATTGTAATGTCGGGAATTTCTGGTAAAACTGGAGATCTCGTACCGCACCCAAATACATGACGGTAAAATTCACTGTTGACTTGAAAGTGTGTTTTTCAAGATTATTTTCAGCATAGCTATCATGTATTTGTTGTTGGTTGTTTGATTATGCAATCATTTGATGATCTTTCCTGATTTAATGCTCTGTCGACTGATTCCATTGGTTCATTGTGCGTTGTATTAGTGTACATTGAAACAATTTCTAGTGTTACCAATGTCGCATTGGCCGGAACTTTTATTGTCTCAATTTTCCGTGTAAAATCAGTCGTATCTTTGATGTATGTTGTTTATTTCTTCACGATTTATTTGAGAAAATAGTCAATGAATTTTGATCTGTGAAAGGTTGGACTGCATCATCCACTTATAATTGGGCGGCCGACGAACTTTCCTCGTGGGCGTCATTTTGTTCACTTGTATTTTTAGCATAAGGTACCAACTTGTAAGTGGTGATAATGTTTTACTCTTAACTAGAATAATCGCCATGGCTAATTAACACTTTATATAAAACAGCCAAACATAATATACACTGACAATATACACAATATCTTACACAAAATGCAAACAACGAAGATATGAACGGTGTGTTGAGTTGCTTTTCCTTCATTATATGACAATAAATACGATAAATGAAATATGGTGCCTTCCGTCTACATATTCCACATAACTGAACTGAAAATACAGATGTAACACAGATGTAGTAACCAATGATGTCTCCATCAAACAAGATTGCTAGAGAAATTGAAACAAAAATGACATCAATAATACAAAAGGGTCATTCAACACACAGCTATTTATAACAAGATTGGAACTAATTTGGGATAATTGGATGATGAAGTAATGTCGCTTTAATTTGCAAATTTAAGCTCATCTGCTTTTCTTTTTACTTGTAATGTTTTTAAGAGTAACTTGTTATATTTCAACACTCAACTATAGAGCACAAAACACGCTTTAGAAAATTTGCAAAATATGAAGACCCAATTATCTCAAAATAGTTCCAATTGGTTTTATGTATTCTTGTTGTTCAGCTATATGGGAATTAGACAGGAAAATGTTCTAGTTTTCGTATCCTTAATAAACAAAAAATCAATTGCAAAACAAATTCAGATATTTATCCCCAAAACTTTAGCATTATTCGTTATTAGTACACAATATTTTGAATATTATAAACTAGTCAAAACGTTTACGATTTAATTGAAAATATTCAATAAGAATATTTTGAATACACGTTTGGAGTTCATGATTCTATTCTACATGCAAATACCTATCATTTGATATATCACTTGATAGTTGAAAAGTAAGTTTAGAGTACTTTACAATTGATTTTTGTAATTTTATATTGTATTCATGAAAATTAGGTACCCGTTTGCATTATGCAAATTAAATCATTACAGCCCTATTTGTCAGCTGCATATCGTCTTTTTTTCATGAGGCAAAGATAATAGGCTTTCAAATAACGTTTGATGTGGTTGTGTGATGCGGTTCTATGTGTTAACATTATTATAATATCGTTATTAAAAAGGGGAAAGTATATTGTTCTACATTAGTACGAAAATTTTTTAGTAAAATCATTTTAATATCTCTTTGGATATCCATTTTGTATTCTCCGTGCAAATACCTTTCATTTTATATATCACTCGATAGTTTAAAGTATGTTTATAGTAGTTAATAAATTTCTAATTTTATATTGCATTTATGCAAATAGGGTACCCATGTAAATTTACAAATTAAGGGCCACGTCCGTACCTGACAGCTCCACATTGTCAATTTTCTTGAAGAAGAGATAGTAAGCTTTTAAATAACGTATGATGATGCTGTAAGATTTGGCTTTTTGTATTAATTTTTTTTAAATATTGTTATTGAAAAGGGGAAAATATCTTTTCAATATAAATATGACAATATTTCAGTAAAATGAATTTAAATATATTTTTGGATGTCTTTTTAGTATTCTACATGCACATACCTTTCATTTGATATATCACTCGATAGTTTAAAAGTATTGTTCGAGTAGTGAATAATAAATATCTAATATTAATCGCATTTATGCAAATTGGGTACCCGTGGGTCTTATGCAAATTAGGGTTTACGGCCGTACTTGACAACTAAATGTTGTCTATTTTCTTCAAGTAGAGATAGTAAGCTTTCAAATGATGTATAATGTGGCTGTATGATGTGGCTGTATGTGTTCAAATTTTTAAGATATTGTTATTCAAAAGGGTTAAATATTTTTTTCAGTATGAATATGAAAATATTTCAGTAAAACCATTTTAAATATCTTTTTGGATATCAATTTTGTATTCTAGATGCAAATACCTTTCATTTGATATATCACTCAATAGTTTAAAAGTATGTTTTAGAGTAGTTAACAATGAATTTCCTAATTTTATATCACATTTATGCAAATCGGGTACCCATGTGAATTATGCAAATTAGGGGGTTATGGCCCTACTTGGCAGCTCCACATCGTCAATTTTCTTGAAGTAGAGATAATAAGCTTTCAAATGATGTATGATGTGGCCGTATGTAAGGTGGGTACATTAAGTGTGAAAAATGGGTGTGTCTGCCGCTCGCCCATATATGTTTATGTCCATTTCAATGGAACCTGTCGATCAACAGCGGCGGCTCCTGTATGCGTTACCGTAAATCTGTATTTTTGGAGGAATTCGGACCACTGTACACAAAATGAGGCACATGCGCAGAAGCGGGAGGACCGCATCATCAAACGCACGATTTGTATATATTAGTAAGAGAAACCTAATGCACATACGACGTCTTAATTTGTGTGCATATTTGTATTTACCACAGATATTGACGAATGTGAATCCAATCCGTGTGTAAACGGCACTTGTGAAGACAGAGTTAATGCTTACGAATGTATATGTGAGCCAGGATTCACTGGAGTGAACTGCGAAATAGGTAATTTTCATTGGCTCATTTGAAGACAATATTTACAAACCTCGGTAACAGCTAATATCATTTAATGAACACTGATATTTTTTTTCATATTGTTTCCATTTTGTACTACTTTGCGCGGTATATTTCACTTCCTGACAATTGAAATATCCACTTGAAATGTTTTTATATGACAGAAATTTTTGGGATAATTGGATGGTGAAGTAATGTCGATTTAATCTACAAATGTTTTTTATATTACACACTTGTTTTTATAAGTAATTTGCGATTTTGCAACATTCAGTTATATGGCACCTAACACTTTTGAGAAATTTGCAAAATATGAAAATCCAATAATCCCAAATTAGTTCCAATCGTGTTACTTGTCCATATCGCCGTTTGCAACCTCCATGGAAAGTGTACACGTGGCATCAATGGACCACAAATAATTCTAACTGGCATATCAGATGTTTGCGGTGAAATTATGAGTAGACTTGGAATTGTTTGCTATCAACCATTGATTATCAGCTTCTGTGGCCAAAAAAAATCAAATTTGACATGGCTTGCACGAATCCACGAATCGAGATGTGTCCCCTTATATGGTGTCACAGCGAAAGTAGGGATGCACTCTGTAATTATGAGGTTGTTTGAGATTCGAACGACTGAAGAATATGAAGTTATGTATGCTGTATCTCTATATTCTAGATATTGATGAGTGTGCATCAAACCCGTGTGTAAATGGTGACTGTGAAAACCTTATCGATGAATACATATGCGACTGTGATGCAGGATGGACAGGAACAAATTGTGATGACAGTAAGAAAACACTTTCTGATAAAAACGTATAATTACTCAATGATAAAAGTAGTTCTCAGGGCACAGTAAGTCAGGGGTATGCCCCTAGATTTGATTCTGGGATGTAAGTGATTTCTCTCTTTGCTATCGTTTTAGTAGGGTGAACGCGATGTAAGGGTAGTTACTAGTATATTCGAAATCGCGTTCCGGGTCTAATTAATCGCATTCAGCCCTACTGCGCAGACTCACCCCTGATTAGTTCGTTCTGAACTACTTGTAATATTTGCGCTCACGGAACTCAAATAGTATCATGCGTTTAATCTTTTCAACAAGATGGAGACGTATTATTTTTTATTTATCGACCCGAACTAAGTCTAATATGGCCCCTATTTTGAAACCTTTATCAAAACTCCTACTTCATAAACCCCTCAAAATGAAGACGATGAAAATTTTGTAATCACCGAGGGGACAATGCATTCATGGAAGATCAAGAGGACCATACTAGGATCACATTAGGATGGGTTATCTGAAAATAATGACCTCTATCTCCTCTCCACGTTGATGTTCTAAATTATGTTAAGTCTTATTAGGAATGCCAAAAAACCTATGTTAATAGTTGCAATTTTCGAGTAATTCGTAGATGAGAGTAATACTTTCTATCAACAGATGATCAAATGACAATCATCAGTACGAAGTAGCTCGGCTTTTTAAATCGATTTTCACTCTACCCAGATATTGACGAATGTGCCTCTAATCCGTGTTTGTATGGAACCTGTGTTGACGGCATTAACAGATATACGTGTGAATGTGAGGATGGCTGGACAGGGACGCACTGTGACGAAGGTAGGAGATACAGAGATGACCCTGATGACTCTTTAGAATGTCATTGTGGAGGTCAAGAGAGTAATGTAAAAATGGAGCATGCCCACCCTGACGTAATGTTTTGAATATAATCAATATTTACAGATATTTGATATTCAAAATGGCTGCAATCCCTGTGTTTACTCGGGGAGGGAGGATGAGATTCTCGAGTTTTAAAAACCAAGCCGCTGAAAACTTTATTTTAATACTGCATAATCTTCAAAATGAACCCCGACAAGTGGTAGGCCAAATGAATATTGTAAAAGTTTGAGTCTGAATATCTGCCCCGAGGCTTATTCTACGTTATATGAAGTACATATCTTTTTATTCTTGTGTACAGATATTGATGAATGTTTGGACTTCAATGTTTGCGATCACATTTGTTTGAATGTGAACCGGACTGTTAATCCAGACGGCTACATTTGCGAATGTCTCCAAGGATATGAACTGAACGATGACACCAACGTATGCGACGGTAAGCGATTTTACGATTACCGTGACTGCGTTTTGTCTTATCACATTGAGACAACACTTCTTACCATTTGAGCTGTCGAAAAGTCTCAAACGGTAAATTAAATGCCAAATGAATGTATCGCGTACTGGTTTGTTATCGTTCTTTGAAAACTTACATTCCAGATAAAAATATAAGTTCTATTATGTATGCGGTGTGATATTGGCTACAAAATGTTGATATCATTAACGTTCCTGAAACAACAAATCCATAAGAAAAGAGATTAGGTATCAATTAAAAGCTGTTTTGCAGATGAAATAACTGGATTAACGTTATGACACCAGTACCGCACATACCATTTCGTCCATAGGTGAGAATTTTAGGGACCAGGAAAAATAAAATAAAAACACATTTTGGGAAAACAAAGCCTCAATGATCAAGGTTATCGATGCAAGTGACAGCAATATTTCGCAACTGAGAACCCTACCATGTAAGAACAGAATACGAACGGAGGTTAGAAATTCTTATTGTGATAAAAACAAAGGTTTAGCCGGAAACACCTAATTATTAATAACCCTTACAACTTTGGCCAGAGATTCCTTGATCCAAGAGGCCTGACAGCTATCGTGTTTGTTTGTTTTGTTTGTTTGTTTTTCTTTTCTCAAGAAAAAAGAATCTATTTTTTTCAAGATACGATGCTGCAGTTTAGAATCAACATTTCATAGACCATTGGGTCCCCGACATTACAATATAATGCTACAACTCTATGTGCTTTTCGGACAAGTGGGCATTTTCAGGTTTGGTCAAATTTATCCAGTAGTCGAGATTTTCATTCATGTCAAGTTAGGATTGGTACAGCGAAAGAATGATGAAAATCTTTCTGTGTGTTTACAGATATTGACGAGTGTGACACAGGGACGGATGCCTGTGAACATAACTGCATCAACAACATTGGAAGCTACAGATGTTACTGCGATCGAGGATATGAGCTCGTGGACGACAAAACCTGCAACGGTAATGACATTCAATCTGTGACAAATATCGCCCCGAGTGTTTTCGAATTATGCTCTGACAAGTAAGGCAGTCATTTTAGCTGTGTAGTCGTGTAGGTGAACTATTTGGGAAATTTTGTATCTTAAAGGTGCAACACGTGACGACACATAATTGGTAACTGATATCTCATCGCTGTGACTTCGATTAGGAATTCATTAGTTTTCTTTCAAGAAGCAAATGTATCTTTCCTATTCTATCTTGTAGTATATTAAAATACAAACAGTTAGTCTAAACACCAAATACGATGTGTACAATATGAATTTGTTATTTGTCAACAAATGAATTTATTTATTTATTTATTTATTTATTCATTTATTTATTTATTTACTGGCTGGGAACAACGGGCTTTCGCCCAATTACAGTTCCAGCAAAAGAAAAAGAAACTAACAAAGAGCACAACAATGAAACAAAGACAGTAACAACACAGTTAAAAAAAACAATCATCGGTAAAAAATACAGATCTAAAAAGAGTCACCATTATTAAATAAAAATCTGCGAAATTGCCCATAGTTACAATTAAAAATATCAAAAGTCTCATTGTTTAAAATACTATTCAAATTTTTCATAGTTCTCTGTAAAAATGCTGAGGAATGAGCAATGACTCTTGATACATTAGGTTCAAAATGTTGTTTTGAGCGCAGAGTGCGAGAAGGCACATGCAGACAGATACGCTCTAGAATTTCGGAGCTGTTATAAAAAGAGAACATACATTTGTAAAAGAAGGTGGCATCCATAAAACTCCTACGGTCTTGTAGAGATGGGATTTTGAAGAAGGTACAGGGTTGGTTGTAGTAGCCAGATGAGTAGGTTATGCCAGTTTTATCAGTATTTGAGAAATTTACACTGAACTCTTTCGAGACGGTGAATGAGATACAGCTGCTTGAAAGCTTTTACAGTAAATGTATTAATGTGCGCAGAGTAGTTTAGATTTTGGGTGAGAAGAACACAAGGTTACTCTGCATAAATTGTCACCATTAATACTATAATCATACATAATGTGAGTTTTCTTGTTCGTAAAGGAAATAACCATACATTTTTTAAAATTCAGTTTTAGTTTCCATGTCGTGCACCATCTCTCAATTTGGTTAAGGTCTTGTTGGAGAGAACTGCAGTCCGAGTTGTTAGAAATTTGCCTATACAATTTTGAGTCGTCTGCATACAATGACATGAAACTTGAAACTGAAGAACTAATATCATTAACATAGAGAACAAATAGAAGCGGACCTAACTGAGACCCTTGAGGTACACCAGAAGTTACTTTACTCCATGAGGAGAAGTGCCCATTAAGTACCACACGCTGCACTCTATTACTAAGATATAAGTAGAACCAATTCAAAATGTTACTATGAATGCCAAAGTGGGAGAGTTTATGCAGTAAATTCTTATCTGGACTGAAAAAACAAATGCAGTGAACATCTCAAAATACACGGGCTATGATGACTAGTTGAACACCGGGCATTTTAAAGGTTTCGGGAGGTGAACAACAAACTAAGAGCAAAAACAGAGGAAATACATGACGAGTTGGACGTGTAATAAGGTAGAATGCGCCTCGAGGACATATACTCGGACTTAATTTTTCACCAGCTTATATTTGTGAAATCGAACCTGTATTTTTCACCCATAGAGTTAACACAGGGATATTTTCAATTGTCGGTAAATATTGGATAATTTGTTTCTCAAGCACCACATTTTTACGCTGCCCTGGTTTTAATTCTTGGTGTCGAAAGGGAAAGATTTAAAGGTTTTTCACGGACAGTTGGGCAGATATTTATCTTTCAATTCCGAGTACTACCTTGAAGTTGGAGTTCTCTTTCAAATTCTCCCTGACAAGTCAATGATCGCTCCGATCCTTTTCTGTACTCTTCTACCCATGTTTCATTTGCAGAAATCGACGAATGCAATGACGGCTCGCATCAATGCAGCGAATATGCAGATTGTAACAATGTTCCTGGGAGTTACGAATGCACTTGTCTTGATGGATATGAAGGCAATGGAGTCACATGTAAAGGTAAACACCCCTTGGAATAAAACAATCAAAGGTTACCTTATACCATTAATTTTAAGGAACAACATTGGTGCGAAAAGAACTTAGGGCATCAACATTTTACAATTACCAACACTTCATACGTAATGCTCCCAAAAATTTCAGTTTGCATGAAGGGAAGTCAGAATAGATACGTGTATGTTAGAATGAATGTCCTTCAAACATAGTCCATATTTTTGTATTTCGAAAATTTGGAAATTTTCCTCTTTTCTGCATACAAGTGATGGACAATAGTAGAAAGTGACCAAAAGTATGGACTGCGGCGACTTTTAAGTATCTAAAATAATATCAATAATAAGCTATTCACTGCTGTAGGAGGGACTTAAGCTGTTTTCTCTTTTTGTGTGGTGCTAGATAAGTGGGAGAAAGTACATCTATGGGCGTGCTAAAGCCATTTTATCGGTGTCCCTTCTTTAAATGTAAGTAATAGAATATTAACATCTGACTTTATGATCATCTGTTTTCTGATGCTCTTGCTGTCTTCTGCTCTTATAGAAATAATACTGTTTGCGTACGGTGATGAAAATGGAGATACAAGATTGAGGGAGACCCATGACTTCCGATTCGGATGGAATGATGTTATATCAACAACTCTACGTCCACCAGCTGGATTTCCATTCTGGGGAGAATTTTATTACAGCTTGTATGTAAGTATAGAGAGTTCCATTCCAGTAGTTCATTAATATATCTATCATAATTACAACATTGAGACAGTACGTGTCTTGAACCAGAAGCTTTTGCTCAAACGTTCATCGAGTAATAGTACATTATTCGCTTTCACAATTGAGAATGAAAATGGGATCGTTGTGCAACCTATTGAATCAGATAAACAAATTGCGTGAAATTTACCAATATTTGAAATTGAAATTCAAAATGGCAACTAAAACCTCTCTTAACTCTACAAAGGAAAAGTGGGATTTTAATTTTCATAAAAGAAGATGAAAATCGTCATTTACTGCTCATGTGCCAAAGCGAGTCCACAGAAGCAGCCGAAACAAAAATAAAAGAGATATTATGAAAATTTGAGTATCCTGAAAACGGAGATATCCTTTATCATCTTTCTTTCAAAATGTTGATTTACAGACGTATACCTTTCAGTGTAATAATTCTGGCCAGAATTTCAATTTGATCATTTATTTGATGGTTGAATTACTTTAATGTCATTACTCTTCTTCTTTTCAAGAGAAAATTTTGGGGTTTTTCTCCTTCTTCGATGATGCTTTTATGTTCAGGGTCTGATGGCCAAGCCAGTTACATTTACATATCACCTTGACCGACTTTTTCCAATACTTGAAAGACTCCATGAGTCAGAATAATTGCTTATGCGAGATATTCAAGCTTAAATAAGCCCTAATTTAGTATATCAGTTCTTGAGCCATGCCCTCTTGGTCTGGCCTGGATTTAATTTTGTAATGTTCTCATGGTAGTTCTACGTTTTATGTTCTAATAGTTCACAGACAATGGTTTGTTTGTTTTCAACTATGAAAATGACGACAAGTATGCATACCCTTACCCATATCCAGAAGGCTTCTCCACGAGCAGGGACGTTCCCATGGCAGCAATATTTTGGGATGATGTTGATCTGAACGAAGTAGACGCTGGAGAAGTCTACTATCAGGTCAGTTTATGAATCTTGTCTAATCTTTACCATGGTTCAATCCTCAATGTTCACATTCCGAAACCTGCACGAGTGCTTCACCAGGACTGTCTGAGTCCCGCTCTTCATGTGTATACCGACGTCCGAGATTTTAAACTGTTAGATTTGTTTTGTAGCAGCAATCGAACGGTGAGCTTATTTTCGAAAGAATCTTTCCAACAAAATCTGCTCAACAGACAACAAACTGCTCTTTGTTCCAGCATAGCTACTCTGGTTCGTTAGTGCCACATAAAGCAACAGTAGGTATAGAAACACTGCAATAATTAACACAAGAAGTTACAAATTAATTGTTCGACCACATCGCCTTTGATATTAATCTAGTCTCTCATAACATTATTTAGGAGTGGTTTTCATACAAAACAAACAAGGAAAGACTTTGCTGATTACTTTTACATTGCTTCACTTTACTGTGTGAAAAATCCTGTGCCAAGTTATCAAAGTCATGTCTTTTTTGTATTGTTCAGTGACGCGTGCCTGGGTTACAACATAGATATTGGCTAAACAATGCAGTAACGGAAATGAAAATGAATTTTGTATCCAATAAAGTAATTTCATAATGATTTATTTACATCTTTAAGGTGTACGATGGTGTGATGGGCACATTATCACCAGAAAAGCAAGCTATCGTGGATTCTGTCAACGAAAGAATTCGCACACAGTACGACGACCCTGAACAAGATTTCTCAGAATTCACAGCAAACTGGGTGGTAATAGTCACGTGGGAGAACGTGCCTTGCTTTACAGTTAAACACACCAAAAACACGGTAAATCTATTTTCACTAACCAAGTCAGAATTACTGGTTCAGTTTTTGTAGAATGTCCGTTTAAGACAACAAGAGAAGTCTTTGATATTGGGTATCAATGCACTAAGAGGAGGAAGTTTTGGGGAAGCATCCTTTAGTCAACGTGAATTAGTTATAATGTTGCACTATTATGTATATGGCCACTGAATCCTATCTTGGAAATTATTAATTAACCTGAAATAAATTGACCATAATTGTGTGACTATTTCAGCCAAACACTTTCCAAGGAGTCCTCGCAACAGATGGGAGGTATGGATTCGTTCTTGCTAATTTCAAGGAAGACGAAATGTTATGGCCTTACCAGACTCGCACCGATAATGCCATCATCGGTTACAATGGCGGCCGAGGCGTAGAAGAAGAACTTTACAATGTTCACGACGACTCCACCCCTCCAGAAGAACGCTACAGGCCGGATCAATACACGGGGAATACGAATCTCCAGGGAAGATGGATATTCCGCGTAGAAAATAACGACGAGACAACTTACAATGTCAAACAAGCATGTCTGAATTGGTACAACCAACAACCGAATCCTGACGACTGGAGTGATGGACTGGCATTGTGTCCCTGTGCCTTTAATCAAGGAAAGAGTGACAACTCATTCGGAAGAGCGAACGGTGCAAACAGTGATGTGTCTCCATTGATTCCCGATTACTGTAATATCAACAGCGAGTTAGCCGAACAGATCAATGGTCTCGAAGGTGGGTTAGAGTAGGCCTACATAATTATAATATCCCCACAATTGTGGCCTAATTAGCATATCGCTTTTCAATTTTAAACGCGCAGTGATGCAAAGTAGCAGTGCTTCAAAGAAGACGAAACTGCTAACCTATGTTTGCAGGAGATGCATCGACATAACAGATGCCCTGGCAAGACAGATGACCCGGTTGAATGGAAAGGTACCATCTTCTGCAGAATCAATGTCACTGCCGCAAACAAAACTTATCTCCAGTTATTTAAGTTTCATTGAAATGATAGCGTGGTTAAGCTAGTTCTTCTCGCCTCAAAAATGAAAGACGTAAACTTTCGCTTAAATTTTCATCAAGCAAACTTTCAACGATTCCTTTTCGAAATCAAGAATAAAAATTGGGCCTACCGTGCAAATATTGCTACTAGAGAAATAAATTACCCAACATTAATCGAATGGCCGCCATCCCTGTGTTAACTCCGTAGCAAAAATACAATGTCCTATTTCACAAAAGTATTAAAGCTGGTGAAACTTTATTTACATAAGTTTCAAAATGAGCACCCCACAAGTGGTTGACCAAAAGAACATTGTAAAAGTGTGAGAGTTCGAATATCTGTCCCCGAGGCGTAGTCTACTGTATATATAATAGTATGTATATATAATATATAAAGGAAGTACATGTATATATAAACGAATTTGATATTGCATCAGTTTTATAGATGAAATAAATCTCGCAGGGTTTTGCGTCGAACTATGCTGTTAAGCATGATGTTGGGTGACAATGTGAAAAATATTCATAAAAAATGTCGTAACGAGGATAGAATGTCTTTCAGTCTGATCAGAATACACCTACCCCAGCTCTTTAGAATTTCCCCGATTGCGACTTGGATAATCATGATCCCTGCCTGGTAAGCTGAAATCGTGTGCTTACCAACTTTACAAACTGTCGGACACCACGATATTAAGTTTACTGAATCACTTTGGTATGTATGTATTACTCTTGACTGCCGATGTGCCTTTCAGACACGGCTCTGTGCCTGCAGACAGCCTTTCCAAACCAACATGGAGCGGGACAGCGATGCTGCTACAGGTCAGACCACTCGTTGATCGAAGGATACGGCACAACGTGGGCCAGTAGTTTCATCGAACGGCATCAGTTTTTGACAACGTATGGAAGGTGGTCTCGATTTGACTGGGATGCCTACTGTGATTGGATAGGTAATAATCAAAGATGCAGAATAATATATTATGCAATATGCGCTCCAATCCCCTTCGCATATTTTATTGGCGTCTTGTCAGTGATAGTAATTTCGGCAGTATAAATAGATATTTATCTGCTTAAAATACCTGGCACCATTCTGTTATAAATAAGGACGGATGGCACATTATAAAACTATATGTAAATATCACACACGACGGTAGCAAATATATATATATATATATATATATATATATATATATTATATATATATATATAATATAATATATATATATATACATATACGTATGTATGTATGTATGTATCTATCTATCTATCTATCTATCTATGTATCTATGTCTGTCTGTCTGTCTGTCTGTCTGTCTGTCTGTCTGTCTGTCTGTATGCATGCATGCATGTATGTATGTATGTATGTATGTATGTATGTATGTATGTATGTATGTATGTATGTGTGTGTGTGTGTGTGTGTGTGTGTGTATGTATGTATGTATGTATGTATGTATGTATGTATGTATGTATGTATGTATGTATGTATGTATGTATGTATGTATGTATGCATGCATGCATGCATGCATGCATGCATGCATGCATGCATGTATGTATATATGTATGTATGTATGTATGTATGTATGTATGTATGTATGTATGTATGTATGTATGTATGTATGTAAGACAACGGTAGTGCATGCGGTAGTTAAGAGAATTTTTCATTTTAAGTCTACGTTCCTGAGAAGACGGTCAACTTAATTATAACTTGCAACTTGTACATCTACAGAGAATGACGTAACTCCGAGGTATTTATGTTGTGAGTTATCTGGAGACAGTTCTTTCTGCGAAAAATACGAAGAAAAAAGACCAGCTGGTAAATGTGCTGGCTACATACCACCTAAAACAGGTAATATTCATTCCTTTGTTTATCTTTGATTCCTCTGACATGCAGTGACGATGTTTGTAAGATGTCTGATGATTTCCCCAATTATGTTAGGTTGGACATACGGGGACCCTCACCTCGTGACGTTAGATGGCGCAAAGTACACTTTCAATGGCCATGGCGAATACACCCTAGTCAACGTGACAGAAGAATTCTTCCAGTTGCAAGGACGCACAGGAAGAGCACAAGTAAACGGCGGGGAAGAATTGGCGGACGCGACGATATTCACAGCATTTGCAGCTGAACAGAGGACCTCAACAACGGTAATCTTTTTTACTGTGCATAGCCTTGCTATATAACGTTATTTTATACTGTATAGCTATCCGAAAATAAAAATTGTGACCTTAACCTCCATTTTGCGTGTAATTTACCTGAAGTTATACACAAAAAATAATATATGTATGATCGTTTCTGTATTTCAATAAGTGAACGCCCTTTTCTCACGATATACATTTTTGTCATGGCTTAAAGTATTTCAATCATTTCGGACATTATCATACATTACAATACATTGACATTTTCCCCCGATGACAGATAATAAATTGTGGCATATCACCATACCTTATTGTAAAACCGATGTTCAAAATTACTTGGTCATGTCAATGTTCATATATTTTAAAGCTTCCAAAAAGTTAATGGTATACAGTCACCTGTAATCTAAATATGCCCATATATGGTCAAAGCTAAGCTATATGGTAACTTTGACGCTCAAATGCGTAAGCAGATTTATGGTTTGAGACAGCGACTTTTGAACAGTAGTAATACAATTGTACGTATATGTGACTTACTGTACTTTAAATCTGATATAGTTAAGGTTTGGAATAAGCTTCTTTTTGTTTGACTGATTGTCTTTCTTTTCAACCAATATGCAAGAGAACAATTAATTTTTCAAAGAGTCTGTAATAACCTTTCACAACATTTATATGGACATTTAAGTCCGAAATAAAGTTTATAATAATAAAAGGGGCGTTCCTTGGTATTCAAAATGCCCATGTGAGGGCGCTGTTTTTAAAAAGCGGTCATCCGCTTAAAATCTGTGATTGGTTAGATTTTCTCTTTCCATGGTAACTGTGGCAAAATTGGAACAGGTGACAGCATACCTTTAATTCGCATTGTAAAGTCATTGGAATTTTTTCAGAGCTCATCTGCGAAATGTTTTAGTTAAAACAGAGTTATGAAAATTTACATGACTAGGGTAAAAATAAATATGGGCGTTTCAGTAATATTGTATCTTGCCATTGTCTTCATCGAATCATGTTGTTGGTCCCGACTTTGCATTTCGCAGAAATGAAAACTTGAGTGTCATCTCCGAGGACAGAATTAAAATACATACTATTAGGATTTAGCTCACTTCGAACCAGAATCTAAAAGTGCCACGCGGCTATTGTCTCTTTTTGAATGATCATACTTTGGCCGGCAGAGGGACGTTCAAAGATCATGCAAACCCCCTTTAGTTTACTATTTATTTGATTTCAGATCCAAATGACATTAACCGAAGACAGATTAGACTATTATATACTTCTTGATGGTAGATATTTTGACAAGGATTTGCTTACCGAAGGTTTGTCTTTTCTACGTGTCTCCTTGATATACAACTGGTACAGTAAACACCAATCTGTTCATTGATAGTATCCGAACGATATGCTAAAGTTATATATAAATTAAAATTCTAATGGAATTTCCCTTTGATTCGTTCTTTGTTCGATCATTCATTACGATTGCTGATTTGTCTCTATATTCATGATGACAGATCCTATCGCCTACAATGCCACTGACCTCAAATTGTCATCAAAGCCTGAAGTGGTGAACGGTACGGTTGAACGTAATAGAACTGTAGCTGCGTTTTCGTCAGGGATATCTATCTCCGTTGGTGTTGTTGAACGAATGCTTGATGTCATATTCAGTGCAACGGATAGCTTCAAGGGAGAAACTGTGGGACTCTTTGGTAAGGTTTTTTCAGGTTACATACATACATACATACATACATACATACATACATACATACATACATACATACATACATACATACATACATACATACATACATACATACATACATACATACAGACAGACAGACAGACAGACAGACAGACAGACAGACAGACAGACAGACAGACAGACAGACAGACAGACAGACAGACAGACAGACAGACAGACAGACAGACAGGCAGGCAGACATTATTGTGATTCTCTGAAAACTGTATACACATATCGTATGTTACTTCACAGACCAGCACACCACAGCCCTTAACTGAAAAAATTATCAACCGATTCATGTTTTTTGCACATTAGGCTACTGACATCCACCAGGACAGAGAGATTGCTATGAAACAGCGCTACGTCATTATGAAATGCACGCCAATTATTCCGTTACTTGACGGTGGTTCAAGACAACCCTACAGATATATAAAAATTCACACAGCGCGTAACTACTTTGAATCAGATGAGAAATGTTCCTGGTTACTTGGCCGAAAAGCGCCCCAAACTGTAAAGTCATTCACAAAGCCAGAAGTCTTGTCTCTGCCTGGTATACCCTAGATAACGATGTAAAGAAAACATTTGAGTCGAAGGTCAATGTGAAAATGGATTTAACACTCCTTCATTCTAGGTGTGTGGGATGACGATCCTAGCAATGACTTCCTGCGTCGTGACGGAACCCTAGCTTACCCTGTCACAGAACGTGACTACTTCCAATTCGGTGAAACATGTAAGATAAATCTTGTCAGTGTTGTCTTATTGCATGGCTGAAAATTGCCACTGAGCTATCAAACTATTCCTCAACCATTTAAGAATGTGATATAGTATTTCCAATGTTATGTTGCCAAGCATGAAGACACATTAAACATGTTCGTTCACCAGATCAACGCTCATTTAAGAATTGAAATTGAATTCGTGCCCGACATAACTCACCATGATAGAAAGATTACCCGTGTCTTCGGAACCACAGTACCGCCATTCCTAAGATTTTAAGAGTTACTATATCAAAGATGACAATGATTGACAGCAAAAGTGTTGTATTTCACACAAAGATGAAGTTTTAAAAAAAAATGAAATTTTTGTTACTAATTAACACTTACTGGGTTAGAAAATATTGTATAATGTTCCTTCACTATTTCCCCCGTCCCCACGGTTATTTTGACCCCCTCCCCCATCCGACAAAAATACTTTTTATTAACTGAAACTTTAAAATGCAACAATTGCTCGAACATTTCAGGGCGCATTACTTCAGATGAATCGTTGTTCACATATGAAGATGGGGAATCTTGGGACGACTACAACGACTTAGAGTTTGTGCCGCTATTCATCGATGAAACTGAAAGCAACGAATACGAGGAGCTGGCCAGGGAGGTTTGTGGATCGCACCGGGACTGCATGTATGATGTCATTGCAACGGGTGACGCGGCTATCGGGGAGGCAACGCTTGCGACTTCAACAAACTTTCAAGAGGACGCTCATGATCTTGGTAAGGCAGCATTTACTGTATTTCATTATTGTATCAATTGCACCATGTATTTTGTTTTAAAGATCAGACAGAAGAAGTGGCAGGAAGCCACTCTTTTATTGTTTTACTCACAACGAATAGTACAATCACCAGACTTCGTGTCTTTTCGGATGTTTTCGGTATCATGCGATTGCACGGAAAGATGACCACAATTCGTTGCCTGTCCATGGGTTATGATGGTAATATTGATGATGTCCGAGCCGAAGGCGTGTATCTGGTATTGCAGTCATATGCAGACCGTCACCACCTCGAGCATATCTGTTTCCCGATCACCACACCTGAAATTGCTGGTTAATAATTTTTGCTCGCCTTGTGTACTTTACTGTCCCATTGTACAAGTATGTTGCCTAATTCAGCTTCAGTTATTAGTTAACGTGCACGTCAATTTATGCGCAAAATGATGCTCGCTGAACTCAAATGTATCCCGGCGGGCATCATCACTACATCCATTGGGCATCGGGCTACTCAAGTTTATAAAATCTCTTTTTTTGCCAAGTCTCAGCCATTCAGAACGATAGTGGAATAATACTGTAGGTGTGATAAACAGTTTATTGCACAGGTTGTGAATGCATTGGTATGGAGGCCACTCTCAGCTTTCGCTACTGTGACAGAGGGTAGCTGATTATTTTTTATCAAGGTGACCCTCACTTACGATTGTATATATCATCACCATAATTAATTGTTTGATACTTTCAACAGCCAACTTTCCACCGAATATAACCGCAAACTCGGTCATAAATGCTACCGTTGGTCAGCATGTCGTGGAGTGCGTTTATGCAACTGATCCCAATGACGACGAGGTCACATACAGTCTGCAGGAAGATGTACCCAATGGATCAATTCTCACGGCCGAAGGTTAGTATTGCATTCTCCGCCATCATTCATGTACATAGGTCTCTGCTATAATATACAGTGCAATTCATCAAGCAATTTCATGCAAAGTTAACTAGAAAAGAAAATGATTAAGACATTTCGTATGCCTGATGAGTTCCTTAATTTTACTCGTTGCCCTTGTTGGTGATTTCCCTCGGCCCAGCAGTCTGGTAATAAATGAAAGCTCCCTTATAACATATCATTGTCACTGTCGCTGCTGTCTGTTCTAAATTGCAACAGTAACTTCTCTTCAACGCAAATAAATTACATTTTTAAAGCAACTCGTTGGATTTTGAACACCACGTACCACCGAAATGCCCGTATATGTAAGCTAGTTTAGGGAGAACCAGGCAGTTACGTAGGCATATTGAATACCTAGTTGTTAATTCACATGCTGTGACGTTTTAAAATTCAGACGAGCCCTGTACAGGTTACGGACGCTTTGAATGGGAACCCAGAGACAAGGGCCAGGTTAGAGTGGCTTACGTTGCGTCAGACGACAAGGGAGCGTCGACCACTTTTGTTGTTGAAGTTCGCCTTTGTGAATGCATGAATGACGGCGAGTGTGACTTCATGGGAAGCACAAACGGTAGTGATGTGACGAACGACAATTTCAAAGTAAGTCGTCCTCTATAATTGTTTTGGTCATTGGCACATTCAGATAAAAAACAATAAGTTTGTACAGGACCGACCGGCCAACTAATTACTACTACAACTAATAACTGCAGCACCATTTTCCGGCGTAACTGCTGTCTTTTAAAGAGCTGTCAAGTTGAAGCACAAATAGGTTGTTTTCAATGAAATAACCGGATAGGCATATGTTCTGTATCTTACAGTGTTAACTTGCTATAGTAGTAGTACACACAGTATCTTTATTATTATTGAAGCAACGCTAATATGTTTCTTACGGTTGAAACTCGGGCTAAGTCCATCGATCCTACTTGAACATTCATAAATGTTATGAAGGTTCAGTAGTTGACATCAACTTTATTGATTTGCATAAAAAAGGTCGTGCCGTGCAAGTGTTTCAACGGCTGGACTGGGGATTTTTGCGAGGATGACTACGACGGTTGCCAAGATGACCCTTGCTATCCCAATGTCTTATGCTTTGATGAAGCAGCGGGTACTGGTTATACAGGGGAGGGCTTTACTTGCGGAGAGTGCCCAGAAGGCCTTGAAGGAGACGGAATAAAATGTGCAGGTATATGATGAAATTTATGATACTGGGGTTCAAGCCCTCTGTAATCTTGTCGCCATTCTCTAAAGCACGCACAGCAAGGTCGATGGGGACATATAGCACGAACAGCTATATGGATATATGAATGATATATGGCATATTGCAAGCTAAATGTTCTAATACGACTGTCAAAGTTCTAGGAACAATATTGGGAACGTTTACTTCGCTCTTACGAGTATCTCTAACCATGTATTAATCATTTAACTAGTTTTAATACCAATTTCCCCTGCTATATAAATTCCCTTTGTCTCAGCAATAAGCTTCTTTCCTAGTTCAGGGGCCCCCTCTAGCAGTGGTAAAACAGTTTTTACTACAGCCGGCGTAAGATCTGGTCCAATCAGAACGACGCACTAGCTTGGCTGACACGCTGATATATTATAATACCACTTCCATGTTCAAAGTAACACAACAATACTATAAAATACCTCATTGTTGATGAATGACTTCGAAGTCTTTATAATGTCTTTCATATTCACGATCATTATGTTCAAACATGCGAGGAAGATATCTTATTCGCGTCAGTTTTGCATGGAAATCTAATCGAAAGTCTATTATTTCCGTACAGACTTCGATGAATGTGCGGCCGGGCGAGATTTTTACAACATGACTTTTTGCAACCAGGAATGTGAAAATACAATCGGGAGTTACACCTGCAGCTGCTACAGTGGCTATAAGATGCAACCAGACGGTAAAACATGTGTTGGTGAGTGAATGCAACCCTCTTCGGTGGAACTGATTGTGTTGTCCCGTTTCACTCTCTGCGTTCCATGTACTCTCGCTAATGAAATGGTTAGCGTAATTATGTGAATATCCACGCATAAAATAAGATAATTGCCTTTTTGAACTATCCTCCACAATTTGTTTTTATCTTATTTAGAATTCGCCTCTCTCTCTCTCTCTCTCTCTCTCTCTCTCTCTCTCTCTCGCACACAAGTAGATTTCGACCCTCAAGCACGTTGTGTAAACAGAATGATAACTTTTTTACACTGGGAAAGAACATCTAGCTTGAAACATAATATTTTTTGAGATTGCGAGTGCAGTCCGTGAAACATGGTATCAACCGACAAAACCAAAATAAAGGTAGAGCTACGGACGACTTGTAATCTTTTTTGACTCCTCTATATTTCAGACATTGATGAATGTGACAGAGGTATTGACGAATGCCATGAACATGCAACGTGTACAAATACAGAGGGGAGTTACAATTGTTCCTGTAATGCTGGTTTCAGAGGAGACGGAATAGACTGCGAAAGTGAGTACATATCAAGCGTACACATGAGGAGAGACCTGGTCAAAACCTGGTACCCGACGCTTAAGTGGTTTCTAGCTATTATGCACTTTGGGCATATATTGGAAATCTTGCGTAAAACTTAACAGAATTTTTCTCTGACAGAGAGCTCGCCAACCAATCAGATTGCTATATTTTTGCCTTCAATGTACTTTTATATTATAATTGTAAATATCAGAGTTTAGTCTCAGGAAAATGGCCACATTACTCACTAGAAAATAAACAAACTCGACTATACTGTCAAAAGTTTTGTGTCGTGCAAGGATACAGTTATTTTTCAGCATTTTACATGTGTATCCTTGTAAAAAGGTGGAGTTTGCGTAATTGTAAACATCGTTAACAACATATTTCAAAGCTTTGCCAAATGTATTAAATACCACAGTACAGCTACTTGTTACAAACATTTGATTTCAAATTGATAATTTACAAATCAAAAATGTTTTACGAGATCGAGAAACTACCGAATATTCTCCTTGTTATCCACTGCACGTAAGTCGTACCGTATTAAAGCCCCGGTGCTGCTAACTTTTGATGATAATTTCACCATTTTTATTTGAATGTGAACCATAATTCCTAATTCTCCCCAAAGAATGTTGATATACACAGTATCAAGCTTGTCAACTCAGCCCCTATGGTTGTAATCTGCATTGTTATTGTTGAAAACTGACTTCAGGTCCGGACTAGAATTCAAATGTAAACAATATTCATGTATTTTACACATATAGACGCTAAGTTGACAAGCTAAATAGTTGATGTTTCAACATTCTTTGGGGAGTAGAATAAGAAGTTGCTATAGATTTATAAAATAAAAATGATGAAAAAACCATCGAAAGTTAGCAGCACTGGGGCTTTAAACAAACGGCTCTCTAGTTCATCACCAGTGCTGGGGCGCCCTCTCTTTCCCAGCAGACCTGGATCTTGAAGAAAAACTTTGTAAAATAGAAAGCTCTGACAAAATCAACATCGTCAAAATATGCACTTCAGCAAATGTATTGAGATAAAAATTTTAACTGCCTGAGCAAATGCGCCTCGTGCAACCTGTAAAGAGTTGATAACAATTGCTTCACTACACAGACATCGACGAGTGTGAGGTGGAGCAACCATGTGATTCCAACGCCATCTGTGAAGACACTATAGGGTCATTTACGTGTACTTGTAAAGAAGGATTTGAAGGCAATGGTCGTAGAGGGCAGTGTGCAGGTAAGATTATATCACCTGTAGTGGCGCCAGATACAAGATTTCCTTCCTGTGCTGTCGTTTTTCGCTCACGTGTTGACACACGTGAGCATATGTCGCAGCGATGTCTGTGTGTCAGTGTCTGTGTGTCTGTCCGTCTGTCTGTCCGTCTGTCTGTCTGTCTGTCTGTCTGTCTGTCTGTCTGTCTGTCTGTCTGTGTACTCAATATCTCAAAAACGGCTCATCAGATCAGAATCAAATCTGGTACATAGATTCAGTATGCAAATGGCAAGAACTGATTAGTTTTTGGTGGGTGTGGCTTGCTTACTTTTTGCTCATTTGCATAATTAATGATTTTAGAAAAAAACAGATATATATTTGATGAGAGTCGCTACAAATGATGATCACATCAAGATATATCAGCTATGAAAGGTATGAAGGGGTGACATAAAAGATAATGGATAATTTGCATATTTAATGAACTTTCCTCATTAGGGATATATATCTGATATAACTTGATCAAAATTGACAAAACTTGGTATGTGTATTGAAGATACTATGATTTAACATTATTGAAAGTCATTACGCATTTTTACTTCATCAAACTCTTAATTTGCATATTTAATGAACTTTTGAAATTAGGGATATTTATTTGAATTGACTTGACCAAAATTGATGAAACTTGCTATGTACATTATAACAGATACTATGATCATATATTTTTGAAAGTCATTAAGCATTTTTTTTCAGCCAAATACTTATTTGCATATTTGAAAAATTTTCCTAATTAGATATATTTATTTTAGCCAATCCCTTATTTGCAAATGTTATGAACTTTCCTAATTAAGGATATTTATCTGTCTTGACTAGACCAAAGTTGACGAATTGCTTTGTACATTAAAGATATTATGATACGAGATTATTGAAAGTCATTTAACATTTTTACTTCAGGCAATTCCTAATTTGCATATTTTAATGAACTTTCCTGATTGGGGATATACACTTGGATTTAGAATTAATCTGTGGTGAATATTATTCATTATGTTGATCATAACACTTTCAATGAAGTTGCAAACATGTGGCAAAGGTTCAAATTTATACATAACTCAATATATAATGAAACATGTGAGCATGTTCAGTTCATATCTGGTTTGGAGTTGCCATCCCAAAGAATCACAAAAACACCTAATGAATTAAAACATACATTTTGCTTCATTCTCTCTGTAAAGTTATACTTGAATATAACCATAAGATTCACATGGTTTAGAAGTCTTTTTTGCATTGAAATGCCTGTTGCATTAGAAACGTTACACATGTGCTCCTGTTTTTATGAAGCATAGCAATAAAATGCAAAGTGACCATTTGTTAGAGGCTAAGACCGTAAAAGGAAGCATTTGCTGTGTATAGCTATAAGAGGCAAGTACTCGGAATAAATTGATAATCCAGGAAAAATGAAAGTATATAAATCAGCAATCGCAGTACAGTGGCGTATGTATGTATGCTAGCATGCATTTCACGCCTGGTATCGTCTGGGAAAATATTAACTAATGTTAACGTTTAGTTAACCTTGTTTTTACATCCCTATAATAACTCCGATATTTTCCCTTTTATTTAGATATCGATGAATGCAGTCGGCGTCTTGACGACTGCCACGACACACTGGCTTGCTGTACCAATACTATCGGATCGTACAGGTGTACTTGTATCGATGGATACGACGGAGACGGAAGGACGTGTGAGGATGTGGACGAGTGCCAGGAAGATTATCCAAACGAGTGTCACAGAGACGCAATCTGTACCAACACTGTCGGAAGTTACACGTGTGTGTGTGAAGATGGCTACGTGGGAAATGGATACGATTGTGCAGGTCAGTAATGCATAAACACCATACATAGGTATACGTTATAAAGGATCTTTGATTGGTCCAAAGCACAATCATGAAGGATCTCTAGACATGGATGCTATACATAACGGCACACATGTGACTTTATGCGGTGAATTGAATGGCTATAAGATGCCGTCCAAAAATGTGTAGTGTCACAATTTTGATTGATTTCGTCGTCAATTATTGCCATTCGTATCATTACAGGCATTAAGAAATGTTCAAGTTTAAGGGTAAAAGTGCTAATCTTTGGAGTAATAACATGTACCTGAATAATGCCGTACGGGTCGATCAAAGTCTTTAATATTTTTTTCATTCAGATACTGATGAATGTGCAACTGGCGAACACAATTGCCATGAAGACGCAAACTGTATCAATCTACCAGGATCATACGGCTGTACTTGTAAAACTGGATTTACGGGTAGTGGCCGTCATTGTGAGGGTAAGTTGAATAACATGACACGAAGATTCCCAGTGACAAGTTGATGCCTAGGAATTAAAATTAAACTTTTCAAAACTTTGCTCAAACTTTAAAGCTTTTTCTTTTGAAATTGCTAAACATTTTCAAACTTTGTTTAAACTTTAAACAACTCCATTTCGAAATCCTTAGTAATAATAATTATTATAATAATTAAAACATTTATAGAGCTGCCCCCATATTTCCTTAAAAGTTCATAGGCGATTTACACAACACTAAAAATCACAGCAAAAGTAGCCGCAAAAAATGTAGTCAAAAACACGTAGACAAAAATTTCAAACGCTAAACTCAGATATTGTAAGCCACTGTAAAAAGCTGAGTAGGAATTAGGCGTCACTGTAATTAATTTTGTACTGGAGAAGCAAGTTGTCGAATATTTAATGACACTCGAATTTACAATTGCCGCCAACCCTGTATAAACTCTGTGGCAATTTTCACAGAGTGTGAACAAGTAAAAACTTCATGTACTCCATGAGCTTCAAAATGAAGCCCCACAAGTGGTAAACCAAAAATGTATTTGAAAAGTTTGAGAGTCCGAATATCGGTCCCTAAGGCGCATTCTACCTGAATGTGCAAATCGACGACTGATAAGTAATTCTAAGAGTACATTTGAAGTGGAAACTTCAGGTTGACAATGACAGTATTTCAGCGTACTTTTCTAGAGCCAATGGCAAATCGAAACAATAAGAGCGATAACGACAAGTATAATGATATATGCCGTATTCGACAAATCATGAACCGCTTGTGTATTTAATTTTACTTTGCTGTAGATATCGACGAATGTACAGACAATACCCATAGCTGCGATGATTATGCCACATGTACAAACACTCACGGTTCGTATCTTTGCGAGTGTAATAGCGGCTTCACTGGAAATGGATTGATATGCACAGGTGAGTCTTTTTTCGTTTTTGTAGTGTCGCGTATAATTTTTGTCACATACAGTGTCCCAATGTAGTTAGCGCCGGTCCCACCTCTGTTGTGAAAGATTTCATCATTGGTTCATTTCTATATATAAATGATCTCACTTTCTAGAATTTGCCGAGTATACACATCGGATCTTTTACCATATGAATGGTCTTACATTAAATCAGGAATTTCTCTCAGTCTCTCTACATTATGTATTTAACCCGTCATATATTTTTACTCCGCAAGACATCAATGAATGCCAAGATGACGCTCTGCATGATTGTCTTGACGATATGGGTGTCTGTTACAACGAGATTGGGAGTTACAGATGTGAATGTCGAAGTGGTTATCGGGGTGATGGCGTTAATTCTTGCGAAGGTAGGATAAACATCATACATCAGTTTTGTCTTCTCTGTAAATTCGTATTTCACGTCGGTGTTCGTGAAAAACAATTTCTTGTAAATTTGATAAAAGATACGATACTCAAATAAGGAACAAAAATATGTCTATTTTGTATGCATGATATTTATTTTAACATGCTCACGTGTTACATGTTTACCGTTTAATAGTTTCATGTTATTTGACGTTATCTGTCATTTTACGATACTTTCCTTCACTTTTTCGGGGACTGTAACTTTTGTTCTCATGTCTTGACATTTCATACTCTGTTCTCAATAAAAAATTAAAATATCTTTTCACAGACGTCGACGAGTGTGATGAAGACATAGATGAATGCGAACACCTTTGTGAGAACAACATCGGAGGGTACAGTTGTTCATGTTACGATGGCTTCCAATTAGGACCCGGTGGACTCGATTGTAACGGTGAATAAATTTTTCAATCGTATATACACAAACGTGTGACTCTCACAAGAAACTGCCTCACAAATATTACCTATTAATTATTGTTCGTGTGAAAATTTTCCTTGCAAATGTTTAGACGTACACCTTAGAAATCTTACGAATACTTGGTCAATATTAAAGGTATACTGTCACCTGTTCCAATTTTGCCACAGTTACCATGGAAAGAGAAAATCTAACCAATCACAGATTTTAAGCGGGTGGTCGCTTTTTTAAAAACAGAGCCCTCACATGGGCATTTTGAATGCCAAGAAACGCCCCTTTGACCATTTATGGGCATATTTAGATTAAATGTGTCCGTTGCAATCATATAACAAGGTTATAATCACTTTGGTCGTAAAAAGTCCACCATCATTTCATGGAATTTTTGTTGAGTAGATGTGAAACATTTTACCTTTTAATACCTTTGACGTTGCAGACATCGATGAGTGTTCACTGAATTTAGACTGCTGCGTTCAGGAATGCATCAACCTCGTTCCCGACGAAAATGACGCCAGTGGTTACACCTGTAATTGTACCCAAGGTTTTGAGCTTGAAGACGACGGTTGCGGGTGCATAGGTAAGTATCGCACAGTTTTGTCGATGAAATATCATGGATTGTATCAATAACATGGTGCAAAGTTGGTGATTATTCCTGTAAGAATGTGATTTTTCTAAAGGATGAGATGCTGAAAGGTGGGCGATAGTCATCGATATCAGGATCATACTCGCCATAACTAATAACTTTGGTTTCCTAATGTCTCTTGATTTTCTTTTGTCGTGTCCAGCATCGGTGGATTGTACAAATTTAGAATGCATTAATGGTGTCTGCTACAATGATGGCAATGACGACGTCTGTCGCTGTAATTCGGGTTACAAAGAACACAACGACACGTATTGTGAAGGTAAGACGATTTCCTCGTGCATCGGTTTTGTTTTAAAATATATCATTGCACTTCCCAAAGGAGGTAACACAGAACCAAACCTTAAAGGGTAAACATTTTCAATGCGTCTGTTGTTGTCAACATTTGTCAAAGACTTGCAGAAATAAATGCAAATAAATTGAGTATGAACTTCCTACTTTATAAGAAGTAAAACAAAACGAAAAAATAGGAGCTATATTTCAGGAGTGGAACTCAACAGATGGACAATTTATACAATTTTATCTATGATATGCTCAGACTGGTTTTTTTTGTATTCTACACATTCTTTCAACTCCACAGACATCAATGAATGTGACGAAGGAATCCATAAGTGTGAACAGAACTGTATTAACACGCCCGGTAGTTACAACTGTACATGCGCAGATGGATATCACCTCAATTCAGATCAAAGGTCATGTCGAGGTCAGTGTTTTAGCGATATTTGTTATTTCACTTCGTTTTAGAATATTGTTAACAGGAGAATGTCTTTGCCGTATATTTGTAGTAGGCATTTAGTTGCTTCCTTTAATTTTAATATCGCATGCAATATATGTTCACAACACAAGAACACCCTTTGAAGGGATCTTCACTAATATATATTTCTCATTTTAGTGAGTTAGAAGAACGTGTGAATGTGTCAGACCCCCCTTCAGCTACACTGCTACGTGACAATATGTCCGACGTTTATTAACATTTTATCATCTTTTTAAAAATATAACTTTTCATCACTGTCTTCAACCCAATAACCTGATTTTATCGCCGTCATTCTATCCATAGATGTTAATGAGTGTTTAGACGACGATCTGAACGACTGCACTGAGTTAGAAGTGTGTAACAACTTGGTCGGTAGCTACGAATGCATCTGTTTAGCCGGTTATGAACGCAATGGTATTGATTGTGAAGGTTAGTAATTGGTTATCTCATACTCACTAATGGGATATGCTGTAGTTAATATATTTCGGACGCTGACACAATTTCTGAGCCAGAGTGACATTACCACTCATTGCACAATGATTTGTAGTTCTACCCTGCGATTCCCGCATTCTTTATTCCAAATTGTACTGCTGTATGGACAGCAAACGACTTACATAAAAAGAGATTGAAGAGCTAGAATCATAGGCCCTCTCCAAACCAAACAATGTGAATTGGAAGATTTTAATCATTGTTGTTGCGAAAGATAGGTTTACGTCATCATGCGTGCAACGAATCGCGATGTTTCATATTTTGCGAAACTCGATGCGAAACTCTTAAAAGTTGCGTAGTCCCTTTGCTGATTTCCACATTTACCAATTACCGAAGAAACAGTTTATGCACAGTCTTTAGACAAGGATGCCTCGATTTTCAATGACTTATTACCACATACTTTCTGTACTTTCAGATATAAACGAATGTGACGATGATGACTTGAATGTCTGTGATAAATATGCGGATTGCGAAAACACGGCCGGCTCTTACAGATGTAACTGTCAAGAAGGATTTGTAGGCGACGGATTCTTTTGTGAAGGTGAGTTTCAAAACATTTTACAATCACCTTGACACTGAGGTAGTTCTGATAAAGTAGAATAAAGGTCCGGTCAGCATGGCAAGTTCGACGAGATTACTGTTTCGATAAGCACAGTACAAGAAAGCGTTTTGTGACGCTCAGCTTGCACGCCCTATCACCAAATGTCTTTGTCGGTGATTTAAAGATCATTATTTAACTGAATGCATTCGAAGTTGACGTTGCCGACCCGACACCTCTGTTCAGAAAGTTTAGCCCTCTAACTATTTGCTGTTTATGTATTAAGAATGCTAAAGACTGTAAAACCAAACGTGAAAACATGTTATTTGTAGGAATCTTCGAATTTAAAGGCATACATGCAAGTAGATGATTTCTTACAAGAAATCTAAGTCACGTCTTACAAAAAATGTAAGTTACGTGACTTGTAAATTCCACTATTTTCAGATGACGATGAGTGTAGTCGACCCGACTCATGTCCAGACAAATCCCAATGTACGAACTACTTTGGCTCCTATGAATGTTCTTGCAACGCGGGATATCAAAGGAATGGTGATTTATGTGAAAGTAGGTGAATACCCGAAATGTTATAGCCAATGGTCGTGACATTGTTTGCGTTTGCTGATAAATCGGTAAAGACTTTTACCATATAAAAAGCGAATATTGATAGGAAAACCATACACTGATATGTTTACCAGGTTATTCATTAGGTAAATTAACGAATCAAAACAGAGGTTCAAGTAATTCAACATTTTTCATATAAAGAACATGATTTCGTACCTACACAACGGTCGAGAGACACATTTGGTAGATTTCGTGAGAGCGTTGTTTCTTAATTGAATCATGATCGTAATTTTACGGTTGGAAATTACTAAAGTATGACTGTGTAAACCTGTGCTCCATACTGATTGCATCATGATTTACAGACATCGATGAGTGTGAAACTGGAAGCAGTGACTGCGATGAAGACAACGCTGAATGTGAGGATACAGTAGGATCATATGTCTGTACCTGCAATGATGGGTACACGGGAGATGGTAGAACATGTTTAGGTAAGTCTCAAGTGCTTGTCGTGCCCTTCACATCACACGTCTTATCTTATGACGACGCCTCATTTGACTATCTCCAAGAGTCTCGAATTAACGTCATCTAATAGCACTTGGTATTTTTTTTTCGCAGACATTGATGAGTGCAGATCTGGTGAGCCCGTGTGCCATGACGATGCATTTTGTACCAACACGGACGGATCATACTATTGCATATGTAACATCGGATACGATGGCGACGGCTCCACGTGCACAGGTGAGAACATAATTTGGAAAAGCTAGTCTTCAGATTTACCAATCTATCTGAAAAATAAACATTGCAAGTCCCAAACTCTCATACATCTGCGTATGTAACCAACGCAGTTTCATCACAAAATATTAGTTTTGTTGTAAGCTGGGTTTTTTTGCAAACTGTTTTATGTAAATACGCGTACATGTACCAAAAAAACCGATAAGTTACGATATTACCCTCTTTCTAGGACAATGTACCTGCGCCGTACGAGGTAAAAGGGCTTAAATAATCTTACATTGCGCGGTTAGATTTGTCATTAAAATGTTCTTACGAGATCATGTTTACTGTTGTAACTAGGTTAAAATATACAAGTAACAGAGGCGCCCGTACTAGTGTTTGCTAATCATGCCGTTACGAAGTGCAGACAGTTGTGGAAAGACATAAATAAATACTTATGATAAGGACACTAGCATTGGAACTACATGTAAGCTTGGGTTTCTGGAATATTGTAGTAAACATAATGCCATTCAAATCGCCTATTTTCTCCAAGCTTATATACATTATATCTAAGACTTAAAGACAACAGTAAAGAAGAACAATATCTTGTCTATCTGTCTGTTTTTTCTTTCATGATACCAGTGCGACCTGCGCATTTACTTCAAACCGATAAATATTCTTTGTTTCACAGACATAGATGAATGCCAGAACGGGGACAATGAATGTGTTGACGACTCTACCTGCACAAACCTTCCAGGCAGTTATCAGTGTACGTGCAATGACGGTTTCCGCGGAGATCCTGTGGTCGCGTGTAATGATATCGACGAGTGTGCTGAAAACACGAATGATTGTCACGACGACGCTGATTGTGTGAATGTACCGGGAACCTATGAATGTCACTGTAGACCTGGTTACCAAGGAGACGGGAGACATTGTGAAGGTATGAACTGATAATAACCCAACTTACACGGTCTATATTTTCTGATGGACACATCTTTGACAACTCTCTGTATTGGTTACATACATATACCCAGAGAATTGCTATTGAAATTATATTAACAAGAATTTCATTCGATTTTTCTACTTATTTATGAATAACTTTGCTCCGTTATTATTTTGAGTTGTAACTCATCTCACCCACACTCTGTTTTGATTCGACAATTTATGGTGACGTGATATTTTATTTTATTTTATTTGCTCATCAACAGCGCCATCAGGCAGCTACTTACAGACAAGAAAATAAAGAAAAAGATAAAATACACTAAAACTTAAACAAACAAAAAAGTACCCTAAACATCAAACAATGACAAAAAAATTAACATGTCTTTTAAAAGTTGAATGAGATTCTTCAAAAACATCATGTATGCATCATTTTGACGAATATACATGTAAAGAACAAGTTACATCTATTCATGTGCACACACTGGAACCCGTAAAGGAGATAACAATTTCGTCTGCTACTTAGACGAATGATAATTAGCTGAGAGGTGCGGGACATATTTTTATGTCGACATTAGAGAATTACATTTGTATACACTAGTATGACACATGATGCTGTTTTGGTTTTGCAGATGTCGATGAGTGTTCAACGGGAGAGGATACATGCCACGAGCAGGCAAACTGTACGAATACAGAAGGTTCATACACGTGCCAATGCTGGGAAGGGTTTTATGATCCCGAAGGGAATGAACGTACGGGACGCAATTGCACCGGTGAGCATGTGTGATTTAACTGACCGTCTCACGATTAACACTCCATTAGCCTTTGAGAGCTGTAATTTTCCCACCTAAATTTTAGTGCAACATTTTACAAATTTCCATGAACTTTTCTGTTATTGTTTTGGTCATTTTGGAGCAAAAGGACATAACTTTTCATTGACTACAAATTTTTATCAAAAAAATCTAAAAAGAAATTGTCTTGATCTGGAAAAAAAATGTCTGTGCAATAAGCTTATTTTATGAAGGCAGCAAAAGTTGACTTTGGCACTCAAAGGGTTAGAGTTTTAGATGAAAATCGAAAAACTCATCGTTTTATTAATTTATTTGATGGATTTTGTATGACCGCTTGAATTTCATGTGACGAAGAAAATTGTCAGTGTACAAACAATTCTATATTTATCAGCAACTTCACTGGAAAGAGTCACCTTGAATTCACTATCCCATACTGTGAAACATAGCAACTATTTGACTTGTCGGTAGAGTAGGAAACCATCATTGCACGGTTAAGGTGATTGTGTAAGTTGCTTAACTGCAAGAACAATGAAAAATTCGTTGGAAAAATACAAAGAATACTGATATAAGATTGCAAACAAAAATGATTTTCAATAATTTTCATGTCAATATATAAAAGAAAGCAAGTTCTAAATCAGCAATTTTCAACATTTAAAGAAGTGTCAATAAAGGCAATAAACGATATCCCATTTTCCTAAAAAAAATCACATCTGTCAAAACCAAGTTCGATTCTTCAAAGGAGGTTGGAAAAAGACAAGGTACAGCGATAAAGGAAGAACACGTGTTTTTTTACTGACACTCTTTGAAGTGCGAAAATCTGTCACTGACCTTCATCGACCTTGGGACGATTATCTACAACTTTTGAAGCATGCATCTAAAGTCGAACTGTACGATTCAATATAATAGCTAACTAGGCATTTGTTTGCGAAAAAATTATCATTAATTTCTCGCGGAGTTTAATTATATAAAAAAATATACAGTTTCAGAATATGTTAAACTAGAGAACATTGCGTTTTCAAATATGCAAATTTATACTTGCTGTTAAAGGTACGATAGTGATTGACGAAAGTTAAAACATGTCTGTCATAATCTACATCGTATAATTTAAATGTTGCAGCTATGATGATGAGGTGCATCTAGACATCGTGCGCGAAATACATTGTTTGTGAAGAAAGGCGCAGGCGCAGTCCCGACGACTGTTTCCCTTTAAGTCTTAAATTTTGCAAATGAAATGTAGAAAACTCACTAGGTTGAAATTTAAGTTGGTGTTTATTTCTGGACAGGGGTCATTATCTGGTTAGACTATGGTTTTCTTTTTATTTACAACATTAAACTGAACTTCGAGATTTCCAGGACTTTTTGATTAATTTGCAGTGGGTTGTAGGATCCCCTGATAGGATAATTTTTCATGCATTTGCTCTCTTAAACACTGATGAATGATTTTTTTCTCTCTCTCTTCGGTCTCGCACTCACCTTTAGATATTGACGAGTGTTTAACCGGCGGGAATGATTGTGATCCTGTTGGCGGACTGTGCACCAACACGTTCGGTTCTTATCGATGTGACTGTCTGCCTGGGTATCGCGGTGATGGCAGAAATTGTACAGGTAAGATTTCTGTGCCAGTCAGTCACATGATGCTCGACACAGCAATGTTACAAATCAATGGCATTTACTTCCCCTGGACTTGCTGTGAGAGCAATAGTCTTATGTTCGTTTTCAATTTTATTCCGTCAGTGTTACTTTACGTGCCACCTTGTTTGTTTGTTTTGTTCTGTTTTGTGTATGAAGTGAGCAATGCATTAAGCTTATCACATGGTACGTTTTTATTGCGTAGATTAGTCTTGTAAAGTGACAGTGATTTAAGTTGGTGAAAACGAAAGTCTTAAACTTTCGCTCAAGCTTTGCTCAGAAAAATATTCAACCTTTCTCTTCAACATGAAAAATAAAAATAATGGACAGCCGTATAAAATTGGGTACAAGCTAGAGAAACAATTCATCTGACATTTCCAGATACTTGAAATTCAAAATGGCCGCCATCCCTGTGTTGACTCCAGGGGAAAATAAAAGTTTCGATTTAAATCTAACAACCAAGTCGATTGAAATTTTTCTCACCCCAAGGAATTTAAAATGAGGCCCCCACAAGTGGTAGATCAGTAAAGAATTGCAAAATTTCAGATTCTGAATATCTGTCCCCGAGGCGGATTCTATTTGAATTGAACAACGGCCGTTACTGCTTCCTCGCGTAACCTGAGATTCATTGTTTCAGCAGTTGCAATGATGTATCTTTAATGCTTTCCAATTTAATATTACATTCCAGATACAAACTGTACTCTGCAATGTGATCGAAAAAGGTTGCAAAATATCGATGGATAATTTTCAAATCGAAAGAGATTGAAACTGAATTGTCATTTTCTCCAAGAAAACGGACATTTGCCTGATTATAAAATTGAACTCGACAGAATGATACTTGTTGACATTTTTGGAATATATTCTTAAATGCCACTTTAATAATGAAATCACTGTGGACATCGCAAAATATGACTTTTTTTTGAAAATAAGTTTCGTGTTTTCCCATATCCACTTACTTTAAATACTGCAAAATAACAAGTCAACCCTACCGTTAGGAAGCCATGAAAGATTATCATGAAAGCGTATGTCAAAGTTAAACGTTCTATATACTTTCATTTTCAATATCAGCATAATGCGCACACGCACGCTATTTGTATGTAGTCCTTGTAAATTTTGAAATATTTACCAACAGATATAAATGAATGCACCGAGGGTGATCCATGCGCACAAGAGCCAAATACACGATGCTTGAACCAGCCGGGTAGTTACATATGTGAGTGCGCCACCAACTATGCAATCAAGGACGGATCCTGTACATGTGAGTACCTGAGTTGAGTTTTACCCTGAAAAGTCACAACATTTTCCTCAGCGGCTATTTCCTTCTAACCAACAAAGGTTGCTTTCGCCTGTAGACGTGTGTCGGTTTCGGGGAGGGGTGAAGAGGGGGAGGGATAACTACAGGAGGGCGAGACATTATTCTCAAATATTACCATGCCCTGCCTGTCGCATTTTGATAGGTCGAGCTGAACCACGTGACTGACCACAAATACACAGTAATGGTCTGTTTACATGCCCGTGAATATGAATAATAAGATTAACAACTCAAAGTATCGTAACTTTACAGCTAAAACGTAAATCATAATCAATCACAAAATAAAATGGAGCACTTGTGGGCCAAGTTGAGATACTTTTTTTCTGAAAATATCTCCGGATTTGCCAATATTTTACAGCGCGCGTGACAGTGCGTCGCGTATTGCTCAGATCTGGGGCCCAGTTGTCGTTCGCTCCGAAAATTTTTGCAAATTTTGACGGTTTTCTCCGGTTCGTTGATAATATAATGGAAATAACAGACTCCGCTCTGACCATTAACGTTTATTTATGGTCGCGGGCTCGAGGAAAGCCAAATTAACGGGCTCGGCAAGCCTCGCCCATCAATTTTTGGCTTTCCTCTCGCCCTTGCCCATAAATAAACGTTAATGGTCAGCGCGTCGCCCGTTATTTCTATAATATACTTACAATTCAGTGACAACGAAAAATGTTGTTTCTAATGTGAAATGATTCGCGATAATTTACTCTCATGAATGTATAGAACTTTTTTACGGTGTTTTTTCCTTTCTTCCAGTGTGTGGCACATTCAATTCAACTGTTGTCTATGTGGGTGGTGAGGGTGCCAGGGTATGGATTTACGATGAAGATCTGAGTGACCCTTCAAAATGGGAATATCATGACAATAAAGACAAGATTGAAAAAGAGGTAAGGCTCATCACTACACGGAGCCTATGAAAATCCATTGATAGCCTGCTCAGGTTATAATGAGTATATGTCATTCCTAAAAGTGAGAGTGAAACATTGTTGAAAGTAAAACACGTTGAATTCCATGCAGGATTATACCTTCATTGCTTCCAAATTTCAAACCGCCCTCTACGGATCGTCGTCAGCTAAACTTTGTAGGCATCCAATCGTCTTCAAATATAGATTTTCCTAAGTGTTGTTGCCAAGGAAGTTCGTACTGAATTTTGAAGGCTTTGCTTAGAAATCCAGGGATAGCCAAAAGACCTGTTCGCGCTCAGTTTCCGGGGTCGTTTCCGGAGCTTCTCCGATTTGGAGGTTGGCATGGTGAAATGGAGAGATCGTCAAGCGACACGTATCCTTATGGAGAAGTGAGTTGAGGGAAAGAATAGTGAACTTTTTTTTTCTTTTCAAAATTTGAGTAGGATGACTTCAGCAAACATCTTTCACTCTCCATCATATATTAATGTTGCTCAAAATGCGTTGGATTAACGCCTCAGAATAGTAAGTTCATCTGCATTGACACTATTTTTTTACAGATGAACGTTGTCTTCGGCAGCAGTGACATCGCTGATGAGTACATCAACAGCGTGGTTTTACAGTTTTTCGATTATGGCGGCGATGTACTCAGTATGATACTCGTGAACGTGAATGCCACGTCTGGTTTAAACGACAGCGCCATCACCGATGCCTTTAATAGAGCTGTCCCCGCAAATGGTCTCTTACTTGTGCACCAGTACGTCGTAGTGCGGGATTCATTTACAACCGAAGATCCAGGTACTATTTTCAGTCAATAGAAACTTTAACCAGGAAAAAAATGACATAGAGATAAAACAATAAAGCAAAATAGTAAACAGAGGAATGACATTAGAAACTAGTTTGGATAAATTAGTTTTCGGCACTCATTTAACAGCATGGGAATTTGCATATAGACAAAATGTCCGCGGTTTTTGCGTGGACTTCATAAAAGAAGGGGTATGACAACCAAAGCTATGTTATTACATTTATCAGCATAACTGTCCTCAGCTATCAATAATTTTGCCCTGGCCACATTTTTGTGAAACTTGTCGGTGAAAATGTGAGGCTCTCTAAAATGAGTGAAAATGTGCTCTATTAATATTGCTTCTAGAAAACTGAATGTTTTCATAACTGTTGTTAACCAATAGTTCTTTTACCGGTTCCATGATGCAGTGCGCGCCAGGGTATACAAAGCGTACGTTACGCATAGAACTTTTAGCCGTAGGGTACACGCAGGGTATGTTACTCATAGAACTCTATGGCAGATTACACCCTGACCTATATTTTCGTCGCTGATGGTTAGATTATACACGGGGCATTATTTGGTATTGCAAATTTGTGTCATTCTTCTATAACAATCCGTTGTACAAAACAAATCAGCATGTTTTCGCTGTTTTGAGCTTATATACGGTGTTTGATAAAGTCACTGCAATGCATTGTGGGATAACCGGGAAAAGGTCTATTGTTCTTTTAACAGTGCACCGTTGTATTGAGGGCATTGACCTCTGTGACTCCAACGCTACTTGTACTGATCTACCAGGAGGATTGTACCAATGTAGATGTTTCGATGGCTTTGACGACCTCGGGCAAGGGTCCGAAGGTGACTGTGTCGGTAAGTAGAAAAGTACTTCGTTAGCTTGTCCATAAGGGAGCCGTCATTATTTATGGCCGGGGGGTCGGAGGAATCTGAGGAGGGGGGTCACTCAAAAAATTGAAAGCTACAAGGGGGGTTGCTCAAAAGTGGAGAACAAGAAAGGGGGGGGCTACTCAATTCTGTTGATATGTACTGAAGCATATATATATATATATATATATATATATATATATATATATATATATATATATATATATATATATATATATATATTATATATATTATATATATATATATATATAAATTGCTAGACGTGGAACTTGTCGTGATTACTCTACAGACTGTTTCATGCGCTTGGCAATCCTGACGATTGGATTGCCAAGCGCATGAAACAGTCTGTAGAGTAATCACGACAAGTTCCACGTCTAGCAATACCTATGCCCTGCGGAAACGCATCGAGCACTATACATTGCCTGAATTGACACAAAGCCACTGATATATATATATATATATATATATATATATATATATATATATATATATATATATATATATATATATATATATATATATATATATATATATATATATATCATAATACAGGTGGTTTCAAGTAGAAACTAAAATCTCATTACACTATGTCTTTCACGTTATTGTGATCTTCAGACGAGAATGATCAGCTATTCGACGTGGCAAGCTTTATGTTAGAGGCTAGTACTGAGTACATTTTTCAGTATTTCCTGATTAAAGATTGATATACTTGCCTGATCATTAATGAGAAACGTCTGCTTTCTATAGGTTACCGATTGGGGAAAATGCTAAGCAAGCTAATTCTGATTCTATAAAGTTTAAAACCAGTGGAATGCCTTGATAACAAAGCCATCTTTTATTGCAGGAAAATACAAATAAATAATAAATGTGAATAAATGTATGTCTGTCGCTATTTTTTCCTTTTCAAAAAAAGTAATTGAAATCAGTGAACTGGAATATAAGTTTTGGAATACTGTCTCATATTTCTGTTCCTTTGAGTTTTTTATACGCAAAATATCTGAAAAAAATACTCCCCAAGTGCCACCAAATAACACCATTTTAATCTCTATTTTTCAAAAGCTCCAACGGAGCTGACCTCCCCCGCGACCGCCTGTGGTCCTTTCGCACTACGTTTTTGCCCTCTTGTAAAAAAATCCTACGGAGAACACTGCATGTCATCAGGGCACTGGATACAGACCTGTACATCAGCCCCTGTCACAGCAATGGAACCTCTTTCCGACACAGACCTGTACCACAGGGTTTAATCAGGGTCTGTACAGGGCCTGTCGCAGCAGCAATCCATTTTACGGTATAGATATTTAACTTTCCATTTTTTTTTGAGGGGGGTCACTCAAAATTTCTGTAGCAGAGAAGGGGGGTTGCTCAAACACGTCATGGTTGGCAGGGGGGTTACTCAAAATTTTGGAGTTTCTAAAGCAATTCCTCCGACCCCCGGCCGTAAATAATGACGGCTCCCTAACTGTAGTGAGATGACACATTGTCGATTTTGTTTTCTCACAGAGTTTTGCCTGTAGATTCCAAGGATGATCAAATTTAATTGCGTCGCAAAAGCAGATGTAGGGACGGACAGACACATAGACAGACGGACATTATGAATATTAAACTGACACAAAGACAAAGAGAATGAGACTGTAGGAGGGAAAATGTGGTTACCAATAGATCATGAAGAATTGGCCTTGTTGGGGCCTATGGCAAAATACTTGTAAAATTACATGTATTAAGAAAGCATCATTAATCAGTAGGACAGAAGACAAAGTCATTGGTCAAGAGAGGCTATGTTGAAGTATTAAAGTTACTAAAGTAAACTAAACAACACTTTTATCTCAACAGATATCGACGAATGTGAAGAAAATGTATGCGGTGATGATGTTCTTGTCATTTGCACCAACTATCCCGGTTCTTACACCTGTGACTGTCCAGCGGGGTATCATCCAGTCGGTCAAGTAAATGAAACCCGCTGTGAAGGTTTGTCTCCATCTTAAGGTAGTATGCGCCTCGAAAGTGAACTTTTGCTCAAACTTTCCTCAAGGAATATTTCAATTATTCTCTTTCAAAAGCAACAAAAAACGTTTGCTACTAGAGAAAAAATCCCCCAAGATTTACCCATGTTTGAAATTCAAAATGGCCGCCGTGCCTGTGTTAACTTTAAGGATAAAAATAAAGTTTTGAATTTTCGTAAAAACTAAGATGGTAAAGAGTTTTCTTACACGAATGAGCTCCACAAGTGGTAGATCAGAAAAGAATTGTTAAAGTTACAGAGTCCAAATATCTGTTCCTGCGGCACATTCTACAAGTTAAGGTATTATTATATTGTTACGTATTTTATTGGAGAGTTAGGTGTTGATAAAATTACTGAATAAGGTACAAGTATTAGAAAACCTTCAACTCTACAAGAATCATTTGACTATATTCAAATCAATGTTATCTTACACCGTCAGAGTCTGCATTCTAAGTGCCTAACACCCACGCTTGCAAGTGTCTCAAAAACACCCACATCTTGATCACATACATCAATTGATGTATGGAGGGGTGGAGATATGTTACTGCAAACTTACCACTGGGTTTCTCAAGAATAGACAATGCGTGGTCATTAAACATGCAAGCCCTGCATTTGCATAAATGTATTATCTCTCTTTTACAGTGTCAAAAATAACACAAGGTAAATTTAGAATTGTTGAAATTGATGGCGAAGTACCTGACTACTACGAAGATGGATACGATAATCCAGAATCAGAAAACTACCAAAACACTGAAAGGGAAATAGTATATGCTGTAGGTTTTTTATTCAAATTCCCTTTCATAATATAAATAACCATCACGAAAAAGATTATCGAATTCTACAGAGTTCTATAGCTAGATTATAGATATTCAATAGATTTTATAGAAGCTCTATAGAAGTTCATAAAGTTTTTGTACAATTTTCTATAGAACTCTAAAGAACAGCTTCCATAAGAAAATGTAAATACTTACCAAGCCAATGCTACCCTTAGCGTGGTCAAATGATAGCAAAAATCATGATAACGTATGGATATGAGTTTGTTCATAATTTCTGTTTCCTCAGGATTGAGCGCAAAACCTTAGATGTGCACAATGTGTAGGAGATTTTCATTTTGTAAACATCGGCATTGCAGATACTTTATCCAATTTCACCTCGGATCACAAAGGAAGCACTGAAATTAAATCTAAAACGGATCGGAACGAACAAATAGTGTTATCTTTTGTAAATACATGTTAATTCGCCCTCTTATATGCGAGGTAGTTTACATTTGAATCTGATTCAGCTGCTGATTCGTCTATCATTGTATTTTCCAGATGGATATCGTTTATGGGGATCATGATATAACTGGCCACTACTACATATCCACCGAAGTGCTCAACTTTGAGGCAGGCAGCATCATCTCGAACTATATTCTGATCTTTTCCGAGAACGCTACCATCGACGAAGAAGAACTCACAGAAATCCTCATAAGTAGCGTTGAAGATGGGGCGCTAGCCAACAGTAGTCTCGTAATCCAAGAAGAAAGTCTAGAATATATCGGTACGTGTTAAGGAAGGTTTTAATATGTAAGAAAGATAGACGGAAGTATAGAATATATTAGTATATGTGAAGAACGACATCATTATATTTCAGAGTGAAGAAAATTCAATTTGTGCACATGCATGCAATTCAGAATTCGCATATACCTTGGCTTGATAAAGTACGTCATGCCTCCAAACAAGCGGATATTGCATTCATGATTTCCGTCGATAGATCTGGGGTCTTTAATGTTACATCGATCGATAATGACTTTGCCCTCTTTTTGGCTCTGTCAGTGGTTCGATATTCGTTGCTTTGGCAATACATATGAACACATCCAATCTTTGCAGCACATCACCAGTTGTTTATTCACTTGGCGTTTTCTTCATTATTTTACATCAGAGTTTAAGGCATGTGAGAACGATGATTACAACGACTGTCATGAAAATGCCCAATGTATAGACGAAGCTGATGGCCAATTTACATGCAAGTGCTATGACGGATACCAGGATATGGAGGAGTCCTTGTTTCCGGGAAGGAACTGCACTATCGCACCGCCAGCAGGTAAAGGATGCGTTCCCATTCATGAACAGCTAGCAAACTTACTTTATGGTTATTCTAAACACCTTTCTTTCCGACTTGTCGTGGAAAAAGATCTATATTAGGGCATACTGTGTGTACATTGTTACCAGAGAAGATTGGTTGACTGACCGGGCTCAGTGATGACTGTGCTGCCACCTAGTTCGGGTTTTCCTATTCAATTTCTTTTCTTTCCTTTTTTTAAGGGGTGTGGGGGTGTAACAGCTCATCCCTGGCGACAACAACACCGAGAGTCTTTCATTAAGGTGGAGCTCCATTTTGCCAACACAGTTTTTTCAAAGCAATATTTTTCATCTAGGATGACAAGGAAACCCCTAATACTATATATTTTCAAAAAACAGAGACTCTAAAGTTTTGTATGGTACCAGTAGTTTACTGGAAGGATGAAGTCGGTGTATATTTGGGGTAAAAAACCTCAATTTTGGTATTAATGACAAAAATAAATTTAAGTCTAAAACTTGACGCTATTGGCTGAAATGTAATATTTCACTTAAAAGAAGAGTAAATGTAGTAAAAAACGACTGTTTTATTTTCCATTATCTATCCTCATTCTAAAATGGCAAGGGTTGAAAGACCAACACTCACAAAATGATTAAAATCATGATTAGCAAAATTAAAATGCCATTTATTCAAAATATAGGAACTTTATTGCCAAACAAAATACACTAGTCTTTTTTTTTTTTTTGTTTTATAGTGTACAAATAACATAATATGAAAATTTCAGAAAATTTGACCCAGCCAGAGCGGAGTTTTATTCTTTGGAAATTTGGTGATTTGCATACATTTGCATAAATTAGCACTCCTGTATCACACAACTTATGACTGTTTGACGAGATTAAGGGTGAGCCCAACCAATATTTTAATCTTGGGTTAACAAACTAATTAAGATTGAATGAATATTTGCAAAAAAGGTGATTTTTGAGCAAAATACGCTGTGTAGGGTGCAGTGCCCCCTTAAAATTCTCTATCGGTCAACTTGAATTCTCTAATGCTTTCTTCTGATGCCGAAAATGTTGGTCTACATATATATGAGTCAGTATAACGAAACATTAGCTCAGTGTGAAGTATAAATCAACGTCTAAACTTTTGGTCAGTCACCTTTCCAGGAAGCACATATGGAAAAGAAATTTTCTATTTATTATAACATATAATTTAACGGAATAAACATTTCTCATTTCCAACCAGACTATTTTATATACTTTCTGTCGACCTCGAAACTTTGTTAGAGACACAGTGAAAAATAGGGCCTTAAAGGTATTTGGTCACCTGTTTTTTAATAGCCAATCACAGATTTTACGCGGGTGGCCGCTTTTTAAAAAGGGCGCCCCCACACTACCAGCCATGGCATACTTAGCAGCGTCGTCTGCATGTCCTTTGACGCATCAAATATGGAGGACCGAACAGCTAAGTACGGTACAGGGTAGTACGCTAAGCTCAGCCCCTTTACCATATATGGAATGTGCAAATTTACGGTGACCGTGTACCTTCAATACAAAGACTTTAACTGTTGCTCTTTCTTTCCTCAACGAAACTCTACACCATTCTCTTTCAAAATCAAAAATAAAAACCATGATCACCGTGCATATACAAATCATGGTAATAGAGACATAAATTACCTAACATTTACCGATATTTGCAATTTAACATAGCTGCTGTTAAATCTATGAATGTTACATTTTTTTTCAAATAAGCATCAATAAACTTTACTTACTCCATGAGCTTAAAAATGAATCCCCACACGTGGTAGAGCAAAAAACGAATAAAGTTTGAGAGTTCCAATATTTTTTCACCGATGCTCATTTTACCTAATAAGAGTAATGGCATGGTGCACAGTGTAAATTTGACCAGAGTTAAGGTGGTAATTAAACCAACAATATCATTTTTGAAGGAGATTTTACAAATTTTGCCTAATCGGGAATAGGTCACCCGCAAGCGATGATATTGTCAGTGTTTATGATCTCAAGTGACGATGTCGGTTTCTTCTGTGGCCAACTTAACTTTTTAATTCAAATCTTCATATTTCAGAAAACAGAAACGTGGCTTTTCTCATCTCTATAGCGGGGATCTTACTCATATTTATGGTAGGTGTCGTGACTACCTGTTGTATTTGTCGAAGGAGAAGAAGAAAGAAAGAAAAGAGAAATGAAGGCAATGGAAAGGGAAAGAGAAATGCAGGTGACAAGAAGAGAGAGCGAAATGCAGGTGATGAAAAGGGAAAGCGAAGAGAGGCCTATGAAAGTCGGAGCAAAGCAGAAAGACAAAGTTATTATGATGAAATTTATGAGACGGAAAGCTCAATGGCTTATCCACATGGCAGCTCAATATACTGGTATGATTCGATTTATCCTGAAAACCAACACAATTATTACTACATTGATGATACAGAATTGGACGCATTTGGAGTTTCTAATCATTATGAATCGTTAGACATATGGCAGAGACACGGGGAACACAATTATATGGATCTTTTATCGAACAGAATGACTTAAAGGACTACACCTTGAATATTTTCGGAGTCAATGTTGAAAATAAGTCTTTCATACTATAATTATTCATTCACGGTGGGAACACGTTTCTATTAGATCTAGGGAGGAATAACACGCTATTGATATTACAAGAAATATCATGTTTTCTGATGTAGTGTTAAGATCCTGATTTGAAGGGCAATAGCTTTTGTATAGAAAGAGAGCCAGGTGGAAAATTAGTGGGAGAGTGTGCAGAATTTTCAAATCGCAGCTGGAGAGAGTTATGAACAGCTTTCACTTTTCCCTCACAATTTAAGTTTTGCCCCTTATATCCTGCAATAGCTGATTACACTCCCACTGATATCCAATGTCAATTCCAGCGATCAGCCTAGTGACATTTGAAACATACTTTCGGATCTTTATAGAGATTGTTTGAAGTTACGGTGTTTTATGGGCTCAAAATAATTTTTTGTATCAAATTTTTGTATCAGTGGCAGGAGATTATTTACACACATTTATTTTGAGCGAGTAAAGAAATCATTATTTCTAAGATTACAACGAAAATTTATCTATAAAGTGTTCATGGAAGATTTTTTGAAAAATACAAATGCAACTGAAATCTGGAATAGAATGTAAATGTAAATTTAATGGAAAAAATTGAATGGCTAATGGCGAAAAGAGTCACACCAGAGACAAAATTACATAATACCGGTAGCTTTCACTGGAAATGTACCATACAATGTGTACCAACGCTTCACAGATTGTTTTAGTGGGAGAAAATTGAATCACCCCTGTGTAAACACTGTAAAGAAATTGACACATTCAGACGTAGATTTTGGGGTTGTTTTGTTGCAAAAAATATTTGAAGAGCAAAAATATGATTAGTGATATGTTAGGAAAAAGTTGTCCTTGGATTTGAACTTTTTCATCCTAGAAGTGAAATTGAAAATTCGGAAAGATGAAATGTTTGTGAAATTTGTATGCATTGGTTTCAAAATGGGCGATAAATATAAATACCAGTATATTGTGTGTGATATTAATAGTACTTGTCTTTCAGTAATTCTTGTGAGAAATGAGCTCGATCAGAGAGTTCAAGCTCCAAAAAAATGGATATATTGTTACAAGTTTTGAAGTAGTTTGATGTGATCATGGACAGTCGAGAAACAGGATGGGAAACTGCGCTATTTCCTTTGAACGAACTGTGCTGGAATAAATTACGTTGGATTCACATACCTACATGTATTGATAAACAAATCCAATTACCATCCAACAGTCGTACAATATCGCAAAACATGCTTGCAGGCCTTACATTCAGTGTGTCTTAAACACACCTTTTTTGTAGCAGAGAATAATCCCATTCAGAAGGAAAGCAATGTTTCTTCGTCGCATCTAGGAATAAATCAATCTTTAGGATAAGGGAATTCGACTTCAATCAGAAAGACAACTTTATGCTCCAAATAAGTTCAATGAAATTTTTCACTGCGAACTACCGGATGTCAAGCAGCGGCTATCGCCAGCTGATAATTATGTAAAAATCTATTCACACGTTCTAATTATTCCAAAAGAGATCGCTCGTCGCCTCTTCACATTTCTTTTGTTCTTTGCGGTAGTTTCCCATTCTCTTTCTCAACTGTCTATGATGTGATTTATCTTTTTCTCAGAGTTTTTCAAATTTATTTAAAGGACCAAATAAAAAAAAATAATTGATACAGTGAAAAAAAACATATTACTCTCCTTAAAGTTGGTCAAAACAATAAAACTAGCTGCTTCGATCTCCACACATGCATTCACCCAAAGCCCAATAAGATTGCACCACAAAATATATATTGGTATTTGAGGATGAGAAGTTTCAAAATATAATTCTCCATAGCAGCAAAAGTCAATAGTCTGCATTTTGATACAAGTACTAGGTCAGGGCAGTCGCAAGTTCATTTTTTAAAAAAAACCTCTCCATTGATTTTGAATCAGTAATGCATTCAAATGAGTGAAAACAAGTGGACAAGGAGAATTTTCAAATCATAGCTGGAAAAGAGCTTTTACTTTTTTCAAAATTATAGTTTTCTTCAGAATACCCTGTAATAATGTATTTGTGTAAAACACACCTGGTTTAAACTACTCAAATCTGCCAACCTGTCGGCTGGCCCCTTCGCAGAGGTTCATTTACACAGAACCCAATCGGACAGGGTTAAAATGTTAACATAAATGAGTATGAGAAGTGTGTAACAGCATGATTCTAGGTAGAAACAATGACAACAGTCCACAGTTAAATGCAAACACCCGGTCACAGCAGTGGCAGCTAGATTTGAACGAAAACACACCCCCCAATTTTCAATCACCGATGCACATTTCTTAAACTCATGGAAGCAACCAAACCCAAACACTGTTTGAATACATTTTATATATTTATTGCAATGCTGAAAATCCAGCCAATGTAAACAAAGTGACATCACATTCTGGGATATGTACACCTCATTAAATTACAATGCACTAAATCTCATATAAAACTGAATGACCTATAAATAAATGTAAATTTTTGCTCTCACTATTGCATAAAGTGTGGTCTGAAAAACTCAGCTTACATATAATGTACATTGATGTTCTCACAAGCACTTGTACACCAACTACCGATACACATGCACTTTTAGGGTACAAAGTTTTTCATACAAATAAATATGGAAGCAACATGCACTATCTTCTGGACAGGTAGCCTCAGATCCAATAACACTGTAGACATTAGATCAACAACTAAAAGACTTCAAAAGAAATGTCAGGCGAGACTGGGAGCCATACTTGGCCTGTGCTAGGCTGTAGTACAATTCAACACTATCTTAGGGGGTACTTTTGTCATTATTTACCAATACTAGCACGCTCAGACAAGCAATGATTTTCACCATAATGTGGACTTGGCCTATTTCAGGGATGCCACATGTAAAAAGATACAGGCTTTAATGGGAGGTTTGATGCACAGGAACACGGATGAGGGAAGTTTGAGCATCTCTTCAGAAGGTTTTCTCACAGATATCAGCAAACTTTGAATGCAGAACACAGAAAGACAAATGACCAAGTCTAACATACAAACCTGCTTATTTTTACATCTTACTATTGCTTTGTGATATTGATAATTGAATCTATAATAATGTGCAACCAGTATATATGGCACATAATTTGTTATGGCACATTCACACGTGTCCCTTAACCACACTTTGTACACTACGGTTAAGCCCAAATCCATAGTTATCAGTGGTGATTGTGGACCTGTTTACAGGAATTAGGAAGTGAACTGGTTAATAGAGGGGTGTCCCTAATAGAGAGACTGAGGTCCTTTCAACAGGCTACTTAAAAGCTTGAAGAATTTGTTCCAAAGACAAATGCATTCTGATCACAGAGATGTTGGCAGGTACAGGTTCCACTATAATTCACCAGGACAAAATGTCACAGAGCTGATATACAACTTTATCCCATTCACACAGCAGTAGTGAAGAATGGTGGTAGTGGGCAAGGTGCATGGTATCTGGGCAAGACTGAAGTTCACTGGATCCATACAGAAAAAATTATATAAATCACCATAATCCTAAGGGGTGAAGTACATGTAGCTTCAGAAAGCTAGAAAAGCCCCCTTGGAAAGCCTGATGGTCTTTTAATGAAGACATGGCCCAGTATTATTCAGTTGACCAACTATTTGGCTAGAACAGTTCAAGTGTTGCAATTCTCCATCAAGTTCAAAGAGGTCTCAACAAGGGCAGTGTTGAAGCTGTTGATATCCTGAAAATAAAGTTCACTAAATTTGAATCTTTTTTTCCTATTAAATCTATGAAGAAATATTTGCTATTCATTGAACAAGTGGCTCTTTTTTCCTTAAAATCACTTCCAACACATATATGCCTGGTTTTCAGAATGGGTATTTTTGGAGAAATTGGTACAATCAGTGTCTTAATTGAAGACAGCTATTCTGACTAACATCCTGTTGTTAATGTTTGTATGTATGGATCTGACAGATTACATTAGATCAGTCCTCTAGCAGGTATCAAGTTGCCACTCCATAGCTTTTATGATGAAACCTAGGGTGGATTAACCCATGATATTGCTAAATCGGGAATTTACACAAAGAAAATTCACATCATAGAAATATTGGGAGAAGTAAGTGAAAAGAGGAAATATGGGATGAAGTGTCGACAACCTGAGGTCACCGTGACATTTGAGTCACTCCATGTAGGTGTAATGAGCCACAATCAGACAAATACCATGACAGAATGTAACGCTAGATGTCATTGGCTGGGTTTGACACCCATTTTTGTTCTGTGAGCTCACGCCAGGCTTCTTCTGATGGGATGGAGTGGAAGTTAAAGCTTGTTACTTTAAAAGATATGACTGGACCAATAAAATGGGATGGGGCAGGGTTTCCAAGAGGTAATGAATGCAGATGTCCCACAGACAGTAAAATCAATATTTCAATTGTCTGCAGACTCTGAGATATTTTGCATAATTTGAAGATTTTGGAATTCTATTCACCAAGTCTACTGGTAGATTACTGCCTTGCTTTATTAAAATTAAAACTATGCACTGCACATGCACAGGGTCACGTGTTAAGACTGCACGCAACCACACACACACACATTCCTAAATCTAACATACACATATGCGCCATGTGTGTTGATTTTCAGCCAGATTCTTCCCATGACTGGCTTTTGCAGAATAACAATTTTTTGCATTGCTCATATGCCCGTGTCTGTGAGTCCGATGATTTCAACCACCTGACAGATGAAGTCGGTTTCACAGAGAGGAGGGTTGTTGAACGTCTCACTGCGAAATGTCATGCCTTTATGTAAACCATCGTAGATGTAGATGGCATCACCGCCACTGAAAGAGAGAATACACATCAAAGGTAGAATGCGCCTCAAAGATAGATAGATATTCATACTCTAAAACTGTCATCAGTAACTTACATATTGCACTTTGCCGCTTAAGGTCACAAATTGTGCCTCAAGGACAAATATTTGGACCCTTAAACTTTTCACATTCTTTATGATATACCTCTTGTGGGGGCTCATTTTAAAGCTCTTGGATGTAAGAAAACTTTTCACTGTCTTAGTTTTTCCAAAATCAAAATTTTATTTTTCCCCATAGAGTTAACACAGGGATGGGGCCATTTTGAATGTCAAATATCAGTAAATCTCAAGTAATGATTTTCATTATTGATTTTGAAAGAGACTTGTCAAAAGACTCATTGGGGAAAGTTTAAGTCTTTAACGCTCGAAGCGTATACTACCTTAACTGTCATGTTCATCAATTTAGTATATTCAGAATTTCGTTATAGTTTTCATTATTGAATTTGCCTTCAAATACAATGACAGAGTCAGTGAAAATACTGGGACATCTCAGTTGTAAATACGTTTCAAGGCAGTCCAAATGTTCTAGCTAGTTACTGCCTTGAACCCTAAATTTGAATGTCAACAAATACCAGATATCTAGACAATAGAATATACAAGCCCTTTGGCATTTATATTAAAGTCCCAGAAATTATGCATGGCCCAATAATCAAAGACTTTATTCCCTCCCTTCTGCACCCCCCCCCCCCAAATGGAGCACTGTGATTGGTCAATCACTGTTTGGTAGTTTTAAGAGAGAACTAAATTACATATAAAGACATACTCACCCTCCACCAATGGCAATGCTATCAGCCTCTGCTCTCATGAATAACGAGGAAGCACGTGATATGGTTTCACCATGGATGCCGACCCATGCATATTTTTGTTCCTCGGGGACCAGTGAAAATACGAAGCACTCTCCAGTTCCAAAGTAGCTGCTATCTTTTTCTCGGCTCTGCCGCGCACGCCATCTTGTGGACAGGTAGCTGCCAAATACCTGCAATGTATCAGGGGTCATGGATAATTAAAATATGCACATAACAAAACGAAACACATATCATTTACATGAAGGGTTTAGTTAGATTTCCATTATTGCTCAAATATTTCAGTCCGATCATATTATGCCAGGGTTGTGCCATGAATATGCTTCATACCTAATAATCGTTGAGATGTTGTTTTGATACACTGGTTGCTAAAACACCTGTCAGCAAATTAAATTTGCAATATTATACCATTTCACAGATTCATCTCAATCAAAATGATAATTTAGTTGTCAATTTTCACACTTAATTGTATTTACCTTGTCATATATATCTACAACACAAAAATGTCATTGAATAAAAGAACAGGATGAATGAATGAATGAATGAATTAGTGAATGGATGGATGAAGTTTCATTGGATCACAGATGCATAAAAGTCAGTTCGGTTAAATGTCTTGCAACAAAGAAATTTTAAACTGAAAGCAATGTTACATCTACAAGTATATCATATCTGCTCAATTGGTAAAGAAAAGAAAAATCACATTTTGAAACAGGCAAATATCATGATTTGTGAAATTTACCTTGCCTGAGGTAGTTTTCACGAGAAGGATAGTGGGCTCTTCATCCTCACATCTATTGAACATGGCAGTGATGGAGCTCCCGTGTTCCTCTGTGGTGAACAGTAACACCGGCTTGCATAACGCAATTCTCTGGGGTAGCCACCGCCATATTGTCTGCAGCTGGTTGAAAAGAAAAGACACAAGCAAAGAAATGAAGATCTGGTTTTCATTTTCAAGGCAACAAGAAAAACAAAGCCCAAGAATTTTGGCCAAGGCTTCTTGCATACGCACGATCCCAATCTAATGAGACTCTGAAAAACTGAAAGACTGTAACACTGTAACAAGTTCATGGGGAAGGAGTCACACAAAACATACAGTTTAACCCTTTGAGTGCTGTAATTTTTCCCACCAAAATTTCAGTGCAACATTTTACCAAATTTTTATGAAATTTTCTGTAATTTTTTCAATAATTTTATACCAAATGGACATCACATTTCATTGGCTGCAGTTTTTCATCAAAATTTTCGCAAAAATCTGAAAAAATTTGAATGGGGTACATTTTATAAAGATGACAAAATGCACTCAAACGTTGAAAATTCACTTGTCCAAGTTGCCATCCTACCTGAGAATGATTTACGATGGATGAATTGATGTCTGGTATTTGTAGTGGTGTGATTCCGTCCTGGTCTGTTGGGGGTTTGCGGCCACCACCAGCCTTCCTAAGATTCACCTCATGTCTCTGTTGATACTTGTAGATGACGGATCTTGAAAGCCCTTTGATTTTGAATGAAGTCTTAACAGAAGTGAAATAAAAAAACAAATACATAATATCATTCAGTTTTTAATCTAAATACATGTACACTTGTATTTCCTAGCTGGTTTAAAATGTATTCATTGCAAAGAGACCTCTTTGTTTGTGACCATAAAGTGCAATGCTTTACATTTTTATTGTGTACACATCAGACCAATTTCTTTGTGCAATCAAGAAATGATGTATTTGAATTAATTTACATTTTTGACAGGTGGGTGTTGTCATAGTTGGTTACTAATGCAAGGGGAAATATTGATTATATAAATAAAACAAGATCTTATCTTTCCTTGTTAGCCAAAAAGGTCCCAAATCACTGTATACATTGGCAAGAATATAGTGAAGGAACTTCATTCGATCTCATCAGACCATCATGAACGCTCAATTTTACTTAAATGATGCTGACACATTCTGACAATTACAATAATGTGACTAATCACCTCACATACCGTACGCACTGTCCTGATCGACTCACCTTTAGTAACTTTCCAGGTGTCACTGGCATATTACTGACAAAGTTCTTCATAGCTGATGTGTGTGTATTTGATTCTGCACTGCCCTGTGGTGTGCCTGTCAAAAGTCGAGAAAGTGTTGAATGTCTTGCAAATAAAAGGTCATGCATGACCTTACAGCAATAAACATCCAGGCATTCATTGACAGGAGTCACTTGTATGGGTGAATTTTTTTAGTGCCATTTCTCCATAAGCTGACACACTGTTTTATTTTGCTGCAATGAAACACAAAATAGCGCCCTCAACAGCATCCAAGTAACCTTTCTAGAACAGTGCTATTGCTGGAGCTCTGTGATTATGGCAGGCCAGTAGCAGGTTTAGTTCTATTAGTTTATCAGCATTTCGAGTTTCCTTTTTTCCTCTCACAGGTTATTCATAGGCCATATCATGTGCAATATTAAATGAAGTTTCTATGATATAGTTTCGTGACATACATTGTAGTGTCATCTGTTTTAATGCTGTAGCTTTCACATCCCCGTATATGTTTTGAGAATCACATACACAACACATGGCAAATCTCCATTTTCACTTGACAAAAAAGTAACAACTGCAGAAATTTCCCTGAAAACAACCTACACAATATCAAAGGTACACATAGCTGTAACTTTGATATTTTCATAATTTTTTTTCTAGAAAACAAGTAAATTTTCTTCTTCTCACTAAGGTATGTTAAAATACTCAGTATTAACCTCAAAAACAGTCAATTGTATAGATATGCAACGTTATTGTTGAAAAGTTAATTCTGGTCCGTACTGAAATTCTTATCAACAATAACATCGAGCATTTCTTTGATATGTGTACTTTTGGAGTGGACATGTTGAACACTGCGCATTTCAACATCACTTTTGGGCACGGAACAAGAAACAACATCTCAATAGTCGAATTTGCTAGTTTTATCATCAACTCCACATTCTGTAACCATCGTTCCTGGATCTACCATGGTAGTTTTTACTGGAAAAAAAATACATCCTGTTGGAAGTGAAACTTTTCTGTCAGAGTATGATGTATTTCAGCAACATTTCAGAAACTGTTTAAAACAAATTTTGATGAAAATCAAGTCGTGGGCAGAACCTGCTAAACATTGAAACGGGAAGAAATTACCAAAACAATATAGTTTCATTACCTAACTTTTATCACATGGCAACATGTACAAAATGATATTGTAAATTCCCTGTAGAGTTAAATTTTCTTGTCTCATGAATGAACAAACAAAACCAAAAGGCTACTGACAAAAACAGTTATGACATTTGAAAAAATTTTTGGAATATATATCATTAGAAGAGGATGGAAAATAACGAGCAATCACTAACATATACCGGTAGTTAAGCGATAATATACATGTACCCCTTCCAAGCCCATAATGGATGAAAGCAGTTTGCTTGAGTCCATTATGGGCCGGGAGGGGGTGCATTATTGTTATTATTTCATAGTTTTGGCAATGCCAGTGTTTTTGAAGATGTAACAAACATCTGGGACCACAATGCTGGATCGAATACATTATCAGTGATAATCTGAGGGTATGACGTCACAGAATTCACTGGTATTGACAAAGCTATAATATAATAAATAATAATAGGAAGTAACAATATACCAGTAGTTATAGTTGCTGGTAGATTGATTACATGTGTGCATATCATCTAAAATTAGAAAGTATAGTAATTACAATTCAATACCATCTCTTATCAAAATGCCAGTATACTTATACCATATATGTATAAGAGGGTAGTCATCATATTCCAGATATGAAATTGCATATAATCCACTGGCACAGGGACAAACCGATTTTAAATGTGAACCATCTGTTTTGGGTAAACATTGCCCCATTTCAATTCAACCGTAATGCAAGGTGCAAGAACACTGGTATACCACAAGGCTGGTACTGTATCTGACCTGTAGTGCCGCTCTCATCTCACCTTGCATATGTTTCTTGTAGAGAATAATGATTGCTAAAGCCACTCTGTACAATATCTTGATACCTTCAACCAGGTAACAGTCCATAACCCTGACCTGTAAATGGTAATTAACAACAGAATCATAGGAATAAGTATATGTATATGATGATGCAACCACATGAAACTCAACTTGGTTAAAGAAGAGAAGGAATTTTTTATCTGCACTGCTCTTTTGATGTGTACCAGATACATCTGCATTGACAAGTTTTAATACGGAACACTTCAATTGGCATACATAAGTAACATATCATGCAGATTCCACAGTTGACTGTGTATAGATATTTTTACTTTTCTTGATCAATTGATTTTGTAATTTTTTAATGAACGACTAGGAGCACAATTAGGGCTCTGTTGTGATAATTCATGTAACATGACGCAAGAGAAATGGTCCCATTCAAAGATAATGTTTAATTATTCATTGATAATTACTAGTACATGCTATCACAATCTGAACAAATCTTGAAGTCATACATGCAAGTGTATACATGTACATGTATTCATACATACATACTGGACATACATATACATATCAGTACAAACACAGCCAGCACCAGACAGACAGACAGACATACATGTACAGTGCGCATGTACATAAATACAGGTGACGAATGCTATCCGATCCAGACGATTCCAAATGGAGGGAGATAAAAATGTGAAAGCATTGCATAATTTACTCATTGTGCTGTCATGTTGCCATGCAATCTCCCAATTACAGAAAATTTCCTGTCTTTCACAGGAACTGTAAAATTGCTGTCATGGCAACAAATTAAACGCAAAAGAACACTCAGAAGCTGGTTGAATAACGCATCACTGATTTCAATCGTTATTTATACAATTCATTTCACACTCATCATTATAAATTAAATCTGACATGGCTTCATTGAATTCAGCACTAAAATAATATCACAGAAAAATATCAAAATTCAAACGCGACCTCATGAGATGAAAAATTCCTTTGTACTCAAAGATTCCATCAACATATATACGAGGTCACTCAACAAAGCATAGAAAGTAGAGGTGAATGACATAGATGGGGTAGAAACAGCTGTTTGTCAGCGATGTAGTCACATCTCTTGAAAAAAGAGCAAAATACAGCTACACTGTCAGAGTCTGGACATAACTTGTGAAATCATTGGTGATTCATGTGGATTTCATTTCAGTGCATTTGCTGACAGACAAATCGATAAACATTAAATCCAAGTGAAATTGTTAAATATCAACCGAGTCTACATTTCTTACCAAATGTACAAAATTAATGTCATTAAATGCCAGTGAAAGTATCTCAAACATGAAAATGGTGACTGTGACACTAAGTCCCAGTGGACATAATTCATTTTATGGAACTGTGGTACTGTAACATTATACATTTTTGCCTGATGTTTCAGCAAATTCACAAAAAAACTAAATTTTTCAGACAAAATCTAAATTTTAATGCAACACACCAATGAAATGTGATGAGGAAATTGTGTCTACAGACCATCCTTACATTATGTCGTGAACTTAAAAATTTTTAAATTTTACTGAAACAGAATTATACTTGGGATGGCGAACACGGTCATAAAAATAGAAATGACTATAGGAAAACTGTGTCATTAGGAATGCATTGCACACCATTTTGTTTTACCGAATGTGAAAGGATTGTGTAGGGCTTGACCTCAATTTCCTGGCAAATCGTCTAGGGAAGGTGTTTATTTTGTGAGTTCTATCACATCACTGTAATCACCGTCAAATTCTAAGGAAGCATGAAGTTTGTCATTCTGGGAATTAAGGCAAAAGTCACACGGACTATGATTTCATTTGACTTTCTGGCATTTAGTACCAACCATTACAATCACAAGAAATCTGGTGAAAATTGCTGGCGAAATTCCCAGGACATGAATTTACATGAGGATCAGATGTACATGGTGTACCAAGCTGTACATAGTGCCTATACCTACATTTTGCTTGTTTTTTTTTCAAATGGAGATGTTATCACAGAACATACTCAGCTTTGAATAGGAATGAGATGAAACAGGAGATTAGAAAATGTAACTCAGATAAGCTTCTGTACAATATCTGAACCTGTAGGCTTTTCAGTGATAGGATCGAGTATCTAGATAACATGCTAGCAACTGTAAGAGCAATCACAAATCATTGTTCTGTGTGAAATCAGATGGAATTTTCAGTCCAATGAAATAGGCAAACACACCCAAGGGATACAAAAGTAAGCCGACAAATTTGAATAACTTTGTTTCCATGTAAACAGCATACAAACAATGTAATCTTTGTGTGTTGCTATGGAAACAAAGGTTGGCAGGTTTTTCTTTCTTGGCTACCATGGAAACTGCGGTTGACAAGACAACATCAACTTGAGGGCAATACAGGCGATGAGGCACCTACGTTGACATGTATATGTGCTCTAGCAATCGATACAGAGACATTCCCTAGGGATCCTGATTTGACCCCAGATGAACTTGACGGGGTACAACTAACTCCAATAGTCAATACTACACCGCATTACCCATGTAACCATAGAAACATTTACGGCAACAACGGAATAAAGTCAGGGAACAGAATACAGCTTGATCCCGGATTTGCAGAATGGAGAGCCCGGCAATTCATCAACATCAGGATTTGAAAAGATTTTTCTAATGGAGAACAGATCTAGACAGTCTAGCACCCTCCACTGGGAGCAAGACTTCAATCTGCAATCTGCCACTTCTAAAAATACACAACGTAAGCTCATTGTGCAGTCAGACACTTGTACAGTTAGACGCTGCGGCATGTATTTACTAGGTTATTACAATCTACTCGTCAGAGTGCAGCGGAGCATGTTGTGGAATCAAATTACCTTGATTCAAATATTTTAATACGTACAGACCGCCATCATCAATATTTTCCATTCTACATTTTGTTCAGCATCACTGAATCCATGGCATGTTTTCATAATTTGTCATGATCAATTCTTATAAACTGTCAGACATGAATTTATGAGTTGCCAGGAATGGTTTTGCAGATCTCACTTTGGCTCATTTTATTTTGTAACATTTGATTTCTTAGTCAAGAACACTTTTACACTAGGTGAGGATAAAATATTTAAATTGTGAGTTTATGCTTAGGCTGAGTTTAAAGAGATCATACTCTTTGTCCTTGACATCAGCAAAAACAATGCAATGCATTTATTCACGTAATTTTTTCGGCATCTCAATATTTTTAATTACTTTGCTTTGAGACAATCACTAGATACTATATATTTGTTTGTTTCTTAGTTTATTTATTTATTTATACTGACTACAAATTACTTCCTGTCCCTTTTTCATAATTTTAGTCATATGTAGGGACTGCAGCTCAATCAAGTTTAATATTTATTTATTTATTTATTTATTTATTTTGTACTTATTTATTTTGTACTGATTCATTTATTTTGCACTGACTGCAAATTACTTCCTGTCCTTTTTTCATAATTTTAGTCATATGTAGGGACTGCAACTCAATCAAGTTTAATATTTATTTATTTATTTATTTATTTATTTATTTATTTATTTATTTATTTATACCGAGTACTTATTATTTTGTACTGATTCATTTATTTTGTACTGACTGCAAATTACTTCCTGTCCCTTTTCATAATTTTAGTCATATGTAGGGACTGCAACTCAATCAAGTTTAATATTTATTATTTATTTATTTATTTATTTATTTATTTATTTTGTACTTATTTATTTTGTACTGATTCATTTATTTTGCACTGACTGCAAATTACTTCCTGTCCTTTTTTCATAATTTTAGTCATATGTAGGGACTGCAACTCAATCAAGTTTAATATTTATTTATTTATTTATTTATTTATTTATTTATTTATTTATTTATTTATTTTGTACTTATTTATTTTGTACTGATTCATTTATTTATACTGACTACAAATTACTTCCTGTCCCTTTTTCATAATTTTAGTCATATGTAGGGACTGCAGCTCAATCAAGTTTAATATTTATTTATTTATTTATTTATTTATTTATTTATTTATTTATTTATTTTGTACTTATTTATTTTGTACTGATTCATTTATTTTGTACTGACTGCAAATTACTTGCAATTCCTTTTTCAATATTTTTAAATGTACGTAGGGATTGCACCTCAATCAACTTTATTATGCCTGTAGTAATTTTAGTTGTGAGTACATTACAGCACTAAGAAGATTTATCTTGCGTTTTGCAGTATTATGGCAAAGATTTTGTTAAATATGCTTGTGGAAAAAAAAAGTGCAACGACATACAGGTCTAAGAGGTGATAAATCAATGTACTGAATACTATATATTTTGGAATACTTTGCAAAAAGAAGACTGTGAACCTAGAATTAGAACATTTTAAATGGATTCCTTTAAAAGTGAGAGTTTGGGATGGTTGAAGGAAATCCTTTACCAGATATAAGCAGGCAATCCACTTGCAGTAGAGCATGAATGTATGAGCAATATCATTCCTATGGGTATAAAAATTCAGGCTATGATATGAGGTGGCACAGCTGCCAGCCCTCGTGGGAGTATATATACTACTGTACAACTGAAAAGATATTGCATAGTTGAACCAAAAACAGACAAATATAGGGTACACTATACGATTCATTCCAATTGTGTGCCCCTATACCAGTCACTAATTCTATTATACGGTATACTGGTAACTTAATTATGGGACGTATGAGTACTTTTTCATGTCAAATTTAACTCAATTTCCACAAAAATTCATGTACTTTGCCTGTTTGAAATTTGTATTTTACATTTGTATGCTTATTTTGGAATAAGTTTGATCCTTTCGTATGAAGTCTTCATATGTAAGAAATTTTGCAAGGTCTCTTTGGTTGGTTAATATCATACTCAGATGTGTTGGAATTATGTTTGCTGTGCAGAGTCTTTAACACTATTGATCAAAAAAAGGACACATTTCTGGTCTAAAAATACTGAGACTTAAAGTTTCACTACATACATATCAATAATGTTCTGTTTCTTATAGAAATCTGTAAATTTACATATCTCATTTATTTACGTACATCGACAAACACACAAAGTAAAAGTTTGCCAACTTTATACGGCAAATTATATTTACTCTGTACCCACTCTTTGAAACAGAATTCATGATCAGTCAAGTTGCATCAGGTGTACTTAACGTCGATAACATTTCATGTGTCTCCCTCTATCATCTGTAGATAACGTGCCCTGAATGAATATAGTAACCTTGGTAACCATTACAAATGCCACGCATGAATGCAAACATGCATTAATATATTGTAACGTGGAATAAATATGGCATTTGATGAAAAAAATGGAGCAACTATGCCTACATGTACATGGGTCTCACCATGATGTCATATGTTCAGTACTGTACATGTGACATCATTGTCACATGTACGGTATGTAAAACTTCGCATTTCAAAACCTACCCATGATTCACAGCTTTACACATTTGCCAAAATATTTTGTTTGAAACAAACTGTAAAATGGAAATGTCATTGTAGGACAGGGTGAGTGTTTTGATTGGGTTGTCCAGTGTCAAATTTACATGTATGGTATTGCAAATGTTGTTTTCTATTATCTTAGAAAGATGTTGTGTACCAGTAATTATGTCTCCCAATCCGATCATTATAAACTATCGATATCTATCACTTTTCTACGCTCTGATATTGTTTGTATAGTTTGCTGGAAAACTGAGGAAAGGGAAAAAAAAATATGAAAAAGTGGCCGCACATATTGCATGCAATTATTAAAGAAAGAGATGTGACACATGGATATGACAACCTTAGATCCATTTCTAAGTATTGACATAAAATGTGTATGTGAAATCTGATGAAAACAAACTATTATAATGGTTCTTCTACTCCGGGATAAAAAGGACGTGATGTGTTCTACAGATTCAGTAACCCCAAAAGATCACATGACAGCCGTGCAAACGAAGCTACATGTATATGTTCAAACGCGTATGGAAATACATGTACACATACATCTATGTGGGCTTCTTTGTACCATGGTCCATTTGAATTCTGGGTTTGACCTATCAGCCTCTTCATCTCGAATTATAGGTTTGTGCAGTGTGAAGTCAGTTCACTTAAGTTATTGCAAAAATGATATAGATGTGTCGTGATATATTTTTATTTTTGCACTGAGCAAGGTGCACTCAGCAACCATAAACTTACGCATGCTGCTAAAATGGCACGTCAAGACTACAATATTTTTCACTTTTGAATAATAGCTGGTCTCACTTCAGTATGATGATAATAGTCTTCTATACAAGTGCCTTTCACAACAGTCTCTATACAAGTGCCTTTCACAACAGTCAAATAGACACAACTCTAGGGTAATGTTAAACTGTAATAGGGAAGAGTACGGACCTACATGTAGTCTTTCTCAGTCTTGCCAAAATATTTTCTATATACACAGAACTATTTATCACTAATACCAACAATTTTATAATTATAGATTATGGTATCAGAAGGCCAAGATTAATAACAAATGGTTTGCAACAATCTGTTTAAACACTTTGGGAACATTTTACTAACTCAGTCAGAGATAAAATGTGATTCTTTCAAATATTTTAGGCTGCTCAGCTTATGTGATGCACATTCCATGTTATGCTGACAACTGGTGGTTGTTAATGAACATGAATGCACATTCAAGGAGGATAATGCTGAAAATACATATTGCTATTAGTGTTTCTACCATTAACCCTTTGAGTGCCAAGGTCAATTTTTGTCATTGTTATAAAATGTAAGTCCAACAATATTTCTCAGATCTTTTGAGAAATTTTGATCAAAAACTGTAAATAATGAAAGGTGACATACATTTGTTCCAAAATTGTCAAAAAAAAATTTGAAATTCATAGAAATTGGGAAAATTTTGCACTAAAATTTTGGTGGGAAAATTCACAGCACTCAAAGGGTTAAATTTCTGTAGTGACAAGAACTGAGTCTGCACCTGGTTCAACACACAGTTACGTCTACTACTAGGCAAAAATCATCAAAGTTAACACTGTGACATGGGAGATGACTGACTCAGCAAGTCAAATATGGTTAGTGTGATGGAACAGGTAAACCTACCGTACAAGCAGGTGTTTATGTACCACATATGTAGGGTTGTAATTTATTGAACATTTCATAAATACAATTACATCGAAAGCTTTGATACATGTACCTCTATAGGCTTTATAGATGCTGCTATGATATCAGCAGCTTCTCTTAAATATTTGTCTTTCAATCATGGAAAGAAATCGCACAAAATGTAAAAGAAAAATATATTGAACTTTGTAAGTTAATTTTCTGTGTGCGTTTTTCTGCCAATATAACACTGAAAATTGAACTCAGAGATTTGTGGATGGCAGGAGTATGTTCAAGATTATAAATTAAACATGACTGTTTGTTTGATCATTGCAAAGGGAACAAAGAGTTCAAAGGTCAGTTTAATACGACATCTATGGGCAGATAATATTAATGTCAGTGAGAATGTTTTTAATTTTCCTTTAGTAAATTTCAAATAAGTGGTACGACACACTGGCCGAGACATCGTGCAGTCATAAAAAAGGATAAAAAAGGATATTACAGTTTTACAAGAATAATCACAAGATGAATATACTGTAGGCATACAGTGTATATAACGTATGATGAACGATGTGGTTCTACGATGACAATTACTCACTGGTTAATACTTGATCAACTGGTACTATACATGCGCATGTATACATATTCAACAATCAAAGCCAAACAAAATCTAAAAGACTATACTTTTGTTCATGATTAGTTTTTTAAGCATTTGTATTTTTCCACAAAGGAGAATATGAAAAAGTCTGATGTACAGTAGTACTTTTACATGATGTTGCATAGCTACAGTGTAACTCCTGCAAAGAATCGTTTGTTCAGCCCACTTTTAAATATTTTTATACAAAAAGAGATGTCACAAAAACCCCATAAAAATGATGAAAGCCTGTCAAGATTTTGCTGTACACTAGTCCATAAAATATGTCTGTCTGATACAGATAATTCATAACATACAGCTACACTGTGCATTCACTGAATCCCCTGCCTATTGACCAACTTTTAGTGCATGGTGACCTTGATGAAAATGGAATGAGACCATATACAATGCTCACTGAGTATTGAGTAAAATCACGCATAAATTATTGATTTTACAACCCAGATTTTCTGTGCAGTGAATATTTTCCACTCCAGAAGATAACTGGGAAGCCATTAACATTTGTCTTTTTTTATACATAATACATAAAGTCTGGCACACTTAGGCAGGTTTCTCTAATAAACACTCACAATATCTTTCACAATGACGAGTACATGTACTGTAATTTTTTAAATTTTGTTTCCTTTTGTTTTCTCCTTGGCTAAACCAATTTCAACTAACAGAGTAAGTTCATGCTGGTGCACACACATCTCTATTCTTATTTTGCCAAATAAGAATAGAATATCTCATTTTGACAAGTACTGACACGTTAGATCTGATATTTTAAATCATTGGCGTTTTTTTTTTTAATTTACCGGTATTGACCAGTACACGCTGATCACAACAGTAGACTTGTTTAATGTACATGTAGAATCTACTTGAAACTAAAAGACTAATATTCCAGGAAACGTACACTTTTATCTTTCAAAATCAAGACCACGACTAATAATCTGACGACACCTAGCAAATTTTGGTATTAGAAAAAACAAATAACCTGAACTTTACCAATATTTGAAATTCAAAATGGCCATTATGGGGATAAAACTTTAATTTACACAAAATAAAAGATTGTGAAAACTATCTTCTCCACAAATTCAAAATGACCCAACTCAAGCAGCGCATCAGCTAAAAATTATAAGAATTTGAGAGTCTGAGAAGTGTCCCCAAAGTGCATTCTCCTTTCAAGACTACACAAGTGAACATGACATTGCTTGCTCCTGAGAGAAAGTTTGAATTCCATTTGTTTTGTTCATGTATTTCCTACAGTTTCCATTTAATGCCTTTCACATGCCATTTTACGGAGTCTATCGTAACACTTGTAGTCACTAAATCAAATATTCTTAAATCTTGTACATTTAATTTCTGAAAGTCTTGAGAGAGATTTCAAATAAATATCTATTTTTGCTCCTTCATTTAATGACAGACGTGTGACATTGTTTGCAATCCTCCCTATTAAAAGCCAAACAGCTTGATTAGTGTATGTAATTATGCCACAGCAGAGTACTAGGTCAATTCTGTATTCACGTCAATATCTCAACACAATGTCCTGAGATGCAAATACCATCATTGACTTAGTAAACCTGCATTTTATCATCCACGTTCGATACAGCAATTTACTGTCTCTTTCCAATTTCCAATTCCAGCAATTTCTTTCCCTGGTTCAGAATTCTCATGTAACTAATATCGCAGTTAGTCACTTCAGAATCTTTTTTAATAATCATTCTCTGCATAAAAATAAATAAACTGCTGGAATTGAGGACAGTCCCTTCCAATTGCTCTCAACTTGTAGACAATCATTCCACTGAAACAAATTTTGTCATGACGACAGTGAATCTCTCTACATGTTGTATTGATGAGCATAGGTCATAAAGAGATTTGCATTGTCCCTACAGAGTTCGCGTTTACGCAAAAATCATGCGTATTTACGCATTGAAATTGACTCTCTACGCATTTTTTCATTGTTATGGGATAACGGTAAAATGTTTCCGAAAGCACTCTCCGCGACTGAGCTTAGGCGACAACCAGACGAGATGAGTGCCCGCTTGACATTAAATTTGTTGCAACATTTCTGTCAATCACTCATTTTGTGTGGAAAGTTTCGGATTCTCTGGGCTTTGTCTGAAAAATTGGCATCGTAGTTCAAAGGCACGTTATCATGTCAGCTGTGCCTATGAATTACGTCCCTAATTTTCAAGTGAGCGATAATTTCTGAACTTTTGACACAAAGTGAGTGATTGACAGAAATGTTGCAACAAATTAAATGCCAACTGTGCACTCTCATCGCATCTCACTGTCCCCAAATTTGATCAAAGCACACATGCAGCATGGCATCGAAGCAGACAACTCTCAGATTTTCTTTCAACTTTGCTCTACGAGTCCGTGAAAAAAATGATTCAGAGGGTCATTCAAAAGACACTACCGGACAACCAAACATGGAGAACACGGAGAAGCGCAGTGAAGTTGAACCCATGTCGGAATCCACGACATATTATCCCGATACAACAACAGGGGATCAGCGCCACAGTGAAGCCGTGAGCCGTGATGATGATGCACCGGTTACCAAAAATACCCTGTGCTGTTACGTTTCAGCATGTTTGAAACAATGCCCAGTTGTTCAAGTTGTTCGTTAAACTGTTTTCATTAAAATAATCTTACATCGTACAATCCGAATATGTAGTGTAGGTTTATTGAACAGCACATTGTATTTTGTAGTTTTTTTCCATCAATCGAGTGCGGAAGTGAAACTACGCATTCAAATACAGCCATTACGCAATTTTAGCAGACTAATGCGTATGCCGTACGCGAGGAGAAAAAAGCCACCGCGAACACTGCCCTATCATATGCATGGCGTGTCCACACAAAAGCCAGCACAGATGGACAATTTAAAGAATTGCAGAACGCGAACGCTTTGAAAACTCGTACATCTTTCACGACTAATCAATGTCCTTTGATAATACGATAAGGAATCTAACAAATTCATCTTTCATTGCACGTTCTCCTCGCACATATTTTATTTTTCCTGTATCAATATCAATTGGACCTCATGCTGCAAGGAAAGATATTGGGAAAGAGAGAAAATACGCCTGGTTTTTTTTCTTTCGGGAATCAGTATCTCATCATAATTTGCATTTCCTGTATTGAGAGAGAAATGCCATTTTCCTATGTGTTGAATATTTAGTCACAAGTTTCATGAGAGGATCTAACAGATATTGCACAACTCCATTTTTTTTAAATGTTCTGTTCAGGACAGAATAATTTTTTTCTGGGACTACAAAGACTGATCTTTCTGTTGTTTTTATTCGCATTCTTGTAGTTGGAAATAAGAAGTTCAAATTGCAAATACCGTTGATTTCTCACAGGCATACAAAATTGTTTTTTATTTTCCGTTTTAAATGTTGTACATATTTCCTATTACTTGCTTTCGCTTCCCACTTTCTAGGTAATAAAGTGTGCGGCTTGCAACTGGCCATTCTGCAAAATCAGAGATCAATATCTAGACACCTTTAAGGCAAGCTCCATTCCAGGGTTGGCATTCAATATATATTGTTGGGGATCAAGTTTCCATGACAACATATTTAAAATATCACAAAGAAAATACAGCAGCTGGTGTCGGTCACATCACAGGAAGAAATTTCACTAATGGCGTAAATATGAACAGACAGTTCCAAATGGTTGTTTTTATCCTGGGAATATAATAACATTGACCAGACGGCTATAAATGCCAGAACGGCCGTTTCAACCAATTACATATCTTCATTATTCACCTTCCTTAAATGATAACCAGAGGCCTCTTCATTTAATTACCAAAGCATTATTACATAATATTTGTGTTCATTAATGTCAGTTATTGGTTTATTTCTTCACTTGAAAACAGAGTGCAACCCTGACATTGATGATGTAATTAGCTGTCACAGACATTTCCCTTTATTTAAACAAGCATTGCCACTTAACCTATGCAGTGCACCAGTTTGGTTCCATCCCATTGTTTCCTGTGATGTAATTGGGCCTTTCTATTCAGAATGGGTAAAAGCTACTCACAAACGGGAGTAAATTAATAGGAGTATGAAGTCAAATGTGCAACACATATGACAAGCACTCAAGATATACAAAGAGGTACTCAAGGCACATATTTGTATCGCAAATATTGAAAGCAGATATCACACCATAATCTCCAAGCTGTAATTTTTTTACGCATTTGCCTTTTGGCACATATGTAACTACATGATTTATTCATTGCACTGTAAACTTAGCAAAATCCAACTGAAGCCTTTCATGTCAACACATCACAAAATTGTGGCATGCACGTACATGTATGAGATGAACGCCAGTGCAGGGCCTTTCACAATCTCTGACACTGCAAAAGCCTATTTTCACCTTTGATGGTTCAACATTACGCTTGAAAATCAAGGGAGCTGATCTGTTAATTGGATCAAGTGACAGGGTAAATTTATTTAAATATGCAGAATTGCCATCATAATTCCTGTGTGATTTTTCAGTTCTTAACAGATTTCTATTGCAATCAATAGAAAGTATACTTCACTGAACATTCAAGATGAGAATGAAATCGCCATGAAAATTACTGTGAAAAGAGACAAACTGCCCACACATTGCTGTAAGAGGAGTAAATTTCAACAGAAAACTACTGATAAATTTTGTTGTTTACACTTTTTAATAAAGCAGTATTACTTTCCAATGATATTACAGATTAAATAATATCAGTCAGGAAAGAGAGACTGTACAAGCAAGGTCAATGCTTGCAGTAACAGATTTCCCAGTATAACAATATTGTATAGATGGACATCATATGTTGTAAATATGTATAGGAAAAATGTCAGGTTAATTTTGTGTTTGATTGGAGTACTTCCTTGCAGTCTCATACTCCAATTTCTCTTTAAAATAACAAGTTTATCCTCGGAAATGGACTTTGTGGTGATGACTTCAAAGTCAAATTTATCTGATAAATGTACATGCAATGTTACCAGGAATACTGTCGTTCTTGACCTGTGCAGTGTCATCAGACACGTACACTCTTTATTCATTTTTTGACAGTGAACTTCAGTGTCAATTCTACCACGAGACACAAAGAAGTGCCCTGCTTTATCATACTGTAGGTTATAAAAATATACAACACCTTTTTTCTAAACATATTGCAGTCACTTCACATAGCTTATTGCCTGTCAATGGAAGATTCTCAGACAAAATATGAAGTACAGTTACTGTGCTCGATATTTGCATATCAAATATTAAAATACATGGATATCTTCTGAGCACTAATTTATGAAATATGTAAAGAGGGATGTGAAAAGTGATAGACAAAATATATGTAGCGGCCTGGGACTGAAATCTGTCAACTACTGTCTCATAGAATCTTCCATGCAAAGGTAGATACATGTATTTGAAGCAACTACAATACACATGCAAGAAAAGTATACAACCTAGTAATAAGATGATGGATTTATGCACCTCATCAACAAATGTACAATGAAATTTGTGGTAATTAGCATAAAATCAGAAGCCAATAAACAACTTACCAGGTGAAAGAACAGTAAATTTTAAATATTCACCACACCACTTGAATCGGATCATAATGAGTGAGCATTAAACAACTTAGCTGGGGACTTTCAGGTAAGAATTTACATACCTTGCATATCAAGGATTCACAGATCTGAAGCGATTATCTTACTTACCAGATGAGTGAACGGTAAATATTTAAATATCCACCACATCCAGTCGGCATAGACCTCATCATCATTATCAGATTTCCTGGAGATGTATTGATGCCCAGTCTCCTGTAACAGCAAAAACCAAACAACATCTGTCAGGTGAAAATTGAAGGCATTTGTCAGATTGAATCATTCAAATATCCGAATTCCACGCGGGCTGATGATTTGTATAGACAATTGTCGATGGAATGAGCTTTCTGTTGCAGAATATGAGTTGGTTATTTGTGAGTGAGGATGGACATATGAATTTTCTAACATTTTCTGTGATATGGCTATTTCAGAATAAATGACATGACTTTGCTGTAGCTGGAGAGCACAGATAACATAACAGAGAACCGATACAACAATCTGAAATAATAGCTTTGTTACACCAAGAGACCTACAAACAATATCATTCAATAGCTTCCTAAAATAAAATAATGTCAAACAAAATAATACGTTAAAATGTCCATTTTAATTTTAAGGGTTTTTTCAACTGATTATGATGAACCAACTTGATCCTTTCAACTTAATAAGATACATGGAGCAAACATTTTTCATCTTGTCAGAAATGACAGCGGGTAAAAAAATCTCATAAACAGTGGTAACGATGTGGTGGAATACAATTACATGTAAGTTTGATGTTAATGAACACATTCTTATTCAGAGTTCACCATTATTGGTAATTACAGCAATATAATAGTGTGCTCTTTCAGCTAAAGTGAGACACCGCAGACTCTCTGTGATGCAAGAAATGTGCAGGTATTTCACATACTGTATTAGGATAATTATAATCCCAATACCAGTACATGTAATAATAATATACCTGCAATTGTTGCATCACAGAGAGCAGCGTAACAATTTAGTCAGGAATGAAAAGAAATATAGTGAAACCATTAGTTTTTTGTTTTGATTTAGTCACTTCATTTTAACTTTCACATTTTAATATCATCATTATCATCACCATTTTGTATGCATTCAAATTTCCAGAAATTCCTACACTGACTCTGGGGGTTTGTGAGATAGAGGGAAATATGATATAGAATTTTATGAAATGCACTGTTGCTTCACAAAGACTATACTTATGCTGTTCATATCATTTGAAATCTAAGAATTTTTGATTTGCCAATCAGAGGAAGATAGCGACAAAAGATATATGGTATGGTCAAATTCCACTGTACTATCATTTAGTATATTGATACCTCGATTGAAGGTTATGTGTACTCTATGTATTTTATCAATCATGGCACAATGGGACAATATATCATTTTGGTCTGAATAATGGTGCAATTTATTTTAACCCCAATGGTCAATCATATTGAAGGACAAATACCTGTATCGTAGCTGGAAACTGGGTATGATCAGTTTACTTTTACACTGTGTCAGTGATAATTGACTCGACTTACCGTACACAAATACATGTTTTATGCACACAGATTCATGTACACACTGCATGTACATGACATATCGATCCACAGATCAATGTAGGAACGTGTAGTATTATGCAGTATGCTTTTCTGCCTAAGGGTCTATAGGTACACATGTACACATACATGATTGTATACATATCTTATCTATACACACCCAAATCATAAATCATGCACACATACACAAATTGTGTACAGGTCCATACTGTTCGGTGACTGCACTTTTACAGCAACCTCTGTTGCCTTGATTAAAGATAAATTACAATATATGGGGACCTGGGTCTGCAAAATTGCAAACTACTGAACGTATCAAAGATACGATACATCACATGTACAAACAGAAGATGGGTCCAGCACCCTGTGAGGTCACCCAGCAGCAATAAAGATATCTGTACCGCAAAATACAAACATCTGAAAGTCAGCTGATTTGACAACAGAAATATAGATATAATAAGTCCCAAGAATGTTAAAACTCTACTCCTCCAAACGAAAGATAATTTTTTTTTTCTTCATACTTACAGCATACTTCTTGGCCAGATCTTTTAGCGTCAGGATGGAAGCTTGGTACGCAGTCCTGGTTTGGGTCAGGTACCTGGGCTGTCTACTGGTCAGCAATTTGGACAGACTGCTGTAACACTCTTCTTCACCCATGTAGTGCAGCAGCAGACTGGTGATGGCAGGTAGCAAAGGGCAGTATGTAATATCCGTATGTACGTGTTCTATGATACACAGTATCTTTTTCACCAGTGACCGGCCTTCTGTGTTCAAGGCGTACGTCATGATATTGGTGTTGTCTATAAATGCTGGGATATGTGTCTGCCAACCTGGAGTGAAGAGAGCGGATTTTACGTCAAGTGTTTGACACTGTCTTGAGTCATTATCAGGGATGTAGAAAATAGCCGGCAGCCAGAAAAAAAATACCCAGCAGTCAGCTAAACTTTACCGGCTATGAAAATTATTAGTTTAAAGAAAAATTTAAGACATTTTGCACAAATTCATTGAGCTCACACATGCCTATACTTTTAGTTTTGCCACTTGTAACAAAAATTTTCTATATCTCTGAATATTATTTTGCTTCTAACCAAGTTGTACTCATTTGTCTATCTTCTTGTATTTGGCATGATTTGCATGTACATGTTTTAAGTGCATTCAATGGCTTATGGCAAAAATTGGTTATTATTACGGTAGCTGACAAACCCTATGTGCAAAAATTGACCTAAAATTACTGAATTAAATAACAGGATTTGTATGGACATGTTTATATTATGTGCATTTGTGCTAGCTGCAAATGAAACAAACTGGCATGAATATTAATATAAGTGTTATGAACAATTCAAGGAAGCAGGAAGAGATGATATTACAAAATCCATGCAATTTTATTTCCCATTATTCATTTCAGAAAAGTATTTATTCAATTTATTGTGCAGTGGCCCATGTCTGCAATTATAACAGAGATATTCTCTGAGTGTCATTAACACTGACGTACAAAATCTGACAAAAATTTCACTCACAGAATGTAATGATCTGAAAGGCAAAATGGTTTTCCTAATCAGCTTCAAGATTCCACTGCAACGAGCCAGGAGTGATGATGCAATTGCCAGCTAATAAAATTTGCTTGGAAGGAAAGCAAGACAGGATTTTTGGATGGCTGCCACATTCTGATTATTAACCGATAATCATAATTTTGCGATTCCTCGACGAAAACTGTGTCAAAGCAACCCATTATTCACATAAGCATCCCCGGCATAAGACACACATTGTATGATAACTCATGGGGATGACTCACACAGTGTTATGCATTGTCAAATGTACTTTCTCTTTTTGTCTTGCACATATCCATACGAAATTCAGTTCTTTAAAAGGCAGTCAATATTTTGACCTTTGACCTTTAATCTCACTGCAGTAACCATGGCAACTAGCATGATCTGTTAGACGGATCTGGATAAAAGCTAACCCATTGAGACAGCAGATAGCAGGCAATTTCACTGCCTACCCCTGGAGAACAATTGATTTCATTCAATGGGCAACGCTCGCGTTTTAAAAAAAAAACTCATTTCAATAGTATAAAATCAACCTGCCTTCTTAGATTTTAACCTGACCTATCTAAGGAAAGAACAATGTATATATTTTTTTTATAAATTATTGTGCTAAGTGTGTCAGGGAAATGTCTGACTTTTTAAATCTTACCAAAGGAGACCCTTGTGATTTGCTTAATAGACACTTTGGTGTAAATAGGTTGGCTGTTATATGTTTTGCATTCATTAATGATGACAATAATAGTGCTGGTATTTTAAACCCCATTCTCTTACACCCATTCACTGAATGGGAGGATACTGAATATATTTACTGCTTGAAATGGGAAGATCAATCATCATTTCCAGATTTTTTATCTCCCTCTGTCCCCTTCGGCAATATTGATTATCCAGAGTGAATTTTGTATCAAACAGACTGAATTCCATCATAGCCCCCTCTACTGTCTATGATTCTATGCACACGTATCATGGGTGTATAGCAAAAGGCCCTGGCTCCCTCAAGCATTTATATAGATTTAATATAACACTGAGTGTCACCTTTGATATCAAGGCCTCTAAAAATCAAATAAAAGATAAAACAACATGACAGGAATATAATTGATGTACATTTTTTTACACTGCTACCATGACACTCTCAGCCCCTACCCCATTTGTATTTCTATATGCAATAAAACTTCTGAAGAAAACGATATGGACAAAGCAACATTTTGTTGTAAATGGGCAAAACTTACAGCGAAAACGGAGTCAGCGTGGACTCTCTGTTGTGCGGGGCAACAAAATATACGCAGCCACAGACGTTAATTTCAGACAGAACACCCAAACTAAATGTCATCAAAGGCACACCGCCTATTCAATCAATCCCACAAATCAAACAAAAGATTCAATTTGTATTCTTATTGTTACAAAGAGTTCCCCATGACGAGTTGAGAATAAATCCAAAAATATGGTAAATTATGTACAGAAAGAGCTTGAACGGCGCGGTATCACGTTTCCTGCGTCTGCATCTACACAGACTTCCTTGGTCAATCGAGGTAGTAGCTTCAGCGAAACTGGGACAGCATCAACCGAACAAAACCGCATCAAGCAGCTCAATATAGATTGCTGCCATCGAAATGGCAGTAGTATTCGATGCCACCTTCATCAACGTACGTCTATTATAAACGTCCAGATGAAATTCCGACGACAGTGAGCACGCCGTCGACTGTTTGACTGACACCTCTACCCCTACCTACACCCACCAGCGACTACTCGTACCAGGGTCGGGTCCCGGGGTCGGGTCCGTAGTGTTTTTCCATTGATGCTATCCGCTTTTAGCGTCAGTAGTTCCTCTTAAAGACGGAAAACTCTTGCTTCAGTTTGTGAGTTGGATAAAACCATCGATAATATTAAAATTTAGATTTTTTTCAATTTTTTTGTTCAAGACATGGATATATTTGTCTTACACATCCATGACGAAATCAACACGTTCAAAAAAGTAAGTCCTGGTAATCCTAGTACGCCTTGAAAAAGATTCGATGACATTTGCTACATTGTCTGTTTGTTTTGTCTGTAAAAAACGCCAGTGGCTGCGTTTATTTTGTTGCGCGGCACAAGAGAGAGTCCACGCTGACTCTGTTTTCGCTGTAGCATTGAGAGGTTGATCTGGTTTGATATACTGACAGCAATTAAAAGGCTAGGTAGAACATCGGATAATCATGTAGAAGCATCATTCACAAAATAACAACAAATCTTTTTCACATTTTCTTTGCATTATGCATCTGTGTTCCCTATAATGACATCATTATGATTTAATCACTTCAGGACTACAGCAAAAGAAATAAGGATTGTTTATGTTTGTAGAGGAACCAATTGTTTTAGTAGACTGACAGATAACGGTATGTATATATACTAACACAGAGCAAATACAGAGATTGAAGATGAGCATCACTGTTAATAAATTCAAGAATATTTCACTTCAACAATGGATAAAGACAAAAAAAATAATAAATCTGCATAATATGCATCAGCTACGCATCATTATGTTAACCCTTTGAGTGGTTTAATTTTTCCCACCAAAATTTTACCGCTACATTTTACCAATTTTCATGAATCTTTCTACAATTGTGTTGATTATTTTGGACCAAATGGACATCATATTTTATTGCCTGCAGTTTTTTATCAAAATTTTGGCAAAAATCTCAAAAAATTTACTAAGCTATATTTTATAAAGGTCACAAAAATTGACTTTGGCTCTCAAAGGGTTAACACTCTCAGACCTAATAATAGTGTCGGTCAGCGTTGCAAATTATACAGTATACCGAGCCGTGCATGTAATACTTGGATTATAGTTGAACTTACATACAGCTGCGAAACACTGATAAAAGGTAGAACTCTCCTATGCATGACCTATACAATTTGTACTGTACAGTTTTTCGTTGTAAATCCAGCCGGGCATAGCTGGAGCTGTAGAGCGTGAATGACTCTTGACGGCTCGAGAATGTACGTACCTTGTGTGTTGTCGGCCGTTTCCACATAAACCGCCGCAGCAGCGGGGTGGCTCGTTCTGCTGCAGTACACCTCGTGCCATAGCCTCTGACGTATAGTGTGGTTGGGAGGCCACTCGCCATTCCTGATAGCATTTTTGAGTCTCTTGCCGTCAGTGACGTCTTCAGGAAGTAACACTTTGACTTTGTCGCTTCGGCTGTCAAGCTCAACGGACGGGCACAGATCACGTATTTTGCTTCGGTCAACCCACTGACTGAACGAAACTTGCTCTGTTCCGTCCGTCATTGTGGTCGGTCGTTGTGAAGTCACAGCCGAGAGAGCAAGGGAGGTACCAGCGAAAGCGATAACGCACTTCCGGAAACTCCCCCAACCAATGCTTGATGTAACGTGACGCTACGAAATCACGCTTGCCTGAAACTTTGCAGCAGACGCTCTGAGCTCTTCGGCAGACGTCGCCGCTGCCGATACACACCTTGTTTTTTGCGGAAAGGAAAGGATCATTCAGAGATACCGCATACACTGTTGGATTTCCTAAAAGGCTCATGTCCTTTCACTCTACCTCACTTCTCGGAACTTCATGGAAAATGCGCACATTCCATCACTGTGTCATCGCTACTACCAGAAAGGCCGGCAAACCGATTTCGACGGCATATCATTGAGCTGTCGCCATTATTTTGTTCGTTGTTTCATTGCTCCAATGATTCGGGCTTGCGCAGGCGGCCATAGCGTGCGGCTCGCGGATCGTATGAATGTGATTTTTGCCTTTTTTTACCACATGTCAACTATAAAAGGCGCCGTTAAATAAAATCATGATCAGGGCAAACAAATTAAGAAACATTTGCCAAAATTACTGTAAGATTTATGTATCTGAGCTCTGTTCATTTAGCCTATCTCTACATTCCCGGGAAGCTTGTTCGGCTTAGGGCTAAAGTAGTTTTTTTTTTGTTTTTTACTTTTTGAAGTGACATCTTTTAGTTAGAGATAAGTGAAAACGCCTAAAATGCGTAATTATTCGACTTTAAACGATCTTGAATAAGAATACACACATTCCTGATTTGGATCTTGTTTTGTAGTGAGAGGGACTGTCGTTAAACCCCGGGGGGGGGGCTCCAATAGAAAAGGTATACGGCTATGTGCCGCCCGAAGGAGTCACTTTTTCACGAAAAAATCCCTAAACATGGGTCGATTTTTCATCCGAGAAACCCCTGAACAGTGGTCTATAACAAAGCAAATGTACCCTGCTTCAAGAAAACCTTCACATCTAAAGGTGAAAACACACAAAATTTTGTCAAAGAAATCCCTAACAATTGGTCGTGTTTTTGGAATATGGAATGGGTAGATGTTTTCAACTCGGGCGACACACCCCCATATGAAATATCAAAAGTAACCCCTATGGGGGTTAAACCGAGCAACCCTCTTTCAAATTCACAGATATACTGCCGACCTTAGGTGTGGACTATTAGATTTATGGAGGGGTGGTGGGTGTTGCGATAAGCACTTTTTATTTTATTGAGTATGGAAGAGAACGATTTAATGTTTCCTGGAAGAATATAGCAATATTGTAACACTTCATATTGTGATAATGATGATACTGTTAGCGAAACAAACGCTTTAGATGATCAGACCTTTGAATAAACAATATAATTAAGGTTTTTTTGTCGATGGGTATACCACAGGTTTAAATCGAACGTGATAAACTGCAGTTCGAATCAAACGGATTAAATTTGTGTTCATATTTTTCAACGCTTTCTGGAAAACAATTGCGGGTTTCCTTTGAGTTCATACACATTTACATGAAAGTCTGTGCATCGAAAGGTTACGCGTATTGTACATAAGCTTAAAGCTTACAAAATGTCCCAAATAAGCTTACACACACATACATACATACATACATACATACATACATACATACATACATACATACATACATACATACATACATACATACATACATACATACATACATACATACATACATACATACATACATACATACATACATACATACATACATACGCACAGGCAGACAGACAGACGCACGCACAGGCAGACAGACAGACAGACAGACAGACAGACAGACAGACGGACATTAATCTTACTTGCAAAAGGACACGACTATTTGCATTGAATATTGGGGAAAATACAGTCATTACTATGAAAAGTTCGCTGCAATGTCATTTATTTTATATGAACATGGTTTATGAAGTGTACAAAGGAATATCACAAGATTTATCTGACTTTTCCAGCTGTGTATTTATCTTTAATTGAGCCCTCGTTCAAAAGTGAAACAAACTTTCATATGTAAGCTCAGCTCAAGAGGTCTATGCTCATACCAAAAGAGTATACATTTTTCTCCTACACGAGACAAGAGCTATACGAACAACCGAAAGAAACTGGTCATTTATTCCGTTGAAATGATCTATATGATTGACAGCTTTACTGAAGGAGCAAGCATGCGGGTAAGAATAAACAAAAGAAAAGCTAACACTAAAACTAAGAAGTTGAGGGCTTTTGGAATCTGGATGAAAAATGTACAACATGTACTATCAACGTGACGTTTCACGGATCCGTATCCAAACAAAACTATAGACAAGTATAGGAAAAGCAAACACCATGCCTCTACCTAAAGGTCAATGAAAGACTAACAGATGTTCAACTCTGAGATTGAAGTGCTATTACCTTTCATTAGATATATTTTCCATTATTTTGACAAATTCATGTACTGCACCCCTGATGGTGTCCTGGCCTTGTGATGCACTTAACAACACAGCTTGTATTCGTGTACTATACTGCCCAGTGTGAATGTTGACGACTGAATTTTAGTCCGCGGCCGGAATATACTTCAATTTTCAACGATTACATTACACGTTATGGACAGTGCACTCCGTTGGCAAGGCTAAGAATTTGGAAGCATGCGGAAATGCATCTGTATCACCTTAAAAACATGGAAAATATAACCAAAACTTAGAGCTATTGCCCCCCCCCCCCCCGCCTCTCATTTAAAAAATCATACACGATAACTCACTTGAAAGACGAACCAACAAATCCCGGACTTTGGATCATAAGCTTACTGGTTTTAGAGTCCATCTTTTTTCGCATTGGCGATGATGATAAAATATTTGGCACGTGCGCTTAAAATGCACCAATTTCATTTGTATCGAACGGAAAGGCTTTGCAAACGCGAAACAAATTTTATCATCAATGGACAGTGGGTCTTCTACTGACCATGCTTTTAAACCGGTAAACATTGCATTTTGGCATAGTCACGTGCACAGAAGTTTCTAGAAAAGCCATGTTGCGTTATCACGTGAAACAAACGTGATGACCATGTTTGAAGGGTCACAACTAGCCCGTGTAACGACTACACTTACGGTGTTATACCTAATGTTAACAAAGCCTTACATTAGGTTGAATTGTACCTGGCATATTTATGTATTTAAATACCTTTAAATTATAAATACAAATCGATATTATACAGACATTAAGGTAAAATGCGCCTCGACAGATATCAGGATTCTCAAATTTTCATAATTCGTTTCTGATCTACCACTTACTTGGGCTCATTTTAAAGCTGTTGGAGTAAGAACAATATTCACAATATTAGTTTTTCGAAAGTCGAAAATTTTGCTTTACTCCTTAGCGTTTACGCAGAGACGGTGGCCATTTTGATTGTAAAATATCGGTAAATTTTAGGTGATTTGTTTTGTAGTTCCAAACTTTGCACGGTGGCCCCCTGAATTTTATTCTTGATTTGGTAAGAGAATGGTAGAGAGTTTCATTGCGGAAAGTCTAAGCATGATATTAAGTCTTTCAATTTCGAGGCGCATACTACCTTAAGCGACAAATGTGTTCCTCAAATGAAAGGAGAAATGTTCGGGACAAATGCGTTTTTGTGTCTGAAAATCTTCTGTCGGATGTCAGTTTTCGTATTTTATCGTCAGTAGAGCACCTCCAATGACAACCAGCGGTATGGAAACCCAGGCGAGGATGATGGAATAACCAAACTTGAAGGCTGCTGTGTCTGACATACGAGAATACTGCTCGACCTCTGCCCCGTACCAGAGAGTTGCGGTCAGAACGGATCCGACTGTGGCAGAAATAGAAGCGACAAAAATAGACTGAGAACGAGAATGTATGCCGTGTGGGCACGCGTGAGCGTCAATCACAGGAGACTGCAGCTGCCCAAGACAGTGATTGTAGACACTGAACACGAGTGGAAACAAGACACTTACTTTATATTCTATAAGAAATACTGTTCTTAATTATACCATGGATGTAAACTGAGGAAAGATAGCCAAGAATTGGTTGGGAACGAATTTAAAGTGGATCATACATGGGTTGAATGATGGACGGATGGACGAGCCAGATAATAAGTTACGCGTTGAACTCATAATTGACTGCACCGAAATTCATAATTGCTGTCGTTCGAAACTATCGAATTCGAAGTTTTCAAGGAGTTTGTCTGGGCTGAAGAATCCGAAGTTAAATCCAGAGAAGTATTGATTACGTGTTTTAATAATTCAAACGGATTATTTTTCCACTTGCTAAGACTTAAAGGCTGAAAACAAACTGGGTAAAATTGTTATCATATCCAATGTACCCTGTCTTTCCCTTCCACTCTATTTTTATTGAACATTTGATGGGATGCAAGGACAGGAACATAGCAAAAAGATAGCGACTGCAAAGAATCCTCTAAATCTGCTCAGATGTGTCCCTTTTTTCATAAAATACCTTCACATTTTCACAACGGTAACTAGTGGTCCTTCTAAGGAAGTTGAACTTTAGTAGAAACCGTATGGCCGTCTTGGAGAATAAAACATTACGGTATCGATATTTTGTCATCTAAGCTTTAATAAATAAGACAAAAGATACCTTCATACATGTACAGCGAGAAATAGTAACCACATTTCCTTGAAAATTCATTTCCAGGTGGGAAATTAACTGCTCTTGACAAGCTCATATTTTAAACGAAAGTTAGTCATTTATTTCACCACTAGATGGCACTGTCATAATCTGTTAAACTGGTCTACCGATAGTTTGCCATTAGCAATGCATTGACTCAAATTTTGGACAGTAATAAATTTCTGCAGTAGTCCATGATTACTTTAATTCAAACTTTGGGGTGCCAAGATGCCACCTACGTTGTTTCCAGCCCCGGAGCACTATAGGAGATAAATTCACCCCGAAGGAAGGTCTACACACTGCGGAGAAGTAATTTTACTTAGGGAATTTACCGTGGTCGACATTCCGATCGTATTTCTGACATGACGGAGTACAGCTTTGGAACTTACCAGTGAGACAGAGTGTAAGTCCGGCCATCTGGACCCAGACAGGGTCTGCTTTGCGTGCATAAGCCACAAATGCAAGGATCAGATTAGCTATTCCAACGATGCAGGCGATAATCATACAAGCACGCGACAGGTGAATGTAACCTAAGAAGATGGTGAAAGAAATATGGTTTGCAAATTCGGCCACGAGTAGGGTGTGATTTAAACCAGGCCTCGACAAAATATGGCATATTCTTAGGCGTTGTATAAATCATAGCTCCGATCGTTAACGAAAGAGACTTAAACATAGTGAAGTTTTCGACCACAGCATCGCCATGGAAATTGTGCAAAAATTTGCGGGCTACAGATCTACAGGACACTTAAGTTCATTATTGAATATCAATGGTCTTCATCGTATAGTATGCGTAACATTCTTGTTCATAAACGATGTGTTTCTTCAACGATATTTGGTTGAAGCGAATACAAACACAGTAAAAATAAGTGAAACGAAGACCAGATTATGACACAGAGAAAGAATTTTTTTAACTTTTGATCTCGTCCCTAGTATTTTTTTACACTTCTTGGCCCTACGGGACGCATGGTACCTAGCGCAGATGACCGTGGCCGTTCCGATGAAAATAACAGACGGCAGTTATCGTTACGAAACTATATTATTTTCTCAGATTGGATATGCAATCAAGAGAGCTTGAAAATAATCACAGGAGAATAAAGACCAGCCTTGAGACATCACACGAGACTAAGAACGACAAGAACATTTTGATGATTGTAACAAAGTCTCTGGTATAAACATTTCGTGTGGATCTCAACGACCTACATGTTTACATGTTTGTATTCCTGTGTGACCTTTTCAGCAACCTCTCGCGACAAAGGTCAATCATAAAACAGCAAGGGCTGGTATCATCTCACAAACCACAAACCCACAGTGCGGTTTCTGGATTTGCCTTCAAATGAATCAATGATATTCCTAGTACTTTTATTCGTTGAGTTGTATTAGACTGAGCAGAGTTGGTCACCATCTATTAAAGTTGTATTAAAATGAATCAAATAAAGTTTTGGAGGATAAACTTTATGACGAGGTTCAGTTGGAAAGAAATTAAAACGACAGGCGCAGGCGCAAAAATAAAGTCTAGAAAATATTTCAGAATATTCATGACGGTCTTAACTTATTCGTTGACTGATATAGTATTGATACAACTGTGCTGTATTTTCTTTTATCCTTTCGAGTATTTTCTGAAATCACTAGATTCTAATTACCTTTCAATCCTTTCATACCAAGCGTTACTGATTCTTCAACTCCATCCTCGACGTATTCAGTGTAGATCTTCCAGAGGCCCTCTGAGGTAACTACGTGCAGATTCTCCGCGGAGAAAAAGACGGTTCTCTCATACCAGTGGTTGGTTGCGGTGCTCACCACGTAGAATATCACGCCGATAAGGGACAGCAGATAACCGATAACGGGTAGAAACCAAACCATCCCTGCGCAAAGTCGTCACCCCAAGTCAACGAAAGGATAAAAAGTCAAAATTTGGTTCTTGTCTCGTCGGGCTTCAGCAAACGATGGTGAGGATAAATGGTTGCCTTTTTGCGTCGTCGCACTCGCATGAACCCAAGCCTGTACGTCCTTTATTGGGTTGGCGCTCGCTTGGCACATACTATCACATATATAGATCTTGGCTCATTAATGTCAACTATGTAACATAATATTTCGCATCGTTAGCGAGGTCCGTGCTTCGGAATGTTGTGAAGACGTTGTTGATGTCTTCATACGGGTACTTTACAGCATTGCTGCCTTCAGTGTTCTATACCGTCTGCCGTTAACTTTTGTTATCGTAATCGTTGAGATATAGTTCCGGTAGTTCCGGTGTGAATTCTTTTCCGAATAAAATAAAATTAGTCCGTCTGAAAACATTTCTACACTTTACAAAATGTCAGTAGTTGCATCGAATTCAAGAAAGTTTTAGACGATATTTTGTTCTCTGTATCCAAAAGGGAACTGGTATTTTATTTGCAGTTCCCTATCATGGGGAACAGTGGTGTCCGTGGCTAACGCATATTGAGTTTTTGACTTAGAATACTTTCTTTGAAATAAACAGGAAATAAATTATATGACGGAGGAAGCATATTTGTATATCGATTCTAAAGCGTTTAGCATGTTCTCCCGCCACTTTCGTGACTTCGTTTCGACTGCCAAAATGGTATCAGAAACCGTTAGATACCAAACTGTCCTATATTAATCAATAACACATACACTGCCTTGGATGTAGCCGAATACATGTAACATTCTCCTACTGTGGGGTATGGGACCGTGTCATCCCAGTGTTCCTTGAATTTGCCATTTGAGATAGAGTGTTGCCGGCTATTTTAACGGTTAAAGACTTCAGCTGGGAAATTAACTCGCTGAGAGGTACCACTAGGATACAACTACACAGTGACGCCGCAAGTTGAAGTGGATGTTGTTTATTGCAAACGCTGTCAGCTTGACCGACCAGAAAGTCATCACCTTACATCACAAAGTCGTGCCGAGGCCAGGGGAAGCCTAGACCGACAAAAGTCTAAGCCTCCCACAAAGTCTTGAATCTAAAGTCTAGTCTAAAAGCCTCCTCCAAAAGTCTCCAATCTGATATACTCCGAAAATCGGAAACTCTGCAAATCTGAAGATCTGAAAATCTACCTATACACATGAAAACTTCACATTAAATAGACAATTTTGCAAGGCGTAACCTGAACATGTAAAATACATCACAGGAAGTTACTGTACATTGGCTAAAAAGTATGACAAGTACAATGATTGGATAAGAAATAAATCCCAAATACTTGATTGGAAGAATGTTTTTAAAATATTCAGAATTATTCTGCTGAGTTGGCATCTCAACCAACGCTTTTTAATATTTATAATGTTCTTTTGACAAATGCCGACTTCTAAAAATAATAGTTACTAACGTTCCATGGTCAAGACTTGTGGAGCCAGAATTTGATTATGTATGTATGAGCCATTGTTTCATGCCGAAGTCAATTAAATGATGACCACCGCGATGTAGCCATATCGGTGTCATACTTCATTGTTTTAGCTTAATTGTCCATTCGAGTACCAGTATCAATGTCAATGTCAGTAAACATCTTTTGTTCGTATTCATCTGACCGGTAGTGGCATTGTTCGTTAATTAACACATTGGCAATGATACTTGAGGTAATAAAAGAACTACCAGTAATAATACGCCAGTAAACAAAAGAAAAGACCCTCCACGTTGTACCGTGTTACATTGTTTATCCTAGTGAACGTTCGTTATGAGTTCAACAAAATTGTACTTATTCCTGTAATACTTTTACTTTAAAAATTACAATCGTAACAAGAGTTTCGGTAGTACTTGTCTACTAAACTAAGTTAATTATAATTAATATGCACATGTTTTCCACGTGGCAAATCACCGCAAAAATCTACTAAATTTAAGTTGTGGTCCATATGCAACGTTTGTCGCCAAAGATAAGTACAATTGTTCTAATTGTAGTACTATTGAACAATACATCCTACCAAAACTCCTCCAAAGTGAACAGTGTATCGCATGTCCTAAAGTGTTCTGGTGGAGTCGTTGATTCATGTTCTAAGTTTCCAAAACAAAATGAAAAAGGCATTTCACTTTTTAATTTCGGTTATGTAATATTAAATTTGTCGCTAAAGATCGGTACAGTTGTTCAACAAGAGTGTAGAAAGTAATGCTTCCTACTTAAAATCGTCAAAAAGGCGAACGGTATATTATACGCCAGTAAATGAAGTGCCCTGGTGGGAAATGGTGGCGATTATATCACTCAGTTGACTCTGGCGTTATTTCACAGCAGCATGTGGTCCATATTAAAATGCAGATCTTCAAGTTGCGAGTCTGGAATTTCCACTGATTTCCTAAAAATTCTTTTTAACTGCTTTCTTTTCTCCAAATCTGGAATATTATGTTTCTAAGCAGCAGCTGTCGCTTCGGTAGAGTCAATGTACGTGACTACAATTTTGCTTTTCCGGCCCCACTTTAGCTCCCGTGTGTACAGACGTACAGGGTGACTATGTCGTACTGCTGTCTTGAGGGACGTTCTCTGTACACGATTGTTCAAATACTGCTGATGCGATTCAACTAAAATTTTGGCTTACATGCCACCAGTGTGCGCAGTCGCAGTGCATACAGAATGGAAAATATCAATTTTTTTATTTGCAAGTTAAGTCTTTGGACATTTTCGGATATCTTGCCCGTGACTGTACGGAATATGATGCAATTTGGCTTGTAAGTTGCAAGTAATAACATCATTGAGGCTTCGTAAATGATCATGAAATTTGCATATTTTGACTTTTCAGGATTTTACCCATAATTTTGGAAAGAACGTATGCTCTGAAACCGTTTGTCTGAAAGTTTTCACATTTGGTCCAATGGGGCATTCATATGACTCAAAATAAGTCCAAATTATGGTGACATTTGCATACTTGTGTCGCAACTGTCTCTACCTTCACTCTGGGTTTTACTGGAGAATAGCCGGCCTCAAGCCGTCTGTTGCGAAGAAGCACGAATAGAACTAATTTCGGATAATTGAATGGAAAATATATGCCGATTTAGTCTGCAAATGTAAGCTCATCTGCTTTTCTTTTTACGTTGCACACTTGTGTTTATGAGTAATTTGTAATATTGCAACGATCAGCTACCGAGAACGAACACTTTTGAGAAATTTGAAAAACATGATCATCCAATTATCCCAAATTAGTTCCAATCGTGTTAAGAGTTACCAGATATCTAAGGTACCACGAGACCGTAATGCTTATGTAATTGAAGACGAACACGCCGGTAGAATTGAGATTGATGGCTTTATTTACAGCACGGCAGCTCAGCCCGAGTTACAACTTAACATGATTTTATTTTCAAACCAAATTTGGTTTATGTAAATGTGCTGACGGACAGAAAACTCTTGGAAAACTCAGGATATTTTTAGATCGGTTTATTACACATTCGCAGCTATTGGGGTTAAAGCTCTCTGATAATCGTCTCTTCTCTGAATGAATTTCATATCTCATTTATTACAATTCAAGTTTACTCTCTTACGTAATAACACGATTGGAACTAATTTGGGATAATTGGATGATCATATTTTTCAAATTTCTCAAGTGTTCGGTTCTCGATAGCTGATCGTTGCAATATTACAAATTACTCATAAAAACAAGTGTGTAACGTAAAAAGAAAAGCAGATGAGCTTACATTTGCAGATTAAATCGACATTAATTTACCATCCAATTATCTTAAATTAGTTCCAATCGTGTTTAATCTACCTTTACTCTATAGGTAATAGACATTGTATTCTAATGACACACCATCTCGTGATACAATGCATTGCTGCCTCTCCATGATTTGTTGACTCTGCAAACTAATATTCATTGTCGGTACTTTTATTGCTACCTGGGCATATCGTCTCGTTGAAACGTCACCAGATTAACATGGTCAACATTTTCTAAACTTAAAAGCTTTCGAGAGCTTTCGAATTTGGTTTGTTGGTTTGTAGGAATAGTCCCACACAGATATCGACTGATTTTTAATTTGCACACATATTTAGGGGAGCACTCATTTTCTCTCTTTTTTTTCTTTTTTTAAACATCGATTCCTGCTGCTGACGCATTTGTCAAATAGTCACATGTAGTCAAATTCATTTTCTCAGATGCTTGTGATGGTTTCATTCAGATATTTAAAATGGTGACAACATTTGTATACGAGAGATTTAGTGTTGTCAAAATCTGGAGCCGAAGCAGTTCACATCTGGTCTACAAGAGACAATATGTTCTGTGACGTCTGCGCTCCTCAAACCCGAATGGTCCTGTTGTGGTTCTAATTAACAGAATATTTCATAATCAATGTCAACCAATGAGACTGATACAGTAACTGCTGATTTTTCATTGCTCAACAATTGACCACTTTACTTACATAGGTGACAAATTGTATTCGATGATGTCATGTATATTCAAGGAAAACCACAATTAGCTTCACAAGAGGTGTTGGCTTGAGATGTCATGGTGATCGATCATATTCCAAGCCGTCAAAATACACAGAACAGAATTGAAGAGTTTATTACAGTAACTGTCCAAGGGTACGATTTTCAGAATATAATCAGTCGACCAGATGATCTAGTTTGCTATGATATCGATATCAATGCAACTTTATTGAAAGCATCACAAAACAAACTTTTATCTTGTAAAGATTAACAGAAAAGAAAGCTACTGTAACGAGTAAATTTGAAAACTGATTTAATCAGGTCATTAAATAGATCACAAAATTGAAATCATTAAAGAAAATGGTTGATTTGCACTTGAGTATATATATATATGTTTATACCTTTTTCCTGACCCCTCTGCATGCTAAAGAGGGTTTACATTTGAAATATTATACGCAAGACAGCAATTGTGAGTTTACTATCGAGGGTTGGTAAGATAGGGTTTGTTACAGTCCAGGGGGACTGTTGTTATACTTTAGATGTCTTATATCTTCACCAGTGTTCGAGAGGGTGATATCTTACTTCCGCTTTTCTTTGCTGTGAACAGAGATTCCTTTTCATGAACAAAATAAATCGAACATAATCTAGAAGGTATGGGCACCAATTATAGTTTCCATACAAACGACGACATGTTGATCACTTTCGGTTATCGATTTTCCAGTGGCTATATGTTAGAGTCTGGGAAAGTCTAACAAACACTCGTTTGGCCAATGTTCTTTCCTGTTCTATATTTCTAGTGCCCTACATGTCTAAATCAACCCTGATCGGCTATAAAACATATTTGAGTTGTTTGTATCTAACTATTTGCGAGATGATGCAAGTGATATTTTACAGCAAACAAGGTAATTTTACTCCGATGCAAATGCTCTATTTTGTGAATTTTATAACGGCTATCATTCTGTTAAAATAAACCTCTCCCTCACACACACTATTCTGTCATTATTGGTCTCACTTGTAGAGTGTTTTCACATATCTATGTGGATAAATGGCACTCATGTTGAAATATTACAACACATACAGAATATTAAAGTGTTGATGGGAAACTAAGTATTCCCGATACTGTTTGGACAAAACAATATTATGGTTTTCGAAGTAATTTTAGAATATGTTCATGGTGAGCAGCGCATTTCCAAATAAAGTATACAATAAATCTATGTATCTCATTGTCGAAATGCTGCATTATATTTCAATGATTCTGAAAGGTGGAATATTTACGTCCAAGCGACACAGATATTGCATGCAGATCTCACGTGCTGATATTATTCTTCTTCATATGTATTTCAAGTATATATCAAATTCTATCACCTAATTAAACGTTTTACTAATTGTTACAAAGGTACATTAATATGTTATTGGCACAAAAGGGCGGCTAGACTGTAGCTTTGAGGGAAAAACTTGGGGGAAAAGGCATTCTAAGATTATTTTTATTTCTGACAGCTGTAGTGTGCCACTATTTACTTTACCTATACTTGACTAAGAGGCACTAATCTTTCAGACAATTAGTAAAAGGAACAAAGTCGCTCTTTTCTGACCTTCTTTGGCGAAATAAAGAAAACAGTGTACAGAATGACGACAGTGCATAACTGAAAAAGTGTCAAGAATTACCCCTTTGTTGAATGCAGACAGATGATTTCATTTGTGAACTATAGACAAAATGGATTTTTCCTATTCCAACTTGCTTTCCTATGACAAATAAAAGTTGAAGCAATGTAACAGAAAGCTTCTACCCTTATCTGTATGAAAAGCACCGCCTCACCACAAAAAACCTGCATATAGTCCAATTTTTTATTTTACAGTGTATGTTCAACCATGCACGTCCAGAGTTGTACATTTGAAATTTTGAACTTGATCTTTTGATACAGACCGTAAATTGTTTCAATGAAAGTTTAATCTTGGCTGGCTGCAAGCAGAGTTGAGGTAGCGCCCAGTTAACCAGTATTTAAGCGTATTTCAAGAAATCAAGCAGGACAAACTACTTTTCATATCTAACAAAATTTGTGAAAAGGTCAAAAAAGAGTATCTTTATCCCTTTAATTCTATTATACAGTTTACCTTGAGAGAGTTTCCTATTGATTGGCAAACTCCCTTTGAAAATCAGAAACATACCTACAGAGACAATAACTCACTTTTTGTACTACGATGCTTCTACTGCGGTAAATACCAAATAATTTATACTTGATAATGTATAAATCACATATGAACATTAGTTCTAACTTATAAGCATTATATCATGGACATAATACACGACCTTCACACTTTTGTATGACTTGGACTTTAGATCCTTGTATCCAAGTGTCGATGGATTGACAAACAGTTGCTACAACTGCTAAATTTTACATATTCCACGGATGAGATGGGTTATATTTTTTCTTGGCCTGTAGCAAGCTCTTTTACTAAATAATGAGCACTGGTAATATTGTTTCTGTACCTAATCAAATAAATCTATTTGATAAGATCTGATTCATACCCAAATTGCTGGGAAAAAACTCAATTCTACACAGTACCATATGAATGTAAAACGATGACAAAAAGACAAACACTTTGTAATTCTAATATCTTCAAAGTAAAGCAATATATTTCCCATTAAATGGTATTGATGATAAGTCAAAATGATTTAGAGCGCTTGTCATTTGAGTTTGCAGTTTCATTGTTTGGCACACACGGATTTCTGTACAATTGTTTTACTCTGACATGCAACATAAAAGGATGTGAACACGTTCTCTTATTATGCTGAATGTTTCAAAATAAAAACACTGTAGCACAGCTTTTACCTCTCGAAAAAGTGACGGTTACAGTATTTTTTCTGATCGATACACATGATTGGCTCAAAATCCATGGTCAGCCCATGGAGGTAACCCTGCGTACGATACTGTTTGTTCCCAGTGTTATACGGCTTCCCACCTCAGGGAGGTCATACAACGCTGGGAACACACAGCATCATGCGCAGCTAGCAATGGAGGCAGCTCACAGAGTACATGTGCTACCTAGATGGTCAACTACACCGAAAGGTTCGACCATTTTAACAACAAGGGGCGTTACTTGTACTGATAAGTCATTCTTTATTGGGAATATCGAAAATAAATGCAAAATTGGAGCTAGTCTTTATGGAAATGACCAAAATTTCATGTGTATTGAACCAAGAAACGTATAGCTCAAGACGTTCTTCAAATTCGTAAGATGTGACTTGCGGCTCATTAGTCTTGATGGCTTCTCATGAACTCAACATTAACATCTAGTGATACTCATTGTACATATGCATGGGTTGACCGGGACTGTGAAGTTTTGAATTGGGGAAAAATCACTTGTTCGGGCAGTAAAAGTTCTGCTACAGTGTATTTACTTTGTACGATCAGAGGACATGCAGCAATCAACACATCCTTTGATGTTATGACTTTTGTTAGAGTAGAACAACTTGTAATTCACAGTCAAGAAATCTGTGTGTGCTAAACAGTGAAACTCCAAACTCAAATGACCAGCACTGTAAAAATGCAATCTCAGAGCTGATTTTCAGGATGAATTATTTGCATCTTGAGTATATTATCATGGTAAGTAGTTTGTTCACACTATGGAATCCAATCTTTCACACACATTTGCTGATTTACGGGAATCATTGACTGAAATTCACACATGAGGATGTTCATCTATCTAATCCTAGAGCACATAGTGATGGAAATGTCTCTGCATCAAAATTCTATAAAACATAACATGGCCTATATGCAACATAAAGTGGCCATTCTTTGAACAATACCAATGAAGAAAAAATAATTTCAAACGCTTGTTTCACTGGTTAGTAGCATGTCACAGGATTTACAACGGTGAGCATACTTTATATTGATAAACGTACAACGTGGACATTCTCTGGTGCTTTTTGTCTCTTTTGAGCCTTCTGCACTATCGAAATCTTTACTCTTGCCACAAGTCTCACAGACATTTGAAACAGTGTCATTGACAACAGTGCAGTGCGGGCATTCCCAGGTGCCAAGCTTCCTCTCTGAACCAGATTTGACAAGCTCTTTGTTGGGGTTCACTCTCTCAGATTGTTTCTGTGATTTTCCTTCGTCCCGAGCATCCTTTGAAGTGTGACTGGACATGCCGCTGTCTTCATGCAAGGTTAGCCGTGGCGTTGAGCAGTTTCTACATGTTGCATCTGTTTTCATGTTGTAGTGGGCACACTTTATGCATGTCCATTGGTTTATGCTGGACAGAGTTGACAATGGTCTTGCTCTGCTGCTAGTACCGCCAACTCCAGTACTTGAGGCTGATGAACCTGAAGCTATCTTCACCTCACTTTTACGTGTTTTCCCAGACTGTTGCGAGTTGTCAGAAATCTTGCTATCATGTTTCAAATTTTTAGATTTATTGGCAGAATATTCCGCTTTACTGAGCGAGGCAATACCTGATGACCCAGTCAGGCTTTCTTTATTTGATGGATTTGACAAATTGCTCTGAGTTGCTTTCCCTTTAATCCTATCAGACTTAGCAGGTATGGCCTGCAAATTTTCATATGGCGTGTAAACCCCTTCAGTAGGTGATTTCTTACTAGGTCTCACTACATCTGTAAAGCTATCTCTAACCCTAGATGGTGGGGCAGTAGGTGAGACATGCAGACTAGTGTAGCCAGAGGAAGCACCAGATGGTAGCCGACTGACTTGTCTTAACTCAGGCAACACTGGGTTATTGATGGTGTAATCTCGAGTACCTGACTGCCAAGAATGATGCTGAGAATCAGTTAGATACTTGAACGATGAATCCTTCCTGTCTGGGGGCCGAGGTGCCGCCGACGGATGCAATCTGCCCGATCTCTCATTTTTGTCTGTCGTATGGTGTGGGAACAATACCATCATACTCGCTTCAATATGCTCATCCTGTGTTAGTGCACTCTTTCCAGCAGTGGGACCTGGGCTGTATAAATCATGCTCATCATCATCATTCTCTGAATATATCATCACATTGCTTTTCTCCACAGCATCTGCACGTAAATTACTGTCTCCAAATGGAGGATGATGCATGTGCAATCCTGCTAACCACGTAAAACAATCATCAACTGTACCTCTACAGCTGATCCGTGCCTCCAACGCCAGCTGCGCTGGATTACCGAACTGGTACACCTTTACCTTATCACACAACTCTTTCATAATTTTACACTCTTCAGAAGCAGTTAACAAATCCACCGCTAAGACTACCAAGTCATCAGTTATTAACCTGTGTCTGTCCAGAATCCAGTTTGTACCTCTTTTGTTATAGCCCATCCGTTGCCAAATCACACCCACATTCTTGATGTGGGGTTCTATCTTACACTTGTAGAAACCAGTTTGCTCCTGTAAAATGAAAGATTGTAAATTATTGATGGAACTGATGAAATAGTGACAGTGTCAGAAGTCACAAAATGACAAAATAAGATAAAAGTATGTGTGAAAAACTATGGTTTTCACCAAATAGTGAGCACAGATCTAGCTGAGGTACATGTATATGAAATGTAAAACCAGAATTTTGACTACTTGAGATGTAAGAATGTCAGAAGTTGCAGACAGGAGTCAAGTAACAAAGAATTATTCAGACAGACAAAAATATCGGAGTGCTGAAAAATGCCCTTGAAATTTGCCGACAATAAAGCAACACAATTTCTTATCCACAAAAGAATTTTAAACATAATTTAGACCATCATGGATTCAAAACATTTCATTTCAGTAGCTTTTCAGTAATTGCATAATAAAACGACACAAGTATCAAATCCTCATGACACTTCTTAGAATATTCACAGGTTAGAGAAATGCTGCTGAATGCATACAAGAAATTCTGACACAAACAAACTTGTTAGGTAAAAAATGTAATTTCAAATGAAAAAAGCAAATTTAAACCTGAGATAACTCTACTGCCGTAAAATTTATATATTTGTAACAAAATGTATATCTTACATATTAGGTGAATAAAAGTCTTAAACTGCCTTACCATGGCAAAGGCTATGTAAAGTAGATAGACTTGTTGATTTTCAAAATTCATCCCTATCTATACTTAACTTGGACGTGATGGAATGAAGTTTGGGCCAAATAAAAAAATATGTGTATTTCCAGTAACCAGACCAACCTAAAAACCTACTGATCCTAAACATGTTTTTTGCGTTGTCAAAAACATTCGAGCAAATTCTCTACGTACCATATTTTATGGGTCTCAGCCAACAAAACGAAACCAGATATGAATTGAAAATGCTCACGTGTTTCATTATATATTGCAGTTTTGTGTACATTTAAACTTTTGCAACATCATTGAAAGTGTTCATGATCAACATCATGAACAATGTTCATCATCTGATATGCAAATTATAAATTAGCTGACATGGAAATGCAAAATGACTTTCAATATTGTTTAACCTGGTATCATCAATGTACATAGCATGTTTCACCAACTTTGATCAAGAAAATCCCGGTATGCAGATATCGACCAACAGACCAACAGACAGACAGACAGACAACGCGGCGACATTAGCCCACGTGGTGAACACATGAGCTAAAGTTCCTTCCAACCTTCTTTAACTTATCCTAATTTTCAGAGGCATGTTACAAGAGACATATTTTTAGCTCACATGTTCACATACGTGAGCTTATGCCACAGCAATATCTCACTGTCTATCTGTCTGTCTGTCTATCTGTCTGTTTGTTGGTCCGATATCTCCAAAACGGCTTATCAGATCAGAATCAAAACTGATTCAATTAGTAAATGGCAAGAACTCATTAGTTTTTGGTGGGTGTGGCTTGCAAATTTTGCTCATTTGCATAATTAATTATTTTAGTAAAAACAGATATACATTGAGAACAACTGCACACAATTTGATGAGATTTGATACAAATGTTGATCACATCAAGATTTATCAGTTGTGAAAGGTATTAAGGGTTGACATTAAAGATAATTCCTCATTTGCATATCTAATGAACTTTCCTCATCATGGATATTTATCTGAATTGACTTGACCAAAGTTGACAAAACTTGCTATGTACATTGAAAGTACGATGATATAACATTATTGAAAGTCAAAAGACATTCTTTACTTCAGGCAATACCTAATTTGCATATTTTATGAACTTTCTTAATTAGGGTTATATATCTTGATTGACTTGACCTAACTTAACCACACCTGCTATATACATGGAAGATACTCTGATACAACATTATTGAAAGTCAAAAGACACTCTTTCAACCAATTACCAATTTGCATATTTAATGAACTTTCCTATTTGGGGTTATATATCTTGATTGCCTTGACCAAGCTTGACGAAACTTGCTATTTAAATGGAAGAACAACCATGATACAAATTATTGAAAGTTATTTTGGATTTTTACTGCAACTAATTCCTTATTTGCATATTTAATAAACTTTCCTAATTTGGGTTACATATCTTGATTGCCTTGACCAAACTTGACAAAACTTGCTATGTACATCAAAGATACTATGATATAACATTATTGAAGTTATTTTGGATTTTTACTGCCACTAAATCCTAATTTGCATATTCAATGAACTTTCCTAATTAGGCTTATGTACCTTGATTGACTCGACCAAACTTGACGAAACTTGCTATTTACTTGGAAGAACCATGATACAAATTATTGAAAGTTATTTTGGATTTATACTGCAACTAATTCCTTATTTGCATATTTAATAAACTTTCCTAATTTGGGTTAAATATCTTGATTGCCTTGACCAAACTTGACAAAACTTGCTATGTACATCAAAGATACTATGATATAACATTATATACTGAAAGTCATTTAAAGCATTTTTACTTCAGCAAATCCCTAATTTGCATTTTTAATGAACTTTCCTAATTGGGAATGTATATCTGAATAGACTTGATCAAAATTGACGAAACTTGGTATCTATATTGAAGATACTATGATATAACATTACTGAAAGTCATTAAGCATTTTAATTCAACCAATTACTATTTTGCATATTTAATGAACTTTCCTAATTAGGGATATATATCTGAATTGACTTGATCAAAATTGACAAAACTTGGTATGTATATTGAAGATACTATGAAACAATATTATTGAAAGTTATTAAGCATTTTTAACTTCAGGCAATTCCTAATTTGCATATTTAATGAACTTTTCTAATTAGGGATATATATCTCAATTGACTCTACCAAAGTTGATGAAACTTGCTACTTATATTGAAGATACTATGATACAACAATGTTCAAACTCATTTAGCATTTATACTTTGGACAATTCCTAATTTGCATATTTAATGAAGTTTCTTAAATAAAGATATATTTCTTGATTGACTCGACCAAACTTTACAAAACTTGCTATATACACTGAAGATACTTTGATAAAACATTATTCAAAGTACTTCAGCATTTCATTTTTAGCATATTCCTCATTTGCATATTTAATGAACTTTCCTATTTAGGGATATATAGCGGGATTTACTTGACCAAAGTTGGCAAAAAATGCTATGTTCATTGATGATACCAGATTAAAACAATATTGAAAGTCCTTTAGCATTTCTATGTCAGCTAAATTAATTTGCATATCTAATGAGCTTTCACAGTTTGACATATATAGCTTGAAGAACTTGACCAAAGGCAATTACACTTGCTATATACAATGAGAGCAGTCAAAGAAATTAAGTATATTTATTTCAGCTAATTACACATTTGTATTCTTGATGACCTTTACAATTAATCTATGGTGAATATTTTTCATGATGTTAATCATAACATTTTCAATGAAGTTGCAAACAAGTGGCAAAAGTTTAACTTTACTCACAACTGCAATATATAATAAAACATGTGAGCATTTTCAGTTCATATCTGGTTTTATTTGTCCTTACCTTGTACGAGTTCACAAATTTTTCTGACTGAGTCAAATGAAAATCTCTGTCTAAGGCTGATTCATAAATGGCATGACATGAAATTGAACTAAAAATAGCAAATATTCATAATGTATTGATTTGATCAGATAACTTTAGCCACTAACACCTCAGAGAAGATAAAATATACTGGTGGTTATTCAACATAGCATTTACGTAAATTATATCTTGATTGAAGTTAAAGGGGCAGAGGAGATATAAAAAGGAACAAGATGGCAGCAAATGCCCGTTATGCAAGGTGCCTCCGACCAAGCAACATGGGGAGACTACATCCACAAAACCTAGCTTTTTGAGCTTGTTTCGATAAAAAAGTTACAAAAACAAATGCTGTTGTCATTATTCATGATGTCTTTGTTTCTCAGCTTCTGGGATACTGTTGGGTCTGTGATTCATACAATGATTTCCGATTAAACTCATTAGCATCTAAACTAGAGCAAAAAGGATATTCAGGAAGTAGGCTAATGAGATCTTTGGGTGGATGTGATTATTGGACCAGTTAGTTTTTGATGTCATGTTGTTAATTTGAAATCTTACAGGCTTTCATGGAGAACTGAATACTTAAAAGCAGCTAGATTTCCCTTACTGCGAGTGATTCAGTAACCGCTTAACTTGACATGCACGTACCACAGGAGTTATGAAAGATTGTCCTTCTCATTGGTCTAACAATGAGTGGGAAAAGTGCAAAAGGAGTGAAACGGACTGCAAGCTTATAAACTTCTAACTCTGTATGACAACCGTGCTGTTCCAGGTTACAGGTTTTTCAATAAATATAGCTACATGCGTATGACATCAGAACCTGCTGCTTGAAATGCAGCAATTTTGTCAGCATTTTGTCAGCATGCTTGGCTGTTGTTGCGGCTTGTAGTCTTGACCTGTTAATATGTCCTTTAGTGTTCATTGTAACATTAGAAGTTACCTATTAAGGTGTATATTTGCCTTTCTTCAATGAGTAATTTCCAGAAATGCAATCTGAATTTGCAGACAAATATTTAATTTTTCATATTTATAATGAAAAAACAGTGATGTAATTTGTAAATATCTCTATCAGATGCAGTATACTATCAACCCAAGAAGGAAATAAGAAACTTTTCGCTGCATTTTTAATTTTTTTGTGAAAACAATCAAAATAAGTCACATTTAAAAACGTTTACAACTATGGTTTGTCCTAACGTCATTGGTATGAAAGGCAACCAAGGATTGGTTTACAGAAAATTGGGATGAATAGGTTAATAGTTTGCAAAATAAATAATTTATTTATCTTTTCCACCAATTTGAATTTTGTTTCGTGAGTTTTTCAAGGTGAGGACATGTCAAAAACTATAAACAAGTATGTTTCACTGTCATGAGCGTCATTTGACCCAAACTCTTCTTCAACTGTACCTTGTACATCAGAGTCAGAGCTATCTCCATCACTGCTCAGGTACGCTGTGATAGTGACACTGCAGTAGCAGGGCAATACCTGATAGTGACACTGGCCGTAGGGAGAAGCTGTATTAACTTTGATAACTTTGACAATATTTTTGTTCAGTTTATACAACTGTGTTCTTGTTCTAATCCCTAAAGCATGTTGAATTGTCCAGTATTCAGCTTCCTAACACAGCCTGTGTACGTGTACCACGCATTTATTTGTATCACTGACAACTGACTGTCAGTCTGGACTAATTAAATTATCACCTAATACATAATTGCATATACAGGCTTTGTCGGCAAACTGAATATTGTGTGTTTGAGGATGCTGTAGGGAAACAGCAAGAAACTGTAGTTGATATATTAAACAGAAATATGGCAAAAATCATCAACAGTTGCAGCTTCTGCCCTGTTACCAGGCTCAAGTCTGGGTTTTTTTTATGACAAATCATACATGTTTAGATTTTTTCAAGATAAAAGTCATGAAATGTGACAAAATGGTTCCAGACTTTGTTAAACTATTACAAACATTACAACAGTTGGATGACATAAACATAGGGCCAAAGTCCCTGAAGCTACTATAGACATGGATACAAAATTAAGTATTTCCTGACTGTATGAAATTATCTCACTAAGGTCATCCTAGGGACATTTAAACCAAATATTGAAGCTTCTGACCAGCGGTTTGAAAAAACAAGCGACTCAACAGTTGACAGAGCTCTGCTGTGTTATGTAGAGAATAACCTTTTGTGACACATGTATTGATGAAGAAGGTGGATATCTTTGATAGCTCATTTCAGGATTGCCTGACCAAAAATGGAAAAAAATTCGTAAAAATACAGATTTGCATATTTCATCAGACTATATTAGTGTATAATAGCAAATAAACGAGAGTTAATTACATTCTAATCAAAGTAAACAAGACTTGCTTAAATCAAGATTTACGTCATAAAAAACAGCATATCTGTCAGGTTATAAAGAATCTTGAGCTGGTTATCTTTTGGTAATATCAGTATTTTCATCCTATTAACCAAGCACATATTATTTTAACTTTCAAATTAACATTGTAAGTAAGTTCTGTTGAATAAGTTTAGACTGTACTACTCAGAGAAAGCACACTGAAGAGACAAATGTTTCAAACTTAAGAAGTTCAAGGTCATCAAAAGCATTATAAGGAATCATGTTACACTTTCATTGCACTGTTTACACAGATTGCATAATTGCTATAAATAGCACATGAGGAATCTTACCGCCCAGCTTTACCATAAAACCCTATCTGTTTTACTGACAGGGCTCGACGCAAGGTCAACTCATCCACTAGCCCGAAGGACTAGTAGCAGTTCATTTTTAGTAGTCCTAAATGAATTCTACTAGTCCTGCTCAAGCAAAGCCAAATGTTGCTCTCATGTTGTAAAGAGGTGTACGGTATATGACCATTCTCATATTTTTGTCGCAAAGGTTTTTAAACCCAATAACTAACTTTCATGCAAGACTAGCACATTTGCTTACTGCAAAATGTTTAACTTTGAATCATATATAAACCACAAAAATAACCTGAATGAAATGTCCTGTGTAGGAGGAGAGGTCATGAAAATAGCCTATTGCCATCAAGAATAAAATCAGACGTAGGAATGAATTTGTTGGAAAATTCTTCATAGCTCAGGTAGTGCACCATTAATTTGCAAAGAACATGTTTGTTCATGGTGGGGACAGATTTGTTTCTCCAGAACTGAAATTCGTACAGCCATTCACAAATGTTCCTGTGGAGTGCCTTCATATTTTTGACATATATCACATTTTAAAATTGACCAGCTTGTGGGGAGGACCTCTCATTTGTAATAATGGTTTGTTAAAAATTTAGTTTTTAATAGTAAAAATGTTGCATTTTACCATTTCATGTGCTTGTGTCTTTTATAAGTTTTTGCCAGTTACTGGTAACAAAATGTGATCAGCACAAAAATAACCGATGACTCCCAGAAGTGATTGGATACAACAGTCTGATACACCCATTTCATATGTTGTTTTTCACTTCTGTTTTAAGGTTCACTTCACTATTATAGCCCCAATAATTACCCTTTTCCACTAAAATGGCAAAACAATAAGTTGCTAGCACCAAGTTATTATCTGTGAGGAATTCCCTCACCTGTACAAGCAGTAGCAACTTGCCATAGCACTGTTTTGGCAAGCTAGTTGCTCTTTTTAAGATCAGCTTCAATCAAGCTAGGGGGTCTTGACTATATATGGAGGTCAGCATGTGGAGGCATTCTAAAGCAGGGTCAAGCTGGCTACGAACTATCGGAGGTGTTGTTTGGGAATGCCCCTGAAGAAATCTTGAGAAAAATCTTCTTTGAAAGGCAAGGATACAGAGTTTGAACGAAATTGTGGGGTTGCTCATGTTTTTAGGCGAAGTGATGAGCTTCAAGCAAACCAAAACACACGACGTGCAGACAATTCCGTTTGATGCTCAGCGTTGAGCCATGTTTCCCGGGGCCATGTTACTGGCATGTACAGTACAATTTGGTTCTCCGTAGCAGGTAAACTGTTTCATTTTAAGTTGGTGATCAATAAAGTTTGCTTCACTGTTTCACTGTCCAATTTGTTTGGGTAAAATTTAGTGTATTTTTATATAAAATGATCGAGGCTTGGTTCATTCTTATCGAATGAGTGGCCTGGCGTCCCATTAGTTTTGTAGCGATAACTTTCCTGGACAACTACGGAACTTGAAAATTGCACTAGTCCGCAGGACTACCTCCGAAGACATTTTTACTAGTCCTCTTGAAAATTTACTAGCCTCGGGCTAGTGGGCTAGCGCTTATGTCGAGCCCTGTATCACTTTGACCACTCTCTTAATTGACCACTCTATTTTTTTCCTCAAAAAGTAATCCTATTTTATCCTTACCAAGTCAACCATAAATGGTAATTAGAACTTTCTCTATCTCTATTTATTTGACCACCCTATCATGACAAACTATTATGAACAATTTCTTTTAGATAACATAAATGGTGGTTCAGAATATATCAAAGTTGGGATTCAGGAAAGTTGCCTTTACATGTTTTAATCCTCAATTCACTATGAACTGTCAAAAAAGTTGAACTTTCTGATAATTCCACACTAAAATTATTTTGGCTTTGATGATTTCCTAATTAATTCAATTCTTTAAAATCATATTATTATTTTTTCTGGGTGAATTGATAGGGTTTATACAGTACAAGAATTACATACAATGTAAGTCAAACTTGACCAAAAATGACAAAAAAATTCCTTAAAAATACACATTTGCATATTTCATCACAATTTGAACAAATCTAAGTTGGGTTATCCCTAGGGACCTGTATACCAAATAACAAAGCTGTCTGACCAGCGGTTATGAAGAAGAAGATTTTTACCAAAAACACCTTTTTTGGCATTAATTTGCCTATTTTCAACAATATCAAAAAATTAAAAAAAATAGTTTCTCAAAATCATATTTTTCATCTACACAACAAATATCAAATCAGTAAGTACTGCGGTTCTCAAGATATTTGAGTGGACGGATGCCTCACAAACGGACATACATACATACATACATACATACATACATACAGACTGACGACGGATGCCGGACGGATACCCATCCCAATAGCTTCTATAGACTATAGTCTATAGTAGCTAAAAATGATATTCATTTTTCATTGAATTCAAAAACTTGGAACTGGAAAATGTAAAACGTAAAAGGGAACCAAAAAAATTTTCGCGTCACCCCCACCCCCACCCCCCCACTGCAGGCAGAGCAAAATTTTCAAGTCCCCTCCTCTACTACCCCAAAAATTTTTGAATCCCCCTGAATTCCTCCAGCCCCCCTAACCATTTTTTGTGAACCCAGCCTAAGGTTGATACTTCTTTCACTTAAAATCATCAAATGAATGAGGACAATGGATTGAAAGAAAAAAAACAAAACACTGAGCTTACCTTTATAACTTCGTACTTTGTCCTCCATCTGGCTGTTAAAAGATTATACACATACTTTTCTAAGTGCTGAAATGCATCAGCAATTTTAGCAAAATTTGTACCATCATGACTATTATCACTGAGATGATCCATGAGGATCAAGATAGTAAACTTATCTTGGTGAAAGACATGTTCAAGAAATGACAAAACTCTTTTCAAAAATTCATCTTTGCTCTTTTTGTTTTTCCACAAGAACAAATCCTCAGAATATGACCGATGCAAAGCCCGTCTTTCCTCTGATGCATTCACATTATGTTGTGTCTCCATAGCTATATCTGAAATTCTGAAATGATAAAATAAACATAAAACTTTCAGTGTCACTCTGATACTTATTTCTCAAGATGTAAGGAATGAATGTACAGAAAATAGTTACTGAAGTTGTAAACAAGTTTCTGTTGACTCCGTTGACTCCTGTTGACTCTGTACCCTCAGAAGATCTCTTACGCAAATCGCTTGATTTTTGCAAGGGAATACACTTCGATTTCCAATGAAGTGGTTGATATCATAATGCACTCAAGAAATACCCTTCTCTTTGACGATATAACACCCTGGATTAAAAGAGCGAATAAGGATTTTTTCGATGTCGCAATGAGGAGCTTTGACGGTGCTGAAATATTCAAATTAGTGGGCTGCATATCCTTAGCACACTTGCAAAGAAGTATGATAAAGATCAAATCGGCTTATATCAGGATGACAGGCCTGGTGTACTTAAAAATGCCACAGCCAGCATGGCAGAATTTGAATCTTTGCCACATGTTTGCAACTTAATTGAAATTATTATGATCAACATAATGAACAATAATCAACGCCGATTAATTCTAAAAGGTCATGAAGTATACAAATATGTAATTAGCTGAAATAAAAATATTAAAGTTATTTGACTGCTCTTATTGTATCACCACTTTATATAGCAAGTGTAATTACCGTTGGCCAAGTCCTTCAAGCCATATATGCCAAGCTGTGAAAGCTCATTAGATATGCAAATCATAAATTAGCTGACATGAAATGTGAAATAACTTTCGATATTGTTTTAACCTAGTGCCTGGTATAATCATCAATGTACATAGCATGTTTTGCCAACTTTGATCAAGTAAATCCCAGTATATATTCCTGATAAGCAAAGTTCATTAAATATGTAAATTAGGAATTGGCTAAAGTAAAAATGCTAAATGATTGTCAATAATGTTGTATCATGGTATCTGCAATATGTGTAGCAAATTTTGTCAACTTTGGTCAAGTCAATTCAGATATACTGTATATCTCTAATTAGGAAGCTCATTAAATATGCAAATTAGGAATTGGCTGAAGAGAAAATGCTTAATAACTTTCAGTAATATTGTATTATAGTGTTGTTACGTGCAGAGAAAACGAACAAAAGGGTGAACTCAGCAGTTAACGTTTAAACAAAATTTATTACAAAAATAAAACTAATTGCTAAGTCAGGGATAGAGTACAAGCTTAAAAGTGTACAGACTACTTATCTCAGCTGGGACGGCAAAGCTCCAGTCTCAGAGTTGTAACAGTCAGTTGAATGAATGAACAGTCCTTGCAGGCTTGCAGCTGCACAAAGTCCACAGTATAAATCCAGCGTTGACAGTGAAGGTCTTGAAAAGTCTTGAGAATGACTACTGCTGGAGTTATAGTAACACACAAGAGACACGATCCCAAAAGTCTGACTGGAAGCTGTGCACGTCCCTTTTATAAAGGCATATAAGAACAATCTAGAACTTTATTGACATGCTAATTACTGTTCTAAAATTATCTCCCTTACACAACTAATCAACTTTCCAGAACATTCCAAACATGACTAATTGAATTCAAGGTTGTAAGGTCATTAAGGGCAGTGACCTTGAGAATGTTCTAGACTAATTGAGCTCAGGTCATGATGAGTGTGGGGGAAATGATCTACATAACACACCCCCTCTTCAAAAAAGAAAGTTTTTCAAAGAAAAATCTTTCTTTTACAAATGTAATCTTAAAAGTGTGAACAACAATAAGCTCTAAATACGAGAGAGACAGTCTGCAATTAAATTGTCTCTGCCTTTGATATGTCTAATATCAAGATTAAACTCCTGTAACATTAAACTCCATCTTAGCAATCTCTGATTTTTGCCTTTAAATTTCTGCAGAAAAACAAGAGGGTTGTTATCAATATAAACCACCATTGGCTGATTTGAAGAAGTAACATAAACTTCAAAATGCTGTAAAGCTAATATCAAAGATAAACACTCTTTTTCAATTGTAGAGTAGTTTCTCTGGGATTTGTTAAATTTGCGTGAAAAATAGCAAACAGGATGATCTATACCATGACTATCCTCTTGCAATAAAACAGCACCAGCAGCCGTATCACTAGCATCCACAGCTAATTTGAATGGCAAAGTGAAATCTGGTGCAGACAACACTGGAGCACTTGGCAGTATGGCTTTAAGTGTATCAAATGCCTGTTGGCATTGCTCTGACCAAACAAACTTTACTTTCTTTTTAAGTAAGTTAGTCAAAGGCTCAGTAATTGTGGAGAAATTTGGACAGAATTTTCTGTAGTAACCAGCCATACAGACCGAGAAAGCGCATCAGTTGTCGTTTGCAGTTTGGTATGGGAAAACTTGAAATGGCACTGATTTTGGCATCAACAGGTTTTACCTCACCCTGTCCTACAGTATGTCCGAGGTAAGTTACCCTTGCCCATACAAACTCAGATTTGGCAAGGTGACAGTCAACATTGCTTTACTCAGTCTCTCAAAGAACTTCCGCATGAGCTTGATGTGTTCCTCCCAGGTGTCACTATACAGAAGACGTCGTCAACGTAAGCTGCACACCCGTCTAGCCCGGATATGACGTCGTTGATCATCCGTTGGAACGTTGCCGGAGAGTTCTTCATTCCAAATGGCATCACCTTGTACTGGAACAATCCGTCTGGCGTAACAAAGGCGGATATTTCACGAGCACGATCTGTCAGAGGGACTTGCCAAATCCCTTCAGTAGGTCAAATTTCGTCACATACTTGGCTTTTCCCACTCGGTCGATGCAGTCATCAATCCTCGGGATTGGGAAAGTGTCTGTCTTTGTTAAAGTGTTGACCTTCCTAAAGTCCGTGCACATACGATAACTGTGATCTGATTTGGGAACAAGTATGCACGGCGAACTCCAGTTACTTTTACTGGGTTCAATAAAGTCATTGTCCAGCAGGTATTTGACTTCTTCCTGGAGATATTTCGCTTTTGTTGGATTCAGTCTGTATGGATGTTGTTTTACAGGCTTACTGTCCCAACATCAACGTCGTGATAGATGACGTTTGTCCTCGTTGGAACATCTTGAAACAGGTGTTTATATTCATGGAGCAGTTCTTTCACCTGTTGTTGTTGTTCTGGCTGGAGGTGTGCCAACTTTGTAGACTCCAGCTTCTCCAGGATTTCTGAGTTCTGAAGCTTGACCGAGCCCAGCTTTGAGTTTAGAGTATTTTCACTCAAGTCAGTTTCAGTATCACTATCTTCATAATGGCCAGAACTGACGGTACTGACAGGCTGAGTTATAGTAGGATTATCCCTATCCAAATATGGCTTAAGCATATTTATGTGACATAGCTGCTTTTGTTTTCGCCTGTCAGGTGTTTTTATGATGTAATTTAAATCACTCAATTTCTTATCGATTAGATATGGCCCAAAGTAACGAGCATGGAGTGGTTTGCCAGGAATTGGAAGTAGAACAAGAACTTTTGACCTGGTTCAAACTTCCGTTTGAGGTGCTTTATCATATTTGGTTTTCATTGACTGCTGAGATGACTCAAGATTTTCTCTGGCTAATTCACATGCTTTAGAGAGTTTCGTACGAAAATCTGACACATATTGCAAAATATTCAGACAATCATCATCGTCTGATAGGAATTTCTCTTTAACGAGCTTAAGTGGGCCACGGACTGTATGTCCAATACAAGCTCAAATGGGCTAAAACCAAGAGACTCCTGAATTGACTCTCTAACAGCAAAGAGCAAAAAATAAATTCCTTCATCCCACTGCTTCTCTGTGTCAAAACAGTAGGTCCTAATCATGTTTTTCAAAGTTTGATGAAATCGCTCAAGAGCACCCTGACTTTCTGGTGATAGGCGGATGACCTATACTGTTTAATGCCTAGCTGATCCATTACTTGTTGAAAAATTCCAGACATAAAGTTGGAGCCTTGATCGGACTGGACACATTTAGGGAGGCCAAATAAAGTGAAAAATTTGACTAAAGCTTTCACTATAGTCTTTGTCTTTATATTCTCAGTGGTATGGCTTCTGGGGAACCGAGTTGATGTACACATAATTGTCAACATGTACTCATTTCCTGATCTTGTTTTTGGTAGGGGCCCAACACAGTCTATTAGTATCCTACTAAATGGTTCTTGAAATGCAGGAATTGGCTGTAAAGGGGCCTTTGGAATGGTCTGATTTGGCTTTCCTACCATTTGACATGTGTGACAAGTTTTACAGAAATGTGCTACATCCTGCCTGAGATTAGGCCAATAAAAGTGACTGAGAATTTTATGATAAGTTTTCCTGACTCCTAAGTGACCAGCCCAGGGGGTTTCATGGGCCAGGCGCAATATTTCAGCATGGTAGGGCTTTGGAACCACAATTTGATGTTTTATAGCCCAATCGTCATCAACCAAAACATCTGGAGGTCTCCATTTACGCATGAGAATACCAGATTTTGTATAATAGGAAACAGAGCTATCTGAAGTTTTACCTTCATCATCTACCCTGTCAAACAAAGACAAAATATCTGGGTCTTTGTGTTGTTCTGCAATGAGATTTGATCTAGAAAATGTCTGACTTTGGTCAGCAGAAGTTTTACTGGAAGTTTCAAATCCACGAGGGATAACGGAATGATCCGTGTCAAACACCTGACTGAGAAAGGTGTCCTTTAAGTCAACATCTGTGACATTATTTTTGAGAGTATTTTGATTCTCGGAAGTTTTCTTTGACATGGCTCGAGTAATAGCACATGAAGGAAATAAATCGGGTATCTCTTGTTCAATTGGCTCTGGATCCTGATCTAAACTAGGATTATCAGTCACAAGTGGATTAGTAATGACCTTGTCCCCAGCAAGGTCGTTTCCAAGAAGAAGGTGAATCCCTTCAAAAGGCAAAAAAGGCCTAATACCTAAAGCCACAGGTCCAGAAACAAAGTCCGAAGACAAATAGACATTATGGAGAGGAACAGGAATGTAGTCATTACAATCTACCCCCTTAATAAGAACTTTAGAACCTGAAAATGACTTTTCAGAAAACGGCAGGGTATCTGCCAACAAAAGAGACTGGGAAGCCCCGGTATCTCTTAAAATTTTGACAGGGGTAGCGGAAGAGAAATCACTAGAAAGTGATATAAAACCATTATGAATAAATGGCTCGAAAATACCCATAATGCTATCTTGAGAAGAATTGACCTTGACCTCATTAATTGGGGATGAGAGGGGTTTAACCTCAGAAAATGTGTTGCACACATTGTTAGACTCTAATTGAGTTGATGAAGAAATAAAGCCGGTGGCTTAGATCCACTTTGACCACTTTGACCTTCACGTTTTCTTTCAATTTGAAACACTCTGACATTAAATGGCCGTCTTTCTTACAATAATTACAAGAAAGTGTACCAAACTGTTTGTCAGAAGGAGATTGAGACTTGGGATCTGATGATGTGGGAGTGTTACTTGAACTCTGTGAACTGTTGTCATTTGATTTTCTACTCTCCTTTGAAAAATTGGATGAAAAGGACGAGTTAAATTTACCTGCATTGTTTCTGTATGAAAAGGACTGGGATGGTTTGCTGAGAAATGAAGATTTGTGGGTCAATGAATAATCATCGGCCAAACGTGCAGCAACCTCCAATGTATCTGCCTTTTGTTCATTGATAAACGTCTTGATGTCACTCCGAATGCACCTCTTAAATTCTTCAATCAAACAAGCTGTCGTAATTTGTCATAATTCTGACTGACCTTTTCAGAAGAACACCAGCGATCAAACAGTTGTTCTTTTGTTCGAGCAAATTCAACATAAGTTTGATCCTTCACCTTCTCACAATCCCTAAATTTCTGACGGTAAGCTTCAGGCACCAACTCATAGCCCTTGAGAATTAATTCCTTCACAGAATCATAATTTGAAGCCTGCTCTACTGACAACTGAATGTAAATTTCTCTGGCTTTACCCACCAAAGCACTCTGCAAAAGCATAGACCAGGACTCCTTAGGCCAATTCAGACTCTGAGCAATTTTCTCAAATGAAGGAAATATTTATCAACATCCTTTTCTTGGAAAGGGGAACTAACCTGAAATGCTTAGTGATGTCAAACTTGTCTGAAGGGAAGAATTTTCCTGATTGTCCAAGCTCTAAACGTCTCATTTCTAACTGTAGTCGATGTTCTTCCAATTCTCTCTCCTTTTCTCTCTGTCTTTCTTCCATTTGTAATTCTTTGTCTTTCATTTGTAATTCTTTGTCTTTCATTTGTAATTTTTCCTGCCTTTCCCTTTCTTCCATTTGCAATTTTTCCTTTTCTAATTCCAATTTCTTAAGCTCCAAATCTGCCTGTATTTCTAATTCTAATTTTTTGAGTTCGAAGGAAGACTCAGGCTCATAATCTTTTAAGGCAGACTCCTCAAAATGGCCAGAATTAACTAAATGTTTTGCAATCTTGAACTGAATTTCTCGCTTGCGCATAGATCTTTTGACATCTACTTTAAGGAAATTTGCCAGTGCTATGAGGTTGTCTTTTCTGAGGGAATTAAATGTGTCCTGATCAAGGTCATCCATAAATTCGTCTGGCTTGAATTCCGCCATGATTGAATTTCGCTGAGTTCACAGTATACAGTAGTTTTGAAAAGGCTGTCAAAATGTTGTCAAACGGCTCAAAATATTCGTATCCCGGACGAGCCCCCAATTTGTTACGTGCAGAGAAAACGAACAAAAGGGTGAACTCAGCAGTTAACGTTTAAACAAAATTTATTACAAAAATAAAACTAATTGCTAAGTCAGGGATAGAGTACAAGCTTTAAAAGTGTACAGACTACTTATCTCAGCTGGGACGGCAAAGCTCCAGTCTCAGAGTTGTAACAGTCAGTTGAATGAATGAACAGTCCTTGCAGGCTTGCAGCTGCACAAAGTCCACAGTATAAATCCAGCGTTGACAGTGAAGGTCTTGAAAAGTCTTGAGAATGACTACTGCTGGAGTTTATAGTAACACACAAGAGACACGATCCCAAAAGTCTGACTGGAAGCTGTGCACGTCCCTTTTATAAAGGCATATAAGAACAATCTAGAACTTTATTGACATGCTAATTACTGTTCTAAAATTATCTCCCTTACACAACTAATCAACTTTCAGAACATTCCAAACATGACTAATTGAATTCAAGGTTGTGAGGTCATCAAGGGCAGTGACCTTGAGAATGTTCTAGACTAATTGAACTCAGGTCATGATGAGTGTGGGGGAAATGATCTACATAACAGTGTCTTTAGTGTACATAGCAAGTTTCATCAATTTTGATCGAGTCAATTCAGATAAATATCCCTAATTATGAAAATTCTGAAAATTCATTTAATATTCAAATTAGGTTCTGGCTGAAGTAAAAATGTCTTTTGACTTCTAATAATGTTATATCACAGTGTCTCTGATGTATATAGCAAGTTTCAACAACTACAATCAAGTTAATTCAGATATATATCCCTAATTGGGAAAGTTCATTAAATATGCAAATTCGGAATTGGCTGAAGTAAAAATGCTTAATGACTTTAAAAATGTTGTATCATAGTGGCTTCATACATGTAGCAAGTTTCATCAACTTTGGTCCAGTCATTTCAAAGATATATCCCTAATTAACAAAGTTCATGAAATATGCAAATTAGATATTGGCTGAAGTTTAAACACTTAATGACTTTCAATAATGTTAAATCATAGTATCTTTAATATACATACCAAGTTTGGTTAATTTTGATCGAGTCAAATCAGACATATATCCCTAGTTAGGAAAGTTCATTAAATATGCAAATTAGCATTTATCTTTCATGTCACCCCTTTATGGTTCCCACTGCTGACATATCTTGGTGTGATCAACATTTGTAGCAAATCTCATCAAATTGTGTGTAATCATTTTTAATGTATATCCGTTTTTTTCTAAAATCATTAAGTATGCAAGCCACACCCACAAAAAACTAATTAGTTCTTGCCATTTGCTAACTGGATATATGTACCAGATTTGATTCTGATCTGATAAGCCGTTTTTGAGATATCGGACCAACAGACAGACAGACACACAGACGGACAGACAGACAGACACACAGACACACAGACAGACAGACAGACATCGCTGCGACATATGCTCACGTGTGTAAGCACGTGAGCAAAACAGAAATCAAAAAAGGTATTCATGACATTGGTCTGAAGATCAGTATCAAGACCAACCAGAAAATAATAAACTTCTTGGATGTGACATTTAATCTGAATGATGGCAAGTACGCGTTCTATCCATATCGTAAACCAAATGACCAAACAATATATGTCCATAGGCAGTCTAGTCACCAGCCAACTACAATTAAACACGTACCTGACACAATAAGCAAACAGATATTGACATCATTCTACCTCCATGGTTTATCCTATGTGATACTAAATTATGAACAGTGCCTGACACCACTGTCATGCCGCATAAAGTGTGAGGAAGGTTCACCAGGACTTTGCTTTGGTTCAAAGTTCATGTTTTTGTGTTTTTGTCATACCATTTGTTCTGTCGCTGCTGTCACATTTGACCAGTTATCTACCAACAGCTAAGTAAAACTTTATGTGATACAACCCTCAATTACCACAGGCTGATAAGACGTTTAGTGATGTAAAATACATTAGTAATTATGAAGTATGACTATAAGTGATAAAATAACTTTGGTATTTGATAAGGGGTTGAGCTTCATCTGCAATATAGAAAATTCACTCAATTAGTCCAACATGTTAGGCTTTCCTTCCTGCTCTGCAGTACTCAGAAAGTCACCCAACTCATAAGAATCACACTTAGCTGTTCACAGTATGTCCAATATAGTATATATGTATAAAAACAAAGTTTTCACAGATATGTAGAGAGAACTGGCTGTGGGAACTGGCCACCTTTTCTTAACATACACATATACCACACTGACACAATGTAAACAGCTTTGTCAATTAAGTGATCCATATATGCATTCAGTAACTTCAGGTGCAGTCCACGGAGCTAATCATCAAAAAAAACTATTCCTGGAGCAATTTTTTGAGGGCAGGTGAAATTTCAATTTTGCTTGGGCGGAGGAGCATTGTAGCTGGTAGGGAACAGTTTTATTTTTTTTTTGTCAGCAGGGCAGATATTGGTTGACTGGCCTGAGGACCAGGATTGGGGAAAAAGCAAGGAGAGGGGAAGTTTGATACTTGTAAAACTTGGGCAGGGGAAAACTCGACAATTTTTTTTCATCACAAGGCAGGGGAGCTTTATGTCTGCAGGGGAATGATAAATTTTAAGGGGAATTTTTTCCAGGATAGGGGTAATGGACAAGTTTTTTCACAACAGGTCAGGGAAACTTCAAAAATCCACAATTGGGAGGGGGGTAAGGTAAATATATATGGGGAGTGGGTAAAAATGAAGTTTGAGTACAGGAAGGTAAGTTGCAAAAATTTTCAGTTGCAGGGCAAATTATCAACAGCCTGTTCACATTACTTGTCACGCACAATATATCTAATCATAATAAGGACCACTTTAATTATAAGTGCACTGGTCTACGGTGGTATGCATTATACACACAGCGGCCTTCACCGTGTATCGAACCACAAGGGACTGTGTGGTGAATCAAAGGTGCTTTGAAGCGTTGCTTTGATAGTTGATCGCAGGCCCGAGATCGAAGTGTGAGGTCGAAGGTAGGACCTCGATAGACACAGCTACCGAGGTTCGATCCCATGCCTTCGATCGACTATCCAAGCAATGCTGCAAGCACCCGTGTGTTGAAGCAGTATTACGTGATTATGGTACATCCACAGGCGCGTGGAGTGTTCATTTTAGACACAGTCGTGGAGGGACTGTGCGGACTGTGGTGTGGAGGAACGTAATGAATTCTTTCTGCGTATACCACATTGGCAATTCAAAGCACCTGTCGTGTGCAGCTGTGGATACGTCCACCCACGGTCCCTCTATAGCGGGGTAGTGTCTAGCCCTCGATTCCGCTCTATGCCTACCCGTTTACTAAGCCATGGAGGTGATAGAAGTACTACCTCCATGACCAAGCGATATCGTTTCAAGGTTCCAGTGGCCGGCCATATCTGCGACAAGATATGGCCGGCCACTGGATCCTTGAATGTATATCGCTTGGTTAGGGACATCACGAGAGCATTTGTTTGCAGTCTGTGAGCGATTGAGTTATTCGGGTAGGCATAGAGCGGAATCGAATTGATTTCGGCCGAAAATAGTTAGAAAGGGTAGTTTTTTGTGCGCGGTCCAAATCGGGACCGCGTCCACCGGATTTCCACATGGGAGTCAGCAGGCCTGTTGTGGGAGGCCGTATAACGCCGAGGACACACAGCACGGTACGCAGGGCAGTGGTCACCATATGTGTACGTTGGCAATATCATGGAGTGGCAAAATTAGCTCTACGGTAAGTGGCACTATAGATACTCGAAAATATCCTTTTTTGAGTTTCTGTGGTATTAAAAACCGTTAAATACTTCGATTGTGTAGGCTATAGAGTCATACTCGGGGATTCCCCATTTTGTCACCAGTGTGACCAGTACATTTTGTACACTTTGGAAGGTTGTTTCCGGGACCCGTACATGACATAAGCTGTAACTGAACATACTTTCCAGTACATTACTTCTAACTCACCATTTGCACTTTGTTGATACTCTTTCTGAAGTCTGAAGTAGCGAGAGTTCCAATTAATGATGGCAAATTCGGCCGAGAGAGCGTGCAGTTTCGTCTTCACGGAAGTGCCCGTACAGGCCAGTACCTTTAAATTTGTATGCCGTGGGCATGCGCAGTAAATCTGATTCCCGTTCCTACCGCTGGCTGCGCTATACGCTAACAAACGGTTCAGATACGTGTGTACGGCGCATATCTGACAAAACGTGCTTACCTGACAAAATAACTAATTACTGCTTGTAGCCTTACTCATTCGTGGAAAGTAATCCCTCACACAATACTTCGTCTGTTAAAACACACGAATGAAATTTTAATTACAGAAGTCTAAAATCACAAACATCACAAAATAGCCATAAAATAGTTAAAAATACAGTAAATTTCATTGATTGCGTAAAATCGCCGAGCACCTCAATTATCACTGCACTGTGTATACATCGATCAACACATAGAGGCTGTCTTAAGGGAAGAGGAGAGGGCACGAGGTCAAATGAGGTCGTGCGCTCTCACGGTGGCGGGAGTATCAAATCACCACATCACAATGCGGCAATGGCAAGCAGAGTAGTTTTGTTTTTGTTTTTCATCACCTTCCTCGATCGCTAATTTTGCCATTTAAGTACATAAATTATATTCAATAAACATGCAAATGGATGTAAGAAAAGCACCTACATGTTGCAACACGGAGTTATCTCCATGGGCTTCGTACAGCAGTGAGCGATCGCGAGCCCGGCCGATGGAAGAACAACCAAAATAAAAAAACTATATGTCAACAATTTGAGAGTAGTTTACAGAAACAAAATCCTTCGTATGGAAGAATTCGTATTAACGTTAAATTGACACACTCTGTGCTCAACATCGTACGAAGGACGAAATGTACTGCGCGCATGAAGTGCGCTGGCTAAAGTGACTTCCCAGGGTATTGCTTAAAAGAGTTTTGTCAGATAAGCACGTTTTGTCAGATAAGCGCCGTACAAGCTCCGTACATACGTGTAACACTAGGAATATTGGGAATTCAGCTACTCTGAAGTTTCCCTCCAATCCTATGTCATGCAATTAAAATGCTATCTTTCTCCATATATGAATACATATAAATTTCACTTCTAAGATGACGAACAAAGGTGATGATTTATATCCCTAAGTTTTAAAGCCTTGAAAGACTTGAAGGAGAAGGAGGCCCTCTGAATAGATCCATATAAGGATATGATTTTATTGATATTTTTCGTTCTCTTCTTTCTGGTTATACAGACTATTTTCTTTTCAGACAAGTTGATTTGTAATTTTATTCGATCTCTCGACACATTCACAGTTATGTAAATTTGTTTTATTTGCCATTTTGTTCAAGTTGAAATAAGTTCATATTTTTTCAGAAAAAGGTGCTGAGTCATGTATGGGCCACAAGGTATTGCAAACAATAAATTGGTCGGGAAGTTATGATAAATAGATGGCCAAGTATTATACATTATACATACATGCCTTATTTGTGTCAAGTGTGTGCCTACAACTTTACCCTCGGTATCTCTGTAGAGTGTGTAAAAGAACACAGTACATATATAGTTGATTACGTTATCTAATCCCCTTCAAGTATTTCAAGTTTGATCTACCGATCACCAACGCTGAGAAAAATACAAGAAAATGCCGGAAAACACATCAAATGTTACAATAATCCGCTTAAACATATACAAAAACAACTAGCATTTTTAGACCGTGCAAGAACTGGAAAGAAATGACAAGGATTGTAAAAACAGAACGTGTACTACTACTGTTTTCTTGGTTTTTGTAATTTTATATAAACAACAATAGCAACAATGATGTTATCATTTGAATCCTTCAGGAAGCATATTTTTGTAAATATATTGAAACCTACATTTAATTGAATAACAAATAAAGAAATTACTGGATAGGAGGCTTGAATTTTCTATCCCTAAAATATGAAATTATAAAATTAACGCCCAGGATATAGGAAATACTTATAATTACTTATTTCTAGCTTATTTCTAATTTCACTGAGTTTTCTACATAGTAGGCCTAACCAGCTGACCATCAGTCGCTTTGATTTCAGTCGTGTTTTCACTTAGAATGCAATTAAGTTGACACAAAATCAATGAGAATGCAAGCCAAATGAAACTTTAAAGTATGTACATTAAATACGAGGGGCGTGGTGAAGATAAGATAAGATAAGATAAGATAATACTTATTGAGTCCCATTATGGGTAATTAAGATGTCTGCTGACATACAAACACAGAACACTACAACAATAACAAAAAAACATCTCATCGAGATCTGTTAAAAGCCCTATTAAAATTCACAATTGCACGGGGAATGAACGAATTTGAATAACGGTGGGTTCTAGAAGCCGGCAGTCTCAATCTGCCGCTTCTGTCAATACGTAAAGTGTCAAATTCCTGTCGAAGTGGATGTGAACTGTCTGCCAGAATACGCGACAGTTTGTCCTGAATTCGCCCTTGATAATGCGAGTCTACCGACCGTTGAAACCACATGATGAATGGTTTTTTTTCTATTGAAACTTTACTTCATCATACTTAGTGTTGAGAAACTATTAATATGCAGAAAGTATTATATAGAAATCTGAAGAAAATATCTTCAAATGTCACGCAACTTATTCACTCCTATTTCAGACCACTGATATTGAAAAAAGATGACGGGGAGGGATTTGTTCGTCCAGGCTTCACGACTGAAAGTTTCATATTCAGACATATGATACGATTGAAAAAAGAAGTGTATAAACACGGAAAGTCAATTTTCAAGAAAAATTATCACGCGTTTACTATTTTATCAAAAGTCAGTACTGGCAATTCAATTTCTATGAAAGTGGGAGACATGAAAGTCTAAATACACTAGACAACAAAATGGCATATATTTAAAACGATAAGGAGGAGCAATAATATCAATACGGAGTTTCCAATCAACTAAAACAGCGGTCGTGGCCAATTTGGGTTCAAAACAGAAAAAAAAGTCTACAGCAAGTAATTTGCTGAAACGGCTTTTCTTAATGTTCTTACAGTCACAGTGAACCACATAATCCTTTTGCATTCGTGTTGAATAAACGCCAAAACTGTCCTTTTCAATGTGACGATAGGTGGCACACTTTGAAGGCATCAGTTCACAGGAAGTGATATGTCAGCCATTTGTATTCAGTAAATTTATCATGTTTCAAAAAAATCTTTTCTTTTGAAACTGCATCGGTAGAAGAGAATGGAACATATTGATTCATCAATCACCCTGACTTCAAACTGATATGATTACGTGTATATTTGAAAACTGTCCAAAGCTGACGGAAAGCGCCACCCAAACGAGAAACTTAACCCACATTTGACATAATTTATGCAGGTACGGTATTTCACACAACTTGAAGACAATCCTTCTCCATTCCTAATTTTGTAAGTCCCCATCTACAAAGTAAACAATTTTCAAGTCGCCCTGAATTCATCGCTATGGTAACGTGACTCTCCCACCTCCGGTTCATTGTTTATAGACGCACCCCTATTGGGTGTGTGTCAGGTTTAGAGACCATATGTATGAGGTCATATCTGTGTATATCTGTGATTACCTGACAGTGTACAGAAGTCACTCCCAGGTGATATATTTTACATAATTTTCGACCATCTGCAGTACGGAATCTTGTAACACCGTAATCTTCCATTCCTGATTTCTGTTTTTAATCTCAAAAAAGAAAGTGAAATCATTTGAATTCGCCCGGAATTTCCCGGACCCCCAGTGTGACGTTTGAACGCACCCTTATTGTCACGGCTGGTTGACTTTGACGTCATGCCCGTGTATAACCTCGGTTACCTGTACAACAGTCACGCAGTTGTGTAACAGTGATTTTGCAGTGCGCAGAGACTGTACAACTTAGCGTGAATATTAGCTGACTCCAATTCTGAGTCTTCCGGTTCCTCAGTGTGTACAAGATTTCAGTTCAATTTTCATCAACAGTCATGGAGGGACATGGATGCACAGGCGTTCGGTTCACTGTGTGTGTTGCCACAGGGCCAAAAAGCGTAACAAAAGTGTTCAAAAATGTTGCTGTTAATAAATTGATTCAAATTGATCATGAACATTGTAGATAGAATATAATATTCTGTCGTCATTTAATACTCACATAAGCACTAAACTGCACTTGAATCCTGAGTAATGTTCAGAATTTACGCTAAATTCATGCGGTTGTTGCACATGACTTTCAGAAATACAGGGTCAATAATTGTAGCATTGCATAATAATGCGTGGCCACAGTACTGCCTTGGCAGTCTCTCTGAAAGACTAAATAATTATATATAATAGTGAATGGACCCTTTACATACACTTCACTATATTGTACATGTCAACGGCCATATGTCGTGTCAAGTGTGATCCGTACTGCTTCTCAGTAACTCTCCAGTACTATAGAGCGGAAAGGAAACTCAATCCTGTTTGACCTGTTCAGTGATTTTTCAAGTATTGTAGAGCGGTTGTAAGCTCAACGTTGATCAAATGCCCAGCTTATTTTATTAATAAGGTTCATAATTATAATTTTTAATATATTTTACTGAGGCTGCAAATGCCTTTTTGACTCGTGGTTCGGATCTGTGATTGCGCAAGGAGGCCCTACGAATCACTAAGCTTACACTCAAACATAGGAAGTGAACCGAGTACGCGATCGAGCCACCAATTGCAAGTCAGTGAACCAATGTCCTTGGGGTAGAGGTACTATTTAATACCGCCATGTTCTTTGCGTGTATATGTCAGGGACAGCCAACAAAGCTGTTCGTTGGCAATTTCTTGCGGGAAGGGGGTTGGACAGGCAATAGTTTGCCGTATCGGCAGTTGGGGAACTAGACTGAAAGATTCGTTGCTCGAGGACGCCCTCTATACGCTCCCTCTATACTAGGCGAGTGACGGATCTTTCAGTCTAGAGGGGAACGGTTGTGTGGCGCAGTAATTCCTCAATTGCGTGCGGCCGGCGAAATTTCATTCTACTGCCCTGTTGCAACGTTTAAATGTCAGGATGTATGACTTGGTTATTTTTTCAGTTTGTTGATAGGCAAGGGAAACGCATGAGGCAAAGATATGGCAATGGGAAACCTTAGCTGTAGTGGGGAGAAGGTAAAGGGGAGATTTTATGTGAGGAGATGGTGGAGGCGCGGGAAGATGGCGGAGGGGAAATTTTTAAATCGTAGCAGAAGGGCAGTTACGAACAGCTATTATTTTTCCGCCAAACCCATTCATAAAAGGTTAGACTAGTATATTTATACGTAAAAAACTTATGACTCTACAACTGAAAATCGACTTGTTGCCCCCTCCCGATACTTACATTACCAACCATCGGTGTTTGTATTAAAGCCTGGTGTAACTGTTAATAGTATATCATGGTTGTAGTTGTTATAAACTGATAAGATTGAAGAAAATTTATCTGTTGTCACTGTTGTTCAATCACATCGTTGCAAATACATGAACACCATACATAGCTGAAAGCCTCAGTACAGGAACGAGTGTAACTTCAGTCCCTGTGCCTGCCCGGTATATTTTCGACCATGGAAAATCACTTTGCAACGCCATCAATGTGATTAAAATGACAACAACTAGCTAGTATTCTTCAATTTTATCAGCAAATAACTTAAACAGCAATTAAGACAACCACCAGAGTACTAAGTTCCCTGTGGGAACTAACGAACAATAAACATGACGCCACAGATATGATTGACATCTGCCTTTTGTGTCATGTCAACATTATGTGTTTTCAATGATATATGGACGTCAAGAAAAGGTTGTTGCAAATCCATCGGTTTTCAGGATAAACTTGATGACACGAATCCTCACTTTCACAAGAATCAGTGCAATGCTCAAGAGAAGTCCTACTGTACTATGATTTAAAGAGAGGCAAACATCCGCAATGTATTTCCGTGTTGTTATGTTCCTCGTATGACGTCATGAAATCAGTCTCGTCATGCGTGTATCAGCTGATCGAATGGGTCACGCGTCCAGTTACAAACAATCCATGTACATCAACGCACGTAAAAATACCCCCGTTTCTATAAGAGTTCGTACACATAGCTTTGTTTTTACTGCCATCACATGATCTGTCGTGCTTAGTCTGTAAAACACAATGCGTCCTTTTCATTCCGGAGTAGACCATTGTTATAGAATCAACGCTGTGAGCGAACAGGAATCTTGCAGTTAGTGGGAAATACTAGATCCTAAATTACTCAAAGTGTACACGTGGGACAGTTTGAAATGCTTTGATCAATGAACCCAAGTGACCCCAAACAAGCAATCTGACTGTCACGAGAATTAATGTTTCCATTTTTAAATGATAATTACAACGGCGTCATGAAAAAAGCACGACTGTTTTTGTCAGAAAGAGACAACGCAATTCTGCCGCAAAACACACCACCGATGTTCCAAAAATAGTGATAGCATGAACGGGTTAATGTGGATCAGAAAAAGGACTAACATACCGAGTATCTGTCATCATACATCAAGCTTGCTTTGTCTAATCCTTGAACGCTAAAGATTATGACCTACGATATAGGTGGTGATGAACAGGTCTTTCTATCACATCATCCAGTGTTGTGAAAAGAAGTATATACCGGACACACCTAATGAGAAATGGACCCAGTTTGGGCGATGTTTTTCATAATGAATAAGCAGGTAGAATGTGACTTGGGAACAAAAATACGAACTCTGAAACTTTTACAATACAATTTTGGTCTGCCACCGGTGGGTGCTCATTTTGAAGCGCATGGAATAAATGATGTTTTCACTGGCAATGTAAAATTTCATTTTGCCCATAGAGTTGAACACCCGGGGGACGGCGGCCGTTTCTTTTGTATCAAATTCCGCAAGTTGACCCCGATTTTAATTCTTTGCTTTCAAAAGGGAATTTCCTTAGGGGAAGTTTGGTCAAAAGTTCAAGACTTTCAATTTCGAGACGTGAAGTACCCTAAATTGTAACGCGGTCCGCAGTGAATCCACCATTTCTGTAATCGTACTGTACAAGAATTATGCAAGACTATATGCGGTCTTAGTCCTGCTTTTCATACCTGCATGGCCATTTTCGAGTCATGGGTCACAAATAAAAGAAAACGTATTTCGTTTTTGCTTGCTTTGTTTTTATTTTTTTTTTTTTTATTTTTTATTTTTTGCTATTTTGTTCGTTTGCTTCACCACAGACGATGTTATAAATATAATCTCCCATTAATGATATTATGTTCTCCGCATACAAAGGTCATTTGATTATAGGTTAATTGATATAACAAATAACCCATGGATGTTGAAGATTCAGGTATAGATTTAGAATTCTATGGGTCACCTCAGCAAATGGAGAGAAGGTATGGTCGTCTTATATTTTTCTTGATGTATGTACGAATTTTGAAGCAAACACCTAGGGGCTACGCCTGGCAAGACCGTTGTAGACCACATCAGAGTATAAGGCAGGGTAAGAGGGTCGAACAACGCCGTGAGAGGGTCTAAGATGTCACCACCCTTCATGTAAGTATCGTTAGATGAAACTCACCCCGTAAAAATTAGGAAAATTTACCGACAATATCTTCACGTAAAATTATCATTCGTTTAAACCTCTAAAGGGAGGCAGTCGTCGGAACTCTGCTCAAAGGTTTTCAGGGACCCCCCCCCCTCACACACACACACACACGACCGATGTAGACACTATATCTAGGGTACGTTGGCAATGAAGAAAGTTAAAACATGTTTGTTAACAATGAATACATAAAATTTAAATGTTACAGCTATATTGACTTGATGCATCTAGATATCATGCATGAAATACATTGTTTGTAAACAACTTAAAGTCGCACACGCGCATTTCTGACGACTGCCGCCCTGTTACTTTCGTTGGGGTTGACTTTATTTCTGAGGCAATCGTTCGTTGTTACAACAAATAGTTCTAATCGATACTGAATGCAGTATATACTGTCAAAATATCGTGCAATCAAGTTCACGGACAATTTCGTGTGAAAATTTCTGGGTAAACTTCATTACCTTGATTCGCGTTTGTGATTGCGCCCAGTCTGATTCTTACCGTATGGCGATTATTCGCCTATTGCCTATTCTCAACACACCAATTTCAGGATCTGGACAAAATTACATGTAATAACGGTTACTGGTGCAATTTCGGGAAGGTCATCATTTTCATGAAACGGTATGGGGTGGCCATTTCATTCAAGCATAAATCAGGAGTTAGTGCAAGGATGAAGAACTACTGATACTACACTTGAATGTGGAAATTATGAAAGAACAACAAGAATGTATTCTTGGAGCACTAAAGTTTTGACTTACTTGTACTACACAACACAAGTCAAATACATAGATTCACACACATACACACACACGCACGCACGCACACACGCACGCACTTACACATACATCCGATAACTTTTCACAAATACACCAAAAATCAACTTATCATTGCCCTCCCTAAGTTATTTTTATTTAAATTCTCTCTCTCTCTCTCTCTCTCTCTCTCTCTCTCTCTCTCTCTCTCTCTCTCTCTCTCTCTCTCTCTCTCTCTCTCTCTCTCTGCATTTTAACAAATATCGCTAGGGGCAATCGCTCTACGTTCAAATATATGTAATTTACGTCTGCTTGTACTACGACAATCGATATGCAGTTTCTAATGTTCCAATGGTTTATATTTCACAGTTTCACATATCTAGTATCAGTCGATTACCCCCTAGACATCCATCAGTCAGAAATAGGTCAAACCCGGAATTCGAATGGACCACGGTACAAACCTACCCAAGTGCGCAAACGCACATAGAAGTGCGTGTATTTCCATACGCGTTTGTGCACATGGGTTTTCTGTACCGCTACACGTGATCTCATGGCCGTGCTGAGTCTGGAGAACACGTCGCGTCCTTTTCATTCCGGAGTAGAACCATTTCAAACCCATCAGCTGGTATGAGGATAGGACTACAGTAAGGGAGCGTTCAGTTATTATGGCCGGGGGTGGGCCAGCAAAATCCAGGGGTAGGGTCACCTTAAATTTGAAAACTGCAAGGGGGGGGGGTCATGTATTTTTCAAACAGCACAGAGAAGGGTCACTTAATTTTCATAAGTATTTGTCCCGTCAAAAAGCAGTTTTGGTGTTCAAAAATATTCTGGGAAAAGAAAATGATTCACTGCGTTATTTCATTCTCTGAAGTCGTTTAATTGTAAATCTGAATAAAAGTATAATCATCGGTTACATGAACATCTTGCCTTGGCAACTCTGAGGCTTTTCTTCTTGTTAATCGAGCTCACTGAGGGCAATAAACAATTCCTATAACTTACATAGCAAGTTTTGTCAGGGAAAATATTTAACAGTTACCTGTAGACTACCATGAAAAGTGAAATAACCCTTAAGGTGAAATTTCGACATTGTAATTGTTGTCCACATATGAACTTTCGAATACCCTATTTGAATCAAGTAAATTGTATCAATAGTCAAACGCCTATAAAAACACAAATTAATTAAGTTTAGCATTGTAAAAAAATTATTCATAGTTTTCTCATAGACTCCAATGTATAGTGAATCAACATTTCGGTGAAATTCTGAATTCAATTTCTTGCACACATATCCATTTGTAACTACCCTAGTCTAATCAAGTACATTGATATTAATAATCGAGAGTACATAAATACACAGATTTACCTATTTTTGTATTTGAAAAAAATTATTCATAGTTTTCTCATAGACTCTCATGTACAGTGAATCTACTTTTCGGTCAATTCCAAAATCCAATTTCTGGCGAACACATCCATTTGTTACCACCCTAGTCTAATCAAATACAATAATATAATAATCGAGAGTACATAAATACGCAGATTTACCTATTTAAAAATAATATTCACAGTTTTCTCATAGACTCCCATGTATGGTGGATGAACATTTTCAGTGAAATTCAAAAATCAGATTTCTTGTACACGTAATATGCACCTTTAACCATCATATTCTAATCAAGTACAATTTATGTTAATTATTCAGCGTCTGTATATGCACAAGTATAGCAGGTTTTTCATTGGAAAAAAATTATTCACAATTTTATCATAGACTCCAATGTATAGTGGATGAACATTTTTGGTGAAATTCTAAAGTCAAATTTTTTGTCCACATACCAGTTGTAACAATCCTATTCCAATTAAGTACATTTATGTAAATTATCAAATATCTGTAAATGCATAGATATAGTTTTGTAATGAAAAAGTATTACATAGTTTTCTCATAGACTACCATGTATAGTGAAATCAACATTATCAACAGCTGGCTGATTATCAATTAAATCCAAATATCAAAATTTTGTACACACACGTTTGCGCAAAAATATTGCCATCCACCTGTAATTTCTATCCAATCCCTTTGAGGGGTAATGTCAAAATTATAGCAAGGGGAAATTTGAACATTAACACCTTATGAGCTTGTAAGGGGTGTCATTCGAAAAAATCAGAGAATCTTTTTTGTTTAATTCTATCCTCCCTCAAGGAGTGTTTGTATGTGCAGCTTTACTCAAGCAATGTGGGGGGGGTCATGAAATGTTTGTCATCTTAAAAGGGGGGTCATCAATTTTTTGGTGCAATGGCTGGGGGTTCACTTATTTTGACTGATGTGCAGGAAGAATTTGGAGAGGTTAAAGCCCCAACTCCCGTATAAAAGCGCGAGAACCTACGAGAGTGATCATAATGGTGGGATATTCAAACGTACTCGGTACGCTCTGGACGCCGTCCATAAAAAACGTAAATTTAGAAATCTACCGATTAATTTTTTTCTTGGAAATTGAGGGATATGTGTATAAGTATTTGGAGCACAATATACTTGGTTTCTGACGAAATTAAATTTGAAATGACGTCTGGAACCAGAAAAAGGATAAAATATTTGCCGGTTATATCGCCGGTATAACGTTCGATGTTCAGTTTGAATCTGCATGATTGACATGATATGCAAATTGCAAATGAGTCATTAGCGATACGTTGTTTACTTTTTCCGTACGTAGCGTTGATTGTTCAAGGCGGGGAAAAACACCAAATACTCGGAGCGTACCGAAAGATACAAACGCACACACACTGTGTATAACAAATACATGCAAACACATTTGATTCGGTAGTTTCTCTTTTTGGAAAATTTGTTGGTCCTGAAAAGGACCGTTTTCATTTATGTTGGCCTACCTGAGCCGTCCTTTTACAGACAGGAAGGCCTATACTGTCATGAGTCAACGTACTGTTGTAAGCGCAATCATCGCAATGCGATATGCGTAACTATCGCTTACGCTTAGCTGTTTCCAAAAGTGATATACATTTTCTTTCCCGATCTGAAGCCGTGCATGCCTATGTAACACAAAGCGAACAAAGTCAAAATTCAAAAAACAAGTAGCCTCCAATGTGCTGACAAAACCGGGATTTTTTTGACGCCTGCAATCGCCTTCGGCATATTCGGTCGTCACTGCTGGGTCACTTATGCTGATCTCAGTGATCAGACGTCGAGTTGACAAACGTTGCCGGCGGCAGCTGAGGACGAGGTCACCGTACGTCAGTCCCATAAGTTGCAGTCAAATGTCCGCGCTCGATCCCCACGGGGATCCCCATCACAGCTAGCTCCAATTCATTCCTGGCAAAGAAAATTCCCGAGGCTACCTCTAGTGCTCATCAGTGACCGCTATCTTCATAAACCCAGCTGACATAGTGTGATTAGCAGTCTGACTCTGACTACCACGCGCGTTTGTAATGAACTAGTATCGCGACTGCTTGGAGAGTGTAGAAGTGCAGTGCACTCGATTTTGGCGGGATCGTTCAAAGTAGCGAAATACTAGAACTCACCATTTTATAAGGAGGGATGAACATTGAAACGAATGCTCCGAGAATTCATGAAATCACTTTATTCTGATTTTATTTTTGGTGATTAAATATTAACAGGTTTGATTTCTAAAATAAGTATTTTTCAGAAGCTTTTTGAAATAATCATAAGACAACAAATCGACACCACATTTCATTTCGGTCACCATAAAACTTGTAATCGAAGCCGGGGAATAGTCGTCGGTACCCTCCCATCCGACAGCGCCGAGTTCATGAGACAACGAAATTTTTGAAAAGGAAACTACAACTACCATCCAAGAACTGTGGAAAACTACGTTTTATAATGGAGACACAGCCCTGCCTCGCTGAACTAAGGTCGAATGAGGAAAGGATTGTTTGTAAGACAAAAGCTCTACAAAATTTGGTAGACGACTTGGCCGGTGAGCATTGTGGTAAATGTCCATCGTCCATTGAAATAACCACACTCGATAAATTTGGACATCTAGTAGGCGAATTTGCTGTTCTTTCAGAACTGTTTTGATCCCGTTCTTTCCTGAAATGCGGCATTTCTAGGACGGCGTTTGGACAAAACGGTGCTTCATTATTATCTTCAATCAAGACTCCCTGCAAATTGCAAGAGTGATGTACACTAAATATACTATGACTGAGCCGAGGAAAACCCCGATAATAGATCCCGTGGCAGAAAAACTACATTTTCTACGATTTCTGCATCGTTTACCCGTATACAAAGATGCAGATAGCTATTGCCACTGTCATGATATGCATTATGTTGAATCATTCAAAAACGCGCTGAATACAATGACAAACGCTTCGTTTTCGGACGAGAAACGTATACCATGACGCATGAGAACTAAGGAGTGTCGATCGATCGCCTGGCAACGTCATCACGGTTTGTACAAATCCGAGGCGACGCCGCGCCGAACCTCTGCTCCAGTAAGACTTCGAAAAAGTCTATATTCAAGACAAACCTATTGGGGAAATGAGTGGATGTATGGTATGGAAAGTAAACCGTAAAATTGGGTGAAAATAGTATACGTAAAATCACCGTGCAGTCAATGTTTACATTATGTGGCGTGCACGTTCTATTTTTGGAGGTGTTCAACCAGCTGTTTTAATTTGCTACTTTTTGTTCACAAAGAAACCATATTAGTTATGTTTTGCTCCGCCCATTTTTATCGATTTTTCTCGGTAGGGCCCTACCGAGAGTTACCGGTTTAAGATGTGCGTACGTAGCGTGAACGTAACGTCGAACGCCTACACACGTTGCGTTCACGCTACGTGTGCGGTAAAGCGATTAAGATAATAACGTGACCTTTGACATCGAGGAAACTTGCAAGCTGTAAAAATGAATCTGATTGGCGCGGAAGTTTACTTTTATCCAATCATCTCTAGTGTTACAGCATTCTTTTGTATGCTCCTTGTTGGTAAACATTACAAGTAGACTAAGGATGGCTGCGGCTCGGAGAAGGTATGTAGGCTTTCAATGACACATTTTATTGTATATTTTGTTTTTATGAGAAAATTTTAAACCGGAAAAAACCTATAAGATGAATAAACTCGAGGCAAGGCAAAATCACTTGAAAATAACAACGAGGAAATAAACTAGGTGTAGTTCCTACATGTATGATGAAGCAACACAGCTGTTGAAGACCAGCGAGTCAAAAAAATTATGTTGACGACGAGTTGTATCATGAAAATCAAGTAACCAGAAAGATTAGAAAAAAAAAATAATTTCTTTTGAATTTAGCGTAGTGTTCACGTGTGTAGGTGATCTGTCCCTTGCCATAACTACAGTGGCAGCCTCGACTGCATCCACGGGCTACAACATTCACATTTGCCTCTAACCTGTTAAAATTGTACACGCAGACGAGAAGAAATCGTTGACGCACTTTTGGTTTGTGAGGAAGATGATAGTGACTTGGATATGCTGTTAACTGATACATTCTCAAGCGGAAGAAATCTTGAAAATACACCAGTGAACCTCGATCAATTTTCGGATGATGAGTGCTTTGAATTTTTCAGGTAATGTAGATCTCATGCCTTAATGCAATACCTGCATCTATATGGAACTGTCTTTTGTTCAACTAAATTTTATTTCATGTTATCTTTGTCTATTTTATTTATTGATTATTATAAAAACATTTATATATTTAATTGTTTCTATAGCACTCAGCAAAATTCTCCTCTTATAGTACAAATTTTATTACTCAATTCCAGATTTGCAAAACCAGACCTTACCCGGTTGCATGATGGACTCTCTCTCCCAGAAAAAATTGTAGGATACAATGGAACTGCTGCAACAAGTATGGAAGCTCTGCTCATACTTCTACGCAGACTAGCCTACCCAAACCGTTGGTGTGATTTAGTCACATTTTTTCAGAGGGATGAACCAGAGTTGAGCATTATTTTCAACACGGTAAATAATTTTAATTTATATACTGGTACACAGAAAGTGAAACCCACATGAGGCTTATGGGCAAACCATAATTTGATAAAAATCAGATGCAGGGAACAAATAACAGTCTGTAAAACTGATGAGATTTCATAGTCACAGTCACATGCAGATATGTATTTAAAACAATTGCATTTTTATAACTTGCGCTACCTATCTCAAATGTGCTTTGGGTGTTTTACTTTTATACAGATTGTAGAACATATCTATGAAGAATTTGGTCATCTTTTGACATCTCTGAATTTAGTGTGGCTTGATCTGGTGACATTTGCTGAAGCAGTTCATAACAAGGGGGCTACACTAGATAATTGTTGGGGGTTCATCGATGGAACTGCCAGATCAATTTCAAGACCAACAAGTGGCCAAGGTGTTGTGTTCTCTGGGCATAAGCGAACTCACTGTCTTAAATTCCAAGTAAGGATATCATGTTTTTCACTTAGCTAGCAATCTTCTTTTTTAGGAGGCATAGTCTTTTCATAATGTGTGAATCATATTCATTGAACAGGTTTCTATTGGAAAAAAAGAGCAAGCTGTGTTCCTTAAGGAGACCTTACACACGTTATATATTAATTTTATACAAGAAATTTGAGCTAATTACTGTTAAGTCCAAGGGATCATTTACAAACTTACTCATAATTAGCCTTCCCACTAAAAATTTCAAATTTACTCTTGAAAAAAATTTATTGGTTTGGAAAGGTGTCAATTAAATTGTTCAACGAATTTTCATGTCTGAATATTCAAGTGTTTCTTCAAATGTTTAGAATTCCATGTAAGAAAAAAATGTGTTTTGTCTTCTTATCAGTATCTCACTTTCTTAACCAAGTTGACAATATTTTTCCACTCAACTTCAGTCCATTCAAGCTCCAAATGGCCTCATTGCCCACATGTTTGGACCTATAGAAGGGAGCCGTCATGATGCCTTCATGCTTGGAGAGAGTGAAGTACTTCCAAAACTAGAGCAGCTTCAAAATGATGGCCCAATGATGTGTGTTTACGGGGACCCTGCTTATCCACTCCGACCCGAGTTAATTGGCCCATTCAAAGGAGCACACCTAACACCCCAGCAGCAGATTTTCAATCGGTCCATGTCTGAAGTACGTGTATGTGTAGAATGGGGCTTTGCAAAGATAATCACTTTGTTTGCATTTCTTGATTTTAAGAAGAATCAAAAACTGTACCTACAGCCTGTTGCCATGTACTTTCTTGTGGCAACCATTCTAACTAATTGTCACACTTGTCTGTATGGGAGTGAGACTTCACATTTTTGATCTGCAGCCACCAACACTTGAAATGTATCTTTCAAATGAACAAGTACTGTAAAAACCTGTTTGTTTCAACCAGTGAAAAATAATTAGAGTTGAAATAGATTGTAATTCAAATTTGCAAATTTGTCAAAATGAGAGCATCTTTTTGATGAGTAAAATGAAAAAATTTTACTGTGTGATGTCCAACAACAGAGAAATATTATCTTTACTTTTTGGTGTATAACTTGAAATAATTTTATATGGTCATACTTCACTGTATTTTAAATTTTCAAAATAGTATCATTATTAATAAACATGTTTTCTTGATATATGATTGTCAGGAGTTATAGTGTCTGCTACAGGACAGTCTCAGATTTGGATTCAATCAAAGTTTTGGTAAATTGGTAAGCTGTTTGGGAACCTGCTGCAACCATGTATGTGTGTTGACTTACTTAAAAGACAAGTGACCTAATGGCCGATATAGCTCTGCTGTGATATTTAAGAGAACTGAGATGATGACATCAATGTGAGAAGTGATATTCATATTCAACCACAGTTTAACTGTCCAGACAATCATTGTGATTGTCAAAAAATTTGCAATGATTAATTACCCAAAAAGGATAACGATGCAAATTTTACAAAAACTGCTACAATATCGGCAAGGTAGCCTATGGGAAACTGCATAAAATCAGTGCAAGAAACTCTGAAATTTTATCATCAGATAGAGGAAAATTACACAAAAATTAAGAGATGCAAATTTCTCCACAATTTGAGCAAACTTGAGTGAGGTCAATCCTGTGAACCTCCAGGCCAAGTTTCAAAGCAATCTGAAACGATTTCAGAGAAGAAGACCATTGCTGATGGAGAATGGATGGACGACAGATGACGACGACGGACAACTACCCTATCAGATAAGCTCTGCGTTACTGACAGCACAGCTAAAAACAAATATTTTTTTTATAAGCAAGAGGCTGGGCTAAACTTTCATTCAGAAAACCTTTTGCATGGAGACAACACATTTCACTCATTTGATTAAATAAAATAACAAAAACATAATCTTATGAACAGTTATTTATTTTAAAACAAAACAACCTAAACATGGGAACCAAACACAATAGCTCAAGGAAAAACTGAACATTTTTATTCACATTTAAAATTTAATTTCTTTTTGCAAGCTGTTCTATCATCTTCATTTGCATTTCTAACTGCTTCTCTTGAAGTGCCAACCTTTTTTCAACTTCCAGGGCGTCCTGCTTATACTTTATTTCCACTTCATGTTTCTGTTGTAGGTAGGAAAAGAGTTCACTCTTTGATGATCTCATGACCTTTTGCTTTTTGCTAGTGTGATGCTCTGGAGAGAAATGAAATTATATGATAAAAGAGTGAATTATAAATTGAATGGAAAATTTTGAAATGTTATGGTTGATGATTCTATAGTGTACCCGGCTAAACAAAGCACATTTTAGTACATGACTGCAACAGGGTCTGATCAGTACCAGTAACAGACCTTTAGTCTGTTACAGGACATGTAAAATTGGTCAGATATCAAAAAAATATTGACAGATCTAAATCAGGCCTATTATTGCATGAATGTATACAGTGGTATAATTTCTGACTGTATCCAGTGCTGTGACCACATGATTGAGACATTGGTGGACAAACAGTGGGTGTGTCAGTGTTAAAATTACACGGCCTGAAAATTTGTAAGATGGCAGGGTTGTATATGTTCAGAAAATGGATCAATTTTGAAGAGAAAAATGAATAAAGGCATAATTGTATCCACATTTAAACAAATTCAGACCCTGTTGCAGGTCTGTGTACACAGTCCAGTATACACAATGATCATTTTGTGTACAGTCTAAAACTGAAGAGGTTTAGAATACATCCCACAACCCCATGTGACTAAAATAAACCAATGATTGTGCCAATTATGGTATGCTGGCCAGAACCACCAACCTTGAAATGTACATATTACTACTGTCTGCTGATGGATCAGCCAGTACAAGAGACTAACGGTCTGTCAGCCATCATTTTGAAAAAAAACCCAATAACTGAATTTTCAAAGTGGCCGCTGACAGACCGTCAGCCCCTGATTGTTGTGCTTGTCAAGGTTTCAAGGTTGGCGGCACTGTTCGCCATGATGTAATAACACGGTCATTGGTTTATTTGAGTATACACGAACTGATGATGATGCAGGTCAAACTTTCATACCCGCTTATATCACTGTGTCTACAACACTGTATAGAACTACAGGACTACAGCACTGATTATAGACATGTACATCAGCCTCTGTCACAGCAATGGGACATCTTTGCTGAGACAGACCTTTGCCACAGGGTTGTATCAGGGTATACACAGAGCCTGTAACAAAGGCATAATTATTTGGGGGGGGGGGGGCTGTGTTGGAGAACAAAACACTTCTAAAGAAATTAACCCCCTGAATGCCACATTTACTGGCCTAAATTTTGTTGCAACATTTTTCATATATTTTTAACTGACACTTTTTTTCCAATTTGAACACAAAATGTATAGCAGGACATCGGTTTTAGATTTTGGTTAAAATTATTTAAAAATTATCTACACAATTTTTGTAATTACTGCAGATAATAAGCAGACTGTTTTGTGGATGGTGTCAAAAGTTGACACTGGCATGAAATGGCTAATTATTACAAACAATGGAATTAATAATTTTGTACAAAGCAAAAATAAAATTACTCTAGCAACTGGCCCTGACAAAATGCTGTGGTACTGGTCTAGTCTGTATATGTCAAGACATCCCATGTCTTGTGACTGGGGATGATGTGGGCCGGTCTGCATATGACCAGTGCTGTGATGACATGGCTGTACACAGCACTGAAGACACATGCTTGTTTGATGATTTGACAGTACCCATGGTTGGCCATGAAACCAAGGAGTCACATACCACAATATAGACTGTTTCCCAGGACTAATGGAGAGTGGAGTCTATTTTGTGGATGGTCCCCTTATCCTTAAGGAACTGTTCTATACAACACACTTCATATTGCCATATTCTCACCCAAAAAATGTCTTGTTCTGACTTGGTCACAGAAGATAACTTTGTTTAAAGTTATGTTTCCTTATGCAAATATCAATTTGGATTTGCTATGGGACTAGTTGTTCATGCTATTGCAGCAGAATAGATGATACCTGATTAAGGTAGTGACTCGGGTTCCTTTGTAAATTTTAGCGATTTTGTGATTATTTCATATTCTGAACCCCTGAAATATGATCTTTTTATTAGAGAAAACTGTGAGGTAACATTGTACTGGAAAATGTCTTAAATTTTAGTGAAAACACGGCCTTCTAACCACTGCGCGAGTTATTATTTTCTTTTTGTTTTAACGGTCCGGATTACTGTCAGCGTTATCGTTATACTTGAGGAGATTATGTAAATTTTTACGCACCATGTTGCGCATGCGCGCACGTCTTCATAAGAGACGCTATCCAACATGGCTGATGACTGCCGGCAGTATAAGCAGTGTAGAAAACGCAAACGGGGGCCGAAGAAGCAAAATGGAAAGCTGATGGACGCGATGTTGTGTGTTGGCCGCTACAGCTAACACACAGCATCGTACACAGAGCTAGCGAGAGAGTTGCCGACATCGACGGTTATTTACGAAAAGTGAATAAAAGACTGGCATTTTTGGAAGCGATCGAGTAGCTGAGGTAGGCAGGGATACGACTTTGGCCCAAGAACGCTGATTTCGACAGTAATTTGGCTTTTTTACGTCAAGTCCCAAAATGGATTTGAAGTCACCGACCCTACGTACGGGTCTTTGCAGGGTTGTGGTGAGCGAGGCGATTAGCTGTAGCGGAACACATAGCATCGTACGCCGGGCTATAGATTACACTGCCGTCCAAAGAGAATCTGTTTAATCTTCACTGGAAAATATGGTTCTATAACAGCAGCCCATATCTTGGACTGTCTTGGACTTAGTTTGTCCATGGATGTAGGAAGCATGGTTTGTCCAATTTGTCAATCCGACCCTGTTATGTCGGTCTAGAGCACAGCAACGTACGCGAAACGTCGCTTCACGATCGTTGCCTGTCAATTTCTATCTGTGGTCAAGAGAGTGTCGCTGGGTGTCGCGATATGTCGCCGTTTCAATTTTACAATGAGTGAATCTGTCGAGTATCGCCTCAGTCGTTTATTTTAAGTCATGAAGAATCGCTTTAACGTGTAACTGAAGTTGGATTTTGGTTTCATACCCGAGGCCATAATAGTACATGTCACAGTGGAAAGCGAAATAGCGCACGAAAACCCGGTCATTTTTTATGGTGAGCAAAAGGACTGCAGCAGATCACATGTGAAAACCACAAAAACAAGTGCGACTTTCCCGCATTCCTTGAACTTCTCAACTACAGAATTTTTTAGAGCATCGAGAGTTGGTCGTCTCATCTCCGAAAGCAAGCAAGCAAGCAAGTGACGTCTTGTACTATAGGCACAAAAGTCGGCACTAAAATGAACTGGGCAACCATTTCACACTTGGTACGTGCATAAATTACGGGCTGTGAGACCGGAAGTCGAGCGCTTGCGAGAGAGCGAGCGCGCGTCGTCGGCAGAACGCAGACCTGTAAACCATTCCGGCTGTATGATTTGTTTAAACTTTTCTCGTCTTGTAACCAGACTCTAACCGTTACCAAACAGTGTACAGTTAATATAATTATAAGCTAGATACGTATTTGACAAACAGATTATGCCCTGAATTATCTCTCTAGTGTTTATCGTGTAAATAGTACCCACCGCTTACGCTGACCAGCCTCACGTTTGTACGCACAATTTTCATCATTTTAGGCGAACTAATGTTTAGGACTTGTCAGAAATTCTCTAACCTGATGCCCAATATTTAACCTAGACCCAGATCGAATAATTTTTTTGAAACGCACAAAAATCCGACTTTTTTCGGCGATTTTGTGTGAAAAATGGGACGTTTACACAAATCGTCGATTTTCTCAGTTCCGATTTTTGCTATGTATGCGCACCTTCAAATGAGTGTAAGTCGGCGACGCGTGGGCGGATTTCCCCAATTCTTCGCATGCTAACACTTCATGATTAGACCTGAAAAACCGTGTCTTAGATTTTTGATAAACCCCCCTGAAGTGACGATAACTTGACAAACGTGAACAAAAGCCGATAATTTATGCGAAAATCCGACAGTTCACACTTCGAAGGCTCACTGTGCAGAAACAAAAGCGAATTTCAAAAATCCAAAACACGGTTTTTTCCCCTGTATATCCAGCTGTCCAGTGCCGTTAACAGATCACTTAGGGGTGCTGCCAATTCTTACTTATACTCTTTTAAGTGAAAAAATTCAAAATCACATGTTTTTGACTTAAACAAACATACCAATGCATGTTTTGACAACTAAACAAAATTTTTACCTTCTTCAAATATAGACCTATTAGAAAATGTACCACATGTTGGGTGTGAGACCCTGTTTTCTATGTGAAACTTTTGATTGAAAATATGTGTCAACCAAACTGAGTCACTACCTTAAACAGTTTTGTCAGCAAGACATGAACATTCAATGAATCTGAGAAGATACCAAATGAGGTGTGTGATAGTTCCTAATGACTGAGCATACCTTCTTGGTCATTGTTCCCTGCTGTTGCTGTCATTCTTTTCATGGCAGTCTCTCTTATGGCTAGGGCTTGCTGTCTCTGTTCATGTTTTTTCTTTGATGCAACAACCTCCTTAGAAGTACTGGCTGCATGACTTTCTACATATGAAGGACTTCTTGGCATAATTGTTGCAGCTCATTGTATTGTTCTTCTGTGCCAGATCTGAAATATTGAAGTATGAATTATAATAATAGCAACTAAAAAACTCAGAAACATTCAGACAAATCAATCTAATGATTAAAGGGGAACGTTACCCAGCAATTATGTGTTCAGCAATAAAAAATCTATGAAAATCTGGTGTGAAACCTGTCTTTGTTATTCAATTTCACTTACTTATAGTACAATGGCACCCATTTGAAAACCTTTGATTATAGGCGTTAGTGACGCAAGAGCCTAGCACTGCACCGACACTTGTAAGGCTTCCCAAGCTATAGACTATGGGGAAGCCCTGCAACTGTGAGTGCAGTGCTAGGCTCTTAAGTCACTTCCGCCTATAACCAAAGATTTTCAAATGGGTGCCATTGTACCATGAGTGAGTGAAAGTGAATAACAGAGACAGATTTCGTGCCAGTTTTTCATCGATTTTTTATTACTGAACAAAAAATACCTGAGTAACCTTTCCCTTTAATATAATAATGATAAAGTTATCACCTAATTTTTAAAATACCTCCAAATTATAGAGCCCAAATGATTTTAGCACCACATACAGGTATCATATACTGAGTAGCAACAGCACTTGCATACTACTTACTTTTTCATGGACTTCTTGTCATTTTCTTTGAACTTGCTTAGCAGTAAATCTGCATGCTCTCGGACAGATCTTGGTGATATTTTTGTTCTGTCTTCAGCCCAGGACCAATGACTCATCAGGTTATTGGCAATAGCTTGCCACTCTGCTGATGTATCAGGCCTACTGGCCACCACCTCCTTCATCAAATCAACATCTTGCTGAACCGTCCAGCGCAATGCAATCCGTTTTGGTGTTGTCATTTCTAGAACTATGGTCCAAAATTAGATAGTTGACATGTAAATAACCTGGTCATAAATTTAAAAACTAAACTAGAATGTTTAGATTAAAGGATAGTAGGTGTAACTTTGTGTGCATTTTCAATATTTTCATTAATTGCATCACCAGTGTTGACAAGCTGAATACTTTTAGTATTTGAATGCTTTTGTTTGTAGAAAGAAACTACACTTGATACACTAAACCAGAATATTGAAAGATTTATCAGTTACAGCCACTTCAACATCAAAGATACAAAGTAACAATTTTGTTATTTTTCATGTAAGGTGTTTTTCGGATTCATGCACTTAATTGAAAAAATTATGATAATATCATTCATCATCTCTACACTTCATCATTCTTGCTTGTGGGTATAACAATATTTACTTTGATGATCTAATTTTTGATCTATACCAAAAATTATGCCATCAGAGTACTGACTATTATCTTGCAATATTTAATGGCTCAGCTCTGTTCACTGAAAATTCACTATCATTCAGTTTAGCAGGCATACCAAAACATAATAACGCTGATCGTAAATGACGTCACTGTACATGCAAATATTTTGTTTGTCCGAAAATTTCAGAGACAAAGTAGCAAATTGAACAAACAAGAACGACAAAAATCGAGCTTGGACTCTATTGACGTGACGGCAAGAGGCATATAAATGAAATATTTCAAGTTCAAGCTATAAGTCACGACAATAATCACAGACTGATCACATACAAATTTGTCCGAAATTCTAGCGCGACGTGCCGATATCGCGCGCGCCTTACTATATTTAGAAACAAACCTTGAATCCCGATCAACGCTATTAGCATGTATTAGGTAGCTAAATTACAAAAAATATAATTTATAACAAAACAATTTTAAAAAATGTTTTCCTTTGTCACAATACAGCAAGTACAGCCCATTATTGTTTATAGTCTATAGAAAAAACAATCAAATCTATGTCACCTTTTGGCTGAACTTAAAATCTAATTACAAGTTCTGTAATCATGCTAGATGCAGTGACATGGAAATTTGTCCAAAATTGCAATTAGCTCAGAACATTCAGAAAAACCGTCAACATTTTGAAAAACAAACGTTGCTGAGCTTTCAATTACCAAGAATCAAAGTTTTACTACTTACCAAACAAAATTACATGATAATGTACACCACAAAGCATCGTACACAACTTTTCCAATTGGTGAAACCCAACAAGTATCTTAGGAAGGCAGTGACCATGGAGGTAGCAAAGCCACTGCACTGGGGCCAAATACTACATGCAATGACTAGTGTTTCAGAAATTTCCTGTTCCGCGTAAACAAAACAGAAAACCTGACAATTGGTCAGCAGTTAAATAAGGTATTCTTGGTAAAATGAGAGATATACTTCATGCATAAAATACTTCAAATAGATCGCATATTGCGTAAAAAGACAAAGGTTGCCCAGCAAAGTGGAGGTGAACTGCATGACAGACCAGGTCAGCTCAATGCATTTCACAACATCATCGGGCATCGAGCGAACAGTCAAGTTTTCCCAGGTTCCGAGTGGGGCTACACCAGTTCAAAGTTGTCTACGATGCTATGCACTTCACCAACATGACAGTCAGATAAGCCAGAAATTAATATCCAGTAATTATGAACTGGGGGTTTTGCAGCGGGCATCCTTTCGCTTGCCGTTTTGTTGCTTCCGTGCTCGGCCAAAGGTCACTACAGCGGCAATCTGAAGGATGCCCTCAACGAAAAATCCCCTCTGATAAATTGTGCTCTTTTTTACATACAATGTATCGTTACTGAACAACTTTCAACATTAACACATTAAGTGATAAAGAAAGTCAGAATACAAATCATTGGCATTGAAGTCACTTCTCAAATAAACCCTTATTTTTTTCTCGGAATCACATACGTGAAACTTACCTTTTTCACGTAAAATACGGCTAGCAGACGACAAACGAACGTGTGACGTAATCAAATTACGGGAAAGGCGCGCAAGAAGTGATGACGTTTACGTTCACGTTACGTTCACGTAAGCAATCTTAATCTCTCTAATAACTGAACGCTCCCTAAGTGTCCGGTGGGCTATCGTCCAAAGGACAATTGTCTTCAGACAAAATATATGCGGAGGGGATTGTTCATTTTCTCAAAAGTAAGCTCTGTTTTATATATGCCGGGTATATTTGATGAGTCGATTGAAGGGTATTTTCTACCACGCCATATCGAAACTTGCCCTGACCTTCACAGTGTTACTGAGTCACGTCTGCGTGCTCAGTCTAAAAGCGCCTGGCAACTACGTACGTGTTCTCGTAAAATGTTCAATGTTTCGCTCGCGATAGTGTTCAATGGCTGCCAGTGAGGCACAAGGTCAACTAAAGATTTTTGGGCCTGAGATCACAAATCAGGCGCAAAATTATGACCTCTGCTCAAAGTCACTGTCACGTGGAGGTGACCTTGACCTTGGGTAACACACGTAGAATAAGCCCCAATACCACAGGTGTCCGGAGTTGCTGGTGTACATGCATAGAGAGATCCAATCTCTCTATGCATGTACACCAGCAACTCCGGACACCTGTGCCCAATACCACACACTCTAAAATGAGGATTGAGGATGCGCTTACTATTTTCGAAACACCTGACATCACTTCTTGGTCTTTTGGCCAGAGGTCCATATATCTTTCTTTCATGACTTTGACTTTGTTTGTGTACTGTCTATTTACTGTCTGTTCTGTGCTGTTTTGTGTCTATGTTTACAACTATTGTCTTACAAATTTTGACCTAGTATTATTGGATTATGGATTGGTATGATTGCGATTATTGAAAGCATGGCAAATATTCGCGTTCAGAGCAATGGCCTTCACCTATGTGCGTCTATCAATGGGTCTTTTTTGTGCTACAATTAGTCAGATAGTGAGATTAATGTTAAATAAGGTCATCGTGCAAACAGTTTTTAAGGGGAAACATGAGACAACAATAAAGCCCATTCAATGGTTACGGTTAAAAGGTGTGCCTTTATGAATAGGAGCTGTGTGTATATCAAGAATATGTACCGGCACTGTGTAAGGCTTTCAACAGAGAGTGATTCTTGCTGATGACTTTATTTTGAGAGTCGGTGAGAAAACACGATATCGTATTTCCATAATTTAACTTTGGAAATCATGCACCGCGTGGTATGTCAAATGCTTTGTAGTAGGGGCTTCATGACAGGGTGGCCTGGACAACTATATGCCGATCAGCGATGGGCCGTTACATGTTGGAAGGGGGTGGCCAGTATGCCCACATGCAATTTCATTGTTTCTTTTTTTTTCAGAAAATACATATAATCTTCAGAGATGCGCAAACAGATCTTGCGTACACAGATTGCCATAACATTTGTGATCTGCATATCCTCTAGCTAGATCCTCATTTTGCACGCGGCCCTCCAAAGATCAAATTGTCCATCCATAAAGCTTGAACCACGTGCAATGATCGAAATGGAAGTTGCGCCGTCTAAAATATATCATCTCTATTTATATGTTGTGACATATCTATTTTTTTTTTAATTTGAAACGTCGTACTTAATAGCAATGAGCTTTAGGCTTTACACAGGATGTTGAAGTCTATCACGTGTCACTACCCTGCAACCAAACATTTTATGATATAAGTTTGTTTGTTTTATTCTCTTCCGTCTGGCCTACGACCCCAACATGAATCCTGGTGGGAAAATGTCCGCGCACATTTTAGGACAAAGATCTCGACGGCATATGTTTAGTGCAGGCTGCTGACGATTTAATTTCAAGATTACTGAATATTAAAAATATTAGCGATAGCTCGAATGGATGATCCGTAACTTAAACAGAGCGTCAACATGTCTTCGATCATGCTGCTCAGAACAGGTGCGCATTTTACTTCTGACTTCTGACAGATTTATAATTACAATGGTATAGGCCTACAGGTCATCGATTTTAATATTCAATCTGCTAACGATCATGAGGGCTCTAGGGGAAGTTCGTGGCGTTTGTATATAACATGTATAAGTAAGTCTGACACGATTGCACCGAGAGGGGAAAGGTCACCGTCCTTGAATAGCGGCTAATACGAGTAGGCTGAGGAGCGGCACCTTGTCCGGTCAAATGTACTCAGTACAGCGACTGACTTCAGGCGCTGTGTACATGGGAAGAAATCCTCCCTTAACGGTTCAAAATGGAAGGTTTAGTGGCACTTGGAGTTTCAGGCGTTCGAACTGCTTGGCGTGAAGACAATTTATCGATGGAAACAGCCGACAGCGAGCAGGACGTGTGTCGCGGTCACTGCAGGGCGAATGTTTTCAGCGTGTGGATAAACGCTGGCTTCCTTGTCGTCGCTCCGCTGGTTCTCATCGTAGCAGGTTGTTGCACGGATCTTCGACACTTCTGCTCTAAGAGTTTAATCCATTTTCCGGGCCACTACTGCAAGTGGGCCGTCTCCATTGTTCTAAGCGTCGTTCTGTTGGGTGCTCTGGGCGAGGGTATTCTAACAGACGTCACCAGAAACTCGACAACCCGGCCTCACCTATACGCGCCTCAAATCTTCTCCATTGCTAATGTCATTGTCAGCCTTGTATATTACCATCACGCTGAATATTGGAACAGACCGAAACTTATCTGGTTGCTTCTCGCTTACTGGCCAATGACAACTACAGCAGAAGTGTTCCGGCTTGTTACGTTGATCAGGGAACTTGACTTTAATGTAACTATACTGAGATTCTACCTTCTGGCAATTTGTATTGCCTTATACATTTTCTTCGTTGCTCTTGAGGCGAATCTCTTGAGGACTAAGGTACGGGTCAATTGTTATTTCCTTTTTTTTTGCGCTTCGCTACGTTCAAACAGATGCACAAATCAATGATATTGCGTCGCATTTTAAAGGGACCAAATTGCATGGGATTCCTTGACTTTCGTCGAGAACAACCCAAGATAAAACAAAATCAAAACGATCATAAATCATAATCGATCCCAACGTCGGTGTCATTAAAAAGTTGGCAAAGTTTTCAAGTACGTTCATAGCGATGAAATCGAATAGCTGCGGTGCTCTACTCTGTTACTTTCACTGAACTTTGACCTCAGTACAAAGTTTTTCGCCGAAATAAATAATCGTTTCCTTTAAGTAAAATATTCACTTTTGAAATCATTAACATACCACCACTCAGCCATTCTAGGAATTGGGGCCTAAACGGAAGAATTAAGCCAAAAACTCATGCTCAAGTTATAAGGGGGTTATTTATAACGGCAACACAACGGGGCTGTGTTTCGTCATGTTTTCTTTTGTTTTTATTATTTCTTGCATCAATGTAAAAGTTTTACCCTTAAGGCCAAGTAAATGAATATTTGTACTTCCGATAACCCGAATGATCATATTTCAAACCAACCAACCTTAAAATGTTTTTCCTCGTGATTTTTTACTGTTTTTGATTGATCACACTTGAGTAAAAATATGGAAAAACTGACCGACCTACAGTTTGACGCCTAACTTCTTGATTGTGTTGCCTTCCTTGCATTTGGTCTGTGAAACATGGTGTGCATGTTTATTAAACACCCGCTTATGTATTTTGGGTTTCGCCCATTTAGTTTTTGCCGAGTCATCACAGTCAAAATTCGATTACTCGAGGAAAAGAATAAAAGTACACTGCAGCATGAGTACACCTACCATTAAGTCAAGCAAATATAACATTACAACGTTATTTTACATTATTTTTTCTTCAATCAAACTTTAATGTAAAATGACGCAGCAAAAACTAAATGAGCGAATTCCTAAACTACTGTGAGCGGGCGTTGTTAGTAATTAAAATTGCTACAGTGGAAAGTTGAATTCGGGTCCGGACTTAAAAATTCACTCGTCAACAGTAACTATGCCGACGAAACATATTTAGGTCGTGTTGACAACCTTGCCATAGGGAACTTTTGCTTGTTAAAACGATGGCCTAGAAAACTGTCGTTGCTATGGCCCTGTCATACCTTGACGATTTAGCCAGCGTTTGCCAACGTGTGAAAAATTTGGCAAATACGCCGGGCCTTCCTCGAATACTTTATGGGTAATTTTTGCGTTAGTTAAGAGCACGCTGAAGTACGCTGGTATACGTATTAGGACGTCGAGGTCGTCGAAAACTTTTGTGCATGCACAAAACTTTTCGACGTATGCCAGCGTATGGCTCATTCGCCCGGCGCCCCGCACAAGCGGGCCATAAGTTGTAGTGCGCTTGTTGAAACGCGTTCACACACGTTACTTGTAAGTTACTCATATGTCGAAATGCGTCGAGATAATTGTCTAGCGTACCAAAACGTACTTTTAACCTATGAGTACGTTATAAATACGCTATGTATACGCCCAAAATTGAAAAATACATCATTAGTTCAGCAAGCCAGCATTTTAGAGAAATGTTGATACGTCTGCATACGCTGGCTAAATCGTCAGTCCTTTGTCCTCCTTTGAAAGTTGTGCACAGTTAGTATATTTGCTCAGAGTTAAGCTGATAAAAAAGTTGCCTCTTTAACCCTTTGAGCGCCAGTCATTTTTTGCCTTTGCAAAATACACCCTGTTAATTTTTTTTCAGACGTTTGCCAAAATTTTGATGTAAAAAACTGAAGCCAATGAAATGCGATGTCCAATTGGTCCAAAATTATCAAAACAATTACTGAACAGTCAATAAAACTTTGTTAAAATGTTGCACTATTTTTTAAAGGAAAAATGACAGAACTCAAAAGGGTGAGCAGTGCAAAAAGCTTTTACATTTCCCTATCATAGCTTTTGTTGATTGGCCACCAATTTTATACCAATCGAAAAGATATATCGAAAAGTTGTGTCAGCGATCAGGGTAGACGTAAGGTAGACGTGTTCGTGTATAGCTGTGAGTCCATAGCTGTGCCTGAGGTTTGCTGACGGGTTTTTATCTTTTAAGCCTCGAGTCACCATATGCGTCACACGTAAAGTCGTCGAAGTCAAAATCAACACTTAAAGGCAGAAAACCTGTTACAACACCGCCTGCACAGCCATGGACCCATGGCTCGTTTGTGTATAGAAAGATGGGCTGGAAAACATCACAGTGTCTCCGTTACTTAAGCCACTATACCAAGCCTATTGTCTGGTCAAATGATATCGTTTTTATCGAAAACATCACGTAACGCTGTTTTCAAACCCACAGGTCAAGATGTCAAAGAGGTGAACTGTGATAAATCAATGACTCGATATTTTGTTTGACGGACTGTACTGCATAAAAATCGCGTTGTTTATGTCGCTCTCTAAAGAGATACGAGCCGTGCAGTTTCATGCAACACTTTACATCCCAGGGTATGTAAGAAGTTGTTTAGAAATGGTTTCTCTGCAGCTTTCCATCGCAAGTATCTGTAATCATTCACGTGAGAACACACACTGTGATGTCATCTGTCAGAGGTGAAGCATTAGATATGAGGGTTGTCAAAATGAACAGAAAAAAAATGTTTCAGAATCATGATAGCCATATTTGTTGTACAAAGAAATATCTACATAGTCAGAAACCACTAAAGTAGTAAGGGGTGAGTAATCACACTCTACCCATTGGTGGAAGTTTTTTTAAAACGTGGCGTATCCTTATTCGATTCATTCCTTCAAATATTTAATGGTGCATCCTTTATATAAGAAGGCGGCCATTTTCTCAAACTGTTATAAGATCACAACGTTTTAGCACTTTATACCAGATAGGAATATTGTAAACGTCTCCTACAAGGTACAAAACCTTAACTTAAAAATTTATTGAATGAAACTGTAATATTTACTTTCATGGTAACAAATAACAATTAGGTGTCGTAATGCAATGTTTTGACCAGAAAACAACCATCCCGGATTCACTCTGACATTTAAAATCGAACCGACAGCATTCTCCGTGTTTACTTGAATGGTCAGTAGCTGTAACTCTGATGTTTCTTCATCATTTTTGTTTTGTATGTAAATTGCAAGTTGCTGTCCAAAGCATGTTCAAACACCGCTCGTCGACACAGCCTAAATGACGCACTGATATTGTTTACATTTGAATTCTAGTGCGGACTAGAATGCCATTGTCAATGATAACAGTCCATTCTGCTAGTGCACAGGCCGAGTTGACAAGCTGCATGAACATAACGTATCTCAACATGCTTTAGAGGTAGTAAAAGGAAATGTGGTTGACATTTAGAAAAACAGCGAAACAAGATCACCAAAAGTTACAGCTGCACAAGTTTCGATTTTCAAAACAAAATTGTCGAGATTTCAAATTCCTCTCATGTTTCAAAGTGAATCCATCATCAAAGCATTGTAAAATTGCTGGTCCGAATATCTTTCTAAGCGATGTGGGGTCTATTCTCCGAACTGACTGAACTGAGAGTACTACAATGTCACACCACTGGTACTTAATCCATGGATTGACACTCCGCACTTTTCGCCAAAAGAGATTATTTGGAGGATATGTTATCTGAATATTATTGTTGCAGTTGTACTGACCTTTGCACTCAAATGTCAATTTACATAAACTTTAAGAGGGACCAATCTCTTGGAACGCATTGAACATTGCGAATATCCTATCTGAGCGTTGCTGTTGCGCGTTTGCGAGCTAGGTTAGAACCTAGTTCATGTACAGTGACATGTCTGTGATTATACAAAGACCTAACAGATATCCATGGGCAATCAGAATAAGCAGCGATCATAGTCAGGGACTTTTAAAGGGACAGGTTGTTTGACCCGTAAAGTTTCGCTCAGCTGTCCTTTTATACATAGGACAGATTGTTGCCACTAGTCCACTCTTAGATGGGAATTCTTTAAATAACAGCGCCGAAAGATTTGTCTGAGGAGAAGTTACAACAAGACATACTGATATTGTTTCCAAAGGTCAGAAGGTGTAGATCCTCGAGTGTTGTGGGAGTTCAATCAGGTCACGATTCCTCTATCACAATAAATTTTGCTTTGTGTCAAAGTTTATGCAGTTATATCACTCATGATAACGCATTATTTCAAATCATTAACGATGCGTGTTTTTTTTTTCTGTCAACCCCTTCAGGTATTCGGATGTTGGTACCGTGACGAACCGTACCCACGTGACCTCAAGAAGAAATCTATGCACTACAACTATAAATACACCAACTTGTTATCGCAAATCAGCTACTGGTCCCTGAACTGGCTATTCGTCTTGGGGTTTCGGAGGCCGCTTGAACTGTCGGATCTCGGCTGCCCGCCGGAGGAGTATGAGGCCAGATACCAGTACAATCACTTCCGAAGAGCGTATCAAAAAGAGGAAGTAAGGAAGAGAGCGTGACCACGCTATTCTACAAACTATCGTTGGTGTTCGGTGATTTTAAAGCTCCGATTAGATAAAATTCTTTATGTATTTTTCAGCAGGTTCGTTCCGATTGAAAAATGCGGTGGTTATTTCAAACTGTCAAACTCGATTAGAAAAGGCCTTTGTTCGCCTTAACAACACACGGCCTGTGCGTGTTCACTTTCCGATGTTATCGTTGACAACTTAATCCTAGTCTGCATTGGAATTCATTTGTAAAAACTGGTAGGATAAATGCTTTGTCGACATACTTCGGGGCAAAGAATAAGAAACGTATTTTGTTCATAGAGCAAAAATAATGAAAATATTATAAAAAGTCACAGTTATTGTCCATTTCATCAACAGCGTCCATTCATACGCTGTTCAGTGTTGCGCGGAGATATATTTGCCTGGTGGTCAGAAGGCCAAACTTTGCATATTTACAGTGAAGTGGTAACCTATGTATGGCCGAACAAGTAGTGTCAATAAATGGAGAAAATAAATATAGCCCAACGCGTTATGCCGGATAATTGTAAAGTTCTTTCACAACTGACATTCCAACGCGTGATAAGTGATAATAATCTAGGAAGTGTGAAATTTAATTAAATTGAAAGATATCCACATTATTTCATTAATGCTTCATATAAAACCGGAGCTCAGTTTTCTTACTGTTTCGCGAATATGTTTGAAACGCCAATTTTTGTTCTATTATTACATAATGACGAGAATGGTAATCCGGCATATTTATTTCTCTTTCCTGAAAGTCTAAATTAATCTTTTTGGATTTTATACATATGCTAAACTTAGCGATATTAGTGTGTAATATATCTAGCAAGTTAATGCCCGACAGGCCGATGTACCTTTCCCATCAAAATGACTTATTTCAACTTATTCCGTCAAAGATTGATTATTTACCAGATGAACCGGGAAGACTCGTGCTCAGGCCAAATGAGCATGCGCTCCCCTTATTTCCTGTTTCTAATTTCTGAACCTTCAAGCTCATCCATGTGCGCCCTAGCTCGAGACCATCCCTTAGCCAGCAACAGTAATGATTCATGGTTTTAAACTTTTCCAACTCTTTTTTCGGGGGAAGGGGTACTTTTTATTTGATTCTCTCTCTCTCTCTCTCTCTCTCTCTCTCTCTCTCTCTCTCTCTCTCTCTCTCTCTCTCTCTCTCTCTCTCTCTCTCTCTCTCTCTCTCTCTCCCTCCTCTCTCTCTCTCTCTCTCTCTCTCTCTCTCTCTCTCTCTCTCTTCCCTGTGGCACATTCTCAGTTTTGAATGCCATAGATTGACTGAAATACGGCATAAAAATATTGTTTGTTTCCGTAACATGCCCTCAGAAAATAGGCTAGATCTGCCAGAAACTTTCTCGTATTGAGTTTAATCCAAAAAAATAGCAAACTTTGGCAAATTCATGGATGAATTTTGAAAATGCGAATTATAAATGTATGGTTTAAGGGTAGATCGGGTCACCGGAAACATATTTATTTTATTTTGGCCAAAAATGCGCCTTTTATCTTCAGCTACAAGAAAGCCTGAAAAGTTAACCGTAATTTGATAGACGATATGAGCTCGAGCGTCTGGTCAACACCCTTTCTGTCGGTAGACTGCCCTTCATTATCATCAAATCGTATCGTACACCACTTGCAGGGCAGCATGATCATCTTGAAAGTGGTTTTCTGTTGGCAAGCGGTCGTGAAAATTTTGTTACGAATGGTGGTTAATAAATTCTATCTCTGAAATGATGGGCCCTGTTTGTTCGGTTGGTCGGTCGGTCTCATCCTTTGCGTGTCTGTTGGAGATCTAAATTGAGGCAAAACTAAAGAATGAAATGTCGGCTGACCTAAAGCAATAGGTTTTGGTGGTGTCTGTAAGAAGCACTTTGCTGAGCTAAAAATATCTTCCGTTTCACCCGGTCATGTTGAATTCATCATTTTAACGTCTGACTTCTTATTTTATTTGTCAAAAATTAATGTAGGCACGTGCTAGCAAGAAGAACAAGCCAGCGTCACTATGGAGAGTTTACGCCAACGCCTACGGCCGTGATATAGCCACATCTGTGTCGCTTGTATGTCTCAGTGCAACGTTTGGATTCATACCCCCACTGGCCGTTGGAGGCGTGGTAAGGTATGCCTCTGAGTGGCAGGCTGGCGAGTTAAGTGATTCCACAGACGATAAAGTAAGTTTCAACTCAGTCTGTTGCGTACTGGATACCATTGTCGTTCATATCATTTTAAACCGACTGTTGATGAACAGTGCAGTTACTACTATAACAAAATCACAGCAGTTGTATTATGGTAATGAGCACCACGTTTACGCCAAGGAGGAAAATTCTTCTAGTAGTGCTCGCCTCGAAACTGAAAGACTTGCACTTTTTCTCAAACTTTCCCTAGGAAGACTTTCAACCATTGACTTTCAAAATCAACAATAAAAATCCTGGATCACCTTGCAAATTTTGGCACTGCGAAAACGAACTACCTAAAATTGACCGACATTTAATTCCAAATGAAAAATGACCGCCATCCTTGTGTTAACTTTATGAAGAACTATAAAATACAATTTTCGACCAGGATGGCATCAGGAAATTTCGACTGGAGTCTAGATCTTTTAGTTTATCAATGTCTCAAGACCAAACAGTCACTGTTGGAGTTTTAAAACATGTGGGCAAACATGCACAATTGTGAAGTTAATACAGCTCAACGATGAGTGCAAGAACAAAATGGCGCCTTTTCCTCAGCGTGGCATAAACATCCTAAGTAGATAAACGATATAAGTATACAATGGATACATCATTTAAAAGTCTCATTATCAAACTTTCTCTTCCCGAAAGGGCACGTCGTTCGTTACAGTGAGCGAGTTCTTCAGTAACGGATTTGTACTTGTCGGTGTAATATTTGTGGCTTCGGTGTTGAGGGCCATGTCGATAGCGTTTGGTGGAAATATTGCAACTCTGACGTCGGTCCAACTCAAGTCGGCGCTACAGGTAAACCGTCTTTACTGTCTCGTATCAATTGTCAGAGTGGTGTTTTCTGAACGTGATAACATCACAACTATACATACGCCCACCACTGATCGGGTGCTTGACAAAATGAATACAGAATCGCTGTTTCCAAAGCCGTCAATAAGACAGACAAACCTTCTGGCACAGTCAGTAATGGCTATTTACTCAAACCCTACCCTTAAAGGGAGCGTGTCGTCGGAACTGCGCCTGTGCGACTTTCTTGTTTACAAACAATGTATCTCATGCATGATCTCTTGATGCATCACTTCAAAATAGCTGCAATACTTAATTTAACGCTATTTATTGTCAGCAAACATGTTTTAACTTTCATCAATCGCCGACGTACCCTAAATACAGTGTTTACATGGGTAGTAGGGGTCCCTGGTCACAGTTCTGACGACAGCCCCCCTTTAATCTTAACCCAAACTGGGTTAGGGCTGTAAATGTTCAAGCGTAACCTCTCCCATATTGTACACACGTTTTGGGGTTTGCAAATGGTATGTTAGAATTAATAGAAATCGCTGGGCACAATATATACCTACCAAACACTTGCCCTAACCCTATCCTTGACCCTATCCTGAACTGGTCGGAAATTTCCGACATGGAAATGCCAAGACTGTACTGACAGAAGTTCAGCATCCACAGACACGTACACCTCGAATCGAATAGACCAACAACGCAACATTGGTATTTCAAGCACACTGTACTTACCTCATATTTTACCTCATCTCTTTTTAATTCGTTCATATGTTGATTAGACATTTACATATGAGAAGTCACTGCACCTGTCCACTGCAGTGCTGTCTGGCGGCCAGATGACAGTCGGCCAGATTATGAATCACATGTCAGTAGACACACTGTCTATGCAATACTTGTGTATGTGGACCATATTCATATCTTCTGTTCCGTATCAGGCAAGTGTACTACAGAAAACTCGTTCTCTTTCCACTGATTTGCCGGCAGTCGGCCAAATCCTCGCATAGCGTTTTGGTTTTTTTTTTGGTTTTTGTTTGTTTTTTTGTTTGTTTGTTTATTCAACGCCCAGTATTAAGCGATTCAAACTTTTTGAAATGAGTAATTTTTTGTTCATTACCAGTAGTGATAAAAATTTGTTTGACCACTTTTTCTGGGACATATTTTTAGTGTTTGAAATATGTGCCTTTACTGTAGGAGAAAAAGCGCCGGATGTATCCGGAGAGATGTTACTTATATATAAAAGCACGTTATTACAGCGACTTAATGCAATAGTTTACTTCCATTACCACTGTAAAACAAGTATCTCAGAACAGAGAATCTTAAAGGCATGTCTTAATATTGGGCGTTGTTTTCTCCAATAATTTGAAATATAGCTGATTATGTCATATATACTAGTATATTTTTGTCGCAAACGCAGCGATCTAATCGGTCGAGACGTGAAAATAACCATGCTATATCAGTAATATAGCACGGTTGGATCTCGCACGCGTGAGCTTCTAGGTAGAGAAAAATTCCCTTTTTGACGTTCGTGCATATATATCGTGAACTTGTCAAAATCTCGTGATATACCGTCGCTGGGTGTGGTTTATTGCTTACATTTAATTCAGCAAATGAGACATACCATCGTCTACTTTCGCCGACACCATATAACACGATTGGAACTAATTTGGGATGATTGGGTTTTCATATTTTTCAAATTTCTCAAACGTGTTAGGTGCCAGATAGCTGAATGTTGCAATGTTGCAAATTGCTCATAAAAACAAGTGTGTAATATAAAAAGAAAAGCAGATGAGATTACATTTGTAGATTAAATCGACATTACTTCACCAACCAATTATCCCAATTTGAGTTCCAATCGTGTTATATACACACTAGAATAATGTAATTACGGACCCATACCTGATGCTTCGACATCATAAGATTCAAACGCTGTCCATGGTTTAACAGAACTTGAAAGGAAAATTTGCAGCCAATGCCACTAAGTATATGACAGTAATTAAAAACAAAGTGACGTCACACGATTATGTATGTTTTTCTCTCCAGTGTACATGATTTATTCAGAAGGTGTAACGTTCCTTCGATCTCATCCCAGACAGAGAAACGTATATACATGATATAACAGCGGAGTTCTTTTATCCGTTTTCTCTCTCAGATTGTTGTCATTTTGATTCTCCTCTATCTGGAACTTGGCTTCGCTGCTCTAATAGGGACGTCAGTGTTTCTGATAGTCACGCCATTGCAATATGCCATAACCAGGAAAATGGCGTCATTACAAAGGAAAGTACTGGTGAGTGTACGTTGCACATAATCTGGTCAAGGCAAGTGCTAGGGTCTGAGCTACACTTTTGTCTGTAGGGCTGCTGGCATGCCCTGCGAATTTACTCATGATTGAAAGTTTTACATTTGTTTCGATCATTCCCGAGACCTTTGCTTCGTGCCAGCCTGTGTTGTTTCGTCCTCGGTCCACTTAGAACGTATATATAATGCTCGGAAAAGAGGTCGAAATTTATTATCCCTGGGAATGCGTTGTTTCAGGAAATATAAAGCTTTATTCTTTGACAATCAAGAATACAAACTTGAGGTTTCTGTACACAGTTGTAGATTCAAGGTTCGAATAACCTCAAGTTGACCGATATGTATTGTCCAAAATGGCCATTACGCGCTGCATTAAAGGTATACAATCACCTGTAATCTAAATATGCCTACATATGGTTAAAGGGGCGTTCCTTGGTATTCAAAATGCCCATGTGAGGGCGCTGTTTTTAAAAGGCGGCCACCGCTTAAAATCTGTGATTGGTTAGATTTTCGCTTTAAATGGTAACTGTGACAAAATTGGAACAGGGAACAGGTGACAGTGTACCTTTAATTCGACAAAGCATAATTGATTTCTTGATCGTAAAATGGGTATCCGAATTTTATTTGAAAGTTCTAAATACATTTCTAGAGCGAGCATACGGCAAATATTTTGAAAGATTTGAACTACTTTGCTTAAATCTGACCAACACATGGATCAAGTCAAATAACAATTGTTATACACCTCAATATACAGATATTTTCTGATCGACGGCTCAAGAAATCCAACGAGGCGTTGCAAGGGATCAAATTGTTGAAGTTGTACGGCTGGGAGGAACTGTTTTGTACCGCGATAGAAGCTGTCCGAAGCAAGGAGGTTTCACAAATGATGAAAGCAGGTGTTTTCATCATAATAACAAGTAAGTCGATTATCGCGGGGTAAAAGCCACGTGCAGCAGGTCAGTCCCTCGGGCGGCCGGCCATCAAAAGTTTATAGACTGCGCATAGACTGCCTATATTCAGCCGCAGAGGGCGTATTCGAGTATGAGTCGTGCAAATCGGCTCTGATTGGTCATTTTTTTCCGAAGTGCATTTTTGTTTTATGCAATTGTGGTAAACAAAACATGGACTAGTATTTGGGTCGAGTCATGAATGGGTTTATTTTAGATATTTTTCCTATAGTGGTACAACAAAGAAGAGAACCAGAGGCCATGTATGGCATCTGTTATTCAGCCATTATCAAAAATTCATGATGGTAACTGCTGACCGTGTCAATGTTATTACTATTATATAATGATGTTTTGCCGACTGTAAAGAAACTAAAAGATAGCTATTGATTCTGAAAGCGTTCTTCCCAAAAGCTTGTTCTACTGAAACTTAGTAAGTCACAATCAAAATATTTCATCGTTATAAATCGTGTTGTACGCTTCGTCTCGATGCACTTGTTTAAGGGTTAGCAAATGGTTCAAGAAGTATAAACATGTAAAATACATTTTCCCAAAGAATAATCATTCGAATTACCATAGCATAGTTAAAATCTAATTTCAGACATGCTTAAGGAGCAGAATGACGTAACTTGCAAGGTTTTAAGGTAGTCGTGTTTCGTTGCTTAAACTTTCCTCAAGCTAATTTTAAATTATTCGCTTTCGAAATCAAGAATAAAAACCTTACGCTACCGTTTAAAGTTTGGTACCAGAGTCTGCAGAGAAAAGTTACCAAAAATTTACCCATCTTTTAAATTCAATATGGCCGCCATCCCTGCGTTATCACCGGGAGGGGGGGGGAATTCCCGATTTTTACAAAACTATGTCTGTGAAAACTTTATTTACGCTTTGAGTTTCCGAAAATGAGCCCCCGGAAGTGGTAGGGCAAAGAATATTCTAACAGTTTGAGAGCCCGAACATCTGCCCCAAAGGCGCGTTCTACCTTCAAGTAGTCACTTTTGAATATTTGGTGGTGCTTGTAAATTAACGTTACCTCCGTCTTCAATGCAATGCTCCTCAAGCAAAGTTGATTCTCACTCTCATTTCTTTTCTCAGGTTTTCTTTCTCAGGCGACGCCTATCATCGTTACGTTCATCGTAAGTTACAGTAGCATAGTTCTTCAGTTTGAAATCCTCGTATCAACGGGGAGTACATCTAGGAAAGCTTTGAACATAGGAATATAGTAATGCATGCTATGCGCATGTGTGAATATGTATGTCTGAGATAAGTGTGTATGCATGTATGTATGTATAAACGGGTGGATGGATGGATGGATGGATAATTGGATGGATGGATGAATTGATGGACGGATGGAAGGATTTACATATCTACCTATCTATCTATCTATCTATCTATCAATGTATCTATCTATCTGTCTGTCATCGTACACTGTGGACAGGCAACGGTTGTCCCTAAATAACAAAAAAAGCTTGTAAAAACCTGTAAGCTCGTCTTTTGTCATCGGTTTAACCCTAATTTTTATTGTGAATTGCTGCCTTTTTAATGTACTATTATTACCTAATTTTCAGTCATTTGTAGTCTACTCCTTGACCAGTCCGTCACCTTTGACCCCGGAGCTAGCATTTGCGTCACTGGCACTGTTCAACCAGCTTGTATGGCCGCTCGCAGCTGTACCGACAGGTATCACCTATTTAGTAAATGCAATCGCCAGCACGCAGCGATTCCAGAAGTTCTTCGCTGCTTCAGAAATTGAAGATATAGACACCAATGGAAGGGCGCCGCTCAGTCGAGGTTTTGCTGCAGATAATGTCGATGATGAAGATGATGATGATGATATTGATGACGAAGTGGTGGTAAATGTCTTATTAATTTTAACAAAATTACTACAATAGGTTTTTAAAATTTGATTTGATTTAACCATTATAGTTTACAGAAAAGTAACTTTTACAGAAAACACACAGCATTGTGTTGAATAACACAGAAAAGGTTTAAAACTTATTTCCATCGCTTTCCCCGGATCCTTGCTGTATGTTGATTTTGCATAATGTTGGCTAACTTCTTCAACATATTCAATTAATGACCCTCTACCTGGTTTTTAAATTATTACTGTTTAAGCTTTAGAAGATGGATATGATGACACTGGGCAGAAGCAAATTGTTTTGACGGATTTAATGAATAAATAACAATGGGCGTGTTACCTCTGGAAATATGTCACATCAATGGAGATAATCCTTTTAGAGGGATAAAATTGCTGATTTTGTTAGCTTTAACGCCAAGGAAAATGAAATCCTTTCTTAAAACAATCAGCACTCGCTCCAGTGTCCAAAGCTGGTTGACATTATTGATATATCACATACTACGAAACTGAAAACATTACTTCCTCAAAACAACGATATGTGTACCTGTAAATGTGTTTGTTTCGGTACATTGTAAAAGTAACTTGTATTAAGTGACTGATAATTTGACGCCGTGCTACTAATATCATCACAGATCTATAAAAGCGATGACGCCAGTGCTCATTTGTTGGCGAAGGAAAAGAAACCAGCTGAACAAACACGGAATGGGGGCCGTCAGGCGTCGGATTACGGGTCCTTTGCAGAGAGGACGCCCAGCGTCAATGCAAGCACCGTTTCGGATTCATCGCCAGATACGGATCTCCCGGATGGTGTTGCCCTAAAGGTAAATATTTTACAATCAAGGTGTCATTTACTCGAATTTCCACCAGTAAAGGAATTAAACGAAGTAAAACACACATACAGGATACCAATAACTTGTATTGCGATGCTCGGTGAATTTTGAATGGTCACTGCTTGTCTGTTATACTGATATAAGTACGACGTATATTTTGCAGATCGAGAACGGGAATTTCAGCTGGGATACAAACGCCCTCAATCCAGTCCTGCGTGACATTAACGTACAGATACCAAACGGTACGTGCAGTTCTTTCATTTGCGTTCGTTTTTCTTCACTTCGTTCCATTGCATCATCTGTTACACCTGTATTCCCAGCTATAGAAGATTTGCCGACGTACACTACTAAAGGGTCAATGGTTGTAAACCACATCAAAAGTTACGACTGCTGGCGCTTGAACATAAATAACAGTGTCAAAATAGTCAACCTTTGCAAAGACATCAGTTTGGACGATAACATTAGAGTCATCAATATATCATATCTTGGCACTGCTCATTCTGATATTACAGGAAAACTAACAATGATAATTGGACTGGTTGGAAGTGGCAAATCGTCCCTGTTGTCGGCAATACTGCAGGAAATGACCACGATATCTGGTTCGGTGCGGTTCAGTAGGTGAGGATAAATGTCCATTTGTGACATTGACGTAACTTTTCAATGGGTTTAAAGCTATGGCCCATTGGAGTGCGATGCACTTCTGCAATCACGTTCAATTAATGTGTAATATGATAAGAAAAAGCGACCGTATACGCGTATATGAGGCCACAGTGCTTCCACAAAATAACGACTTTGTTCACGCCCAGTATTCGGTCGCTCAGATTCCTTATTCTTGTTGAATACAATTCCCACCGTACATCTAATTTCAACTAGGAATGTGTAAAGTTTCATTAAAAATGATAAAGTGTATGCAGCTTAAATATTAATTGACCGTTCTGTTCATTTAAAATTCTTTCTAAACAGAAAAGGGAGTTCGGTATCCTATGTCCCACAGAAACCCTGGCTGCAAAATGCAACATTGAAAGACAACGTCTTGTTTGGCAACGAATTCAACCTAAAACGGTAAGATATGGACGGGGTAGATATAGGTATAAATAGGTGTATACCCTTTATGTAGATAATACCACAACGATTAATTGAATGACAAGCAGGGAAAACCTCTAGCAACAAAATACTGCAAAATAGAGGAAAATCCTACCTATGGCATGAATTTGTGCAAACGGTGATCAAGTGAATTTGTGTTTAAGCTATAAACCACCCCAGGGTACGGTATTCAAATGTATTTGGCTAGTTCGCGACATTTACATGCAAAAAGTAGTGAAAATGGTTAAAAAGAGAGTAGTATACCCAGTCCTTTGGCAGCTCATTTCCGCTATACAACAACTCCAGTATTATATATTGAATTTTCTCCATGGAACCGTAAACAAGTATTCTCTTTTACTGTAAGCTCGATTGGACGATTAAAGTTTGAATATCTGACAGATATGACCGTGTTGCATGCGTTTCATTCGAGTTGTTTCAGACAACCACGCAACGATGACTTGTGTTTGTCGAGGAATGACCATTGGTCAAACATTTGTACATGTCATAGGAAAAAACAACTTTAACAGTCTTAATTCTGTTGTTTAGTTAATTTCATGTCATGAACTTTGGTGGATAAATGAGTTCCTTAAAATAATCTCCCTCCAACACACACGGATCCCATTGTTCAGGGTCATTAGGATAGCTTCCAACTGTGGTCGGAAGTAGGTACAGTACATCAGTAGGTGCGCATCACGACCTATCAGATCTCAGTATTTGCAACTTGAATGTACTAATAACCTCTAAATATTTGACATTCCACATGTTTACCAATCACTTTATTAATTTCATTTCTCCACTGACTGTACAAAAGGTACCGCAAGGTGATCGAGGTTTGTGCACTGCAGCCCGATATTGACATTTTACCCGGTGGTGACATGACAGAGATCGGTGAAAAGGGTATCAACTTGAGTGGTGGTCAGAAACAGCGAGTCAGTGTGGCTAGGGCTTTGTACAGTAACTCTGCAATAATCTTAATGGTAAGTATCTTTGCCAGTTGTAGTTTTGTGATTTCTTGTTGTCAAGTATGTATTACTTGCTATGTCATAAGTTCTGATTGCTGTATTTTTTGTCTCTGTGTCATAGGATGATCCCCTGTCAGCTTTGGACGTTCACGTCGGATCGCATCTGATGGAACGAGGAATTATGAATTTTTTGATGAAGGAAGGAAGAACTGTTATTCTGGTGACTCACCAAATTCAGTATTTACAAAATGCAGATATGGTAAGTCACCATCAATCAATATGGAATGGTCCTTCCGTTTATGTTTCTGTTACAACCTTTAAGATACCTCGTCCTACCATATCATGATACCTTCAGATCTCCAGCAGTCCAAGAAGGATAATGTTTACCGTAGTGGCATGAGTTCTAATGGTTAAGACAAGATCCGACCTCTTACGTATCCGCCTGGCATACAATAGTCTCAGAGAGCCGGTTTTACACTCATGGCTACACGTACAAATGTGGAAACGTTGCTAACATGTATGTATTCCCACGTAGCTAATAGTAATGCCCTGCCTTAAAGGTATACCGTCACCTGTTCCAATTTTGTCACAGTTACCATGGAAAGAGAAAATCTAACCAATCACAGATTTTAAGCGGGTGGCCGCTTTTTAAAAACAGCGCCCTCACATGGGCATTTTGAATTCCAAGGAACGCCCCTTTGATCATATATGGGCATATTTAGATTACAGGTGAATGTATACCTTTAAGTTCTTCTTTTCCTCTCACCCCAACGAATGTATCATGCAATTTTCGACTCAGGTGATCATAATGGACGACGGGAAAATCACCAGACAGGGAAATACGAATGAAATCGCTAGTCAGGAACCCGAATCGTTCTCGAACTTGAAAGAGAAAATCAGACTACTGAGCGAATCCGAGCTTGAGAGCGAATCTGACTTGGAAAAGAGTACCGATGTAGAACGGCAAAATCTTCGACGAAGCGTTTCAAGGATAGAATTGGAAGGGGAAAAGATTGGCTCAGGTAAGATGTCGGTATATTAACTGAGCAGTAGGTGACAGGACACGAATTACAATTCTGAGGGAATATGAACTCATGATATGCTTCGACAAAAATTAATGTAATGATCCTTCCCAGGTCCTAAAATGCAACGGATCACTCAAACCCTATTGAGCGAGAAATGATTATCTATAGCGCATTTTCTAAAGCACCCTTTTCATACTGGGTTAGTATAACATATAAATTACGAGTTATAACATCGGAAAAGTATTGTGTATTTGTTTGATTATTACACCCATTAGGGCAATACTTTCGCTAGGACTCATGCAAATTATAGATATCATTGTGCATCACAGTGGGGTTCATCTATACCTATTGATATTATGTCATTGAAAACATCAAATCACAGTTGATGTGGTTTCAAGCTGTACTATAGTGAACTTACTTACTTACTTACTTACTTACTTACTTACTTACTTACTTACTTACTTACTTACTTACTTACTTACTTACTTACTTACTTACTTACTTACTTACTTACTTACTTACTTACTTACTTACCTACTTTGTTTTCACGCTATTTCTTAGTTACTCATGCACTTGCGCACACATTCATCTAGCAATTTACTTTCTTTTTCTAGGTGCCGGTACTAGCTTGATTCAAGCTGAAGAGAGAGAAAAGGGATCTGTTTCTTGGAAAATTTACTACACCTATGCAAAGGCGATCAAGTGGCCAATAGTTCTTTTGATATTTGTGTTATTCGTTGGTCAAGGAACAGCGCACATTTTGAACAACTTCTGGTTAGCCGATTGGTCAGAGGCTGGAGCTGACGATAGTCTCAACATAACTCAGGTAAATGCTTATTGCGAATAACATTAAGTGTTTTTATGACTTCTATTTCATGTTTACGTCCACCGTCTATATGAGTTGTGGCATTTCTTCTAACGTACACTATGCACGCTGATCAGTGTTTTCTTATATCTTAGGAAGAAGCTGACGATCAACTGACTTACTATCTCAGGGGATATGCGTTTCTTTCCTCCACGTACATCATTCTTGCACTCGCAACGACAGGATGTCAAATATTATTTTCGCTGTTGGCTGCAAAGCGTATCCACATCGCCCTCTTACGGAACATTGTCCATGCACCCCTGAGGTTCTTCGATACTACACCGATTGGTCGCATTTTAAATCGGTTTTCCAACGACACACAGCTGATAGATCAGGTAGGCGAATAAGCTAACTCAGACTGGCACATTTAATATGACGCAATAAGGCAACCCGAAAGTATTGAATTCGCAAAGGTAAAACGGTACTCATTTTACCTAACGAATGTATTTGCTGCTTCTAATAAAATGCCAGGGGGAAATATATGTATTACCAGTAACCTGACCCACCCTATTTCAAATGTGCTAACTTTAACTTTGTTCCAAAGTATTTACAAATCAACAATAAATACATTCCAAATGAAAGTCTGCAAGAATAATACACTTTTCCCATATGGTCATAGATCCTCATAATAGTTAAGCACAGAAACGTTCTAACCCATACGTACATCCGGGTGTTCTGTCATATGAAACTTCCAAATGTTCTCTGAGCGAGTTGTCTTCTTCAAGGCGATCCAAACCCTGAGCGGCTTTCACAAGTGAGATTCTGGTATTTTCTTCCACCATTATTTGCATTCTAAACGGTTTTGACCAGATTCTTAGAGGGATGTTTTTCCAAGATAATTACGCTCTATAGTCTATCGGTAGGAATATAGATTGGTAAAGTGCAAATTTTGCAACGTCCCTTCTCATCAACCTTTCTTTCAGTAGGCTTACAGAAACCGTAAGGATACAAATAAAAACATAAAAACATCTAAAATGATCACCAGCCAGCGTACTTTATTCATATTCAAGAGTTACAAACTTGCTAACTTTATTGGAGCCAGTGGCATGCACAGTGATCGTGTATATAAAAGTTGTCGAAGATACAGCAGTTTAAATCTATCTTGGATAAATTCTACACCATCCAGATCATAGACTCCGTCTCTAGGGTCTATGATTCAACGGACAAAACATCCTACACATGGCTTGGTGTAGTTTCTCCGGAATAAGATTGTTAATATGTTTTGATCACCTGCTTTTTAGTATTTGTTTTCTTCTTTCTTGTAGAGATTATGGCTCAGTATAAACACTATCATGACCTGTATACTGCAGTGTACTTCGGCTTTAGTGGTGAACACAATCGTAACACCGGTGTTCATCCTTGCTGCCTTGCCTGTAATCACCTGTTACTTTATAGTAATGAAATACTTCGTTACCACCTCCAGGTAAGACTGTATCGTCAACCGTGAACTTGAAGGGGGAGCGCCCATTTCTCTGGCGATCAATCTTTCCACGTTTCTAAATAGTGCCAGTTTGGTACAATAATTTTAATTGATGTCATTACAATTAAAGTAGAACGCACCTCGGGGACATATATTCGGACTCAGATCTACCACTGGTGAGGGCTCATTTTAAGAAAGCTTTTGGAGAAAGAAAAAATTCTCCGTCTTAGGTTTACGAAAATCCAAAATATAATTTTCCCATAGAGTTAACACAGGGATGGCGGCCACTTTGAATTTCAAATATCGCAAAATGTTGGGTACCTTCTTTTTCTTGTTCCAAACGATTTTTTGTTGATTTGATAAAATAATGATTGAAAGTTTAACTCAGGAAATTGTGAGCAAAAGTTTAAGACTTTAAATTTTGAGGCGCATACTACCTTAATATTTGATCATACTGTCGCATCTGAAATCAGCTTTATGTGACAGGTAGCGAATGAAATAAGTTCATATCATTATTTTGCCTGCTGTTAATGCTCTATGACGTAAACATGAAGTGTGCATATCAATTGTCCCGACATTTGCATATTTGCCTGGTGATGCATGCTGGGTTGGTTTTTAACAATTGTTTAAGTGGTCTCTCATTTGAGTCATTTCTAATATTGTGAAACTACACACATACTAGTGAAATCATTAACTTGCTTATTAGACCATCATTGACCTGCATTAATATTATACATTTGTTTATTATTTTTTTGTTTATTTGTTTACTTCTTTTGTTTGTTTATTTGTTTACTTCTTTAGAGAGTTGAAACGTCTTGATAGCATCTCCATATCACCGGTATTCGCACATTTATCAGAGACACTCGGTGGACTAACCACTATACGGGCATACAGGTAAGTTTATCAACCAACGATGAATGCTTTTGTATCTATCCCTAATGCCCCGATCGAATAATCTTTCTCAAAAACCTCGTTTTACAATGATTTTTTTATGTTACTCGAATTTGTGATTCGGAGTTCCCATAAGCAGCAGACAAAAAAATTAAACTAAAGTTTAAACGCCTCGAAACTTCTTTCCGACCCATATCTAATGTTTGTTTTGTAACCATGGTAAACCCTCATCTTGTATGCGAGCATAATATGAAAGTTACGATGTGTAACTTGCATAATGACTACACTGATATACGCAATATACTGACATTGCTTGAATTTGACTTTTTTTTACAGGAGCGACAATAGATTCCGAAATCGGTTGGTTCATCGATTGGACCAAAACAACCTGGCGCAGCTATACCTTCACACCAGCAACAGATGGCTCGGTATACGGTTGGTGAGTAATTAATAGTCTGTGTACTCTCGGTATGCAGACTGTATTTGTATATGATGTTCAATGTATTATGATTATGTTGATGTTTGTGTTATTAGCTTTTTCTGATAGTCTTATCGTGAATTGCAATACATGTTAGATTTTAACATAATCGATGTATAAGAAAGAAACCATGCGTTAACATTGTTATTGATTTTCTTTTGTTACAAAACAGGAGTGCGTCGGTTCTCTCATCATCCTCATATCTTGTCTGTCAAGTTTATTGAGCAGTATTCTCGGTGACCTTGAGCCCAGCAGGGTCGGTCTTTCGATCACCTATGCGTTGTCTGTAAGTGTACCTTGCTGTGACTACTTTAAGTCTACGAAAGTTTACCCCTGGTCGTTTGCTTGTCAATGGGGTCATACCGGACCTTAACCACGACTGGCGGATGGGAAATGCATGGGTGGGACAAGTTCAAGGGCATCTGTCCCGATGATGATTAACCTGTTCATCCCTCTATTCCCTGTAGACAGGTCCACATTCACCATTGATAACAAGGGTTTGGGCCAAACCATGGTGGGGAAAGTTTTAAATATGGCCATGGTGGTTTCCATGGCAGATTTATAAGTAACATGGTGTACCTGGTCTGCTTATTCACGCATGTTAGCCTCTTACTTTGCAATAGGCCAACACTGTTTTAAGATAATACTTTGACCAGTAATCTCAAATAAGCTCATCGGAGTCTGTTGCTAATATTAAGATAATACCTGTAATGATTATCGATTATACTTATTGTGGTTACACACTACGTACTAGACCCAAGATCAGTCCTCTTACCCTAACTCTAAATTCAACCTCACACACGGCAATCGATTGCACCCGACGATAAGCGTTATGGGACTTTGTGGTGTGCATTTCATTTTCCCATCATGACTGACTCTTCTGTTCGGCAGATCTGTATGTTTTTAACTACGCTGGTTCGAACATTGGCAGACTGTGAAATGCAAATGAACGCCATAGAGAGAGTTGATTACTACACTCACGTTAACACTGAAGAATATCAAGGTATTAGATATTTAAAAACTCACATTACTTTAACTTTTCAAGTACGCTTTCAATGTATAAGTATGTTTCAGATTCATTTATTTATAAACATTATTATTTATCCATTAATCAATCCACCGATCCTCGTATCTATCTACCTAACCTTCATACCTATCAGTTTTCTCCACATTTTCCGAATTAAAATGTCAAGACTCCTTTACGGGGTATAGTATCCGAATTGTGTGAATGGATTTGAAACAACAAGACCAACGTACACTCTGTCTATCTGTGTAAATCGTTTTGCAGGCGTGTACCACCCGCCACCTGATTGGCCGAGCCAGGGTCACATCGAATTTAACACTGTATCAGTGAGATACAGTGCGGAACTCGATGCAGTTCTGCAGAATGTAAGCATACAGTTCCAAGGCGGACAGAAGGTAAATACAAGCTTTGATGGCATTCAACAGCGCTAGTGATAGTTAGAGCATATAAATTACTCTCTGGTTACAGAATTTTTCTTTGTAATATCACATATTTGTGTCTTCTTGTCACATCTAAGCCTTATATATGTACCCAACGTTGTAAATCCTACAGATGCGTTTACGTAAAATGGTTCCTAGTCAAATGACATTTGTAAATTGTAATTTGTAAATTTTGAGTTGAATAATGTGAATGTGTTTGAAAACGTTTTTCGCTCGCTCCTCGTAAAATTGCAATTTCCCAATATCTTTCCTTTCCACCCTGTAGCTTCTTTATGAATACCGTGGTCGATACAGGATTCAAAACGATTCACAATTTTCGTTTATCTTCTCAGATCGGAATTTGTGGTCGAACCGGAAGCGGCAAATCATCTCTCACTTTATCTTTGTTCAGAATGATAGATACCTACAAAGGTATGGTTTATGCATCCTGTGATCTCATGAACTTTAACAGACTGATCGAAAAAGCTTATCTACTATTTCCCCTTTAAATTGATCTCTTCCCAGCGATTCAGATTTGTTGATATGGGTTTTCCCGTTGGCACATTTCACACTGAAAACTCTTAAACTATAGCAATATTGGTACCACATCTACTTAAACTACTGTTTTAATCCTATTCTGAACATTTCAGAAAGCTAAAGTGTGGTGACTTTACACGTCTTAAGGTAGTATGCGCCTTGAAAGTGACAGACTTCAACTTTTGCTCAGAATTTTCTAAATGAAATTTTCAACTGTTTTCTTGTCAAATCAACAATAAAAATCGTGGGTCACCGTGCGAAGTTTGAAACTAGAGGTACAAATTGCCCATAAATTTGCGATATTTGAAATTCACAATGGCCGCCACCCCTTGTGATAACTCTATGGGGAAAATAAATTTTGGAGTTCCAAAACTAAGACGGTGAATTTTTTTCTTTCTCCAACAGCGAGCCCCTTCAAATGATAATCAGGAAAGAGTTTTAGAATTTGAAAGTTAAATATCTCTCCCCTAGGCCCGCTGGGGCTGCTTTTCGATCTGGTAAATGAAAACTAGGTCGCTGAAGATGTGTCCTAATGTCGTTGTTGATATTCATTGTCAGTGCATCCGATAGGCGCGCGGAAGGAATACAGTTTCATCATTTTTGGACGCAAGACAAATACTACAATATTGCATTACCGAGTATGTAACTTTTATTTTGTAAAATGTCACTCACAAACTTACCATTTAAGCCGGGCAATCCTGTTTATAGAACTCAGGATGAAAATCCTAAATATTGAACTGTTTTGTTTGTTCGTTTTAACAGGTTACGTTTCAATAGATGGAGTCAACATAGCGAATGTGCCGTTGCTGACACTCCGAAATAGACTGTCTATAATACCGCAGGATCCTGTTCTATTCGCCGGCACCATAAGGTAATTATTGTTGAGTGGTGATTTCTAGTGTGGAAAGTAAACAAAAATGTGTTGTTTTTTTTTAATTCTAAGAATACTCTTTTCGATGAATAATGAAGGTGCGTTCATTTCTAATCCGTTAGATTTAATCTTGATCCAGAGGGATTGCGGGATGATGAGGAGCTGTGGCAGGCATTGGATATCGCTCAACTCAAACAAACTGTCCTGGATTTGGACGACCAACTCGGTAAGCTATTCAACTATTGTTGTCTTTGTCCAGGTGAATATATTTGCTTTCTCATTTCTGATGGGAAATGTGGGGCTGTGAAGCTTGGGCAAGTTGATGAAACGCCACAGACAAATCAACCCTCTCCGCATAAATATCATCATTTTCTTTTACAATTTTTCACTAATTTATACATGAAATGTGTCAGCCTCGACAGTGGCGTCGATTAAAGTCCAAAGAAGACACAAGATTTACCATGTAATAACGAAAATGTCGATGAATATTCAAAATCTACCAAAGGGATCATGCCATTTTGTTTTTAATATTACATATATCAGATTCTGCTACGCTATTACAGAAAAAGGTCAAACTAAAAAAAACAATAATTGTTTGCCATTGTTCTGTCTGGTAAATTAGTTTTCTTTTAATATCTTTTCGACCACAGATGCTGAAATATCGGACGAAGGGGAAAACTTCAGCGTTGGACAGCGACAGTTGTTTTGTCTGGCCAGAGCCTTTCTGCGTAAATCACGAATTCTCATCATGGACGAAGCCACAGCTTCCGTCGACATGAAAACTGTAAGCCTAAATGATATACATGATACACAATAACACATAATATGGCAATATGTGCAATACATCTTCATATCGTGGTTTATATTGTTTCTCTGAAAGCATACGAACCTCATAAAGTTTTCCATTACATGAAAGGAGATAAGTTTATAGGGGTTTCCTCGTTGAAATCGCAGGATTGGGTAAATCTTTGATATAGCATGATTTAGTTAGTATATCTATTTCAGTCTACAAACGCTATCTGCTTTCGGAAATAATAAATGCATCGGCAATCTAAGTCAGGGCTGCATCCTACTATAATATGTTCATTATTCATAGCAAACTCTGACTTTCAATGCAAAAGAATTTGAGCATGAATTATCTTAATATTTGAATCAAATACTACGATCAATATAATAGACTTACTTTTTCCTGCGAAAAGGTTAAATGTTAATAAAATTGAAATACACTAGATAATGTTCAGTGCCAATTCTACTAGTCATAATCTCACACCACATGACTAACATACGAAATATGTCTCAATCTTTTGTAGTATTGCGTCAGTTTTATAGAAAATACAAGACTACACTTTTTCATCGTGATGTAGCTTTGACAGATTAAGAATGCAGCTCTTATTTTATTTTGTGCAGGATGCTATTCTCAGGAATGTTATACAGACTGCATTTGCCGACAGAACAGTGCTGACTATCGCGGTGAGTGTTTTACAGTCGTTGCGGTGTTTCTTTGACGATTGCAAACTATGGCAAATCAGTGCCATTTTTATACGAAGAAGAAGTGACAATAAAACATATTAAAGGTGTTTTCCTCATTATTTGCCATAACAAGTAAGACGATGTGTAATTTTCTATAGACCTTTTCCCGGTTGTCCTACAATGCATTAGTGTGACTGCTTCAAATACCGTATACACACTCAAAACAACAAAAACATACTGATTTTGTTATAAAGCGGATATTTATACAAGAATGACACAAAATTGCGATGCCGAAAAATTCCTCATGTATTTTGTATCCATTGGCGACAAAAACATAGGGTAGGGTGTACCCTGCCATAGCGTTCTAGGAGTAACATACCCTGCGTATACCTTAAGGCTAAAAAGTTCTAGGAGTAACGACGCAAAGTAATACCTGCGCACTGCATCATGGAACCAGTAAAAGAACTATTGTGGAGGCTGTGGTTGTTCATGCATTTTGGGAGGGGGTTAATTGTTTCCAAACAATACATTTTGAAGAGTCTTAATACTTATATGATGCACGCCTCTTCGAACCACTGAAAACTTCATCATGGTATCGTATCACAAGAACCTCTCAACAGAATTGTTAAATCATAAAACGCAAGTAATGTGCGTTCTTTACTGCGTACGTTTATAAAGTAGACATTGACAAGTTTCTTGATATATTTTCTACAGCACCGCATTGCGTCTATCATGGATTCTGACATGGTGTTGGTGCTTAGCGACGGCAAGATCATGGAATATGACACCCCTGAAAATCTACTGAAGAACCCGGACAGTTTATTCACTTCTTTAGTTGACAAGACCACATAGTCATATTCTATCGACGACTTCCAGTGAAACTTTGCGCGTTATGAAATTTTTATGTACTTTTAAATACTACGAAAACGAGGCTGTACTTAGAGAAGGCGAGAGTAACTTAGGTTAGGAAATTAGGTTAAGTGTAAATACAGAAGCCTAAGTCTATATCATAGTTTCTGTTTACCAAATATTTTAGATTTTTAACAAAAACGAAAATCCCATCTTTTCTTTCAACAAGTATTCTGTAAACCGTCAGGTAATATTTCAATCTGCTCGTTCTTGTCAAGCAGTTTCATTGGTATTAAATATTAAATTATATCACGATAAGGAACTATATTATTACTTTGTAAAATCATGTTTTATATTTTACTCGAGTCACTGTATGGCGTTCGGTAATTCCAGGGCTCAGGGCTCTGAAGAGTTCGATGAGGAAACTCACTGAGATTAGTAAATCAAAGAAGTATATTTCCCATCGAGCAAAATGCTATAACCTCTCGACAGTACCTTGAACAGAGCGGGCAACTCCGAAATCGACCGTCCATTATAAATTTTCCAAACGAGGTGATCACTAGGGAAGACAAATGGTGTTCCAAAAGGGGAAGCTGGTTTATCAGAAATTACAATTGACATGTAGCTTGCTAAATTTAGAAACAAGTTAGTAGGATCATATCAGGACAGCACGCTGAACACAATATATGGTGCAATAAATGAGTATTATTTTAAAGACTATGATGTATTGGAAGCTTATGTGTCACTTAGGGAGCATTCGTTTTTCACGTGGGGGGGGTCGGTGGAACTTGAGCGACAAATGAAATGTAAAAAGCGACCCCCTTAAAATCAAATTTCTAAAATTTGACCCCCCCCCTCCAATTCACAAATTGTAAAATGTGACCCCCCAAAAACATCATCAGATTTGATTCATTTACCCTCGCACACTATGGCCCTGGTCTGAAAAATTAGGCCCTTCAAAAGTGTTTGCAAGAAAAAGAGTTACCGACCCCAATTTTCATGCACAAAAACAGCTACCCTCCCCCAGATGTCACAGTCCGCATCAATAATATCTTAATTGACTAATAATTTCCCATTTGACCTTCGAACTTTCAAAGAATCCTTTTTTGAACTTTACAAATAATGCTGGTGAAATTCCAATATCATATTGGTATTTAAGATCCGCTCTTTCAAATATAATATTCGCGTCACTTATAATTTATATCAATTGTCAAACTTTTTTAAAGCACAGATTTCAATAGCTAGTTTTGTATTGTAAAAAAATATTCAAAGTTTCCTCACAGACCATACTATATAGAGAATCAACATTTTTGGTGAAATTCCAAGATCAAATTTCTTGCACACACATGAACTTGTCATCACCCTAGTCTAATCAAGGGCACTAATATCAATAATCAAGAGTACATAAATACACAGATTTACCCAGTTTTGTATTGGAAAAAAATTATTCACAGTTTCCTCATAGACCAACATGTATAGTGAATCAACATCTCGGTGAAATTCCAAAATCCAATTTCTTTCACAAACATCTATTTGTAGCCTCCCAAGTCTAATCAAGTACATTAATATCAATAATGAAGCATACACAAATACACAGATTTAGCTAGTTTTGTATTGAAAAAAAAAATTATGCATAGTTTCCTCATAGACAAGATAGTGAATCAACATTTCGGTGAACTTCCAAAATCTAATTTCAGTCTTGCTCACACATGCACCGATAAGTACCCTAGTCTGATCAAGTACATTAATATCAATAATCAAGAGTCTATAAATACGCAGATTTAGCTAGCTCATAGACTACTCATAGATTATGTGTGGAGGATCAAGCAACATTTCGGTGAAATTCCAAAGTCAATATACTCCATACAAACCTTTGTAAAATTTGACACCCCCTTTCCAATCATTGATTGTAAAATTTGACCCCCCCCCCTAAAATCGGTTTCGTAAAAGTCAACTCCCCTGATTTCCACCTAACCCCCCCCCCCTGTAAAAAACAAATGCTCCCTAGAAGTGTGGCCATGGAACTAGAGATGTTTGATCTGATGCGTAAATAAAACACGACTTTTCCTGGTACGTTACCGGTTGCTTGAGTGTCTGTCACTAGTGGTTATTGAATGAACGGATGTAATTGATAAGTTGGCTGGTTATACCCATTGTAGGGTTCAAAACACAGTGAATAATCATAACCGAGTTGAGAGCATACAAAATTACTGCATGATCTTTCTCCTGTATAAACGCGTTGTCCAAGTCATCATGTGTCGTCTGCTAAATTTTGGTTGCTCCTGAATCAATTGTACGAGCTATTCTTATACAGTTAGAGTAAAGGATTGAATACAGTATCTTTTATGTCAAACAATTTAAAATTAAAACCATATCCGGCTCCCGCCGGACCCCTAGCATACGTTTCTGGTTGTTCACTTAAGCTTAGCCTTACGAGTCGCTGTATGTTGTCGTAGTCATGAATTGGATATTCACGTCACGTCCTGGGTTAAAAAGGTCGCATGCATGATCGAAAGCTAGCAAGTAGGGCGTGATTTCCATATAGAAATTTTCTGTTACAGAGGTAACTTTCCTAGGTCAAATAATATGACCTGACTGCAGCTTTCACATGAAAAATGGCGAGTTTGGTACTATTCGGAGACCTGTTACGAGACAATTCGTCGATCAAAGCCGACGGGGAAGCCAGTACATGTCAGGACCACTGTCTGGCCAACGTTCTCAGCGTGTGTGTTCACGGCGCTTTCCTTGTCGTTGCCTCAGTTGTCCTGGTCGTCGCAGGCCACTGCACAGACCTGCGCCATTATCGCTCGAAAGGCCTCATTCATTTTCCTGGCCACTACTATAAGTGGGTGCTCTCAATCGTTCTGGGCATCGTTTTGCTCGGTGCCCTTGGAGAGGGTATTCTGACAGACGTCACCAGAAACTCAACCACCCAGCCTCACCTGTACGTTCCTCAAATCTTCGCCGTCACCAATGTCATTGTCAGCCTCGTCTATTACCACCACGTTGAATACTGGAACAAACCTGGGCTCATCTGGTTGCTTCCTACCTACTGGCTACTGACAACTGTCACAGAAATTTGGAGATTTGTTACCCTGGAAAAGGAATATGACTTCGATTTGCACATATTGAGATTTGATTTCATTATTGCATGTATCGCATTATATTTGACTTTTGTCCTGGTTGAAGCTAATGTTTTGAGATGTAAGGTAAGGAACAATTAATCATAATTATTGAACTCCATTGTTCTTGAACCATGACTTTTAATGTTCGCCTGTCCATGACCAGAAAGGCTGAAAGGCTGTCTGCCATTACATCCCGTGCTAGTCACGACCTCGACCTTTGCTTACCATAATATTGACGAGGTGATTCGTAGCTCTCCCACACTTTGTTTGTCATGAAAACACATTTTCAAGAACGTTCATAGCACCATGCGAACTTTGGCTCCTGTCTAGTTCTATATGTCATGAAAACAAATACGAAATAAAGATTTTATTGGTGATTATGTTGTCAGAGTTACCTGCGGACCTCCAGCAACAGTTAGTGGAGGGACCGAGCCTTTACACTCCCCAAAAACAAACTTTCTACTGTGTACCAGTGTTGCAGCCATGAATTTTAAACAAGGGGACACTGTGTCCTACAACCGTTTATTTTGGGGCACATTTTGCACATTTTGAGGACAACATGCATCAGTTGTCAAACAAATTTCGTATTATTTTACTATATTTCACAAACAAAGTTCAAGCTACCCGGACCACGTCAGTATGCTTTAATTTACAGTACAGTATACTGTATCTGCCTACAATCAGAGCTCAGTCGGACTACAACCAAGTGCAGCGTTTTACAATGTAGTTACTTTTAATCACAGCTTCGAAAGTAAGTAAATATAAGCCTCAAAATAACCATGCAAAAGAAACCCCACCGTCAGTAACATTGAACTCAGTCGACTCACTAGTGCGCCCGAGGTGAACCGCAGTGCGCGAGAATGCGGGACAACGGGTTCCATTGTGAGGACATCGTCGCAAGGGGGCGCGCGTCCTAGCTGCAACACTGGTGTACATGTCTGATAATGTATAAATAACTTCAATTCCAAAGTCTGCGGGTTAGTTAATATCATTAATGCATTGTGTTTAAATGCACACAAACAAAAGCAAACAACAATATGTACAACTGATCAGAATTCTGAGTGTAAGTTTGTAGAGCATTTACATGTATGTATTGGCCAGGATGTCACAGAATTAACATGGCCGGTACATTAAAGTTCCATTAGCTGTATCTTCTGGCGATTTTTCCGTTAGTTTTGATTGAAATGATCACTGGCTCATGTTGAAGAGTCTGTCAAATAACAGAGAATCGCATATTATTCGGAAACATTACGTGCCCTACAACTAAATAACATGTGATTTTACAACGAAAATTTCAATTTTTGTCCGGACAGAAATACAAACTCTGTTGACACGCGGATTGCAACGTAGGCATTCTTCTGCACCTGCGCGAGCCATTTACAGCAATTTCAAAATAACTATTCATTACTTATGCCCGGTACTTACATCGTAGTCCATTGTCCGAGCACGTTGCGTAGCCAGATGTCTGGCAATCCACGACGCAATGTTGTTTTGATCCTGCAATAAACGTGAACTTGTACATCTCGCGTGATCGCGGCGTCACCATATCTGCGTTCTCCCCAGCACGCTGAGCATGCCAGACGTCAACAAACGGGCTCGGAAGGGCAACACGTTTGAACAAAAATTAGCAGTTTTATGTGGCTATAACATCACTAATCATGTTTGTTTCTTCGTAAAACAACATTTTGCAACAAATATGAGCCTCCAACATGGAATTTTCCGAGGTAAAAAATGGTCAAAAGTTACAAATAATGGCCCTTTAAAGGGTTAAAACGAAAGAGTGTATGTTTTGCATATAATAGGTTTGTGAGACTCCAGTAGGGTACTTTCCTTATGTGTGCCAAGTATCTCGGTCGAGGATAGGGAACGGTACGAAAATCAAGAAAGTCATATGATATAAGGTCATTAGCATATCGCAAGTTATTGAACGACAGGTTTAAACCCCGGTGAAGTTAAAGATTAAGGTAGTATGGGTCTCAAAAGTGAAAGACTTAAACTTTTGTTCAAACTTTCCTCAAAGAATCTTTAAACCATTCTCTTTCAAAATCAAGAATAAAAATCGGAGGGTGTCATCATGCAAATTTGTCACTGGAGAAACAAATTACCCAAGATTTACTGATAACTGAAATTCCTAATTGCCACCATCCCTGTGTCAACTCTATGGATAAAAATAAAATTTTTGATTTCCGAAAAAAAGGAGATTTTTCTTATGCCAAGAGCTTTCGCATGAACCCCGACAAGTGTTAGATCAGAAAAGAATAGAAAAAGTTTGAGAGTCCAAATATCTGTCCCCGAGGCCTAACTTACCTTGAGCAGGTTTGCGGATGGTCAAGTGATCAGTGATTCCAGTTTATTCATTAAGTAAACGAAGACCATGGATAGAAAATACTGTTCTTCATTGCAAATATCACAGATGTCATAAAAAGGATATATGAATTTCTTGATTTTGTTCCGTTCCCTGTGGTTGGAGAGTTCAAATCACTACAATGATGCCAAGGCCAACGACTGAACTGCATAATTTCTCTTAAAATAGATATTATAAAACCGCTTGCAGGTATTCAGATGCTGGTACAATGAACAACCATACCCACGTGACCTCAGGAAGAAGTCCATGTATTACACCTACAAGTACACCAATTTGGTATCGCAAATCACCTACTGGCCTGTCAATTGGTTGTTCACGCTTGGCTTTAAAAGGCCGCTGGAACTCACAGACCTTGGCTGTTTGCCGGACGAGTATGAAAGCCAGTATCAATATAACCATTTTAGGAAGGCATATGAGAAAGAGAAAGTAAGGAAGCTCGATTAATGTATTTTTCATGTAGCAGCTATCTACTAAGTATCCCCCCTAAAATCCACGCTCGGTACATCCCTGTTCTTGTGTAGTTTACTTGTATGAAAGAAACGTTGATCCAAGCAATTATTGATTATGATATATCAAATATGATACGCCTCCTCTATTTTGATGTCTTTCTCCCGACGACATATCGTAACTTACTGAGTGCTCTCAGTGGTAACGCTGTGGTGAGCAAAGGGGGTACATTGGAGTGCCGTTTTAAACGGAGGTCGAAGGGAAGGATTCTGCGATTAAGTATGGGTAGATAATTCAACCTTGGTATTCCAAAGTTGTAGGAAAACCTAAAAAATCCGACCAAATGATGTGCAATGTGTGCAATCATGTGCTTTGTGGAAATTCTCCATATACGATGTAAGTAATCGATTCCTATCGAAGTTGCGTCAAATGGCTCTTTATTTCTTGTGTATTTTCCTTTTTTTAAATCCTGTTTCATGTTTTATTTTCAAAAACACGTCTATCACAAGTACTGTATGTGTTTAATATCACATGTTAATTGTCGACAGCTGAGTATTAGTCAGTTGTCAAAAATAAGAAGACAAATGGTACACAGCGAGTTTTGTTGCAAAGTTGATTAACTTAAGAACAAATGCTTGATCTCAAGGAAAAAATAATCAAATACTTATCAGAAGTCTCTGCTATGTCCCTTCATAAAAATCATTATTTTAACATTATATTGTCCCTCTTAGCTTATAAAATCATTATTCTAGTTCATACAGGAATATATTGTACACTCAAATACATGTTTTACGATTTAAATAAGCCTTAGATTCAGGAAGGGAAAAACCTGTCAATCAGAAAATGAAAGCGTTTCAGGAACGATGCCTCTTAATTTGGTTTCAAAATACATGTAGCGCATTCGTTTTGGGCATAAGCATTGAATGCTTGCACTTAACATGACCCAAGGAAATAGAGTAGGTCGATGGGAACCTTTGTTCTTTTATTTTTGTTAATCTTTCGTTTGGCTTTGAGCAATCAAAACCAGCAAAATTTGCCAATGCGTAATTTTTTTGAATGCAAAAGGAAGTTTATGGTCGTATGGTTTTACATAGGGTAGGTCGGGTTATCGGACACACACAATCATATAATTTGGCCTTATCAATTCATTATGATATTATATGAAAACTTGTGTTCACTAGAGAAATTGACTATAAAATGAGGTGCTTTTAGTAGAATGTGTTGTAAGCTATGGGCCTAGGCTTACGCTTACTGATCTTCCCATCTATTGATTTTAATACAGGCTCGCGCAAGCAAGAAAAACCGAACAGCGTCACTGTGGAGGACTTATTCCAACGCTTACGGCCGTGATATAGCTATAGCGAGTACGTGGATGATCCTCAGTGCAACTTTTGGATTCATTGCCCCGGTTGCCGTTGGTGGCGTGGTAGCATATGCCTCGGCTTGGCACGTTGAGTCCAGTGAACTCGCTGGCAGCCATGTAAGTAAATATGGATTAAGATGGCTTATAAGAGTTCAAGTTTTACTTGTTCTCTTTAAAATTGTCTCTTCAATAATCAAGAATAGCCGGATATAATGAATAAATAATGCTCAACTCATTTTCCGGTACTGTACTATAAAGAGAAAGGGTCGTCGGAACTGCGCCTGTGCGACTTCCTTGTTTACAAACAATATATTTCATACATGAGTTCTAAATGCGTCGCATAAACCATAGACCCTCGAGAAACACGTTTTTCTCGAGGGTCTATGTATAAACATGGCTGTAAAATCTAAATTTTATGATGTGCAATGTGACAAACTATTTCAACTTACACCAACCATCAAAGTACCTTGGATACAGCGTTTACATTGCATTGGTCGTTTGGGTCTCATCCGGGGTCCCATACGACCATCGAGCGCAGTTCCGACACCCTCTCATTTTAAATTCGATGTGGTCACCGTTATTCATAATTTTCGTAACGATGTTCACAATATTAAGGCATTTTATTTATTCAATAAGAATAAAATTCAATCAAAAAGAGGTCATGTTTGATATTTTCAGTTACTGTAATAGTTAAACTTACCTAGAATGTTCCTGCAAGATCACATAAGGTGGACCGCACCTCGGGGACAAACATTCGTAGTCTCAAACTTTTACAATTATCTTCTGATATACCGCTTGTGGAGGTTCATTTTAAAGCTCTTGGTGTAAGAAAACTTTTCACCAGCTTAGTTTTTCGAAATTCGAAAATTTTGCTTTTTCTCCATAAAGTTAACACAGGAATGGCGGCCATTTTGAATTTCAAATATCGGTAAATCTTGGGTAAATTGTTTCTCTAGTACCAATATTTGCATGGTGACCCCCGATTTTATTCTTGATTTTGAAAGAGAGTGATTGAAAGATTCCTTAAGGAAAGTTTGAGGAAAAGTTTAAGTCTTTCATTTTCGAGGCGCATTCTACCTTAAAGTGGCACTCCCAGTTGGTAACATTTTTAAAACACATTTTTTAATGCCAACGGTCGATATTTGACGTGGCGACAGCGCGGATCACGAGCTATCGATAAAAACATGTCCTCAAAAAAGTAAAAGTTTGAATTCCGGTGGCCCACCTAAATTCAGCTTCCGAGCATCGAACGTTCGGCACTGGGCTTATTGTCAACTAAGCTATGGAGTACGAGTCTACGCTTACGCTGCTGTATGCCACAGTACCACTCGCGTCGGTAATCAGTCATGCCCTCTGGGGGAAAGCCGAGTCTTACTGACTCTGAGAAAAAACGGAAAACAAAGTTTGATTCCACCAGAATTCGCATAGGTGACTAGCATAGTTACGTGCGGTTGATACATAGCGGCCGCCGAGTGGTATGCATAGACGCATACCACGCGCGCGGCGTACTGTGTGGCAGACGACAAAATGTAGTCATCGGAGGGGGCTAATATTTGACACGTAAAAACTGATGTTTATGTGGTATTGGTTAAAAATATAGTACAACTGATTAAGAATAATGAAAACGACAAAAACTAAGGAGTTTTACAAAACTTACCTGAGGTAATGGCATAATGCTGTATATAAAGTCTTTGCAGTGGGAAGTAAATTAATTGCGTCGTTCGAACTTATTGTAGATTCCCTAGAATATCGTCAATCAGCACAACAACAAACCTTCGGGGGATTTCGGGTCAAAATCAGAAACGATCGTAAAACTTCGGGATGTGAAAAATACGCTCGGGAAATGACATGTTTTTATCGATATCTCGCGATCCGTGTGCAGTCGCCACGTCAAATATCGACCGTTGGCATGAAAAAAATGTGTTTTAAAAATGTTACCAAGTGGGAGTGCCTCTTTAAGGTAGACTGCGCCTCAGGGACTCTCACATTTCTACGATTTTTTTCTGATCTACCACTTGTGGGGCTCATTTTAGAGCTCTCGTACAAAGAAAAACTTTCACCGTCAAAATAATTTTGAAATCACAAAATGTTGGGTAATTTGTTTGGCTTGTTCCAAAGTTTGAACAGTGACCAACGATTTTTTTTATTTTATTTGGTGAGAGAGTGGTTGAAAGTTTCATTCAGGAAAGTTTGAGCAAAAGTTTAAGTCATTCACTTTCGGAGCGCATACTACCTTAACGTAAAGTTTTACAATTTGACAAATTCTTTTATTGACAGAATAAGACAATTTATTGTATAAAGAGTTTGAAACTGCTTATCAATATCCACGCCATACTTGTAATATCATAGCAAATTGACATTAATATTTTTGCAAGTCCGGTCATTCTAAGCTGCTGACTCAATCATTTATTTTTCAGGAAACGCCGCTTGTGTCAGTGACTGAGTTTTTCAACAACGGGTTCGTACTTGTCGGCATCATTTTCATTGGCATCGTTCTCAAAAGCATAACGATGGCATTTGGAGGGAACATCGCCACCCTGAAGGCAGTCCAAGTCAAAACAGCTTTACAGGTATCAAAGCTAACATCGTGTCATTTACAGCTCATTGCTTGTCCTGTGTTTTACCAGTTGTCAGAACCTATCAAAACGCCGTTCAGAGACAGCCGAGTGTTGAAGCGAACAGAACACAAAATACAATTTCGAATAGATAGCAAAGCCTGTCTATTTATCCGTAACCTTTTTTGTTTATCTGTTCAGTATATGACTTTATCTATTTACCTATCTTAGTAACAATCAATTCATACATCCCAATTTACAACAGTACATGTGCTCTAATTCAAGGGTGTATATGCACATATGTACGTGTTTTATAATATACATGCGTGTATGTATGTATGTATGTATGTATGTAGGTATGTAGGTATGTAGGTATGTAGGTAGGTAGGTAGGTAGGTAGGTAGGTAGGTAGGTAGGTAGGTAGGTAGGTAGGTATGTATTTATGTATGTATGTATGTATGTATGTAGGTGGGGTGGGTGGGTGGGTGGGTGGGTGGGTGGGTAGGTAGGTAGGTAGGTAGGTAGGTATGTATGTATGTATGTATGTATGTATGTATGTATGTATGTATGTATGTATGTATGTAGTTTTATTTTATTAATTTTATTATTTTATTGATAATGACTTCACAGCAGTGGCTATTTATGGAAGACTGTTGGAAAAAAGTATGGATACAGAGTTAAAACACAGAGACAAAACATAGTGAGAAAACAAAGTTTCAATATATTCTCAAAACCGTCGAAAGTTACAGAAAAAGGATCTATGTCACTGTAGTCGTTTAAAAGCAAATTAAATTGTCTCGGGATTCTACTAAAAAGAGAGTTACGTTATATACAGAGTTACGATAGAGAGTTACGTATATATAATATCACATTGTGATTTGCCGTTGATTGCTGAGAAGAGATCTTTCATGAAAAGATAAATTAGCGACACAAGACCTACCTGTATGTATGCATGTACGGATGGCGAATTGATGGAGGGAAGAAGGGCCATGGCCTGCCATTCATTTTCCTTTACGTTGTAGACAATGGTGTACGAGAAATCACTTCACCTATCAACCGCAGTTTTATCTGGTGGCAAGACGACTGCCGGGAAAATAACGAACCACATGTCAGTTGACGTAATGTCTTTACAGAATCTGTGTATGTGGACACTTTTCATAGCGGCCATACCTTACCAGGCAAGTTTAAAGTTAATTGAAGCGTTTGTTTGTTAATCTGCGATCGGTATTTGCACGTTGCTTAATGTGTTACAAAATATTGAAAAAAAATCATTCTTTCTTTGTCTGGAGTGAAGTGCAAGTTCACGTTTACATCACAGGCGTGGTGTCTCAAAATTGGACACGTAAGATTTGTAAATAAGTGTAGCTTCATTTAGCAGTGTAGTTTATGATACTAAATCGGATGCTATATTCATTCTGAATCCCATGCTGTAACAGGCAGCCAGCTTATGCTCCTTTGTAGCCGGGTATACGACCACCACATGCGCAAAGTACCTCCAGTTGACTACAGCTTGGTAGATCATAGAAAGTGAGATCAGTGTTAGTGAAGGGTAACTGATTCACTATGGTAGGGTTGTGAGTTCGAGACTCAAGCATGGCGTTGTGACCGTTCACAAGGCACTGCACTGCTCATTGCTTCATATAGTAATGGGTAGTGGGTATCTCGTCCTCTTATTAAACTTTCTACCTGTTGGATGGTGGACTGGATGAGAAACAGTAAATTAAGGTAATGTGCGCCTCGAAAGTGAAAGACTTAAACTTTTGCTACAACTTTCCTGACAACTATTCTCTTACCAAATCAACAATAAAAATCAGGGGTCATCATGCAAAGTTTGGAACTTGCGAAACACATTACTAAACATTTTGCGAGATTTGAAATTCAAAATGGCCGCCATCCCTGTGTTAAATCTATCGGCCCGGGATAAAAATAAAATTTAGGATCTTCAAAAAACTAAGACGGTGAAAGTTTTTTTTTCTCCATAAGCCCCCACAAGAAGTAGATCAGAAAAAAATTGTAGAAATTTGAGAGTCCGACTATCTGTCCCCGAGGCACGTTCTACCTTAATGAAGTATTCTTTGGACCTGTTTGGTGTATGTAGCCGGTCCAGACGGTCTGACAAGAATTATGTACATGACTCCAAAGCAGCAACCCCAAGGTAGTCATGTGACAATAAATGAAATAGACGAACTGACCGGCAAGGGGGAAATTATTCAATGATGCTCTAAGTTGGTACGCATCTCGAAAGCGAGAGACTTAACTTTTGCTGAAACTTTCCCCAAGGAAACTTTGAACCATTTTCTTACCAGCAGTGAAGACCAGGGGTCACCGTGCGAAGTTTGGTACTAGAGAAACAAATTAGAAATGGTTGCTCGCTATGTGAAATTTTGTAATGTAGTAAATGATGATGAATGAAAAGTGACCCATGACCAACATTAACCGATACTTGAAATTCAGAATGGCCGCTATACCTGTGTTAACTGCATGGGAAACAATAAAATTTTCAACTTTCAAACACTCAGACAATGGAAATTTTTCTTCTCAAGAGCTTTAAAACGAACTCTCAGAAGTGGTAGATCAGAAAGGAATTGTAAAAATTTGAGAGTCGGAATATCTATCTTAAGAATGAGTTTCATTTTCCTCTTTCTTTTATAGATTGTTGTTATTTTGATTCTCCTGTACTGGGAACTTGGCTTTGCTGCATTGATAGGGACGTCAGTCTTTCTGATTGTCACGCCATTACAATACGTCATATCACGGAAGATGACGTCATTGCAGAGAAGAGTATTGGTGAGTAAAGTTTGCTTATATTCAAATCGAAAAAATCAACATATACCACTTCAATTTTTCTAAAACTCCAAGAGTGACCCGAATGTGCAGAAGGTATAAAATTTCAACCCGTAACGATAGTGTTCTCCAAGATGCGATGTAAATTGTTTATATTTTTTCACGGCCTTCACAGAGATGTGCCGATCAACGACTGAAGAAATCCAACGAGGTTTTACAAGGAATCAAACTGTTGAAATTGTACGGCTGGGAGGAACTGTTTTGTTCCTCCATAGAAGCCGTCCGTGGCAAGGAAGTCCGGCAAATGATGAAAGCAGGCACCTGCACTATAGCAGCTAGTGAGTAATAGAAAGATAAGGGCTATTTCTAGGTAGTAAAGTATGACTTTCAGTCAGAAATATTACTGTGACTCATTCTTTGTAAGGTAAAACATGTTGTCAGTAGCATGAACGAAACAGTAGTACTGTAATTACAACAAGCACAGCTCTACGGCTATTTCAACACAAATATATTCGCCTAATAGCTGAAGTACAGTACCTGAACTATTCTGGAACACTATGAGCTATGTTCTATGAAAGAAAAGAGGTGACACTTTTCAGATATTTTTCGAAAGATTCCAAAGATTATTTTCCAGGCGCCCATTCAAATGCCGCACTGTAGTTTCTTTGCAAAAGTGTAATAATGATAATAATTCTGGAAAGGCTTGGCTGGATACACTGACTTATCTACGTCGTTATACATTGAATGCCTTTGTTGGCTGTCGTGTACTATCACAGTCACGTGTTTTCTAAAATTTTGCTCTGCGCCTACGCGCCCTATAGATGTGTATACATATGCCTGTCTTCTCCTCGGGCATATGTACACACGCCTATGGGGCGCTTTGGCGCAGAGCGAAATTTTAGAAAACACGTGACCGTGGTACTATCGTATACATTGAAACATGGGGATCCTCGAATATAACATTACAGATTCAGTATATTTACCCCAAGGACAGTCTATCACAATGTAGTAGGGACTGAAAATTTCGTATTTGTGATGAAATCGTCCTTCTAAATGCACAAAAATATCTTCCATTTTTTTCCTCAGCATTTTTAGCCCAGGCTACCCCTATTGTCGTCACTTTTATAGTAAGTGATTCATAATCTATATTAAGACTTTTTATCATGAAACGTCAAAAAAGAAAGCATGCACAGTTGTACACCTAAATCTCGCTTTGTTGATATCTTCCGTATTGTTCGAAAAGAGAAATTTATTTCTGTCATTCACTATCTTTGTTTGATTAACATATAATATTTGCATACTTAATGTATAAAGGTCTTATTTGGCCACAGGGTGCTGATTACGTTTGAGAGACTAATTACAAATGCATTGTTTTTGTGAAGTATAATTCATATTTACAAATCTTGTCTCAATTTTTCAGTCATTTGCTGTGTACGCGGTCACTAACCCTTCACCTTTGACCCCGGAGTTGGCATTCGCCTCACTGGCGTTGTTCAATGCATTCGTGATGCCTTTGTCCATGGTACCCACTGTCATCACGCTCCTTGTCAACGCCATCGCCAGCACCAAAAGATTGCAAACTTTCTTTGCGGCGGCTGAGGTTGACGAGTCCGACATCGGCCGGATGACATTACGCAGAGGTTTCGACCCTCCTGATGATGATGATGATTATAATACAGAGGACGATATAGATGAGCATGTCGCGGTATGCATTATTTTTTTATATCTCGATTTTAGCCAATGGCATTCTTGGTATAATCTTTTGCCAGTGTAGGTTCGCCGTCAAGGGTGTGTACACAAATTCTAAAAATGAGGAAACTGTAAATTGAATGAATTGTTAAGTCTTCAGCCTTTTCATTTGTTTTAATGAGATCATCCATAGTTTCTGGCTGAGATTAAAGTCACTCCATAAACTAGGAGCCGAAGATAATTTGTGTAGCAGTGTCCTGTAAAGTTGTGAACAGTGTGAAGCTGGTTATAGTTTAATAGTCTTACGTCGAAATTTCGGATAAAGTTGCGAACTTCTTCATTAAAAATATTACGTTTGTGCCATGCAATGAGCATGAGGTCACATGAGTTGTGTTTTAGCTATTTTCACCAAAAAATCTAAGTAACGTATCGCCCGTAGACCTCAAACTATTTCGACTCTGTCGTGTCAAATTCCCCTTCCGCAAATAAGTTCCCTGCGAGCTGCTTACGTCAGTTTCAAAAGTTTTTTAGTCAGTTGGTGAAGATTTGATAGTTTATTAATCATCTTATCATGAGAAACAGTGACTCTTAAGTGATGAGCAAGGAACGTCATGCATGACGTCTTGACTCTCTCGGTGATGTTGGAAGGTGACGGTTCGGTATTCAGTCAGGTTGAGGACACCGCGACATTGCACTTTTATATGATATCCGATATTTACGGCTACTAGATTCTACAATATCGAACTTAGATTGAACGATGAGGTGGTGAAATCTTTACTTGGCTAGAACTCTGAGGTTGTGAAATCTCCGATATATATATCGGATATTTACTTGCGATTTGACAGACTCTAGTATCGTCTAGTATCGATGCTAGAGTCAGTCCCTGGAAGTCGGGCTTGGCCAGAACGGTGAGGTTGTGAAATCTCCGATATATATCGGATATTTACTTGCGATTTGACAGACTCTAGTATCGTCTAGTATCGATGCTAGAGTCAGTCCCTGGAAGTCGGGCTTGGCCAGAACGGTGAGGTTGTGAAATCTCCGATATATATCGGATATTTACTTGCGATTTGACAGACTATAGTATCGTCTAGTATCGATGCTAGAGTCAGTCCCTGGAAGTCGGGCTTGGCCAGAACGGTGAGGTTGTGAAATCTCCGATATATCGGATATTTACTTGCGATTTGACAGACTCTAGTATCGTCTAGTATCGATGCTAGAGTCAGTCCCTGGAAGTCGGGCTTGGCCAGAACGGTGAGGTTGTGAAATCTCCGATATATATCGGATATTTACTTGCGATTTGACAGACTCTAGTATCGTCTAGTATCGATGCTAGAGTCAGTCCCTGGAAGTCGGGCTTGGCCAGAACGGTGAGGTTGTGAAATCTCCGATATATATCGGATATTTACTTGCGATTTGACAGACTCTAGTATCGTCTAGTATCGATGCTAGAGTCAGTCCCTGGAAGTCGGGCTTGGCCAGAACGGTGAGGTTGTGAAATCTCCGATATATATCGGATATTTACTTGCGATTTGACGGACTCTAGTATCGTCTAGTATCGATGCTAGAGTCAGTCCTTGGAAGTCGGGCTTGGCCAGAACGGTGAGGTTGTGAAATCTCCGATATATATCGGATATTTACTTGCGATTTGACAGACTCTAGTATCGTCTAGTATCGATGCCAGAGTCAGTCCATGGAAGTCGGGCTTGGCCAGAACGGTGAGGTTGTGAAATCTCCGATATATATCGGATATTTACTTGCGATTTGACAGACTCTAGTATCGTCTAGTATCGATGCTAGAGCCAGTCCTTGGAAGTCGGGCTTCGCCAGAACGGTGAGGTTGTGAAATCTCCGATATATATCGGATATTTACTTGCGATTTGACAGACTCTAGTATCGTCTAGTATCGATGCTAGAGTCAGTCCTTGGAAGTCGGGCTTGGCCAGAACGGTGAGGTTGTGAAATCTCCGATATATATCGGATATTTACTTGCGATTTGACAGACTCTAGTATCGTCTAGTATCGATGCTAGAGTCAGTCCCTGGAAGTCGGGCTTGGCCAGAACGGTGAGGTTGTGAAATCTCCGATATATATCGGATATTTACTTGCGATTTGACAGACTCTAGTATCGTCTAGTATCGATGCTAGAGTCAGTCCATGGAAGTCGGTATATATCGGATATTTACTTGCGATTTGACAGACTCTAGTATCGTCTAGTATCGATGCCAGAGTCAGTCCATGGTAGTCGGGCTTGGCCAGAACTCTGAGGTTGTGAAATCTCCGATATATATCGGATATTTACTTGCGATTTGACAGACTCTAGTATCGTCTAGTATCGATGCTAGAGCCAGTCCTTGGAAGTCGGGCTTGGCCAGAACGGTGAGGTTGTGAAATCTCCGATATATATCGGATATTTACTTGCGATTTGACAGACTCTAGTATCGTCTAGTATCGATCGATGCTAGAGCCAGTCCTCGGAAGTCGGGCTTGGCCTGAACGGTGAGGTTGTGAAATCTCCGATATATATCGGATATTTACTTGCGATTTAACAGACTCAAATATATTGATATATTGATATTAGAGTCCCCAAATCGCCGATAAATATCGGGTAAATATCGGAGATTTCACAGATCCGGCGTGCCGAGGTACAAGGCAAGTATTCTAGTATCGTCTAGTATCGATATTAGAGTCCCCAAATCGCCGATAAATATCGGGTAAATATCGGAGATTGCACAGATCCGGCGTGCCGGGGCACGAGGCAAGTCATTCTAGTATCGTCTAGTATCGATATTAGAGTCCCCAAATCGCCGATAAATATCGGGTAAATATCGGAGATTTCACAGATCCGGTGTGCCGAGGTACAAGGCTAGTCATCATAGTATCGTCTAGTATCGATATTAGAGTCCCAAACGGCTTCCCATGGAACGACGGCATTTCATTCTAGTATCGTCTAGTATCGATACTAGTCCCGAAAACGTCGATATGTCAAACTTCGATACTAGATTGTAAATATCCGATATTTAAAAATTGTGCAAAGTCGCGCCTTCAGTCAGGTTCGTGCGTCAATGTTGTTAAGTAAACAATGGTAAGCTTATCCCGCTCCATGCAATATTACAGGCCTCCAAAGATGACGTCTCCGACGATCCAAATGCATATCTATTTACCCGAAGAAAAAGCAGTGGAGATGGCAGAAAATCGACAGCGGGGCGAGGTTCACCGAAATACGGGTCATTTGCACAAACAACATCGCAGGATGTCGATGACTTGGAGACAGGTCGGTCTTCCAGTATCCCAGATGGTGTGGCTCTGCAGGTAAACCCTCTTTCATTTTCAAAGAAAAGAGGTGATAAATTTGGGGTAAGGGTATTCTAAGAATTATAGCACACTCTGACAGAAAGATTAAATACTTAGCGTGACATTCAAACAGCAGATCTGACAAAAAGAACGCAGTTTCTATTACAAGGACAACACGAAGTCAAACTTGACATTGTCTCTGTATTTCCTTTGTGTTGTTAGAAGTGAGTAGACAAGAAAAATGGTGAGAAAGTTGGTGTTTCCTATTACCATTATTTTTCAGATGCTACACATGGGAATATGTGATTTTATGCAGCAAATTTTAGACAAATTCAGCACTCAGAAAAATAACGAGCTGACTAGCATCGAAGTGTTGTCTGTATCATTTAAATAATTATGTTAAGTTAATGTGTAAATATTGACCAAACCAAATAAGTTATAACACTTAACGCAATATGTAAGTTAGTATCACATACTGGGTTAATCGGTATCACACATTAGGTCAATATATTACATATTGGGTTAAGTATCATTACACATTGGGTATTGAGTTATTTGTTACATGTCCCAGGTGATGTACTGGAACACTTTTAAGATTAGATTTCGAAAATGTTCTTCTATACATCTTGCTGACTTTCAATCATGTGGAGACTAAAGTGGATTACCGAACAAATAATCAAGATTTAGGTGCCATGGTCATCCAAACTGAAAGAAACAGTCAACATTTTTTTCCGGAGGTGGATATTTGAAGAAAGAAATACTTAGAGGACTTTATCTTGGAATCAAGCTCTGTGACACAATTGTTTATATTTATATAGTTTCTCGTCTTTTTTGTGAGTCTTATAAAATGATTTCATCACATTGGTATCGTCGTGTACAGGTTGATCAGATATGATGAGCCAAAACTAAACTAAAGCGTCACACACACACACACACACACACACACACACACACACACACACACACACACACACACACACACACACACACACACACACATTTACGGTCACCTCTACCTTTGGCGGTTTCTTCTTCAGCTAAAAACGTAACGGAAGGGAAATGTTTCCTTCACAGATTCAGAGTGGCAATTTCGCCTGGGAAGCAGACGTTCTCACTCCAACGCTGCACGACATTAATATTCAGATATCTCGTGGTGGGTATAGAGTGTTTTTCACTGTGTTATTTGAGTAATAACCCGCGCCTCAAGCAGGTATACATGAGACTCGGTAACAGTGCGCGAAATGTAGCATAAGCCGCTATACAGTACTAGAGATATCCCATGATTCATTGTGATGTGTACCGTTGGATATGCCAAAGTGAATGTCTCCCATGTGTGGACAAATTCATAGACTACGTTTTTATTAATTTTCTAACCACCAAAGTTTGGACTAGGTATAGGGATTTGGATATGTAAGTGTTCGATGGATAATTTCTCCGAGTATTTTCCTTTTTGGGGTATAGGATGGGTACAGTGAGCGTGCTATCCATTCAGATATTGTCATGAAGTAGTTATGACGCAGTTCATGATTTTTATTCAAATTTTAAAATATCACGCAATATTAAGAAACTGTCAACAAAATTAAGATTTTTGCATTGAACTATAAATCAGATACGGATTATTAGCATCCATGCATACACCATTCCTTGTTGTGACAGAAACCATGTCGCCAATGTTAACGCGTATTTACAGTTATTAGCATATTCACGGGATATTTTTACTAGCCGCACACATAACACGATTGGAACTAATTTGGGATAATTGGATGATGAAGTAATGTCGATTCAACCTTCAAATGTAACCTCATCTACTTTTCTTTTTCAGTTATGTCACCTCATCTACTTTTCTTTTTCAGTTACACACTTGTTTTTATGAGTAATTTGTAATATCGGAACATTCAGCTATACGGCACCTAACACTTTTGAGAAATTTGAAAAATATGAAAATCCAATTATCCCAAATTAGTTCAAATCGTGTTACATGTAAACAATTAAGGTAGAATGAGCCTGGGGATAGATATTTGGACTCCCAAACTTTTACAATTCCTCTGATCTACCACTTATTTGGGTTCATTTTCAAGCTCTTGATGTAAAAACTTTTCACCGCCTTAGTTTGTCGAAAATCGAAAATTTTATTTTATTCCACACAGGGATGGCGGCCATTTTGAATTTCCAATATCAGTAAATCTTGGACAGTTTGTTTCTCTAGCACCAAAATTTACACTGTGACCCCTGATTTTTATTGTTGGTTTTGAAAGAGAATTGTTGAAATATTCCTTGAGGAAAGTTTGAGCAAAAGTTTAAGTCTTTCACTTTCGAGGCGCATACTACGTTAAGGTACGCATAACACGTAGTTTTCGTGCCGTGCCGCACTGCAATTAAGAATATACCGTTACATACACTGGCACCCCAATACATTAAACTGCATTGTTTAAACTCTGGACATGGCCAACGTCAGACAAAAATGTAATAAGTTGTTAAGAATGATACAATAGGAATTTTTCTCCATATTATTTGACAGGAAAGCTAACCATGATAATTGGACTGGTTGGAAGCGGCAAGTCTTCCTTGTTGTCGGCAATACTGCAGGAAATGACTACGGTATCTGGCTCGGTACAGTTCAATAGGTAAATTCCAATATTGATCATTGTATGTCTTTATCTGGGCACCAACTTGAGGAACGGAAGTTGATATGCTTTCATTAACGTTTAATTTTTACACGTACATTTTCTTGTTCTCACCTGAATTATAAGGCACATTGAAATGATCCGTTTATCCTTGCCAACACAATGCTGTGTGTACAATAGGCGATGTCATTTTATCGTTAACACATGAATTCTCGTCCAGACTAAAGTTCACCTACCTAGAATAACACTTGAAATCACATACATAAAGACTGCGTTGACTACTGGATCGCTTGGCATTTCGACGTGATTTTGATGAGCAGAATGAGAAATTTGGCTTCCACAAAAATGCAACAAAAGTATCAAAATGCAACATAAAATACAGATAATTTATTAAATTCAATTTGGATACCTGGAATGTGGGTCAGATATGTGAACCTGTTTTACAACCTGTCGCTAGTGATTACACTGGGACGATACAAATAGTGGTTGGACCTCTTTTGTTCCTAACTTGCCCTAGAAAAAAGTGCGTGCTTCAAAAGTTTTCTGTTTTGTTACCATTTTTCATCTTTCCAAATGCAAAGTCGGATAAATTTTTCAATTAGTTTGAGAGGGCAATATTGACTTTCGGCAGAACTCATGTGAAATCGTCAGGTTCATAAGAGATTTTCACTTCTTTCGTGAATAGGTTGTAAAAGTTTGTTAGGGGTGGAACTTTCTAAAGTCATGTGAACCATTTGATGTGAACGTTTCTTTTTCTCACGAGACATGATATCTTTGTTCAACAGAAAATGCAGCTCGGTGTCCTACGTCCCACAGAAACCATGGCTGCAGAATGCGACTTTGAAGGATAATGTATTGTTCGGCAATGAGTTTGATTTCGACAGGTGAGTGTATGTATGTATGTCTGTCTGTCTTTCTGTCTGTCTGTCTGTATGTATGTATGTACGTACGTACGTATGTATGTATGTATGTATGTATGTATGTATGTATGTATGTATGTATGTATGTATGTATGTATGTATGTATGTATGTACGTACGTGTCTATGTATCTATATATTTATCTCTCTCTCTCTCTCTATTTATCTATCTATGTTTATGTTTGTATTTTATGAGCATATTACTGTATGAGTGGGTCAATTAGTGTTGGGAACGAATTGATTTATCTAAGCTTTTGTCTTTTGTACGACAGGTACCGCAAGGTGATCGAGGTTTGTGCACTGCAGCCCGATATTGACATTTTACCCGGTGGTGACATGACAGAGATCGGTGAAAAGGGTATCAACTTGAGCGGTGGTCAGAAACAACGAGTCAGTGTGGCTAGGGCTTTGTACAGTAACTCTGCAATTATCCTAATGGTAAGTACCTTTGCTAGTTGTAGTTTTGAAATTTCTTATTGTCAATTATTACTTGCTATGTCATAAAGTTCTGATTGCTGTATTTTTTGTCTCTGTGTCATAGGATGATCCCCTGTCAGCTTTGGACGTTCACGTCGGATCGCATCTGATGGAACGAGGAATTATGAATTTTTTGATGAAGGAAGGAAGAACTGTTATTCTGGTGACTCACCAAATTCAGTATTTACAAAATGCAGATATGGTAAGTTGAAAACAGTAGAATCTCCACCCCTTCTAAAGAAATTAATTTAGTTAATCATGGAAAATTGATGTGCGGATTTTCTCAACAAAATGATTTCGCAAACGAATTGTCGTGATCAAATAAACTGAAAAATCTTCCACAATTTTACTAAATTATAAACTCACACAAACACAATAAATTTGAACATGCCCTCAAACTAATGAAGTTAATGCAAAAATCAGACAAGCTTACCTTTTAAAAGGGCAAAACCCTCAAATTTTCAAATTGAAGCAGCCTTAGAAAATCTAGCTCTGAAAAAATAGATTAGTTGCTTTCAATTTAGAAACATTTGGCTTAAAATCAAAGGAATGAGGTTTTCAATTTTGACATATTGTAGCCTCTTGTGTTATTGCTGTTACCAAACTCTTTCGGTATTTTCAAGTTGTTTACACGTTTTTGTGCGACTGCTGAAAAGCAGAAAACAGAAGTTGCATATTCGGAAACACCCTGCCTGTTTTAAAAGAATTATGTAAAGATTCATCAGAAAGAAATTAAACGTATTTTATATGCCGTTTTAACATGTGTTATGCGGTTGTTGTATTTGAGATTTTTTTAATCTCAAGGGCCATGAAAGGGATGACGTCGAAGTAGAGTTTACTAGGCTACCCTCATTAAACGAGGTCAAATAAAGTGAGATAAAACCAGTACTACGGGTAAATGTACAGAATAATTTGTTACAGGTGGTCATAATGGAGGATGGTAGAATATTAGAGCAAGGGAACCCGAATGAAATAGCTACCCAGGAACCAGACCTGTTCTCGACTTTGGAAAAGAAAATCAGACTGATGAGTGAATCCGAAGCCGAGAGTGAATCTGAATCGGAAACCGACGCCGACAAGGAGCGCAAAGAACTTCAAAGGCGTATTTCGATGATAGAGGAAAAGAAGCTAGAGAAAGGTACAGAGCGCCCTCATCACTCACAATTTGTTGGAAACCGTGACGTTATAAGATAATGTTCCCTTACATATCATCAGAATTTAAAGACATTTAAAACAGGCAAATCTCCAATTTAATCAGGACGTTACATTGGTATCATGCATCTAAAGATTTGCAAACCTGCCACGCCCTCTTGAACTTGCACTAACGACTGCAACCGGCAAAATGTGATCTTGAAAGCTGTCAGACAAGAGCATGCTACCTTACTGACTTTTTGCAGTATTCCTTCAGTACCTTTGTTTTGTGTATAAACGGCAGTCTTCTCGTGGCGTTTGGTATGATCACAAACCTTTGCCACAACATGTGTAGCTTGCCTACGATCCATATCGTTTCTCGATTGTTAACATTTTCTTTTTGTCCATGCCATTTTTGTACGATTAACGGTCTTCTACAAAAGCATATAGACATGCAAATTTCTAAAATGCAGTTCAAAAATTGTACACATGGTGAAAATATTTCAAACGTACCCCGATTTCATCAAAGAGGTTTAATGTTAGCATGTTTGTCTCAGAAAAATATGATTACTCAACTCTCGAAGAAATATGGAATGATCATTTAGGTTTCAAACGTTTGAAAGGTGTCAGGCAGGATCAACCGAATTCGCACAATATCGAATATGTTTTACCTGAGTCCCATGGACTCAATGGCCTGAGCTATAGGAAGAAATATATGGTGAAGTAACCAACCTGTGCGACGTTGTCTATACTATATAAAATAGGATTTAACATCACCGTACCTTCCTTCAAGACATGATTGCACTATTTCAAATTTTTGCGGTTCTTTCATTTTCAGGTGCCGGCGCTACGTTAATCAGGGCCGAGGAAAGAGAAAGAGGTTCCGTCTCTTGGAAAATTTACTACACTTACGCCAAGGCCATCAAAGGACCGATAGTTCTCTTGATATTCGTCTTATTTCTTGCTCAAGGAACTGCCCACATTTTGAATAACTTCTGGCTGGCTGATTGGTCAGAAGCTGGTATCGAAATTGACGTCAACGCGACAGAGGTACATACGGCCAATAAAATTACATTTACTTTCACTATACTGTCCATTAAATTCGACATAAAGTCATAAAATGGCTATTTTTCTCAGTGTTCCATTTTTGGTAAAGTTGCGTGAAATGCAATATTTCATTTACTTTTAGGAATTGCCGCCAAAACCACAGGGCGTTAGCAGCTCATCGAATTATTTGGTCAGGGCGATAAACCCCCGCGCCAGTGATCTGCAGAACACATTAATGAAGGGGATTAGGGAGGTCAATTAACAGATATAGATTGTTTTCTTTGAAATACTATACACAGATAGCTAGGATAAAGTAATAGGCACGCATAGACACAGTTATGGCTTGTATCATGAAAAACAGTTTAATACATGACATTTATTGATCATATTCATAACTTCTACACTAATATTGCTTGCCACGCCCTGTGCCAAAACTACAATTAATCCTCCGTTCCCGCTCCACCATCCCCCCCCTCTCTCTCTCTCTCACTCTCTCTCTCTCTCTCTCTCTCTCTCTCTCTCTCTCTCTCTCTCTCTCTCTCTCTCTCTCTCTCTCTCTCTCTCTCTGCGCCACGCAAATTTGCACGCATGGTTGTCTGGACAGCCATGCAACAGCTTTGAGAAGATACTTGTACATCTAATTAAATATTCACGAATATCTTAGGAGGAAGAGGATGCTCTATTGAATTATTATCTCAGAGGATATGCTTTGCTTTCGTCATCCTACGTCATCTTTTCACTCGCAACGACGGGATGTCAAATATTATTTTCCCTGCTGGCTGCAAAGCGAATCCACATCGCCCTCTTACGGAATATCGTCCATGCACCCCTGAGGTTCTTCGACACGACACCGATTGGTCGTATTTTGACTCGGTTTTCAAACGACACACAGTTTATTGATCAGGTACATTTTGTGTTTTTTGATATTTTTTGTCCGGCGCGTTCACCATTTGTGATTTTTTTTCTACTATGCAGCATCGCGTTTACGATCAAAGTGTTTTTAAACGCTGCAAACCCCTGAGATTGCACAGAGCGTACTAGTATGCGATACTTGACAATGCCAGGAGTTATTTGATTCCACTACTTCACAATTTAGTACAAGCAGAAACGGTAAAAGACAGATATACAGGAATAAGGATACAAACCAAGTCAAAATACACTGGATAATAATTGACCGAAAAAGTCTATTTGTGGAAAGAGGTGCGACAGCATGAAATCGAAACTCAAAAAAGTGAAGCTCTGATATGAAACCAAAGATTATCAATATTCGTCAGAGATCAGAGTCACACCCGGACAAAAACAGAAGAATGCAAGTATTACAGACACTGATAAACCCTCCAACGCAAAGACCTGAGTTGATTTTTCTGCCATTGACACACAAGACATTGTAGCAAATGGATAACAATTGTCTATGTCCATAACTGGCGTCTCTTGCTTTCTCTGTAGAGATTGTGGCTAACCATAAACGGTATCATGTCTTCCACGCTGCAATGTGTTTCGGCTTTAGTTGTCAACGCTGTGGTCACACCCATATTTATCGTCGCTGTCCTGCCTGTCCTGGTCATTTACTTCATAGTCATGAAGTATTTCATCACCACTTCAAGGTAAGTCAGCTGTAACACGAACATGAAAAGTTTTGGCTTTCTGTCAATTTCAAAGAACAGTCAATTCGAAGGTGAGGATACTATTTCATCTCATGATGGTTTGACGTTTCCCATCGCGTTTACGGAACAAAACGTTTTCACGCATAAACAATTCAGATCTTACACAGCGCCTATTTCAAGAGTTATACTTGTAGACACTCAACAAGGAAACAGAGCTTTGAGGTAATTTAAAAGGCTTAACTTTTCTGTCTAAGAAAACTATGTCATCGACAGTATATCAATGACAGACCAAATGGTTGCAATTCTCTACTACATGTGGCACGAATGAAGATTAGGGAACATAAATCTGTGGATATGATCTACAGGGGTTTACCTTGGGTACCCCTAGCTATGTACTCTAACCCTGGCCACTACCTAGGTTACTAACAATTGATGCATAATGCCGTTTGTTCCTACTTGTCTTTACTCTTGCTCTAACAAAAACAAAGGAAACAAACTGTTTTCAGGAAGATAAGATTCAGCAAATACTGTATTTTCATTTTGCTTTCAAACGAAGCACTACAAGCTTTCAAACAAGAAAAATGGGGCGAATTTTATTTGTTTTATTTTGAATCTCAGATATGTCGAGTCAACGTAGTAATATATTCTGTCTTCATCAAAATTTAAAACTCATGGTATTTTTTCCGTCTCATTTTGAAGAGAGCTTAAACGTCTTGATAGCGTCTCTATATCACCGGTATTTGCGCATTTATCCGAGACTCTTGGTGGTCTTACGACAATTCGAGCATACAGGTAGGTATCAAACTAGATGTACAGAAACACAGGAACTTTAACAGTAAATACAATTGGATTAGATTGCAAAATACATAAAACTGTAAATATACGTGTATATATAGTTTTGTGATTTTTCTCACTTACATTATTATCACCATTATATAGTTATATATAGTGGGTATGTACGCGTACACAAACACACCGTAAGAAAAATAAAAAGTTTGTTTCTCATGCATCCTAGACATATTTCAAAAATGATGCGGTGACGCGGTTTATTTTTTACACTCAATTTTTTTTTATTTTTCAATCAACAACAATATGAAAACAATATAGGAATGCGCGCAGAGATAGATGCACAGCAGTGTTGCTTTATTATTTTTGTATATCAACAGTTTTGCGATTTGACTTTTAGCGCAACAATGCACAGTTTTGACAGCGTAATATAACAGTGATAAATGTGTACAGTTCTGCATGTCATGTTAGTATTAATTACTTTGTTTACGGTTCTGTTTTATACAGCACTTTGTTTGTCACTATCGTCGCGTATTTTTGCGGGTTTTGTTGTATTTTGTTTCCTCATGAGCAGAAAAAAAGTTTGACGTGGCGGGTCTGAATTGACGCGCGCGAGAATGAGAAACAAACTTTTTATTTTTCTCGGCCTAAGGGTACTTTTGGTAAAATCGTTTTACGTACTCAGCGCATGCTTTATCGCTCTTAGGCAACTATACGCACCAAGATGCTTTTGTATAGAACCGCCAATTTTTGCAGCTCTTCACCTTCACTTCTCATTGAATTTTGTTTGATTTTAACCATTCTTCAGAAGTGACACAACATTTCGAAATCGTTTGATCCGTCGGTTGGACCAAAACAACTTGGCTCAGCTCTACCTACACACAAGCAACAGATGGCTTGGTATACGACTTGTAAGTATCGCAATGTGTATCAAAGTAGTACATTCCTCTAAATTTATAGACTTAAACTTTTGCTCAAACTCTCCGTGAGAAACTTTACATTATTCAGTTTTGAAATCATGAATAAAACTCAGAAATCACCATGCAAAATTTGATATAAGAGAAACATATTACCTAATAGTTATCGACTCTTGACATTCAAAATGGCCGCCATCCCTGTATTATGTTATAGGGGAAAATTACCGATTTTCACATAGAAATAAGTCAATGAAAATGAAGTCTATGAACTTTCAATACCCCCCCCCCTCAACAACTGATAGTGGAAAGTTTGAATGTCCGAAAGTCTGTCCTCAAGGCGCATAAACGTCATTGTACATGTCTGGTGGTCATACTGTCACCAAATTGATAAAGGTTGCAGTACAATAATTGAGTGCAATGTCTCCCAATCCTTAAATAGTCACAAACTTTTGCCGTAAATCCATATACTCGAAGTAAACACAAAAATGCCCCTCAATTCTTTCGGACATTGTAAGCCTTTCTCGTCAGTAATTCTATACCCTACAATCGGATATGTGCAAACTTCGTGTAAATGGGACTCGTGAACAGGCAGACGCTTTTTGTTTTTGTTCATACCTAGCGTATAACATTGAGGTCAAGAGGTGGAATACGTGTTAGTTGAAAATACTAGCAACACCACGTTTTTGTGTGATACTTTTAAGATAGGTTCAATAGGTCTGAGACATAAGAATGGATTTTTATTTTTTTTTATTTTCTGATTTTGATATAACAGGAATTTATTGGTGCTCTAGTTATCCTAGTATCTTGTCTGACAACCTTACTTAGCAGTGTTCTTGGCAACCTAGACGCTAGCTTGGTTGGTCTCGCTATCACGTATTCTTTGTCGGTAAGTAAGGCACATACCTTTCAAAAAGTATCATTAGTATTTTAAAACGAAATGATCGACGATCATCTGTTCCGTCTACGGACAGAACCAAGATCAGTAATGTTACGCTTTAGTCTCTTAATAATGCTGTGATTCAACTCTTTGTGATCCCGGTAATTTCTGTTTTTCTTTGTTTTTCTCAGATATCCATGTTTCTGACCATTCTGGTTCGAATGATGGCAGACTGTGAAATGCAGATGAACGCTGTAGAGAGAGTTGATTACTACACGAATATCAACACAGAAGAATATCGAGGTTTGTATAGAATCAGGTCAAGTCTATGTTCAGTCATTTCAACAAAGTTATGCTCTCCTCATCGATTTCATTATTTAAGGAAGAACGCTCCTCGGGGACAGATATTTGGATTCTAAAAATTTTACAATTCTTTTCTGATAAAAACATGTGGGGATTCATTTTAAAGCTCGTGGTGTAAGAAAACTTTTCACCGGCTTCGTTTTTCGAAATTCGAAAATTTCATTTTTCCGCCATAGAGTTAACACAGGGATGGCAGCCATTTTGAATTTTAAATGTCGGTTAATCTTAGGTTATTCGTTTCTCTAGTACCAAAGTTTGCACGGTGACCCCCGATTTTTATTGTTGATTTTGGAAGGGAATGGTTTAAGCATTCCTTAAGGAAAGTTTGAGCAAAAGTTGAAATCCTTCACTTTCGAGGCGCTTTGCTACCTTAAATGCAACGGACTATACGAGACTTCAATGCACTATGTTAGTGGTTTGACAAGCCATTTATCGAGTATGCTTGAACTAACAGGCATGTTATAGGAAAAACAACATTACGCTGACACACCAAAGCAGAATAACGATACTATCAGACGAATCAAAATCGATATAACAGATGCCAAAGTGCCGTAGTGCCCATTCAAATCTAAGTGTAATGTGCTATTTGTTGTGCTAATATGAACTTTGCATATATTCAATCAGAATGAATATATAAAATAAAGGGAAAGTGGCTACACACATCAACTACTCAATTGTGTTTAGTTTTTATGTATGTCTTGTTTGTTGCTGAGTTTTTTGGCGTGTATCGTTTTCTGTGCCGTTTTTATGTTGTTTGTGTTTATTGTATATAGTGTTTTGACAATTAATGTTGTGCCATGGCGACACGAAGCCCGATCGGAAGACACTTTGATCCTCTGACGCTTTCGTTCCGGAACCCTGAGTAGTTTCTTCATCAGTCGCTTGAGTTTATGATTTTTTGGGTTCGTGTTTGATTGCTTTACTTTTCGAAGAGTATTTTAGAATGTCTATGTTTCAATTTGTTGAGGCTTGAAACCCGCTCAGTAATATTCCGTAATTATTTAAGAGACATCGACGGATTTCCTTCAATTACTTAGCTAGTGTGACATAGACTCGCTGAGGTGGCTGGCACTGAAATGAGGGGGAGTTTCCCGATTGCCAAATAGAATATCCCGGTCAAAGGTCATAACTTTACATGTACATAAAATATGAATTAGTATGAAGGAAGAAGTGCCTATAAGCTTATACTTACGTGTGAAAGTATTTTATCTGTATTTGTGCCAACCATTTTCCAGGCATTTACAACCCACCCTCTGATTGGCCGAATGAAGGTCGCATCGAATTCAACACAGTGTCAGTGCGATACAGTGCAGAACTTGACCCAGTTTTGCGGAATGTCAGCATAGAGTTTGAAGGCGGGCAGAAGGTAAATGCTCACATGAAATGACGATGCAATCTTTTTTGAGACGGAAAAGATTGAGACAAGTTCATTGTCCCTGTAGACACGAATTGGTGGCTGACGGTTAAGTGTTGAACATCACTATGTTTCTTAAGATCTCGTTGTCATGGATACAACTAGCCAGGTAAATAGAGTTCAACGGATTTCAATCTTGATTGCCGTAATCCTGTTGTTTAATGGATTTTAATTGCATAAATCATAATAGCAGTTATACCCCTTCGTCTCTTACCATGATGTAAAGTGTGATATTTCCCAAATTTTCGCTTGTGTCCTTACCTAATCTGTTTCCCCCTAGATTGGAATCTGTGGACGAACCGGAAGTGGCAAATCATCACTGACATTATCATTGTTCAGAGTGATTGACACATATCAAGGTAAACCCTTGCGTAATTAACCATTGTGGCAGACTTCGATGAATTCATAAGTGAGACACTCCACTTTTTTACACTTTACCACATGAAGTTTGCAAACGGAGACACATTTGGCACCTATTGCCGTAGATTGAAAGATTCTATCGAGTATGGGTCTCTGCACTTTGGGGTTTAAGTTTGCGAAAACCCCATATACGACCAGTCTACTGCTGCAAACATTGGCAAATTTCAACGTGTGTTCAGCTCGGCAAATCCATCCACTATATTATTTTATGACAGAAATACTGTTTACATAATCTGGTGGATGTAGGACAGACCTGTAAAAATAGACAAAAATCATCGCAAATTTTCACAACACCAAACGAATATGTATTTTCCTCATATAATAGGTTACATTTCTGTAGACGGGGTAAACATAGCTAACGTGCCTCTGCTAACACTCCGCAAGAGGTTATCTATAATCCCACAAGATCCAGTTTTATTTGCTGGCACCATCAGGTAAAATATTTTTATCATGAACTCAAAAAAAGTTATTTTAACGTTGTTTGAAAGTTAACTTAACTCTTAAACAAAACAGGAAATTTTGGGGTTATTTCCTTATACTTCCGCAAAATGACCCTCTAAACCATTTTCGTTGACACCAATCGATAAAAATTAGGAGTAACGGAGCAAAGTTTGTAATTAGAGAATGACATTACTGAAAGTATGTCAAATATGAAATTTAAGATGGCTGATATGCCCTATGTCAACTCCATTGCCAGAATTAAATTTCCAACCTCCACAAACCCAAGACGGTTAAAACTTAAGTATCCGAAAACAAGGAGATTCTCGGGGCGTATTCTACCATGAACAATTTGTACAGTAGGTCAATCTTATGTTAATTTCTCCGGTACAATAATGACTTTCACTAAATGTGTTATGTTTTATCGCCATCAGATTTAATCTTGATCCAAATGGATTACGGGATGATGAAGAGCTTTGGCAGGCATTGGATATTGCACAGTTGAAACAAACAGTTCTAGACTTGGATGAGCAACTAGGTGAGCTGCTGAGTTGTCGATGTCACCATCATATAAATAAAAGATCTAAAGAACCCAATCATCTTCAATGTACTGACACAATATCATAATTTACTTAATATATCTGAACGAGAGAGAGAGAGAGAGAGAGAGAGAGAGAGAGAGAGAGAGAGAGAGAGAGAGAGAGAGAGAGAGAGAGAGAGAGAGAGAGAGAGAGACTCATCTTCCCATATGCGTTTTCTTCTTTATCTTCTTTAAAACTTTTTTTTTTCCTGTGAAAGATGCTGAAATTTCGGACGAAGGGGAAAACTTCAGCGTTGGACAGAGACAGTTGTTTTGTCTGGCCAGAGCCTTTCTGCGTAAATCACGAATTCTCATCATGGACGAAGCCACAGCTTCCGTCGACATGAAAACTGTAAGCTTGTCTAAACCACTTCACTTCACTTCACTTCAAAGTGGCATCCTACATTGTTGCACGCAGGAACGAATTTAACTTCTTGATATTTGTTATTCCATAGCAGGCATTTCTGCTATGTTTTTCTCTCTTTGTTCAAAATGGGTTGGAGATTTTGCGCTCTGTACCGCTACCTCGGAAGTTGTGGAATCTTACTACAATCTACATTATCACTGCTTCGTCGTGTAATCAGAACAAAAAAGAATTAAATATGACAAGTATACTAAACAACCCAATCGAAAGTAAATTCAAGCACTGGCAATATCGCCCAAGATGAACTGATTAATGTTTCTTTTGATGATACAATTTATCTGATCGGACGGAGGATATATTGCCAGAGTTGTACTTAAACTGCTGTCGATTAACTGTGTTGATCAATTCGTTTAACCCTTTGAGTGCTGTAATTTTCGCCCGCCAAAATTTTGGTGCAAAATTTTATACCAATTTTATGAATCTTTCTGTAATTTTTTGATAATTTTGGACCAATGGACATCACATTTCTTTTGCTACAGTTTTTGTTTCAAAATTTTGGCAAAAATCTGAGAAAAATTGACTGGGGTTTATTTTATGAAGGGGACAAAAATAGACTTTGGCGCTCAAAGGGTTAATCTACCCCTTTCATGATTTCAGGATGCTATTCTCAGGAATGTTATACAGACTGCGTTTGCCGACAGAACAGTGCTGACCATTGCTGTGAGTACATATGCTTACTTTAGATACTTGTCCGCCGTAGCACCTGTTGAATGCTCTTTTTTTATTCCACACGTACCTATAGTACAACAACATTACATGATAAAGAATTTTTTACTTGACGTAAAAAACATTCGGAATTTTCCTTCAGTGCGACAGTAAAATTTAACTTGGGGGCAATTCGTCCGGTTTCATCTTCTCAACAGTACTCTAATTGTGACAAAGTTTCGTGCATATGGCAATGGTTTTCCAAACTTAACCTAGGGTGAGCCGACGGGAAGGGAATATAATTCTCGTGTATAAACAGTGCTCATACATTCGCAAAGAACTGAGTCTATCTGAAATTATGTAGCGGCACTGTTCGAGAAAAGGTGGTGGATAGGCCATTGTGTAAAGATTTCCAGGCATTTCGTTGTTGCACATCAGCAAAAATAAAACCCTTTGGCCTACATCTCTATACTGTCTATGCCTACATGTACAATAATTTCGTTCTTTGTATTTGGTTTCAGCATCGCATTGCGTCTATTGTGGATTCTGACATGGTAATGGTGCTGAGCGACGGCGAAGTTGTGGAATACGACTCTCCGAGAAATCTGCTGCAGAGACCTGACAGTGTGTTCCGCTCTCTCGTCGAAAAATCAAAAGATTAATCCTCGTATTTACATCATTTCTAAACGTGAAGCATTCCAAAACAATTCAAGTACATAACTTCGAAGAAGAACGCTAGTTATTGTACACCCATGAATCATAATTGACTTTGTTTAGGTTTTTTTAACTTTCGCAAATTCGTAGCATCTTAAGGGGCCTTACATCAGCAGGACATGGGTTATAAAATGAGTTTAGAGATGTTGTTAAACCCCGTTGGGTTTGTGTACTGTCTTAAAAGTAGAAACCATGTACCATGTCATAATTTTATACTTTTGCATTGATTTCCAGTTACTGATTTTTAATGGTCAATTGACGAAAAGGACAATGCGAAGATCTGTCGGTATTTTAATACATTATTCTTGTACATTTCATCGCACTGCACTACACACATTCTGTCTACATCAAAATTGTTGTGTTCGGATTTTATTAGGTAAAGCAGGGGTAGTTTCACTTGTTGCACCCGTTGTTTCGAGCTTTTGAATTTATTTCAATCATGTGTTTGTAAACGAGAGAGAGAGGGGGGGTTAAGTGTATAATTTGGGTGTGCTAAGTGAGATTACCCTTTACAGAAATTTAGTCATGGTGTATCATCAAGGTAACAAACCACACAGACACATACATACACACACACACACACACACACACACACACATCTGGGGTCTATTAATAGTTTGGCATCAAGCATGTTTATTTCTCTGGGCTGATGCTTAAACACAACACATGGCTGATATAAATAAACTGTCTAACAATATGAAATGAGGATGAACTGTCTAACAACAAGAAATTTTCGAAAATAGACCACATTTGGAGATGTAACAAACTCCCTTCGGTTCAAAAACTGACCGTGACGAGGTTCAAAATATACAGATATTTTACAACAATATTTTAGCAGGGACTTGTGTTTAAGATCTCTACATCTCTACATTATCAGATAATGATCACAACAAATTTTTAAAGTGGAATTCAGGGGGAACGTAAATAAAGTCTTTCACCATCTGAATTGCCTTTACTTTCAGTGTATTACACACTAATCAGTTCACAGAAACAAATTGGATGAAGCTTTGCTGCATTGAAGTTTCTCTAAGTCACAAACATACAAGTATGCTAGGATATAGACATTTCTTTATGACACCGAAATGTGAAATGGTTTTGGGTTATTTTCCAGATATTTTTTCTGAAATTACCATGAAACTTCAAAGATATTGTGCAAAAAAGTCCTGAGATTTGTCAGAATCAAACTTGAATCAGAGTCATGGTACCAGTGAAAGCTAAACTAGTTAAGGAGCAAAACACATTTTTTCTGAAATTACATATGCTACATTCAGTATTTCTCAAATAAGCATCTTGAATAGTGTAACTCCACGGTGCCACCCATTTCTCCTGAAAGATTCCAGACTCCCACCTTAGAGTTAACATGTTTTTTATTTGTTTTTTGTTGTTTTTGTTTTTGTTTTGAAACATATATTTCCAGTAATGGAGTACTCCAAATAACAAAAGTGCAATAAGCTTGCTGCTACAAAATAAATACTAAAAACATTGATTTTTAAGTAGATCACAGGGTTTTTTTGAAGATAAGTTACCCCTGTAGAAAACTATGTTGGCTTATGGAAGAATAAAACAAACTACCTTTTGGCACCAGACAGTTGAAATGCACATTTAAATGAAAGGTTAAACGTGAAATACTGATTATGTGTGGATAGCAAACACACTGGATGTTTTTATTGTATGGGCTCACTATGTAATGGTTTTGTTCATGTTATTATTGTAACAATACCACTACAATAGCAAACAGCAATACCATGGAGTATTCACACTACATCTGTGCTTTGAAGTTGTTCATTGTTGAGACACTGTATTTTTGGCATATTATTCACAAAATGAGCTGTAAACTTGTTCGCTTTGAAGCATATTCTACGATTTCTTCAATCACTTGTGTATCGAAGCACTTACAAACAAATGTATCCTGTTCTTAACTTGGAATATCAACACCAATAAATACATGTACAGTACAGAAATTATAAAATGTCTCAAGATTTCAACTATGAGTCCTTGTAGAGTTGGAATCTTGAGCAGGAAATGTGGATATCTTACCATATGTGAGAGTACAAAAGTTGAAAAACAACAGAAAAATGACAATACATTTAGAGGGCGCCCTCTGGAACTGAGAATGCCGCGGGGAAAGCTAAGAGGATGATTACTACGCTATGATTTAATGTGTGGCAGACAAAGTTGCTTGGTTTAAAAATGATGTACAAGGTTCTATATTAGAATATAACAAGACATACTGATCACTGATCCTGCTCTGGATGGGAAAAACCCGAGACTGATTCAGTGGACAGAGATTGGAAGTCAAAAGGTTAAGGTAGAACGCACCTCAGGGACAGGTTTTAGGAGTCTCAAACTTGAACAATTATCTTCTGATATACCACTTGTGGGGATTCATTTTAAAGGTCTTGATGTAAGAAAACTTTTCACTATCTTAGTTTTTCAAAATTTGAAAATTTTATTTTTCTCCATAGAGTTAACACAGGGGTGGCGGCCATTTTGAATTTCAAATATCGGTAAATCTTTGGTTATTTGTTTCTCTAGTACCAAAATTTGCACAGTGACCCCCGAATTTTATTCTAGATTTTGAAAGAGAATGGTTGAAAGATTCCTTATGGAAAGTTTGGGCAAAAGTTTAAGTCTCACTTTCGAGGCACATACTACCTTAAACCCAGAATTCGATTGGACCACAGTACATACAAAACCGCCTGTGGGCACAGAAATATGTGTATATCCAAAATGTTTGTACCCCTGGGTTTGCTTGTACCATCACCACATGATCTTTTGGTCATGTTGTGTCCCCAGATCACCATGCTTCTCTCTTAAAATGTACCCACCACAAAACCTTCAAATCATGTGTAATTGTACAAATCTACTTTTACAAACTATAACGAAAGGAAAGAAATCAAAAATTCTTTATTATGATACATGGCAAGTTTCAATACTTAAGTACATGAACACTGATAGGACTCTTTGTGCTAGGGTAGTGATCTATGTGGATGATACGAAGACATTTTTACGATGGTGTGCAAATAGACTTCATGAGAGATGGTTTCTGAGTTGCATTCTTTATCACATCTCAATGGTTGAAATGAACAGTACAAAACAACATCCTCAAAATGTTTCAGCTGCGAGATGGCAAACCTAAGCTGGGCACGTGTGTTGAAAATGTTAATCTCACTAACAGACAGCATGGGCCTGGGCAATCTCTTAGGTCAATCCCATAAAGCACTGGATTTTGGTTCACCCACGGTTAACTCTACTCCAAGAGAAGGTAGTGGGTAGTAGGATAAAGTAACCGTGGTTCACTGCCACTGTTTTGAATGGGATGGATGGACCCATGTAATAATGGGGATGAAAACCTTGCCTACACTGTACCTTTCTTTATATTTGAGAGGAAAAATACCTCTGAGTTTATGGTTCAGAATGATACAGCGTTCACAGTACAGGAACATTACAAGTGCGTGTATCCTGTGAAGTTGGTCTTGGGAATGAATGACTGAAGGCGTCATTTGATCATTTTCTGTGCAATGCTTATCATCAGAGTGATTGTTACATGACGACATGAAATGCCACAAGATGAACTCCTTTTTGTACTGAAACACCTACAGTGACAATAGCTGTAACATATCATTATGTTTTCATTATTTTTGTTCTACAAAACATCTACATTTTCTTCTCATTCTGCCTGAAGTACTGTACATTGAAATACAAGGTATTTAGCTTTGCCAACACATTTTGCAGTGTGTACAATATGTTATTGTTGACACACTAATTCCAGTTTTAGACAAAAATGTCAGCTGTCAACAATCCACACTGGACAGTACACACATGCAGGCTGTGTTGACGAGTTGAATACTAGGTATTTTGGACTTCGTGATTTTGAAGTCAAAACAAGGAAATTACGCCACAGACAGAGTTTAAGGTAGAATGGGCATCAGGGACAGAAATTCAAATGCTATAACATTTACAATACTTTCTAGGTCTGACAATTGTTGGAGCTCATTTTACAGCTCATGGAGCAAATGAAGTTTTCAGCCGCACATTTTTGTAAAAAATCGCAATTTTACCTCTTCCCCATAGATTTAACACGGAGATGGTGATGATATTTGAAATATAAAGCGATACAGTCATCGGAATTGAGCTCAAAAAGGTTGTACAGGACGCATAGACCAATGTAAACACTGTATCCAAGGTACGATGGTGATTGATGAAAGTTAAAACATGTCTGTCATAATCTACATCGTATAATTTAAATGTTGCAGCTATGATGATGAGGTGTATCTAGATATCGTGCACGAAATACATTGTTTGTAAACAAGAAACTAGCACAGGCACAGTTCCGACGACTGTTTCCCTTTAAGTGTCGGTAAACATTGGGCAATTTGTTTCTCTAGTACCAAATTTTGCACGATGACCCCGATGTCTATTCTTGATTTTGAAAGGGAACTGTTCAAAGTTTCCTAATGGAAAGTCTGAACAAAAGTTTAAGTCTTTCAATTTTAAGGTGTGAACTACCTTAAAATTACCTTCACTGATTTTGTTCAGTTGCTGTATTAGTGTCTTCATGTTTGAAATTACTATCCCATTGGCTTGCTGTCTCTTTCTCCTCAGTCACTTCCTTGTCATCGTCTTTTGTCTCCGTTTCATCTTTCCTATCTTCCGCAGTTTTGTTGCTAGGCTCTGCGTCTGTTTCCTTGGTGGCACTATCACCCTCTGGTCCAACATTTCCATTTTCTTTTTCTGTGTACAGAAGAATATATTGAATAAAACGACAAGTATTTGAGACTGACGTCTTCTTTGTGTTAAGAAATCGTTGTATGTCATAGTTGATGCTATGGTAACACGACAAGTTGTCTAATTTTGCATAAGGAGTAAGCTCTATCCAGTACAAAATTGCCACGATCTGAGATAATGTTTGGGAGATATTGACATTACTCTGAAAACTATAAAAACCAGAAAAAGTCCATTTGAAATATAAACAACAGGTGTTTTCACATGAACAAATAAATGTGGGATCTAGCAGAGTATATCCAGGAGAATTTCTAATACAAGCAAGATCACTATTTAAAAATTGCTGTTTGACAGTACAAACTCAAAAGACGACAATATTGTTCCTTATTGGATATTTTCATGGCACAAACACATCACCTGATACAAAGCTGATAATATTACTGTCACACTTATCCAATGTGGTATCTCTCTTTGAAAACATAATGACGACAGAAAGAAAGAATTTCAAGATGTCCTGTCAGTTACAGAGAGTTTTGAAAAACTCACCTTGTTTTTCCTTCTCTTGTAGTTCCATTTGCTTCATTTCCTCATCTAACTTTTTCTGTTTCTGGTACTGCTCGGCAAAATGCTTGCAGACTTTCTTGTGGGTGAACCAGTGAAGTTTTTGGCAATTTTGGTCGCAGTAATTCACCTGTCAATAAACAAAACTCAAAAAGTGACCTTTACAGAAGCAAGAAGGTAGGAACAACAGCTGTAATTTTTGGTAATACTTATGGTAGAACGTGCCTGGGGGACAGATATTTGGACTCTTAAACTTTTACAATTCTTTTCTGATATACCACTTATGGCGTTCATTCTAAAGCTCTTGGTGAAAGAAAAATTTTAACCACCTTAGTTTTTCGAAAATCAAAATCAAAAACTTTATTTTCTTCATTGAGTTAGCACAGGTGTGATGGTCCTTTTGAATATCAAATATTGGTAAATCTTGGGTAATTTCTCCCTACTACCAAAATTTGCACAGTGACCCCTGATATTTATTCTTGATTTTGAAAGAGTATGGTTGAAACATTTCTTGAAGAAAGTTTGAGTGAAAGTTTAAGTCTTTCACTTTTGAGGTGAATACTACCTTGATTAGTTTTGTTCCATTAAAGATATACATTTTCTTATTATCTTTCTCCCTCTCTGAAGTATGTTGAAATATGCGAGTATTAGTCTTGTTACACAGTAAATTTATAATTTCCACTTTCACATTTGACAAGAGAATTCTGGTTCAGACTCAAATTCAGATGTCATTAATGACGTCGGATTTTGTGGGCTTCACTTCTGCACTGTCAGCACATCAAAATCTGTCTCATGATCAAAATCATCAATTTTTGCTAAAAAGCAACCAGGTTGTTCAGGATGAGCAAATCAAGTGATCTGAGGCTCAGGATTAAGAAAATCATTTGCTCAGACATGTGACCTTGCCATTTCACTGGCCCAGCAGACGAGTATAACACCTGATAATGAATTTATGCAGATCCAGCCTCTAGGAATGACATTGACTCTGGGACAGGGACTGCCAAATACATGCACTGAATCATTTTGCTCAGGCCTATAGCACATGACCCCTTGACACAATCCATATCTGAGAATCGATATCACATACCGATTTGCAGGCAGAACATTTCTTCTCAGCGTTTTTCTCTCCACAGGCGCTGCAGACATTCTCGTAAGTAAAACTCTGACTTCCATTGATTCCTTGTGTGAGAATACACAGTGCTGATGGCTCCTCTCCCTGTAAACGCCAATAGGAACAATACATAATTGGTGAGCAAGCAAAATACAACACCTGTTCAAACAGGTATGGATTGTGAAAGGGCAAATGAAATGGTCTTCTCCCTTGTTTATATATGCATGGAAATAACTATACGGGATATATAGTTCCCCGGCTGACAAAATATGTGATTTAATTAATGGATGACAATTAAGATCTTCAGTATTTGCTGCCAGACAGGGGTTGAGGTAAGACATGGCTAGTGGCAGTGGACCTAACAATAGACGCTGATTAACTCTATTAGGTATTTTCAATGAAGAGACAGTGGACCATAAACAAAACTGAAAAAGTGTTCTCAAAAAAGGCTAACTATCAACCTGTAGCAGCGTCACTATCAGGGTAGGTGCGGAATACTTTATTCATATGCATAACTAAAGATGGGACAATCTTTGGGAATGCAAAAAAAGTTGAATTATCGAACTTTGAGAAATTGCTGATTTCATACATTTGTTCATCTGTAATCAAGCAAACGTATGCGATAAAGAACTGTCCAGGGGTCGATAGGAGCGATCTCAGTGTTTCTGGGGAAGACTCTTTCAATTGCCCTTCAAGGAAGGATTCATGTCATTGAACACAGATTTCAAATTGTCACACCAAATTGTTACGGTACATGGGCTTTTTTCATTCATATGAATCTGGCACAAAATTACGACCGTATACTAATTAGTCCCTGTGAAAAGAATCAAACGTTGTTACTCAATGTGTTTATGAAGGAACCCTGTATGTACATATATGCAGAAAGCAACATTTTGGAAGTTTAACCTGTTCACCCCATTCCCTGTAAGCTGGCCCACAATCACAATTGGTAACAATTGCTTTGAGCCAAACCATTGTGATGAAAGGGTTAATAAATCACAGTTCTGAGACTGAAAGAACACATATTCATAAGAGGATTATTCTTTGGCCAGAAGAATTCATCCATATTTTCCTTGGTACCTACCGGTGTAACAGGTGCTATATTCCTGACCATTTGCTGTAGCAACTGTGCCTCATGATATGGATATTCCCGGATAGAATCCCGGACAATTTTTTCAATTCCTAATTGGAATCCATCTGGTTCCCTTCCTTTCAACAAGCTGCAGTGGAGAAGATTTTGGGAAATGAGATCAGAAGTTGAACTTCTAAACAAACCAACTCTTAAACAAAAATTGAATTACAACAAGTCTTTTGTCTCGTTAATGTTACTGTGAAAACTGAATTAATGTAATTTCCCCTGTGGAGCTGATACAGAAATGGAGGCCATATTGGATGCCAAGAGTTGGTAAATATTGGGTAATGTTTCTATAGTGACAAACTTTGTGAGGTGACCGCTGATTTTCATTCTTGATTTTGAAAGAGAATGATTTAACTTGTGAGGAAAATTTGAAACCAAGTTCTAAGTCTTTGTTTTATGAATGTTGGTGGGCCCCATGGAAGATTACAGCCCTATCAGTAAGTTTTTACCTGGTAGGTGTCTATAAATGGGTTATCTTGTAATGTGAATAAATAAATCAACAGATGTAGTTTTAACTTGCATGCTACTTTAAAGTCAGGTCTGTACAAAGGAAAGTTGTAATAGTTGCATCATTTTACCTTCTGATAAATGCTGTGAGTCCTTCTGGTTTTTCAACATTCCATTTATGACAAGCGCGGAGGACACAGGCAAGGTAATGCATTTTCATCGACAAGACTTCATTGACGTCCCTCTGTTTGAATTGTTTTTCACAAATCAAATCCAAGACTCTAGCAACTCGTGATGCACTCTCAAGTAAATCTTTGTTCTTTTCCACATGTAAGGCTATCTGTAAAATTAAAACAAAAAATCAAAATTGTACTCATTATTTCAGAATTCATGTATGGAAGCTCTATAGGGTTTTGATCAAATCTCTGCTGTGACATATTACAGATTGTTTCTAAGTTTGAAAGACGGACACAATCCTGGCACATTTATCATTCAAAATGGAACATCTGATCATGCCTTGTTAATGGAATCACCATGGTGACATAATTGGCATGCAAGAGTGATTGACAGATGTGGTTGCCACGGGTAACCACTCACAAGAGAAAGGATAATTAACAGCTTGTTTTCTACATCCTGCCGGCTGACAGTTACAGCATCATGGCAATGTAATCAATGGAGCAATGAGAGAAAACAACGTATGATGTTTCAAGGGTTTCAGAAGGCATTGTATAGGGTTGGTTATATCATTGAGTTTTGTTTTAATTGTTAGTAGCCTAGGGAGTCCACTCATACTATCACTTTTATTTAAAGCCCCCTAAGAAAATCCCTGTTAGTTTGCAACCAATGGTGTGTCCACTAATCTTCAGTCATGCCAAATCATTAGCTACAATCTTTATTGACACACAGACAGTGTCAATATGCTACAATGAGTGAACATGCAACCTGTGTATTAGAAAAAATATCTCAAGATTTTACTTCAAGCTCACCAAGGCCTAAATAACAGTGATTTACGTCTTTTCTAGACAGTCAACATACTCTGCTTCACTATTATTGACAATATCACTTCATGAGAGCTTGGAATATTCTTACCCTGACTGGATTTAAGTTTGAAAACATGATGAGTCTGTGCAGGGGTGCCGACAGGTGAGGTTCCAGCTTGGGTTCCTTCTCAAAACCTGAGACATTGAGAATGAAATGAAAACAGAATTACACGTGAATTATCTGGAGTTTAGTTGCAGCTTCTTGTTTATTCAGTGTTGAGTGGTGAAATGGGAGCAACAACAGCAGTAATAACCTGTTTGAATTTACACTGACATCACAACAAGCCACTAGGACACACAGACTTACCTTGTGTTTTTGTATAGTTTTACACTGACATCAGAACAAGCCACTAGGACACACAGACTTACCTTGTGTTTTTGTATAGTTTTACACTGACATCAGGACAAGCCACTAGGACACACAGACTTACCTTGTGTTTTTGTATAGTTTTACACTGACATCAGGACAAGCCACTAGGACACACAGACTTACCTTGTATTTTTGTATAGTTTTACACAGACATCAGAACAAGCCACTAGGACACACAGACTTACCTTGTATTTTTGTATAGTAGTCAACCTCATCTCTGGAGAAGAAGTTATTGATGATGCTGACACAGGCATGCTGACCGACAAACGCCGCCATCTGAGTTGCTGTACGTCCAACTGAATTGACGCTATTGGTTTTAGCACCAGCCTCCAACATCAACGTCACACACTCCTCACTTCCTATGATAAAACAAGATTGTAAGATATGAAGGTGGGCACTCTTTGGCGCATACAAAATATTTCATAGACAATATGCCACAATCAAACAGTCTTGTCTATTCTGTAAACGCCCTCAGGAGGTAGCAGTTCTTTCGTTTTCATTTTGATACATTTCAAATATTGCAAACAGCATGTTCCAAAGTTGAGAACATGGCGTAGAGGGTGCAATATACCGGTATGTTTACTATTTACAAAACAATCATTTTTCTCATTCACGAAAAAACTACATGGATTGATAGTGGTGTATCAGGACACTTACCAGCCAGTGCAGCAAACATTAGGGTAGTATAGCCATTCTCATGTTCACTGCTGTTTGGATCAGCTCCGTGTGCCAACAGCAGTTCACACAGCTCCTTACTGCCCTTGAATGCTGCATGTTGCAAAGGTGTCATGCCATGCTGATCATTGGAGAGAAAGTACAAGGTAAACAACAAAGCTAATGTATATATACATTGTTTGTGGCCGTCTTTTCTCTCAGTATTCAGTACCAATGCTCAGTGTACCGAAATTAATACCATTATAGGAAATCAAAGTCATTACTATGGTGTATTGATGTGTGATTTGAAGTTTACAGGTACGTTGAAGTGTATGTACCATTATGTACCATCATATCAACTTATTGAATTGAGGCAGAATGTGCCTTGGGGAAAGACATTTACATTCTCAAATATTTAATCCTTTTTCTGATCAACCACTTTTGGGGGCTCATTTAAAAGCTCTTTGAGTAAGAAAATTTTTCGTCGTCTCAGTTTTTCATAAATCAAAACCTTATTTTTCCCAATAGAGTTTACACTGTGATGGCTGTCATTTCAAATTTCAAATCGGAAAATGTCAGATAATTTCTCTAGTACCAAACTTTGCACAGTGAAATCTGATTTTTATTCTTGATTTGGCAAGAGTACATTTGATAATTCCACTGAGGAAAATTTGAGCAAAAGTCTTTCACTTTTGGGGTGAGTACTACCTTAATGTATATGAAAAAATGACGCTCTTTCAAGCTATACTGCGCGGTAATCAATCCTACCTTGCATCATGACTTTATAAAGCAAAAATCCTTTTTATTGTATTTCCTAGGTTACATGCATGACAGACCACTTTTTTGGAAAACACATCACGAGAAAGCTCCATACTTATTTCACGGTTTTGACTTAGTTTTTGACATGAAACAATGAGCAGCAACTTACATCATCATAGCAGTCGACACGAACTCCTTTCTGGCTGAGGACATCCTTCACCTTGTCAATGGCTCCTGTTATCAAACCAAAAGAATCATTTTGAGTATTTTTATTTCTCTATTATTTTCACAGCTTCTAACATCATATGCTATAACTACAGGGGCATTTCCATTTATGAGTATTAGTGTTGACAACTTTTAGTTCTCAGACCTCAAAAACGTTGAATAAACTTGAAGTCATGTGTGCCATAAATCTAGGTTACATGATTCAATATATATTGTGGTTAGCGAATACTGTCATTACTGTCAAGCAATTTGTAAAATTTTTTATGTTCTGATTGGTTTGGATAAATATCACATGATAGGGCCCCCTAAGGGCACACATGTATGGAAAAATTCTAATGTCATTGTGTAGGCACTAAGGCCAGGAAAACAAATCTAAAACACTGCAACAGAACTTCTGATCAACTGTCAAAACAACTTCACTAGCAAAAGGTATTTATTCAGACAGGGATCCTCTTTCAAAACAACTATACAACTCTAGCCAAACCAAGCCATTCAAACCAAAAGATGCTTTCAAGACATATACACATTGTATATGTCAGTGTTAAGAGTCTCTCGGTTTTTGTATTTATCTAGACAATATATTCATCGTCCATGGCAGCTTATTAATGTACCGTTCCTTGAATAGATTTTCAATAACTGGTATTATACAGTAAAAATAAAACATCAATTATTGCATGAATATGTAATATGATAAATCTAGATCAATATAAATGAGCATTCTGTTGGTTCATATCTTCTTGGGCAGACGATGAATTTTAAATTGGTGATGCATGTGCTACATTGACAACTGATAAATATAAATCTTGTGAAATTGTATTTTCGACCACGGAGTGACGTCAGTAGGTGAAACGCATACGAGCGAGGTGAATGAGAGATCAGACGATACAGAAGAGCGAATGATACAGAAATTGTGTGGAAAAAATCAGAACTAAAAGTTATGTCATTTATGTATATTGAAACTTTGAATATTGCTTTGGTGGTTGAAAAATCTGAACTTTCCCGAGTGACTTTCCCACGGCACTGTGATGCAAAAATGACGTAAGAACCCGCAAGTACCCGGATGGCCCGCAGTTAAGAATTTGCGAGCACAAATTTTGCTATCACTATTAAAATGATCACAATTTGAGAATATGATCAATCACAAGGAAAATTTTTGCTAACATGAAAAGACGACTTGCTTTTTATGATTTGATATCACTAATCATTCTTCTTTTCTATCATGATAGGATAATACATAGACAATCAATGGCTAATTCTGCTGTTTGTATTGATGCCCTTTGCAAACTCTGGCAATCAATTGTATGAGATGTGATGATAATGGTAATGTTGTGTTTCAGCACACCATTTCTAACATGGAATATTAACTGCGCTTCAAATGAGGCGACATTGCGGTAGCAACGCTAGTTGCAATTTGCATTTTCTGGAAATTTGTACAGTACAACAGTACAAATGGTAATTGGTATAGGTACATGTGACATACATGCATAGACAGGCGGCCTTATTTCTTCTATGTCACATTCAGATTACCAGCGTTTTTGTGAGTGAAAGGTCCATAGTAATGTGTTTTTGATGCCTATAGAAGTAATATCTTGGCGGTAAGCAATCGTTCGCCTGCTGCAATTTGCAGTATTTATATTTTCAACAAGAACAGTGTCAGTGAGTGTTCAACTTCATTCAACTGATGAGTGCGTATCGATGTTCGACAATATGACTGCTTTCGCTCAAAATCGTTGTGTCACATTACCCTTACCTAGATTGACTTTATCAAAATTGAAATAATTCTCTGATCAAAAGAAACTTACCCGAATTAATGTATTCGTAGAGATCCCTTTCTAATTCTGTAAGGTCGCTTTTAGGTGCCATGTTCGTAAGCATTCACAGTGATGAACGTTGAGGGCAGCCTGATTTTGACCTTCCGAGTGGTGAAGGTTACCGGATGGAAAGACTCAAGAGCACTTTTTCAGGGTTTCCAGGCATCTTCGTCAACCGCGAATGAAGTCAGTTTCGTGAAGTAGGAGATTAAAAACTTTACTTAATTTTATCAAATATGAATAATTTCTATAAATACATATCAGATATATGTTTTCTTTTTCTAACAAAGGCAAAACAAATGTTTAGTAGAAGAGCGTTGAGGAAACAATACCCGCTTTTACAATGGTATGATCCAGTGTGCCAGTGAAGAACATGGCTGCCAACCAGTTACCTAACCGATGCCGGTTACTTATATCAAATTTGAGTCTCAGGTATACATCCGAGTGTTGTTCTCCAATCAGAATATCAAAATTCACATGCTGTTTATGGAAGAGAAGCTTACACGTTAACAGAGCCAATTGTTCTTCGGTAAGTTCTCAATTTCCATTCACGTCGTCTGCTCTGCAATCTCCGCCGTGGATTGCATGAGCACCTACACCGTACACGCCGTCAACCGGCTTGTGCCGTGTGCTTGGTGTAATCTTTGTAACCGTGAGATGAACACTCCTTTCCAAAACCAATAAGATAAAAGAAGCTTGTCGATGAAAAGGCATTTCGTCAATAGGTGTTATTTGTAGAAGTGGAAAACCCTATTATAAAGGTATTTTCACATCGGATTCGTGCCTACGTGACCCTGCAGCGACCTCAATGACCTGCTCGTCGAAAAAGAACGTGCTGATGGCTTTATACCGCGAAAACGCCGGTGTTTGTAAGAATTTTCACCAAATATCATGTCACACGTATAAAAAGGGCGTTCGATAATGATTAATACCCGAAGAAATTTCAAGTAGTCGTTAATGTACACATAAACACCTCAAGGTCATTTTCGTGTCACAGTTTCAGTGCAGTAGAAATTAGTGTCTTTACTTTTTACCGTTATATGATAATACTATGTGCTTATCTTAGTGTCCAACAGCTGTCTGTCAAAAATGGAGGGAGGGAGCACAGAGGACAATAGTTGGGAAGCTGACCCACGGTGCAAAAATGACATTTGTTGGATATTGATCAGTCAAAGATAACACTATATAACCACAGTCCATCATACCAATACATATAGAATCAAAATATTAAAACAGTCACTGTTTTAAATAAATTGTATGACCCTGTGATTCGCAAGGGGTACCTTATTACTTGTTTCACAGTCCCTCTATAGAGGGACTGTGCTTGTTTGTAATGTTGGACACCAGAGGGGTAATCATTATGATATTTTAAGGTAGTACAGGCCCTGACACTGAAACTTTGAAAGAGCCATCAGTGTTTTCCTAAGGTTTGGGAACCCAGGCACCATTTCTGCTGCCCTCTATTGGTATTAGTGGTGATTTGAACTCTAGTAATATGACTGAGGAGCCCCTGTGGCCTGAACCAAGAAAAACTGAACATGCTAATTTCATTTTCATTCACAATGAAACACAAAATAAACTGTATTACATTCTTTCGATGATGCCATACAGATTTATTCAATAATATTGGTCATTTTTGCTTTTCAGGTGAAAGGACCGTTATTACAGTGTATACGCAGGCATTCAATAAAAGACAGGTGAGAAGTGTACTCATTTCTTCCAGGTGTTTGTTGAAAGAAATAGTCCAAAACACAAGGGATAAATTTGCTAGCCTGTGAACATACAAGATATTTATTGGTCATTTGCAGACTTCATTCGACCATAGCACAGCTTTTGGAAACTTCTAACAAAGAGCTGTCTTCAGTAAGATGCAAGATGGTTTGTTCATTTTAATGATATTTTGTTATTTAGGAAAGTAATCAACTTTAGTTGTACACTCAGAATTTTATCATATAATTCAAGCTATTCTTGCCGTATTGTTTCTGCTTACCCTGACATATCAAGACAAAGGTATTCATATTTTTGTTGAATTGTTGATCTGTGATCAATGTATTACTGCCACTGGCAAAGATATATGTCATACTAGATTCATAAAACTGTGATTAGAAGATGTATCACTGTATCAAATATGGAAAAAACATTGCTACAACACATGGATATCCCCTCATTATAGATGCACAAATTGCACCAGTATTTCTATAACCAGTATTGAGAGTGGGTAACTTCTCGCTTAACAAAAAAACAAAAAAAAAAGTCTAGAAGATAAAATTGATTGTAAATGATGAGCATGACATCAAGCTTGCATATCTGAGACTCTTCAACAGAAATAGCTATGTGGCACAGTGTAAGACTATGGGATGTTTTTACTTACATCTTTCACCGTATTTTTTGCACATCAGCAGATATTTTTGCACAAGTTCAAGTCCCTCAAGACAAGAGAGCAGCAATCCAGAAAAATTAACAGAAACAGAACTCTCACATCTTTGTGATGATATCAAAAAGGTAAGAAATCACATGGAACATAAACTTTATACAGATATGCGGTACTTTTGTTGTCAAATTAGGCGTAAATTTTTAAAAACATAATTACTGCAAGTCTGTACCGATAAGTTAACGTGATGTGTAAATTTGAACAAATATTCACAAGGTAGTACCAGGTAATACTAGATATGTGGTACCCTGTGGTACCTTAATGTTTCTTGTTGAAAATTTAACACTTTCATCATGTGTCTTGATTTGCAAATATGAATGTTTATTTTTATTTCATCTTGAAAGTCAATTGCAAGTAGGAAACTAAACAGCTAAGGAACAATACCCAGAGTAATTATGCCCAGCGCCACTGAAAGATCAACTAGACTGTTCAAACACTACCTACTCTTTCTAAATTCTGCTGTGCACAAGGAAACCCATTCAGTAGAAGTAGCCAATGACTGTTTGTTGGCATATATTGTTTTGCTATCCCTCTTCTGATAAGTCAATGTTACGGTCTGCTTAGCATATGAAAAGCGGTCTGCCAATCATACTCCAAGGCTGTGATCAATCAATTGATGGCGTATTTAGCAATTATTAGGAAAGATTGAAATTTCCCTCTGACAAGGCATATATAGAGGAAAACAGTATGGTCGCATCCACCAGCACAATAGCAATGATTCGTGATTAAATTCCATAAATTTGACAATTACCCATTCTTGATGGAAAAATAATTGTATGCAACCTGAATATTTTGAGTAGAGTCGAACACGGGAAATTATTCATCTTTTATCAATGAAACTGGACAGAGTGACATATCAAAGGTGTAGTGAAGTTTTGTTATAACTTTACTTTACTCCCCAGGAACTCAACAGCAGCAAATCAAACCTGGGTGAAATTAGCCACTATTTATTTGACGGGAAGGGCAAAGCGTTTCGTCCAATGACAGTGCTGCTTACAGCCAAGGCATGTAACTACCACTGTGGCCGAGGCAGTGAGGTTTTGTCGCCTCAGTACAGAATAGCAATGATCTCTGAAATGCTGCATACAGCCAGTCTTATACACGATGATGTCATAGATGCCGCTGATACCAGGCGAGGAAAACCATCAGTCAATAATATATGGGGACAAACAAAAGTAAGTCCACAAATTTCATTAATTTCCTACTGCGTATGGTCAGTATAAAGGAGAGGGACAGTATATGTCCAATAACTAGAGTATTGAACTAGAGTACTGAACCAAAATATGAATGGTAAGGTGTCTAATCAGATGTAGAATGCTTGGTTTATTCAGAAATTTTAGCCACCGGCCTTTTATACAATACATGAAAAGAAAAATTGATACAGACATATTGGGCGCAATTAATTTCATACAGCATGTTTTTTTTGAGTACTGAAGCAATAAAGTATTATTGGTCACTACGAGATATTTCTTCTCTTAATCTAGAAGCGTAAAAAATGAACTTAGCTAGATTTATCAAAGTAGACGGGTAGTCTACTAGACTTCCTTTGTAAATTAAAAATACATATTTTTAAATTTTTTAATACATGCATTCAAATTTTTTGTGTTTTAATATTTTAAATCTTCGTGCAAATTGGAGACTGTTTGACGTAAAGTCTGCAGAAAACTGCATCATGTTTTGCTGTGTCAATCTGCATATACGGTACATTTTACTTCTGATCTTTGCTCTTTGAAAATGTATTGAAAAAGATTAATGTTTTGGTTTTGTTTTTTGGATTTTTTAAAAAAAGTTCTGTCCAATGGAAGATTACTTCTAGAAAAGTGCACTAAGAATTTCACAATCCTAAACTACACAGCAAGTAGGCCTTAAATCTCTTTTTGAAACATCATCATTTTTAAACATCATTTTTCACCATGATTTCAAAGAAAATATTAATTATCATAGTTACAGTGATATATCAAGAAGTTATCTGCACAAAAGTCAATAGTTCATATGTTAAGCAAACTACTACAATGTCGTTAATAAAAATTGTAAACAATGAGTGATACCAAACATCAATTTCTCATCTTCTTCATGTATTAAGGGTTAATGTTATTTTCTTTTATTGTTGTCTGTGATTTCAGTCAATTTTTGCAGGTGACTATGTTATATCCACTGCTTCCATGATGCTAGCTAAACTTGGCAATGAAGATGTTGTTATTCTTCTATCACAAGTTATTGACGACCTAGTTAGAGGTAAGACTTGACTGCCAAAGTTTCTGCAAAGGCTTCCTTTTTCCTGCCACGAATGTCTCATCACAGGTTGTTTTTGCTACAGGTGGGTAACACAAATAAACAGCCACTCATGGCCCGTAAAATGTGAACATCAACCTGTTCATCCCCCAAAGCCCTGTAATCAGGTCCATGTTCACCATTGATCACAATGGGTTTGGGCCAAACCATGGTGGTGAAAGGGTTAGTGTTTGTTTTTGGACGAGGTTTCTAGACATGACTATAAAGTGTATTGAAATACGGTGGTTTCAATCGGGTTCGAACTCACAATGTACGGTACCCAGTCACCTAGCGGAGAAGCCACAGACAAAACCGCTCGGCCATAGCTCTCACACACTGGTATTTTGATTATGAAGGGAGGAACTTTCCCTACACACACATGGAAACTTGTATCAAGGAAGAGCCTTTTTTTTAACATGTTCACACTCTATGTCATTCTCAGGAGAATTCATGCAGTTAGGTTCCAAAGAAGATGAGAACGAGAGATTTGCTCATTACCTTGAAAAAACTTACAAGAAAACAGCGAGTTTGCTCGCAAACAGCTGCAAAGCAGTAAGTAATGATTTTCAAATCTACACCTTAACAAAGCTTGTATGCCATTGGAAAGAGAAACCACCTATAAAATTGGAAATTCAAGAAAGAAGTTTCCAAAATCTGACTGTAGTGTAGATTCTCACTTGAAAAGCTGAACCAAAACTACAGTAACAATATGGGTGCCCTACATCTGTTCAAGCTGAGGCAGTCCCCAAAACTCTGTGAGTATCAAATTCGAAAACAGTATACCATGCAATCACTCACAGGAAGTCAATGCAAAAATCATTGGGTGTGAAAAATGCACACTATTATTTGGGGATAAAACTTATACCAGGGTATAATTACTTCATAAAAAAAGAGGACCAACAACAAGATTCCAATGTGGAATTTGTGTTGATGAAATCATCACATCTTTTGTCTTTGCAGTTGTACATTTAATAAAGGGAAATGCCATAAATTTTGAATTTGCATAGATATCTGTTCAAGATAAGTATGTATAAAGCATAGGTGCAAACTCCACTTCAATAAAGAAACAAAATCATCTCTTAAATGATGGTTTTTCAAATTCTACATCAATAAATAAGATCATCTCTTTCAGGTGGCCCTTCTAGGCGACTGCGGTCCTTCCGTCACGGAGAGGGCATTCCAATATGGCAGGAATGTAGGAATAGCGTTTCAACTCATAGATGATATGTTGGATTACATATCAAGTGATAAGTTGATGGGAAAACCTACCTCAACCGATCTCAAACTAGGACTTGCTACAGCACCGGTTCTTTTTGCCTGTCATACAGTAAGTGTGTTTACCATCGGACTTGCTAGGCAGTATCTTTTATGTCACTTAAGGAAGCATGTGCATAAAGAGTAAAAACCTAATATTTTGCTCAAACTCTTCTCTATGAAACTTTCAACGATACTCTTACCAAATCAAGAACAGAAATCAGGGTCACCGTGCAAATTTTGTATTACCTGACATTTACGGATATTTGAAATTTAAAATGGCTGCCATCCCCATGTTAACTCTATGGGGAAAAATAAAATTTTTGATTTTTGAAAAGCTAAAACTGTGAAAATTTTTCTTACTCCAAGAGCTTTAAAAAGGTCCCAATAAGACTACAGGTAGATCGTAAAAATATGGTAATAATTTGAGAGTCTGAATATCTTTCCCTAAGGCACAGTATACCTTATATACTAACATTTATATTCAGAGTCCTATTTCATCACAGTAGCTACGTTTCAATTTTCTCAAGTGAGTATGTTTTAGCCACGATTCTTACTCTTACAATTTCAGTTCATAAAATTTACTTCATATGTTAAACCTTCACCGTATTTCCATCCACAGAGCTAAAACCTTGACAACTAGAGTATTGAACCACTATACTGTATGATGGTGAAATTTGTAATCAGTACTCTCATCCATGTAGGAACATGAAGGTTAACTTTATGCAAAGTCTTAAAGGCATTTGAGTTGTCAAAAAGACTGCAATAGGAAATTGGATGAGACTCTACTTTTTACTTTTCATCAGTAACATACGAGCTTTTATTTCCTTTCAGTACCCTGAACTCAATTCCCTCATTATGAGAAGATTTAGTGAACCTGGAGACGTTGAGAAAGCTAGGCAGTTAGTTGCCAAGGTATATATTATTTTCATTTATATTTTATTCTAACACGTACGCTTTCATTCTTCCATCCCATAAGCACGCTATGACTCTGTATTAGCACACTGGCAACTCGACAGATAAATAAGATAGTATATACTTCAAAACTGAACGACTAAAACTTTTTCTCAAACTTTCCCCAAGGAAACTTTAAACTTTTGTTTTTCAAAACCAAGAATAAAAATCAGGGATGGTGGAAAAATTTGGTACTAGGAAAACAATTACATAAACCCAATACTTGAAATGGCCACAATCCCTTGTCAATTATGGGAGGAAAAATGAAATTTTTGACTTTCACAAAACAGAGTGGTAAAAATCCAAAATGAAGCCCACACAAAGATAGACCAGAAATGTATTGTAAAATTTGAGAGGCAAATATCTGTCACTGCAGCTTGTTCTTCCATAAGACTGCTGGATCGTATCCCCATACATGTAGCCTTTGTCATCCTGCTCTTTCTCAGCAATTAAGCCGTGGACTTGGTGAAATGAGTAGTGTGCTGGCTGACTCAGTGAGCTTCACCATGTCTATTTTTGCCATAAGAGAGTTTCTCGTGTATGTATGAACAGCATTTTTCTGGGATGTTCCTTGTGTTCAGACATTTTCAGAGAGAGATTACCAGCCTCTGCATGTTCCATGGAGTGGAAGAGATAAAAGGTGCTTGGCCTATGTATGGTCGAGAAATCTTATCACCTGTGCTTTTTTCTCAATTTGAAACTCAGCAGTGTGGTAAATACCATAATCAGATCCATTTGCATATTAACATACACTGAACATATTGCTATGTGCTGCTGTGCACATCAGGAAATCCCAGATGAAAGTGACCTCAGTTAAAGGTCAACTTTCAGTCAGACAACCCACTCAGCAATGGCTATCCCTGTAGGGAAGTTGACAGCCATGAAAGTGCTTGGATACATTAACCCTTTGAGTGCCAAAGTCAATTTTTGTCCCCTATATTGTAAAATATACCCCAGTCATTTTTTTTTCAGATTTTTGCCAAATTTTTATAACAAACTGCAGCCTATGAAATGTGATGTCTATTTGGTCCAAAATTTTCCAAAAAATTACAGAAAAATTCATCAAAATTGATAAAATGTTGCACTAAAATTTTGGTGGGAAAAACTACAGCACTCACAGAGTTAAAGAATGATCTGAATCTGTTGACATGTCAATAAAAGCCATGGTTTCTGCCATTTTCTTTGTCTACAGACTGATGGCATTGAACAGACCAAGTACCTTGCACAGCAGTACTGTCAAGAGGCAATAAGGCAAATCAACGGTCTTGAAGAATCTCCAGCTAGGAACGCATTAGTCACACTCACACACAAAGTTCTCAACAGACTCAAGTGAAATCTTCATCCTCTACATCTCCCAGCACTGTCCAAGCCTCCACAACGTATAACTCCAAAACACAGCCAGCCAGCGACAGGGTATCTCTAAACCTCAAGGACCACAGAGGACGAGGGTCGTACAGTATCTGTCAGGTGTACACGGAGCAGAGTATGGTATAATATCTTTATTCTGCTTTCATTTCAGTGTATAAAGCTTAGAAGGGGTAATATTTTGAACTTTGTATGCTATTTTGTGAAAGCGTTATCATTTATTACAGCTGTGTGTTTGACATGTAACTGGCAATTTCTACTGCGTGTACCTGCTGCACTATAAAACTCTAGGAATGCACTTTTGAGAATCAAAGTTTTCCGTGACAAGCATCCAGAAATCGCCTAGTCATTGGCAGTTTTTATTTCTATGATAGTAAGAATTACTATGTGAACATACTACAGATACCATTAGTTACAGTTGGTGTGTGAGAGATATGCTGTATCAGTGAAAAGACTCATTAATATTTGGTATATACTGTCACACCCACCATGGTAACATTTCATTGATACAATGCACAACTTATATCAGAACTTGCAGTATGTCACAAAAAAAACCAGCGTATCTCCACGTTTCACATCACGATGGCCATAAGAGGTGAAATAGATTTTGGACTATCTAATCATCTAAATATTAATGGTAATCTGAGGTTTGTACACTCAGGCAATCATCATATTTATTGAACATTCTGACAGAATATTTGCATCAAACCTTACAGTTACATTCCAAAATGACCGTGTCATTGTATATGCGACTTGATGGTCACACAACAGAAATAAATATGGTTTCAAGATTTGATAAGTGGCAATACCACCAACATTCTAAACTTTATTCTGGTATGTGTTTTTATCCGTAAACACAATTTATGGTTCACATTCTTGACATTTTGCAAGGATTCCATGGCAGTGTGTGTGTGTGCATATCACACAAATCTGAATCAAATAACGACAGCAGAAACAAGCTTAGAATATAGCAGTCCTGTCAATTCATGATGCCAGGATTGCCAGAAAGTTTTTTAAAGTTGAAATCCAACTTCTAGTTAAAGACCATACCAAATAAAGACATTAAACCATTCTCCTAGCTATACAAGTGTAAATCCAGTCAATATTTGAATCACAGATGAATAATACAATATCAAGATGAAATCTACACAATTGTCAAAGTCATGTGCAATTTTTCACCAGAAGTGGGAAACAACATTATAAGTTTCTTCTGTTGAAGATTTCTGTTAGAATAATTACCCTGTAGATTATACCAGGTTCCAATCCCATGAAGGTTCATTCTGTAAAGGGGAAAAGTAAGTTTTTTCAAATGTGAATAATTTATGCTCCACAGTGAGAGTCACCTGTAGAGGGCGGTCTTGATGTTCCAATCAGAATGCCCCTCACCCACCACCAAGTCTTGCTGGCAACAACAGCATCTGCTCAGGTACATTGTCAGGAAGAAAGTAAAAACTTTTAAAACCTCATATTTCTTGAGTAAACCAAATAGCCAGATTCTATCATCAACCAAACAAGGAATTCAGCACTCAACAAAATGGCTACTGGTGTTTTATACATTCAGACAATGTAAGTTTTGTTTAAAATATCAACTTCCATCAGTTTCTTGATAAATTTCCCCTTTGCTCTCTGATGAAAATAAAATGTATGTCATGTAGAAATGTTGATGAAAACTTAATGTGATGGCATGTACTGTACAGCTTAAGGTAGTATGCACCTCGAAAATGAAAGACTTAAACTTTTGCTCAATTTTTCCTTAAGGAATCTTTCAACCATTCTCTTTCAAAATCCAGAATAAAAATCGGGGTTCACCGTGCAAATTTTGGTACTAGAGAAACAAATGACCGTAGATTTACCGATATTTGAAATTCAAAATGGCCACCATCTCTGTGTTAACTCTATGGAGAAAAATAAAATTTTTGAATTTCAAAAAACTAAGCTGGTGAAAAGTTTTCTTACACCAACACATTTAAAATGAGCCCCCACAAGTGGTAAATCATGAAAGAATTGTAAAAACTTGAGAGTCCAAATATCTGTCTTCCAGGCGCGTTCTACCTTAAGAAAGAAATAACCAGAGCGCATACATAAGTTGCAGAGTTTAGAAAACTTTTGTCAAGTAACTGACTGCCCCCTCAGATGATATTTGCTGGTTTTAAAGGACCATGATATGGTGAAAGTACTTTTGTTGTATGGTTTTATTTGAAGTGTACCTTTAATATTTTGTTCATATTAATACTACAGGATTTTCCTCCTCTTGAATTCATGTACATGTACATAACAAATTTAAATGATTTTAAATCTTTCAAATTTATGAAGATAAAGCATGTGGTTTAAGTGAATGATTTACATAATTATTAAGATTTTTCTGGTCTCCCATTTGTTGGTTTCGGACCAAATCCCCAACTTAAACATTTAAAAGATAGTTGGTATTTGTACAGAGGAAATTTTCTTTTGTGCCTGCCAAGGCAACCAAACACAGAAAGCACATATTTTTAAAACAATGACAAAGAAAAGTTTATGAATTTGGCCACAACATTGTATTTATCATACAGTGTATGCCCATGAGTTCAAAAAACAGAGGCAACTTTTGAAAGAAGTAAATGTTTTGGGCAAACTGTAAAGCATTAATTGACGTACTACATTGCAACAATGTAAGGTCACATGAGTCACAAAGATTATTTGCTATTCTTACATCAGGCAGTTCAACAAAAGCATATGAAGGTGCCAGCCATAGTCACTTCCCCACAGTAGTGTAGTCCGTCCTCATTGTGTTTGTACCCCTGGTTTGTACTCTAATCCGTTGATCTGCATAACTTGCTGTCAATACCTGTATGCCATGTACAATCATGTCTTTCAGACACATTTAGTGATCTAGTTCCTTGTAGATTCATATTATACACCTTCCTGTAGCTTTTCTTCTCTTTTTCAGCTCTGTAACTTATTTTCTGGTTGTATCTATTTTTTTGTAGCCGTAGAACTACTGATATTTTCTGTCTAGATTGCATGGCTGGCCCACGGCACTACCATTGGAGGGTTGGTGCCCTTATCAAACAAAATTCACCTATTGGTCTATCAATCAAGTTTGAAAAAATTAACCAATCGCAACAAACTTTGCATGTGAGGGCAGCCCCAAATTGTATCTAGGACAGATCAGCATGCTCACAATCTTGAAATAGTTCTTTCTCAGGATTATGAGCATGTACCGGAAAGCAAAATGCAAAACGAAATGTGCTTGTGATATGCAGTGTTCATTACCTTTGTGTGTTTTTGCTTTGTACAATATTTATTGCTGTGTGAGCATCTTCACGTCGGAACAAAGTTAATTTGCTTGGCCTCTTTAACGTATGACATCAGTGTGTGTTGATGTATTTATTGTCTTTCTTCACATTCATGTTGAATGAATATTAACAAACTTTCCATCAAGTTCCACGACAGAGGCAAGCATTATTTCAGGAAATTACAAAAAATTAAAAGTTTTACGATGATAGTTGTAAATGACAAACACAGGCTTCAGAATTTTTAAAAGCTGACATGCAAAGTGTTGTTTTCAGCTCAACTCTTTTTTTGGAATGTTTTGAAGTCATTTCCATTAAGCATATTTCCAAAACGACTGAAATATTGTACATTTTCTAGTTTTTATTTTTAAAAAACTCAGGATAGGAATGGTACAGGCTTATTTTTCGGATCTATAAAGACAATTGTCACAATGATGAAAGCAAAGAGATTTTAATGGGAATTTAGCTTTTATGGGGTTCACAGATTCATGCAAATTGTGACCCCTGACCTCATCAAGTTTGTAATTGTAATTACACCTTTTGAGTAATTTTGTGTTTTACTTTGCTGTTTGTAGGCTATTTCCATGCCTGTTTATAAGTGTACACTCTGAACTGGACTGACATTCTATCGAATCAAAACCAAGTTTCTTGATACAAGAATGTTTTACATACCCTGATAATTACATTTATTGGTAAAGGACTAATGAACTTTGTAGAAATTTCTCAATTGAGTCAAAGAGTTCAGAAATATTGTTAGTTAGAGGGCGCACCGCTCTTTACCCCTTCTCTTATCAGCACACCTGAAGTAAAGTGGGTCCAATCTTCATTATGTTTGAAATCAACTTGTGTTGCAGTGCTTTTCCTCATAAATAAATGGAAATATGTCTCCCCCGGACGATGTTTAATTGCAATATGGCCAAGAGGGGACCAAGTACTGTAAAACACTTTGAATAAGTTGCATGCCTTTTTAGTGTTTTCATTTTCATTGTAATCAGCAGGTTGTCAAGTTAGCTACAAAGACATCCTAACCATAGCGAATATACAGAGAAGTTAAAATTAATAGCATCTAATATCAGCAAATTGACACACTTTGCTAAATTCACACAAAAAAGATGCCGTTTAAAAAGACATATATGGTGTACAGTATTCATCAATCTGCCCCTGTCATTGGTCATTGTGTTCTGTGTCAGCAGAGGATTGATGAACTATCACCCCTGTTTCCCAGTAAATTGGTCCAACTATGCCCATCCAAAGTTTGGGAGTAGATACAAGTCTGACTTTCTGGGTGATACATGGTGCCAGCATCGCATCCTAAATGAGCTTAATAGTGCCATTTTGCATTTTCCGCACATGAAGATTCGCTATTGATACTTAAATAATAGCATGTAGTCCACATGAACCAAAATGTATTAAATTTTTGATAATTTCAAATGGGTAATGTACATGTATTTAATACCTGATCGTTGCAATATCTTTTGCACTGCAAATTTACCTTTCAATTTTGATAACCACTGCTTGTGTGGACTGTCAATGTAGATGAAACGTGGATTTTTTTATGTAGACATTTTGGAATACATATGATGAAATAAATGGCAAGATTTTTCCTAGAATATGATCTGTCTGCAGTTTCATTCTCTGCTTAGTTTTAAAAGATGGCTGTCCCTACAGGCAACATCAAATGCCTTTGAGAATGGAGTGAAGGTCAAGGTGTCCTTGGTTGATTTATATTTCATCTTTTTTGTTGTATATGTACATTAAATCGCTGCGTTAATTTTAATCACAAAATCTAGTATCAATACTAGGTGTCCACTGTGTCAACACAGACCACAGCCAATTTGTGTTACGTTCAATGTTATTGTTGTCAAACAGAGTTTTAGTCCGGACTAGAATTCATTTGTCAACAATACCAAATCTACATGTACACAACGCGTTGTCTTGGTAGGGCTTATGAACATACTATAGATACAAGAAAAACCCTGAAATTACAGCCATTATGCATGTTGACTAAAACTTCATGAATTTTTAGCGTACAGTACTTGTTTGAAAATTGGCTGAAAATGCATGAACTTGACTGACCTATCCTTGTGGTAGACTTTATCTATCCCCAAGGATGACTACTTTGACAGAACACTTGTCATGTACCTTGCCTATACAATAACGGTGACCTTCAGATATGTGGTTTAGGCTACAAGCCACGTCCCTACACTGAAAGGTGGTTTACACTACTAGCCATGTCCTTACACTAAAGGAAATACCATTATCACAGGACAACAGAGATTTTGTAAAGATGAAGTGTCAAGGGAGGGCATTTACACCACCATTCAACATCTTTTCCTTTTCAGCACGTAGGCACTATGTCAGCCAGACTGAGAATCTGTCAAAGCAAGGACTAAAAGCAAGCTCCTGTAGGTATCTTTTAGTACAGTTCCGTTTCAATTTCAAGCCTTTGTACCACTGTCTGGTAATGTTGGCTCACAGGTAAAGAGGTATAAAACCTGCTAGAGTGAACCTTCTGACCTCTTGACAATCTGCCTGGCATTGTACAACAGAGAGCATGACGCATCCATGGACAATGATGTTGCAAAACTCGATGACATACTCAAACTCTCTAATTATAAGAAGTATGTAAACATTCAAGTATGAGACATCTTCGTGTAAAAAAACCAAGCACTTTATTTTTGAACTTGCAGAAATACACAAATAGAAGAAATATTTCCAAGGCACAATTCTGACAATTTTATTTTAAGCTATAAGAAGTACAAATAAAACATCCATAAAAAAGCAAGCAATTTCATTCGATACACTGTCATATATAAAAACAGTAAATTGGGATTTTCTAATGCCATTTTAATATTGTACTTGATTTCAGAAGACATGCAGTGCCTCACTAATGATATCAGAAAACTTTATCCTACACTTTGTACAAATTCATCATAAACATGAGTTTATATTAATCCATGTTGTGGTGGCTGCATCATGTAATTGTACCATACTCTAAGAAAAATACCACATAGTATCTATTGCACAACACTGGAGATTTTGGAATAAATGCAAGATAAATATGTAATACCAATGAAAAGTTGATTCAACTACATTATGATAAAATATCAAAATTATGATAGTACCCTAAATATAAAGAGCTAATCTGACCAGCAGGTATAATATCAGTCTGTGTACCTTATAAACTTGCAGTTTACTTAAACCATTGACAGAGGGAAAAAAATCAAATGACTCATCTAATGTCACACACAGTTACAAGAAAAAAGAACATTAATTCTGGCAATTCATTCATGCAGTTTTTTTCTATAAAATGGGCAGGTTGAATTCTAAATGTCAAAACGTGGTGACCAGCACCAATGTAAAAGCAATTTTCACTCTTAGAGTTAGCACCGTATGAAAACTGATACGATTGTAGCATGCTAAAACTATTCATCACCATTTCAGTCAAACTTAAAAAAGCCCCAGTGAATTCTTAACACTCTTTTCAATATTTTATTCCAAGTATCCCTTTTCAATATTTTTGTTCCATGAATCCATCCAATTTTCTTGGACTTCTCCTGATAGCATGAGATAATACCTATTTTGGCAATGTCAACATACATGTACATGTACCCTGTTCATTCTGTTGACAAGTTAAATAGGGGGTATTCCACATGCTGTGAGGAGAGGACCAAGAAATGTACACAAAGTTGATATTCGGAGGGAAAAAAACACTGAAATATAAAATTGAGAGATGTACAGTTATGGGGACTGTAATGGCGTATGTTCAGAAAACTAGGTAATTAGTGGGGTTTTACATTGTAGGTGAATGATTTCTGCAGGATTGTAATTACCATAGAAACACTTGGACACTTGATCTGCATTGGGTACATACATTGTAACTTACATGTGCAAGTTCATGTCAATATACAAGTATTCAGTAGAATTCAATGATCAAATCAGTAAATTAAACAAAACAAAGATAAAAACACAAGCCTCTCATGTCTCTTTTTACCTTTCATTGGAAACTTTGAGTTTGGTGAGCACATTCAAATTAGGTTTTCACACACAAAACACCACGCCAGTACAGTGCAGTCTGTGCTCAGGCTGGCCACAAAACACTGTAAATTTTACACCAACATGATTATCAAAGTTTATGCTATATGTGGTCATGTTCCACGACCTTCAAGCAGAAAGTTTCTTTGAAAGCTCTATTAGCTGTGATGTTTGACGTATTTTCTAGCATTTCTATGATGAAAACTACGAAAACTTTATCAAAAGTTGCGGATTTGTGCTCTGAATGCCACTGATTCATGTGCATCTGCAAGCACACATTATCTGATAAAATGGGGTATTCTGTTTCAGTTAAAAACAAAACCCAGTCATGTTTTCGGTAATTAGTGGGGTTTTAAAATCGTAAGTGAATGACTTTTACAGTATATTTCACACACAATCTGAACAGATAAAACTGGATCTGTTGAAGCTACAGAGGTCAATATGGCAACAAACATGTACTGTAAGTTTTTTGTTTCTCATCATGAACACCATCAAGCAGAGTCTGTGCTATTGCAAAGAAGGCATTTTGACAAACCAGGGAGTAACATCATGTGATACAAAAATATGATTCTGTATGACAAAATGGAGCTTTCTTTGCTTGAAATAAAGTAGAAAATAATTGCAACAACATTGGAATGTTGACAAAAATGTCTTCTGATAAAGTAATTAAATAACAAATAAATTTCATACTATCAGTTCTCGACACTCTTTTTAAAATTATAAAGCTTTTCGATAAGTTGCTAGCCTATCCTGGTTCACATTATCATAAACATGGCTGATGCAAAATGGCAGTAGGGGAGAGTAACCCTTTCCCCATCAAATTTTGGTATGTCTCTATTGTTTTCTATGGAAAAGTTGGACTTTCCCATTGGATACGGAGGGCAAAAGGGTTAAACTGACTTGTGAGCAAACCATTTTCTTCAGTTCACAAATATGATGGTCTCCAAAAAACGTTAATGCTGGGATTTTAAAAAAAGTTATACAGTACAGCAATGCTATTTCAAATACAATTGATACAATGCTGGTTTTAAAACGGTTGTTTTACAGTATGACTTCGAATTGCTTTGGTATTCCCGATTTGGGGAGGGCCTACACTCACTAAGATTCAAAACGTCATATATTCCCTGTATCGTAAAATGCATAATTTCTAGCACAAATTCAGGCCCAATGTAATGGGAATACTAAATAATACAATTATTAGAAAACTATGGTAGTCAGATTTATATAAAAACAAGCCTGACATGCTGGTCTACCATGGGCAATAAAACTTGAACATTACGATTTAACCACATCTTTCATACATTAAAATGAGTGGTGACGAAATTAAAACATTTGTTAACTTCATGCTGGCTGTGAAATAACGAACTCCTTATACATTTTCAATGCCTCAAACGACTCAGGCAGTTTGACTTTAAAAATTGCCTCGAAGAAGCTACGAAATGTGGACAGGAAAAATATGGTGTACAGATCACATTACATATGTCACAGTGTTTGAGATGTACCTTGTGTACCTTGATCACAATTGTCATCAGCTTTGATCGATTTTTATTTGTGATAAAAATTCATCCTCTTTTGCTGGAGTTCATTCTTTGTCATTGTCTGCAACATGGGCGTACCGAATCTTTCGTTTGGCACCGGTACGCTTAGACGGTATCCCAGTTCGGTTAAGTCTATCGTAGGTCTGCCCACTTTCACCATCATCATCCATTGCCTCTCTGTCATCATGGTTGCTGTTATCGCGATAACCATTGCTCGCTAGGTGAGCTACCTGATCATACATACTGTCGTCAGAAGAGCCATTGGCCAGATTGTCCAGGCTGGCGTAATGCTTTTCAGGTGAGCGGTCTTTACCTCTGTACGACCTGCCTGTCCTGTCCACTTTACTGTACAACTCATCTTCATCAGCAGTGGAAGGGTTTGATTTGTCATCGTTATCGCCGTTGTGTTTTGCGTCCAGCTGATCGACGTCCGAATACGCTGGAATGGGTCGCGGTGTCGTGTACAGGCTGGCGTAACTCTGGGGTTTCTTGTGTTGACTTTTCATTGGTGAATACTGTTCATCCGTTTCCGTGGTATCGACCTCCTCCGGTGACCTGGGAGTCTGGTATGTGTGGTCTCCGACAGTCATGTCCATGTATGGTTCCTGTTTTGAAGGAGTTCTTGGCGTTTGGTACAAATGGTTGCTGCTACCTGAGTCTAAGACAGGAGATCGTGGAGTTTGATACACAGAATTGCTGACACTCGCGTCTGAGACTCTTGATGGTGGAATTTGGTATGTATCGTTGCCACTTGTGTCTAAAAATGGCGACCGTGGCGTTTGGTATGTGTGATCGTCACTGCTTGCGTCTAGCAACGGAGACCGTGGAGTTTTATAAATGTGACCTGCATCAGAGCTTTCTTGCTGAGGGGACTTCGGAGTTTGATACAAATGAGTATCCCCGCTTGTGTCCAAGTATGGAGATCTCGGAGTTTGGTACACGGTGTCATCGCTAGGCACATCTCTCAGAGATGAGCTCAAGTTCTGATACACCCCGTTTCCACTCCCTGAGTCCATACCAGTGTATTCCACCGGCTCCGTTGACCTCAAAGCTGATGGGGGGACCTGGTAAATGTCCTGCTTATCAGCACTCGGTGTGTCATGCATGGCTGCGACACTGTCTTCATCGTTGCTCTCCATATCCACATAAACATTGCCTCTCGGTTTTTGCGCTTTGTCGTCGAGGTCCTGGCCGAGGCTGGCTTGACTCGCTGATCTTTGCATGGAGATGTCTGTGTAGCTGTTCTCTTTTGGCAACACATCGCTGTACACATTGTCTGCTATATCTGTAGGACAGAGTAACAGAACAGAGTAACATGAGTAACATAATCGTAAACCAGCAACAAGCTCCTCGATTGTGATACTGCCATGGGAACACGGTTGATTTCGCTGGCATTTACTGAACTAAACGTTCAGTTCAGGCACTGGCCAAACTGGGCCAATCAGAAAGTGCCTTTCATCAAACAATATTAATTATTAATGAGCAAATAAAGCTCTTGCTCATGGCAATTCAGAAAATCTGACATGTTTGTTTCAACGGTGACATTCATTGTTCAGATACACTGTACACCTTTTTCATGTTGATGAAAGCACTAACTTGTGATAAAAACATTTCCTGACATGTTTAGCTGAACACAGACCACTAATTTATTTATTTGCGACTAACATCTGATGTGTGGTGTAACTTTTCAGGACTATATTTTGCGAAAAATTTTTCCCAGACTATTTTGTATGACTAGCAATCAAGGTAAAACGCACCTCCAGGACATTCAGGCTTTCAAATTTCATCAATTCTTGTCTGATCTACCACTTGTGGTGGTTCATTTTTAAGCTCTTGGTGAAAGAAAAGTTTTCACCATATAAATTTTTTGAAAATCTTAAATTTTAGTTTTTCCCATATAGTTAAAACAGGGAATGTGGCCATTTTGAATTTCAAATATTGGGAAATCTTGAGTAATTTGCCTCTCTAGTATCAAAGTTTGCACGGTGCCCCTTGACTTCTTATTCTTGCTTTGGTAAGGGAATGGTCGAAAGTTACACGTAGGAAAGTTTGAGCAAAATTTAAAGTCTTTCACTTTGCATTCTACCTTAATTAAGTTGGCCAATCTGTCCAGATTTACCGGCCCGTATTTCACAATGTTCAGAAAAAGTTCACAAATTGAGTTGCTCCTTCAACGTTATGCATAGCAAGCAGATGATTCAATTTTCCTTGAGTTAAGAGAATCAGCTTGCAAGACCTGAAATCTGAGTGATGGGTGTCTGAACTACAAATATTAACTAAGCCCTGGAAAGTATGTTACAATAAGCAGCATTTATCATTATCAAACAGTCTGTCTAAATGCAGAGTACCTAGATCCATTCACATGAATAAACTTGTCCTAAGGTACAATTGGCCTTCATTGTACATGTACATGTACTGCACAAAAGCTGTTTTGACAAGCTGAATACTGACTTTTTCAATATGTCAATTGTTGCACAAAATCAAACAGGAGTCAACAGACTATAGTGTGAAAATTTGAATGTTAGAATGCACTTCAAGGACAGATATTCAGACTCTCAAATTTTTATCATTCTTTTCTGATCTACAACTTATTGTGGGTTCACTTTGAAGCTCTTGTAGTAAGAAAAATTTCACCATCTTTCATTTTTGAAAATTTTATTTTTCCTAATACAGTTAACACAGGGCAGGCAGCCATTTTGAATTCCAACTATCAGTAAATGTCAAGTAATTTCTTTCTCTAGCAATAAACTACAATATGCACGGTGACCCTTGATTTTTATTCTTGATTTGGCAAGAGAATGGTTCATAGTTTCATTGAGGAAAATTCGAACAAAAGTTCAGTCTTTCACTTTTGAGGTGCATACTACCTTAATGAGACTCATAGCAATTACTTTTAATGAAGTACACAATGCTACAAATGTTAGATCTTCAAAGGGACCTTTATCTGCATAACTGCAGAGATTTAGGCATCTTAGCATATCAAAAGGCTTTTGAAAAGCAGGCTATGATAGCTTGAGTTCCTGCAAACATGTAAAACTGCAAATATCAGCCAACCAGATGTTGGAAGGACCTGTGTTTGAGCAGTGTCACTTCTTAGCGATTCCAGTATTTTCATGTTCTCTATACACTGAAATATGGATCAAATACAACCAAGGTGTTATACATCTTAATAAATTACCTTGATATTCAGTACTTTCACTTCTCAATCTTGTAGTGGTCATTTCAACTTCATCAGGCACCCCGCCATGTCTGTAAATAACCAAACAGATACATGTATATGTGTATGGCAAACTACCTCAAAAGATGGATAAAACTGCAGCAAGTGAAAAGGAATTAATACAGTAAAATATATATAGGCCAACATTTTATGTATGTGTATTGTTTCCTGTATAGTTGATTTTTGTGTGTTTCTGTTATTTTTTCTTTATTTTATGGTATTTTTCTATGGGCCTAGAGCCTGATTCAAATAAATAAATAAATAAATAAATTGTTCTACAGGCATTTCACTAACTGACAGCCCTGCAGAAAATGTGCATCCTGTACAATTCAGGAACACTTGCAATACATTTTGTGCTCAAAATTTCCAGTGTACTGATAGCTTGATGTCAAGTGCAAATGATGAATTGCAACAGTTTTTTTTTTTTTTTTTTTTTTTTTTTCCCCCCCCCCCCCCTCTTTTGTGGCAAATCATCTTGTTCAAATTATAATAAACACATCACAATCACATACAGTACATGCATGCATTGACAACTTGGAATGTAAACAACAAAATGCTGCCTACATTTAAAACAGCCAAAGAGTTGAAGCAGTAGATAAGTTCAGTAATTGTTATAACCAACACTTAGGTTGTGCTCATAATTTGATTCGCAATGTGTATGCTTTTGTTGGTGAATTGAAACCTAGTATTGAAACCAACGTATTTGTGGATGATTTATGGACAACTGTTAACAGAGATTTCGGTATTTTGTCACGTACACCACAGCGACAAGGCTGATCAGCAGTACATCAGAATATATGATATCACACTGGTTATAAGATTCACATGCCAGTTGTACAAAAGTCAAAGACCAGGCTTGGAAAAGAACTATCAAGAAATGAACCAGTCAAAGAGAAAGTTGTAAGACCAGTCTCGGCTCCCAGAGCATGCATCATATAGAAGAATCTAAAATCAAAGTTTTCATATAATTATGAAAGTGCCTACTCTGTGTATATTAAAGGAGCCGAAACTATGACTTATGGCAATTTTTTTCACCTTTTTTTTTGTTTTAATATCAACAACAGTTTATTGTTTCATTCCCTAAACTACTGGTATGTTGAGATAAACCGTATTCAGTACGTCAACTAAGCCAGTAAATGCGGAGACTGCATGCTGTTATTGTTGACAAGTGAATTCTGGTCCAGACAAGAATTCAAATGTAAACAATAGTAGTGCCATTTATACATATAAATGCTGTTTTAACAAGCTAAATAGTAGGTGTTTCAACAGTCTTTGGGAAGTAAAACAAGAACTTGCAAATGACATACAAAACAAAAATAGTGGGAAAATCATAGAAAAGTTACAGCTACTGGCCTTCTAATCAACATTGACAAAAAACTAAGCGTGGCCGTCAGACAAAAATTAAATGTACATCTCATATCCTCCTGAGACCAGTGATATTTAATATATTTTACTCACTTTTCCTTGTTTTCATTATGTCTACGACGTTTATATCTGTACACTAAGAGGGCAGTGACAACGATAGTGGCAGAGACCACAAGTAGTATGATGATGATGATCCCAGCCATGACTCCTGGATCACCGTAGCTCATTCCGGTCTCACCTCTACCCACAAGTAACGGAGTCGGAGGTTCTGAAGTTTGGTTTGTAGTGTACAGAGGGGGCGTCACTGGTTCTTCTGTTAGGCTAATCAATGGTGTTGTGGTTACAGGAATATATGGCTCAGTTGAGCGTTCTGGGAAAAAAAAAACCGGAAAAATGAAAGTGATTTTGAAGTTTTTTCGTAATTTATCATTACGGTGATACAAATTGGTACACACTCATTTGGTTAGCATTGTGTGCAACACAATGCATATTCAGAAAACAAGTGTCACCTTGAACAGTTGACCTTGACCTTGGATTTATCAGTCTAAAATTGATGTATATGTTTCGATGAAAAATTGAAATTTTGGCAGCAGGACAGGATGGTGTGTTCAGATAGATTTTTGACTGGTTGCAAAGTAAAATCCACAAAGTCTAATAATGAGTAACATTGTCTTGTTGCTGTTTTACATAATTTGGGTAACATAAAATATTTGTGGATTCTTTGAAAACTTCAACTAAATCATCTCAGTCCATCATATTAAATGATTCTGTGTGTAGCTACAATGTTATGTGCCAGTAATGTATCTATATTATTAAATACCAAGTATACATCATCACAATTATTAGGAAATATAGAATGGCATTGTGCAATTGATACACTTCAAAGCCTGGGATGATACATGTGTTTTCAATGGATGGAAATGGTATCATGTGATTTTCAGCCATTTACAAAGGAAATTAATACCCATAGATGTTGTGAGACACATGGCTCTCTAATTATTAAAATTTACACAGCTTGCGTAGCATAACTGATAGGTAACGGTGGTAAGTCGAGCTGACCTGAACTATCACTTCTCGGGGACTTTTGTATACTGATGTCAAAATTTGTACCATCTTTAAAAAATGCAATGTCACAACATCCTGCTGTTGTTTGGCAATTCAATCTACAACAGTTGACGTGAGAGACATGACTTCACTGAGAAAGTTTAGAACAGGATCTAGGAAAGATACTGTCTCATTCCAGTACACCCACACATACAGTGTCTACGGTGACTAGTAATTTCTTGGTATTGTCATGAAGGACACACATTGGGAGGGCAAAAGGGGAGTGGAGACAGACCTGTGTGACAATGGGGTTGCATCCATCCTGACTGACAGTTACAAGTGCCATCGACCGGGTCACAGGAAATAGTGGTGTTAACATTGCAAGCACATTGATTTACGCAGCCATTGCCATAGTAACCAGGATCACAGGCTGATAATGGAAGAAAAAGGAAAAAATGTTTGCTCAATAGGTGATTTACGTGTCATGGCCTACATAGAAATTTTCAATTCTGTTTTCATCATTCAGAAAATCATCACAACATACTCTGATTCATTCCCATGGCTTAAATGCTCAAGGTTACAAAATCACCCACACATACCTTTTGCACGACCTTCCAGTCTTGTTTTTAAAACAGATATGATATCGGTCATTATTAAACATTTCTTGTTTATTTTTCAGCAAAAACACGGCCACCTTTTCATTCAAAAATTTGAGTAAACATTTCAATGACTTTAAAGATTTAACGGCTAGTAGCTGTAACTTTTGATGCTTTTTTCGCTGTATTTGTTATTATTGTCAATTTCAGGGTTTCATTCTACACCTCAAAGCATGTTGAGACACAACATATTCAGCTTGCCAACAGAGTCTGTACATGTGTATACTGCGTTATTATACCGGTAGCTGACAAGTGAATTTCTGTCCAAATTAGAATTGAAATGTACACAATAACAGTACTTTCCACATATAGCCATTGTCTTGACAACCTAAATAGTGGGTTTTCAACATGCTTTGGGGAGTAGATCAAGAACTTGCAATTGATATACAAAATATAAACAGTGAAAAACTCATCAAAAGTTATAGCTACTGTCCCTTTAAACCCTTGAGTGCTGTAATTTTTTCCCACCAAAATTTTAGTGCAATATTAAACAAATTTTTATGAATTTTCAGTAATTTTTTAAAATTTTGGACCGAGTAGACATCACATTTCTTTGGCTACATTTTTTAATCAAAATTTTGGCAAAACTCTGGAAAAAATTGACTGGGGAAGATTTTATAAAAGCGACAAAAATTGATTTGGAGCTCAAGGGTTAAGCCTTCTTGACAATTTCAGAATGTGGAATCTCACTGGCGCACCAGGGTATATCAATTTCCCGGCACTGACCTTCAACTAGATCAGAAATATCAAGTATCAAGGTACAAGGTCATTTGAGGTCATGTAAAACTGAGCAATTATTTTATGTTCCTTTTATGTTTACATTACATACTATTAAATTTACATGGACAGTCTGCCAATGAGTCATTCAGTGGAATAGAGTCTAAATTTTTACACAATAAAAGCTTTTTTGAAAAAAAAGGTAGTTTCTTAAGTATATTCAGAGGAGATGAATAAATTTCTGAATGTTGGCGTCAACATGCAAGACATATCCAAAGTGCTATGGTAAAACAGCAACTGAACTTTACATTATTTTCAAGTCAATCGATGTCAATCAAAGATTTTGTTGAAAAGTGAAGAGGAAGGAAAAATTATGACTCATACGAAGTTGCATTTTCACAGTTACTGCAGTCAACAGATTAAAGTGGTAAAAAGTCTGAAACAGTGTTTGCAGAGCATAGATTATCAAACATGTTGTGAAAACAAAGTGGTTGAATGAAAGAATGGTAATTGCTTACTTTCATTGCATGATCTGCCAATCCATCCTGGTTTACATCGACACAAGTCTGTCGCATGGTCACAGCTTTTTGTGTTCTCTTTCTCACACTTTCCACAATGGTTTGTACAGTTATTCAGCGGACATGGTGTTGTGACATCTGAAAAACAAAAATGTTGTGCCCAATAACAGATAAAGGTCCCATTGCACTGAATCAAACACTTTTTTCAAAGCAATATTTCCTATTAAAGATGATTTGAAAACTCCCTCATCATGCCAGATATTTTGAAAATGTAGAGAATCTAAATTTTAGCATGGTAGCAAATGTTTATTCAAAGACTGAAGGGGTACATATTTTTGGTAGAAAACCTCAATTTTGGTATTAATGAAAATGATTAATTTGGTCAAAAACTTGGTTGTACTATATGAAATTTAACATCTCATTGAAACTAGAGTTTAGGCGCTTTAAGTAATTTTTTTTTGTTTGCCGTCCCCATGCTGGTAGGTTTTCAGAGAAAATTAAGAAAACAAACACAATGTTAACACTATTAGTATTACAAATTTACAAATGAAATATTATTTTCCAAAAGAAATCAATTGAGCTTATGTTAATACACTTGTGTTTTTTGTCTGTGTTTGTTCTTTTCCCTGGCTGGCTGGTAGGTTTTTCAAAAATCCAAGGACGGCAAACAAAGAATTTTCTTTAACTGGCCCTATGTAGAAAAACACTTTTTTATTATGCAGTATCCGTTCTCATTTTTAAATGGCTGGAATTGAAACACTGACACTTTAAAACTGCAATTAAAATTATGATAGACAAAATTGAAAGGACTCTATTCAAAATGAAATGAAATGCTGAAAATGGGGAAAAAAGAAGCCAGGAAATAGGGTGATTCGCATAAATATTCCATAAGTTTACACTTCTTTCTCATCCCATTTTGGCCAAATAAATAAAATCCGTGTTTTCAGTAACCCAAGCACTCTGGAAAACCCCTGTGACCCTACATATTTTTTGCATTTTCAAAAGTTTTCGAGTAATTTCTCTTAATTTTACTGTATTTTATGGGTCTTAGCCAACAAAAAGAAAAAAGAAATAATTTCGTCCAAATCTACTATAATTTTCAGAAGCACGTTATGGGAAACACTTTTTTTATATGTCCTTGAGACTGCTTGTCATGCTCAACGGTGAACTCTACCAATATTTTAATCTTGGGTTAACATATTCCTGTAACTTGAATTAATCTTTGCAGAAAAGCCAAGTTGAGCAAAATATGCTCCCTTAACCCTTGCACCCCCATTCCTTCTCTAGAGGTCCAACTTTACCATGGAAAGCAATGGGATTGGGTCAAACCACAGTAGCAATAGGGTTAAAACAAAGACTCACAGCATACAATAAGAAAACAAGTCATCGTTGATGACACAGTCCCCACTTGTTAATGGGTACTTTGATTACAGGTCCTCAGAAAGGATAGAGTCCTCTTCATTAGGTCTGTGATAAAAATACTTTTGAATAAATTTGCTTGATACATGTCTGAGTTGTAGTTCAGGACATGAAAAAATCGTAATAAAATGGCCACACGGTGGCCATATTGGATCGTATCACAAAACAAATAAATGTGCATATGTATGACATAGGTCAATGTCCTTGTAGCAAATTTGATTAAAATTGGTTGAGATATGCCTGAGTTATGGCTTGTACATGAAAAAATCATAACAAAATGGCCGCACAGCAGCCTATTGGATCGTATCACAAAACAAATTAATGTGCATATGTATGACATTGGTCAATCTCCTTGTCCCAACTTTGAATAAATTCACTTGATACATGTCTGAGTTATGGTTATGGACATAAAAAAACGTAATAAAATGGCAACACGGTGGCCAATTTGGATAATATCACAAAACAAATCAATGTGCATGTGTATGACATAGGTCAATGTCGTTGTACCAAGTTTGAATAAAATCGGTTGAGATATGCCTGAGTTATGGCTCTGTACATGAAAAACTCGTAATAAAATGGCTGCACAGTGGCCATATTGGATCGTATCACAAAACAAATTGATGTGTATAGCTATGACATTGGTCAATGTCCTTGTACCAACTTTGAATAAAATCTGTTGAAACATGCCTGAGTAATGGCTCTGTACATGAAAAAATTGTAACAAAATGGCCGCACAGCGGCCATATTGGATCGTATCACAAAAAAAATTGACGTGCATATCTATGACATTGATCAATGTCCTTGTACCAACTTCGAATAAAATCAGTTGAAACATGCCTGAGTTATGGCTCTGTACATGAAAAAATCGCAATAAAATGGCCGCCTGGCAGCCATATTGGATCGTATCACAAAACAAATCGACGTGCATCTGTATGACATATGAAGTAATCCTTGTACCAAGTTTGAATGAAATAGCTCCAGGCATCTCTGAGATATCTGCGTGAACGGACGGACGGACGGACGCACGCACGCACGCACGCACGCACGGACGCACGCACACATGCACGGACATGACCAAACCTATAAGTCCCCCCGGACGGTGTCCGTGGGGACTAAAAATCCTCAGTTCCTTGCTTCCACCACTGACAGACAGACACACTCACACACACCATACACAACGTACCATACACTCTCAGACAGATGTACAAATGTACAAACATACAACTCATGTTAACTCAAGTGAAACACAGCTTGTAGGGCATCTACATCTGGCAAATGGGAGGTGAACATTGCAACACAAAGTTCAGTGGCCATTCAAACGGTTTCTCGTAAAGAGTTCTTAAGTCAGATTACACAGTAAGTTCAAGTGACCATGCCTGCATACAAAATATACTCTCACCATACACCATTCACTGATTCAAAGACAGAAACCATGGGTTGAATTTTAATGCCCTGTGCAGTTGTTATTGTATACATTCACTGTAGGGCATGCACCATTTTTTTTGACTGAGCATGTTGATCTCATTCAGTGCAATATACCGGTATGTCCCAAATTCCGAGCAAACAAAGTACTTGCATGACAAGTGCTTTTTCATACTTGTCTGTTTTCAGTTTCCTTATTGCATCAAAAAGTTGAAACTGAAAGAAATTCAAGTTTTTCAACAAATAATTTGTTTTGAACAACTTTGATACACTGTAGTAGACATAATCTCAACATCTGACATATTTTAAAACAGGATAGTGGTTTTGAAAGGTATGCTTAACTGTGACCTACTTTATGGTGTGTTGGTTTTTATTGACCCATGCTGAGACACATACATGTACTTCTACTTTACATTGCTTGTCAGCTGGTATAAACAAGGTATGTGTGAAATGAAAGCTATACAGTCTTGATTGTGCTTTGCTCATGGAAATTAAATCCAAACTATTCTCTTTTATAATCAAGAATAAACTTGTTAAAGAGCACAAATTATGGGATCAGGAAAGTAAATTGCCTCAAATTTGTTTGTATTTGTGATTCAAAGTTGCTACCATTTTTGGTGTGACAGCTCTGTATGAAACGAAAAACTTCCAATTTCTTTGTTAACATACAGAGAGACAGTGAATACCTCATATGCCCAATATATTTCAAAATAAGTCTACAACCAAGCTGTAGACTTCCAATATATTCCAAATAAAGCTATTTAAAATGAGTTTCCTTTTGTACACAAAACCTCGTTGACCCTTTGATTGCCAAAGTCAATTTTTGTTGCCTTTATAAAGTATACCCAAGCCAATTTTTATCACATTTTTGCCAAAATTTTGGTAAGAAACTGTAGCCAATGAAATGTGATGTCCATTTGGTCCAAAATTATTTTAAAAAACACATAAAAATTCTTAAAAATTGGGAAAATGTTGCACTAAAATTTTGGCGGGAAAAACCTCGGCACTCAAAGGGTTAAAATTGATCATATAATAGGTATTACTGGCACTTTCTTCTCATTTCTCCTATTCGAGGAAAAACCAAAGTCAGAAGACATGAATTGTTGACAACAAAAAATTGCCAATGCTTTAATTTTACACCCTATGCAGTGATATAATCGCAATCATACCAATCCATGATCCAATAAACACTAGGTCAAAATTTGTAAGACAATAGTTGTAAACACAGACACAAAACAGCACAGAACAGACAGTAAATAGACGGTACACAAACAAAGTCAAAGTGATATGAACAATCAAAGGGTGTACATCAAATACCAAAATATGCAATGCAAATTAAAGTTAACAAATACCACAGTGTAGATACAAAGTAAATTAAATTCCAAAATTGAGAGGATTTAATCTGTCCTGTTATAACAAGGGCCTTGTACTATAGCAGAAGTATTGTGTAATACTTGCAGCCTTCAAATTAATATTTATTGATGATTTCAAAGTTATTTGATAACTTTTTCAGTTTATTTTTTTGCGAGATCTTTCATACTACCCTAAAGCAACTACAAAGTTACTGACAAACATTTGAAAGGACATGGACTGCACTTCTGGCAATTTTTTCATTACTTCAATTTTGTGTAGGACTTTAGTTCCTCATTTCACTTAGGTACAGAGTGTTGCAGTCTTCAGCCTATCCGCATATTCTTATCTTTGAATATACACTCTGAATGCCGACAGGAATTTAAGTGCACACTTAATTTCAGTGACCGACAACAAATATGCAGGACACACAGACAGACAGAGTGTGTTGACACATTATGTACTTGGTATGTTTAAACTTTCAACGTAATCAATAATTTCATGGAATAAAATAAAAAAATACCATCCATTTATATGAAAAAAAAAACGGAGTGTGATTATGCCTTAAAAATATTTCAATGTCATATTCATGACAAAATCGGCTTCACTCATCGTCACTGAAACAATATGATTGTAAAATACACTCACTTTCACATGGTGGCAATCTTTACTGAATTTTGAAACCCATGCCATGTATTGGAATTTGGCATGAGATCCACTTACCTGGGCAAGGCCTGTAGTGTGTCTCTTCAGATAACATAGATGCTGACTTATAAACAATGTACGTCTCAGTCCTGGACAAAGTTCAGATAGAAAAAACATCATAACTAAGACAGAGAGAAAATCACCGACATTCATAAATAATTTATTTGCAATTATTTTTCATCAAAAAAAGTATGTCACACGTCAATTGCAGGCTGAGATCAAAATTTTTGGTTGAACTTTTGAGATTGAAAATTTTTTAAAAATAGTCAGAATCAACTACAGATAAGCCATTCTCTGCCTGCTTTGCAAAAACAGAATAATTTTTTTTTGTTCACTTTTCATGTCACTCTCTGAGTGTCAGACCCAGGATTTATTCATGAATTTTTAAAGGACTTCCAAAAGTTACACAAATACAACAGAAATGCATGTATGTTACATCACATCACATCACCCCACCTACCTGAATGCCTTCCTTTGTTGCACTATTGTTGCACTGGTACTGTGCAAAACAATAGAATATCAGGTTTGCTTACAAAAGCAACAGTGCTTTACACATATTGTAACCATAACAAAACTATGCACGAGCTGTGATGACTTAGCAGTAGAAGTAATTTTGACTCTAAACTTGGTATTTCCAGTTACTTGTTCTGGAAAATTAACTCTTCATTTCCGATCCCTTTCTTCACTGTATGTTGCATTGAATAAGCAATTTCTGTTCTTATTATGTTTAGATATATATGGAGCTAAATGTCCAGATGGCCCAATCCTTTTTTAACTTTCCTGGTTTTTATGAAATTCCTAATGCCAAAAGCAGCTTTTATAAATATTTTAACATAGTCAAAAGTGGAAGTCTAATGGTCTTTATTTGTAACCACTTATTATTTTTACAATTATCCTTCGGCTTAGTTTTTCTTTTGATCAAATTCTGATGCAGACATTTTGCAAAGTGGTAGATTAGACATTTGACTACATCTTTTATGGCATATACGTACCGTTTCTTTGTGCAGCGTGCTGTCCATGACCAACATCTAGTGTACGTGGTTACTTCCCGGCTTGCCAGTACAGACTTGACATAGTACTTTGTCACACTGAAAATTAAAATCACCAAAAATACAATACTGGCATATACTGTAGAATTACAGTGTCCTCAATTTAACGAGGATGTACTCAGTATGTATACAAGTAATCAATATTTTAATTAACCCATTGAATGTCAAAATGTTACCCAGAAAATTTTCTTTAGATTTTTTCCAAAATTTTGACTAAAAACTGTAGCTAATGAAAAGTGATGTCCATTTGGTCCAAAATTGTCAAAATATTACCAAAAATTTAAAAAATTGGTAAAATTTTGCTCTAACATTTTAGGGGGAAAATCAGTGAAAATCTTACTTGTCAGGGTTCTTTTTGTTGCAACCTTTCCCTTTGCAAAAGAAAGAAAGTGATAAGTTCAAAGTTGAAAACAACGCAAAGAAATAGCAGTGTTAGTTTGTTAATTTTTCCAATTTTGGTATATTTTTTGTCAAGTAGGGAAAATTCAGGAAAACGTTTTTCTCAACAAAAAAAGTTTGATTGAATGATTCTTGAACGTCTAAAAACCTCGATATGTGGCGAGACCGTCCTCGAAACGACGTTGTAGTGATATATAGTGTAGATGCCAACGACCGACTAACTCACTTGAATTACAAGTAACTCACGAACAAATGAAACTACTATATCAGTAATACAATTACATAACAAATAGTTGCCCTTTTCTCATACTTTTTGGTGTGCCTACAACATATCAAAGAAGGTCATTGTAGCTCCACTGGATTTTATTGGCAATATTTCACGGGTGCTTGGTTCGATAGGTATGTGTATACCTCCGTAATATGAGGCAATGTTGTCTTGCATTTTCAAGGATCACGCCATTATAATTATAAGTCACTTGACTGAGTTGAATGACAAAAGTTGGGGAGTTCATCGGCTCAGCTGATAGCTGACTCACTGAGGGGCGTGTGAACTGTTCTCAAACCTATTCAAGCTCAACTCCTGACATGAAAACAAGACTCATGAATGTACGTTTAGTACCTGACTGTATATGGGCACTGTCCTGCCGCCCCGGTGGCTTCCTCCCCAACCTCGGCGATGACAGTCGACATGAACAGGAAAATGCTCACGGCAGCCACGTCAAACAGTAACCACATCTTGAACTTGTTCATATTGCTGACGGCCAAATTCTGCCAAATCTCGTCGCTGCCACGCAATGTAGCCAAGGTACACTCAGAAAATGCACGAACCTTGATTGTTACACAGTGGAAGTTATCAAAATCCGGAAAATCCTCATAGCTGGTAAAGCTTTAGTGTTGGTATCGGCGCAGCGTATCGCAGTATCGGATTGCGAGATCATAGACTGGTACTGTATTCAACATTGGTATTCAACTGACGTACGTTCACCCTCACAAGGTCAGTTTTTATCATAAACAAGTCGAAAACATTAGCGATGATAGTGGTAAGTTGACAGGCAAGCATTTCAGTCACTGCGCTGTGGAGTGCGCATAGCGCGATAGCGATTGGCGTGGTCCGTCCTCGACTGAGTTTGAAGAAAGTTTGAAGTTTGAGGATTATGGGCGTGATTTTGCACATGCGCATAAGTGCAACATGCACAGATTGGGCAACAATAGCCGGAAACCCGCCTCCAATTCTTTCCGTATCGTATAAACCAACATATTCATTGCAAGAAGACATAAAATTATTCTTTTTTTTCAGCGGATGTCAGTGTGAATTAGATAATAATGCGAGCAGAGTAACAGTTGTACCACTTGAAATTGTGCCGTGCACAAATTACATTAACCCTTTGAGTGCCAAAGCCATCGCCTTTATATAACCCAGTCCATTTTTTCAGATTTTTCCCACAAAATTTTGATCAAAAACAGAAGCCATTAAAAAGTGATGTCCATTTGGTCCAAAATTATCAAAAGAATCACAGAAAAAGTTATAAGAAATAGTAAAATAATGCACTAAAATTTGATGGGAAAAATTACAGCACTCAAAGTTAAGGGTTAAGATTCGTGCAGTCACCTAAGTTTAACCCTTTTTTAGAATGATAATTACTAGGCATATGTTATATTATCTATTATATTATATTATATTATATTATATTATATTATATTATATTATATTATATTATATTATATTATATTATATTACATTACATTACATTACATAACATTATATTATATTATATTTAAGCTGAGCAATAACGTACCCCCTCCCGGCCGATAATAGACGAAAGTAAACTTTGCACAACATAATGTATGAGGGAAAGTCTGGTTACGGTGGCCCAAAACTACCTGTTCTCCGCATTTAAAGTCTGCGTCGCATTCAATTTTTTTTCTGTCACATAAGCTTATGTCTCGGCATTCAAAGTCTGCGTCGCATTCAATTTTTTTTCTCTCACATGTGTCTCCGCATTCATACGATATTGATTATACATCGTTATTACATATTGCATTAATAAACTGTCAGTACCAAATAATCACTGTATTCCTCGGTCGTTTCTGACCGATTACTAATTGTTTTGTAATTTTAAAGCCATTTACTGGAAGTTGTGCAGTGGGTGGATTGTCGGTGGTCGACCGTCATATGTCATTTAGCTAGCTTCCGAAATGTGAATGAATCCAAAAACTTAAAAGAGAAGGCACGATTTTTCCTTCTTTTCTGTACTCTTCCATAAATAAGCTCTTAAGGTAGTTGGAAAGGGTATTTTTGTTTCCAAAATTCTGGTAATTAAATTTTATTTCTCCAAAGTTTAAATAAAAATACGGACTTAAACATTTCAGGATTTGGTAATCACATATTCAACTTCATGTGGAAAAAGAAATAATCGTAAATATGTCACAATATTGAGAAATATGACACTATTTTACTTAAAGTAATATGCGCCTAATATAATATTTTTTGAAACCACTGAATGATGTATTTAGAACTTGGTCATATAAAGCTTTTCATCACTTTTCGTCGTTTCACTCACAACCAGGATGTCTTCGACGATGACGTCACTTTCACGGGGGGAGAGTTTCATCGCTTCGTTTACGACCCCACTATTCTCATTCAAACCCGACTCGACATCTCTGCTGAACTGATCTTTCAGAAAGTGATCCCCAACGCCCGCGTTCACTCCGTGACTCGTGACATTCACTACGCATCGCAATGCATCTCTGTCGAAACAATGAAATGAGTAGATAATATCATTTGAATATTTGTGAAATAATTGCGGTTCTATCGTTTTCGTCGATGTAGTATGTTCTCGTTGACAGGTATATGTGGACCAGATCACAGCTAAAATATATCGAACCTCTCTCTCTCTCTCTCTCTCTCTCTCTCTCGCAGAGAAACCATAAACGTAAGCCCTTTATCCTCCAATATTCTATGTTTTGTCATTTGGCAATGTCCTTAAATTATGCTATGTTCGTCGTTGTTTTCATCAACTTTAAAAGTTCTTTGTCTCCTAGTCGTTGTATCTTTACTGCAATTATTATCTTTAAGAGATCCCTGATGGTCCCTGTATTTGACAGAGGAAACTGAATGGTATGAATAATGTGAGTGAAATTTATACAGAACTAAAAAAGTACACGTACAGCAGCCATTCCATTGATATCAAAAGGCCCACTTCTTCGGACGGTATTCCAGCCGCATTGCATATCAAAACAACTCCCACGAGACTTGCGCTGGGTACCGCCGGCAAACAGAACGTTACAATCACTCCAAGCAGGCTGAAGATCAAATAAAAATGTTCTGACCTAGGTTATATTGTGTGTCTGTAGAAACTGTTAAAACTGCAAATATATCCAAGGTCATACCTGCATGAACACTTTCGCCTGACAATGAGAAAGAATGCTAGTTTCAAAATTGTATGAAAGCTTCTCGCAACCTTGTCGAAGGATGTGAGATACGGTCGAATCATCGCAGGTAGGTTATGATGCCGAATCGTTTGGAATTATTTCATCAATTTTATTCTCTCTAGCTTTTCTAGCTGTCATTCACGATAATTCCCAGACCCTTGAATCTCCAGGCCAGCGAATTCATGCTATTGGTGTCAATGCTGGTGTCCTGACTTGACCTACTTTTACATGTGAAGAGTAAACAAAGGGTGAAAGGTGAAATTGAAGTATGGCGATTCTTCAGTTGAGTTCGGCACACGCCAACTATATTCCAGCAATACGTATACAACCCAGAGCAGTATTAATGAGTGTGGTACACTGACAATTTCTGAACAAACGGGGTTCGAGAATGGAATGTTCTTTAAACCCGCCCTCTTGATCACTGCTAATACTTGAAAAATATAAATTTCAACAAAAGATTTGAAAATTATACCTTGCTATATTTGAGATAGCTATAAGATTTGTCGAGTATGGAAAATTATTGTTGCAATTCGCCTGCTATGTCGTCATCGAATGGCAAATTTTCAGAGATCTATACACTTTACATACTAGATTTAAAAAACTCTGTTTGGTCGAGTTAAGTTTCTCAGTGAGGAGATAGAATTTATACCTTAACATATTAATACTTTAACACAGATGGTGGATGGTGTACAAGCTAGTCCTACCAAAGTCCTTACCCCATGAAGACGATCTGTTCTGCGGGCAAAGGAACGCCGGCGCGGTCTGCCAACCAAACACAGCTACTGATGATAAACACGGACGACCCATCGCCTTTGAATAAGGACAGCGGCAGCACGAAGCTGCAAACTTCGCCGTGAAACTTCAGAGTAAATTCACAGCATTTAAATAACACTGGCAGAGTAGCAGCGCTGAAGAGGAAAGTTTTGATTAGAAACCTTATTTTTGTAAATAATATGCAAAAGACAAAATGGATCTCCTGGATTCGCAGGACGACTGTAATCCCATATACAACCGTACTTCGTTTGACGACCGAAGAATGTATGCGGGAAACCGAAAGGATCGAGGTCAATAACATCACATCGTACTTCGGGAGTGAACGAAGTGCGTGTTGGAATTCATAGGTGTCACGCCATGGTGACCCATTCGTCGCCATGCACAATTTATTGAAATAATGCAAACAGCAATGTCAAGACAGATTTGTCACTGAGGGATGCTTATGAGATGAGCTCTGAAGTGGTTTGACTGTTAAATGCACTCAAGCTGACGAGTTAAAACTGTCGCGACAAAATTCATCGTACTGACATTATTTCTGTTTTAGCAAAAACACAATTTGAAATTTGTGCATCGATTGCTAATTTTGTACTATCAGAACTTCGTTACAGCAATACTTGCCTACTCCTCGACACCACAGCCGTAAACATGGCTTTTCCCAGGCCCCTGTACACCGTAAACGGATTCCGTCTTGTGCTGATGAAGTATAATAAGGGTATCCATAGAAACTCGTGCATCACCAAGCCAACGACGACAGTGGCCGCAAACAGTCCAAGACTTGACCAAATACCATAGATATCATCGACTCGGAGGAGTGACGACGCTATAAGGCTTGCCGTGCCAACTGGTAGTGTCCTAGTGGAACAAGGCGAAATTGTTAGTGGTTTGTCCTTTGCCAGGCCTTACTTTGCTATAACTTAAAAAACTCCGCGTGATTTGTATCATAACTTTTGGAAAGACAGTCCCAATATGCCATTCATCAAAAGACTGTACCCGAAAGTAAACTCCCTTGACATGAATTCGGAGTGCTGACATACAGCGTAGAGGCTATACCAGCTGAGAATCCATCTCTGAAAATGCTGTGCAGCATCTTTTTCAATCTGTCATCATCTTGAAATCTGTCCACAGTCGATGCCTAGGACCAGCTGAATTACAGAAGAGACCATCAGATTATAGGAAGGGAAGATCGAAATCAAGATCGATGAAGACCTGCAATGTATTTTCGCTTTCGAAGATTTAGAATATTTCTTCCGGGAAAATATCCTTCCGTAATTTTGTAATTCTTTTTCAATTTCCAGCTGCAAGAATGTTCTTGAAAATGCAGCAATATGATTATTCATTCACCATTTTTGCTTTGCACATTTTTGTCCTTTTCGATCACACCGTCTAAACTAATGCTCGATCGAAGATATGATGAAGAAGAACTCCGTTATTTAGAGTCAAGGCAAAGCTTCTCACAAGCAAACTGTGCAGTTTATGATTATCTATGCAAGTGGGTTGATGTTTTCCTACCAGATGAAGACACCGAACAGTTTGAAGACGCTGATTCGTAGAGCGACCATGACGTCAAACAAAGGTTTGGTGGATTCTCTGTTAATGCTCATCGCAAGTCCGAGGGCGATGCAAAACACAACGATACCTTTGAGAGGAAAAACAATAATCCATAGTGGACAGTCTTGAAACTCAGATCAGAAAGCAATTATGTATGCATGCATGAATGCATGCATACATACATTCAATTACATACAATTACATGCATTGTATGGAAAGTGTAAAGTACACAGAGTCCTCAGCTATTCTCTTAAAGGGAAACAGTCGTCGGAACTGCGCCTGTGCAAGTTTCTTGTTTACAACAATGTATTTCGTGCATGATATCTAGATGCACCTTACACAATTTTTTTCATATTTTCCCGAAATTTTGGTCAAGAATTGTAATCAATGAAAAGTTATGTCTATTTGTCCAAATAATACAAAATAGAGAAAAATTCATAATTTTTGGTAAAATATTATACACTGAAATTTGGTGGGAAAATGACAACACTCAAAGGGGTAACCTGAATTATGATGTCTTCTTCCACTTTCCCAAAACAATCACTGCTGCATATTTGTTGAATATTGGCCACTTGGAGCAAAACATTAATTCAAAATTCTCTCTGATTCCTCCATAGAGACTTTGAGTATAACTGTTTTGTGAATACATACCTAACAAATTGGTATGGTCTCTCATGGCCACTGATTTGCCCGTGATCACCATTGACGTGAGATTAGTACCATTCTCTCCCTCTACGGCCACTTCCTCGGTGGTATACTCCGTGTAGGCCTAAGGACACGAGCAACTCTACTGGTAACATGCATATCACCTTTACCGCAATAATTCTAATTTACAAAACATGTGAGCCTATCATCCACAGGATCCCAGACAACTCAACAAGAAATACCCAGTCGTGTCACAACAGGACAAACATGATAGAAGCAGGCATACAATTTTGTCGTACATACGAAGAGTTACTAACTCAAAGTGAAAGTTTGCGGCATTCACATAGGGGTTCCACAGCTTGGAAAAACTGAGGGGTAGACGATTTACATGTCAATGATTTGCCCATCCTTTTGTTGTTAAAATGTCCTTTTAACCCCATAAAACCCTTTGTGGAGAACCATGTGTGTCATTGCTGTATGAAGGGCATTCGTTTTCTCATATCAAAATGTATGCAAACTTTGCTTGTGGTAAAAATATGTGTCTGCCAATGTGTGAACGACGAGAGAGAGAGAGAGAGAGAGAGAGAGAGAGAGAGAGAGAGAGAGAGAGAGAGAGAGAGAGAGGGGGGGAAGGGGCTAGCATCAGCTTTGGTAAACAATAGACTTGAAAGATGGAATAAAACAGACGGGATAAAGTATAGCGGTTACGGATTTCGTTATACACTTACCACTTTGGTGCATGCTCCGATAATATTGTCAGGTATGATACGTCTGAAAATAATGAAACTCTTAGTCATTTTTGTTGTATTTGGTCGCACTTTTTACTGGCAAAAGTGCTATATTTATTCACACAGCTTTCTGCTGAAATCTTCCTCCGATTATTTGTTCACCAATATTGCCATGACAACACTTTTCGCTAATTAAATTATCTGACGTTATGTCGTTTCAATATGATTCTTAAAATTTCGTTAAGTGATTGAAAAAAAACTTGCTGTGTTTTATAACTTCAAAATATTATAATTCTTTACCGGACACACGGAGAATAAACGCAAGACAAATTTCAAAACAATGTACACTGCTCTCAGCGTAATGACTATGAAATAATGGTGGAGGCCTATGTAGATTTTCAAACGATGGTAAACTTCATGCGCCACCCGAATAGGCGAGCGGCAAACCAACAAAAAGGGCCTTATTTTAGGAGTTTAATGTACCCACCTTACATACGGCCACATCATACATCATTTGAAAGCTTATTATCTCTACTTCAAGAAAAATGACGATGTGGAGCTGCAAAGTAGGGCCGTAACCCCCTAATTTGCATAATTATCATCGGTACCCAATTTGCATAAATCCGATATAAAATTAGAAAATTTATTGTTAACTATTCTAAACATACTTCAAAACTATCGATTGATATATCAAATGAAAGGTATTTGCATGCAAAACACAAAAATCATATCGAAAAAGATATTAAAAATTATTTTGCAAAAATATTTTCATACTTATATTGAAAAACATATTTTCCCTTTTAATAAACCGGTATTTTAAAAATTTTAACACATACAGCCACATCATACAGCCACATCATACATCATTTGAAAGCTTGTTATCTCTACTTCAAGAAAATTGACAATGTGGAACTGCTAAGTAGGGCTATGGCGCCTAATTAGCATAATTCACACAGGTGCCAAATTTGCATAAATGCGCTATAAAATGAGAAAATGCATATTAACCACTCTGAACACACTTTTATACTATCAAATGATATATCAAATGAAAGGTATTTGCATCCAGAATACAAAATTGATATTCAAAGAGACATTTAAAGTGATATGAATGAAAAATTTTCATATTTTTATTAAAACAAAATGTTTACCTTTAGAATAATGGTATTTTAAAACTTTGAACAGAAAAATCAATGCAACCAAAAGCATTATGATATAAAAAATTGCTCACCATATGGAGAACCAATAGCTGAAATGAATTTTTTTTAAACGGATATTTCTTTTGATGAATACATGTTTTACAACATATGATTAGCTCTTCTTGTTTGCAATATTATCATATATCCAAGTCTGGTTTGTATAGGTCAGAGGCTATTTCTCCAAATATGCGTAATTTTAGTAGTAAAGTATACCTATTCAGAGCAAAGGAAAACCTATTAATGACACTTTAGAATACTAACACTGTCTTGTAATATTGTAACCATGGCAACATAAGCAAAACAATATAAACCTTTTGATATTGACTTTTAACATGTAAATTATTTGAACACCAACATTTGTTCTCAAAAATGTGTTGGGAAACATCACCAATTACTAATACTTTCAGACAAAAAGAAAGATCCACATTAACCACACTATTATAGTAGTGAAAAAACTGTGTAGCCGAAATAATGTGTCAGAGTAAGCTGCAGTCGAAGAATGGTGTGACTCATGATACTTATAACTCATGGCAATACAGCGTCATTCATTTCGAGTAATTCTAGCAATTCCTGTAATTCATCATCCTCTTCTTTAGTAGCATCGCCTCTAGTAAAAGGGTTGCCACAGTTATCTCCGCCTTGGCAGGAACACAAGTCTGTGCAGGCAAGATTAATTTGACAGCAGACACAATTGTTGACACAGTTATTTCTACTGGAACATTTGCATATCAGGTCTTGCATTAGTTCAGATGCCATTGGACCCTTGAAATAAATTGGCCGTATTTGATCACCTTCTTTATGCCATCCATGCTGCAGTGGCGAGCCAATATCTGGCATACCAATATGAGAAGACATCCATATCTTTGTCTGCCATGATGCTCTCTTCACATGCTCATCGAAACTGGCTTCACATGGTGGTAGCTTAGCCAATGACCTATCCTTACTGCTCACTAGCTTTAGACGCAGTTGGTTAAGATCCCCATGGCTATCTTTCATTTTTTCTTTCTGGTCGTACATTATAGCTACCAATGATCTTGCAGCTGAAGTGGCGACCGATTATCACTGCAGTCCCCAAGTTTAACGAGATTTAAAAAGCGCTTAGCTCCCTTAGATTTCACTAGACTGAATACAGACTTCTTTCCAACACCAAAGAAAGACGAGACAGAGTCACATCCAGTTAGTGCATGTACTGCAGGTAATATATTACAAAAATCTGTCGTAATAGAGCTGCAAATCGCATGGACAGGAATAAAACGGCGCTTGTTAGTTGTACTGGTTATGATTCCTGTTTCAATCCACAAATGTTCTACGTTTTCCAATTTTGGGAAATAGTGGAGAGCTAGGACCAAGACGTCTGTATCAGCTGACTTGATTAAGATGGTACCACTAACATCGAGTGATCTAAAATCATCATTGGCAGCTGTAGCATGCAATAGCATTCTGGTGTCCGCTTCTTCCTGGCTACTGAATAGATTATGATTTTCCTCAATGCCATCACCAGTTATAGACATTGTTATTTCACCATTTGAGAAGCCGCCAGCAAGAATAAGTTTGCAATGCGCAGGAACATGTTGCCTTGTATGCTTAACCATATATTCACAGAGAAATGTTATAAGAGCCTGTTTGTTAGCTATAACATTAAGGAACTTTTTCCATGGAGGTACAGGACGTCCACCAATCACTTGGTACTGCTTGTTCCCTACCCCATGTCCTGTTCTCCGTTGTCTCTCAGCAGTTTTGACAGACATACTGCTATCATACCTGTCAAACACCTCAACTACCGTCATGGCTTTCTCAAAGCCTCTCAGCACCTGCCTTAGGTATGCAGCAGCCAAATCATCAAATGTATGGAATTTGTCGCCTGCCATCATTTGAATTACAGCCATGGCATCTCGTATGTATATGGTTTGGCTTTTGTTACTCTCAGGTAGATTGCTGACCACTTCAACTTGAGCTTCAAGTTGGTGTGCTAATTCCGCTTTATTTGTTTTCCTCATTGTGCCATCAACATGGAAAAGTGATGCTGGCACTGGCCCTATTGGATGACTGAGAATTGTGGCCATCGACACATTATCTCTGTAGCTTGCTAATGATAGGGCTCTGCGGAACACCATTTCCGGACTTACTGCAACTGATATTGTCCCAGCCTTGCTGGACTTGAGTTTTGTCTTCTTAGCCATGTCACAAAAGGTTTTAACACCAGATTTCTTGATTGGACTAAAAAAACTGCGGGTTCCACCAGATTGTAGGGTAGCCTTTACAAAGTTATCTATCTGTTCTTCACCAATACTGGTTATTTTCAGAAGAGATTCTTTATTTAAGGTTCTGCATGTAATCCTGTAGATATGTTGATAAGCACTTGTGGGTGTGTTTCAGGATCAAATGGATTCGTCATGTTGTTGATGACATGACTGGTGAGGGTTCTCACATGCTCTTCATCCCTTTGCAACACAGATGCAAACTCCTGTTTGTGTAATTTGTCTTCCGAAATACTTGAAAGCCCACTTCTTTCAGCCAAGGCTTTGGCATATTTGCTCATCACATGTCTGGTTAGTGTCCATCTGATTAGTGCTGGCTTCTTTCTTGTTAGCCCAACAATGCCACTGCTACCTTTGGTGTCTTTGATTACAGTCTTTTCTACTCCCATATCACTCCAAATCCCATTAAAGGATCCAGGGGATTGACGTACAGCAAACTGACCTGATTCAAAGGCACTTTGAACATCATGTGGGAGGTTTAGCATATCACTGATGTAGACGGGTGTCCATCTGGAATAGTTTACTTTATTTCCTGCAAAGAAGTATGGGAGCATGGATCGCTGTGTATGTAGGTGAAGTTTCCAATCTCCTTCTCGCTCTGCACGGACATTTAACAGGAGTATTTGCACGGCCTGCAGAAAGTGATCCCAAAATTTGAATATAGGAGATTCAGAATGTCCCCATGCGTTGAAATCTTGTAATAATGGTAGTATATTGTCTGTTATTGCACGATCCACATTCTTGAGGGTTTGTTGTAAGGCTTCACCTTGTTCATATTGCATTGCTTTCTGTGCATCAGCCAGCAACTGCCAAACAGTGGTAGGAATGATGTGATCACTTCCATTGCGATCACACCATTTAACAAATGAGGATAACTTCACTGCTGTCAGTGCTTCAAAGACTAGGGTTAAACCACGAACAGCACGGCTGAACTGCTTTCCAGCAAGCATTTGTTCTGCTGTAGCTGCTGCATAATCATCAGAATCAACAAGTAGATCTAGCAATCCTGCTTCTCCCCAGAATTTGCCAATACACGAAATGAAGCAACAAAGGCTGTGAAAGCCTCCCAGACGAAGCACGGTGTCATCAAGTTCACCTGGATGAGACCATTTAACTTGTTGTGCTATTGCATACAGCTGTTGATCCATGGTTTGTACAGAATTGCGTTGGCCTAAAGCAGTGGACATTTTCTTACATTTCACCATGGTGGTATAGACTGTAGTCATATTAGAAGGTTTAGCATCAATGATCGGTGCATATGAAACTGCTGTATAGGTGTTCTTCTTATTGGCCAGTTTGTGATTGAACCCAGTCCAAATGGAACCACCTGAATGTGCACGATATCAATATCAATTTGTATTGGTAGTATATCACGAGGAAGTAGTCGCAAAAGGCAACATGAAATATCTCGCACAGCTTACAAATCTAAAAAGCACGAGTTATTGTCTGGAGTACATCATTTTGGCGTGTTGGTTCTGGGCGTTTCTGTGGTTTTTCAAATGGTATGCATTGCATGAGTGACTCAGATAATCCTTGAAAAGTAAGCGACTTTTCTGCTCCACGCTTTACTGACATGCGTTGTGTTGATGTCTGTAAACCAATGGGCTGTTCCTGGAACACCACTCTAGCCATTGAATGGAAGGTATTCTTCCCATCAATTGTTTCTGCGTTAATGTCTACATTATCATCTCCTTCTTGAATTAGTCTCCCGTTCTCAGCACGTGGTACGATACCATTTGGAATGAATACATCTCCCCCTTGTAGTCTGCCTATTTCAGCTTTAGCAGTGGCAGTTAGAAAACGTCTAAGTTCATCATACCCAATGCAAAAACCATGTTGATGCAGAGTATCAATTAAGTGACGCGATCCAAACTCATGGTGCAACTGGGCAGCAAGACCCATGTGGAGCAGGGTGATCATTTAGGAACTGTTGAATATTATACTCTCAGCAATTGCAAGACATCGTCTGTGTATGTCTACTTCGGGAGGGTACTCGTTGTTACCAGTATTATAAGCTTTGGTATCAATTAACCAAAGGACTAGCTGTTGTAGTAACCTAGGTACAAGTGAATCGGAAATTTCTAAACTGATTTCTTCTGGATTTGGATAATCATCAGAGAGTTTCATTTTAGCTATTTCGCCACGAAGAATCGTAGCAGCATTGTACAACACCATTTCTGCAGTTTGAGCCTCATCACCGTCTTTCAAAATATCCACCATCTGTGCTGATGAATGTATTTCTTGTTTAAGTTCATTTGCAGCGTGCATAGCATCTGCCAATGTAATTGTACTGCAGATAACAAAAGTAGATTTACCTTGTCCATGTTGTGCATGAAATGAAATAGCAGAACCATAGTATTTCTCCAGCCGTGCTTTTAATTTATTGCTGGTGTAGCTTTCGAAATCTACACCTGGAGGAAGTAGTGTTTTGTATTGCAGTAGCAATGTTGAAAGTAAGAGTGCTCGCTTATTGTACATAAGATCGTCATTTATCTTCTCAATCAAACGATGAAATGCATTATCATGACAGGACTCTGTTGTTGCAGCCGAGGTGGAGGATTGCCTCATTGCCCGAAGATTTGATTTACTTAAGTATGTCGAAAGACAGTCTCTGTGATAAACTGCATCCTTGGCTATGAGGTCTTCATCTGATATTCTCCTCAGCATACTTTCATCTTTTCTTAATTCTGCCGAATCCCTTAGATTAGCGACTCTTGTAAATGTTTCTATTTTACAGAGTTTTTTGTCCTGCTTGTGGTTTTTTTTCAAACAAATGATGCAGCATGACCAATCTGTGGCTGGCGCACTTGCCCTTGTAGTTACGGTAGTACTGGAATGTGGCATGGCCTGTTCCGCATTGTCTTTCGAAAAGCACCGTACATCTCTAATATGGGCCAAATTCGATTTACTTGTATATCTCTGAAAGCAGCTTCTGTGATACATTATTTGTGGCACATCTTCTAAACTGTCAAACTCATCTGTCAACCTTCGATGCAGATCATCAGCCCTCGCCAATGATGCAGACAACACAGAACTTTGTCCAGAATCTGTTGCTTTTGACAGTTTCTCATTTTTAATATTTTTTTGACAAATGAGGCATTTGCCAAAGTTCAGAGAAAGTCGTTTTCTCTTTGAAAGCTTCAGTGGGCTGACTTTTTCTGCCATAGTTACGTCTTTTTTAAAACAAAGAGAAGTAAGTTATTCAAAGTATTCACCATGAAATACTAACCCAAGCAATGTGTTTATCTTAATCGAAATGAATTTGGATATATACATGTACATTCTAGACAGCAATTAATGCGATGAGATGAAATATAGTGCCTTCCGTCTACATAAGCAAAATATGTGAACTGAAATGGTCGATGTTAAACAAATGTGGTAACAAGTTACTATCAATCAAAACAAGATTTCTAGAGAAATTCAAACTAAAAAGACATTAATAATGCACAAGGGTTATCCAACACACAGCTATTATGTTCCTTTTTGTTCAATTAAATTGGAATTTGACGCGGAAAGGTCCAAGTATGCGTATCCTAAAAAACAAATATCAATTGCAAAACAAAGTTCAGATATTTCTTCTCCATTAAGCGGGCAATATTTGCAGTTTGTACACAACTTTTATGAATATTGAAAATAAGTCAAGATATTCTCGATTTAAATATTTAATAACAACATTTTCAATACACGTTTTGAGTTCATAGTTCTATTTTACATGCAAATACCTCTCATACAAGTATCATACAACAGTTTAAGAATATGTTAAGGTTAGTTAAGCATTGATTTTGTAATTTTAGATTGGATTTATGCAAATTGGGTATTAGTGTGAATTATGCAAAGTACGGGGTTACGGCCCAATTTTGCAGCTCCTCATTGTCAATTTTCTTGAAGTAAAGATAACATGCTTTCAAATGACGTATGATGTGACTGTATGATGTGGCTGTACGTGTTAATTTTTTTTAAAACTGCTATTCAATAGGAAAAATATATTTTTTTTCAATATAAATATGAAAATATTTCAATAAAATCACTTTGAATATGTCTTTGGACATCATATTTGTGTTTTACATGCAAATGCCTTTCAGTTGATATATCACTCAATAGTTTAAAAGATAAAAAATATATTTAGAGTAGTTTAATGAAATTTATATCAGATTTATGCAAATCGGGTACAGTGTGAATTATGCACATTAGGGGGCTACGGCCCAATTTGGTGGGTCCACATCATCGATTTTCTTAAAGTAGAGGTAACAAGCTTTCAAATGGCATATGATGTGACTGTATGATGTGGCTGCATTTGTTAAAATTTTAAAATACCGCTATTCAAAAGTGGAAATATTGTTTTTCAATATAAATATGTAACTATTTCAGTAAAATCACTTTTAACATCTGTATGTATATCAATTTCGTGTTCTCCATGCAAATACCTTTCATTTGATATATCACTCGATATTTTTGAAGTATGTTTACAGTAGTTAACAAAGAAATTTCTAATTTTATATCGGATTTATGCAAATTGGGTACCAGTGATAATTATGCAAATTAGGGGGTTACGGCCCTACTTGGCAGCTCCACATCGTCATTTTTCTTGAAGTAGAGATAATAAGCTTTCAAATGATGTATGATGTGGCCGTATGTAAGGTGGGTACATTAAGTGTGAAAAATGGGTGTGTCTGCCGCTCGCCTAGAATGTTACCTCCAAATTTGCTGAACAGATACAAAATCCAACACAGAATATTATTAACCTGAGTATATCAGCAATAGTATCCTGAATCTGATAAGTCGTCCAATCATCGTCGCTGTCGCTGCCATCTCCAGTCTTGCCCGGTCTTATACTGACCGATAGGACGAGCCCTGTCGTCACAGCAACAAACATGGCGGCGAACATATAGGCAAAGGTTACTGCCCCCAGCCTGCCGCTGGCACGCAGTAGCATTGAGCCAGTAGCTGCATTAGGAAAAGAGATTTTTTGACACTTTTTGAAAAGTAAATTTCTCTAATATCTTTTGAAAATAGAGAAAAAAGCACAAAAACTATTCAGTCAACGTTTAAAAGACTGGATGAAGAAGGCATTCAACACATCTTTAAGCAGCTGCCTTTTTCTATCAAGTTTTGATAATCAACTCAAAATGCTTGTCCGTTGTGAAAGACAGTTTGTCTTGGTATCAACGCTTCGTGTACGGATCAATTATGCCGCAAATCTTATATGTGATTTCGTATCAAGGACCCGTCAGACGGCGCCCGATGACCTAAAGATAACGGTCCAATTTTATGGAGAAATCTAAAAATAAATCTCTCAAGAAACAAACATTCAAATGCCAAACACAAAACATTGCATTTTATCAACCTACCATCCAGTAGGTCCAAATTGTTAGTGCATCTTTTGTGGACATTCGGTAATTTCATCGCAAAATTAAATGTTTGATTGGATCTACAATTGTAAATTTGCCGGTTAACGATGTGAAAGTTTTTACATGTTGCAATATTCAGGCTGAGACGTGTCTATTTCAGTTTGTTGTGCACGAAAACTCAAAAGTTTAAGGTGACCAGTTTACACAATGAATACCTCCCTATTTGAAAGTCCTGTGCGGTCTGTACAGCCGAAGTGTATAAATGTATCAGAATGAATTTGAGTCTTAAAATGTTTGAACGCTTACTTTGTGAATTTATGTTATAGGAAAGGAGGCTGAACATACTTAATTGAACTTGTCAAAACTTCAGCTTTTGCCCCTCTATTTGCCGTTTTACAATTTTCATTCCTAAATTTGATATTTACTTTGAAAAGTCGACAAACCTGTGATAATGCTCGGGACGATTAGAGGGATGATAAGTAGCTGGAGGCCTCGCAGAAACAGCTCGCCTGGCATTCCGATCCATAACACGGCGTCTATCGAGGGACTGAGTGGCTGTGACGAATGGTTTGAAAAAAAGTAAAGATCTTATGGCAAGGCTTATGGGAGCATCATTGAACTGTTCAGACATCTACCAATATCTGAAGACTGTGGAATAGGTGCATATGGCTTACGCGTACTGAATACTTTCGTCGTAGTCCGTCTGAATAAATGCATGCTTTAATTTAGAAAAAGACATTAGGAAGTAGCAGTGACGGCATATCACTGGTCTGAGTGGTTATACTTTAATGGTAGGAAAAACATTTGGGCACTAACTATTTTCAAATTATCCTATAGGACAAAGACACACACACATTGTTGCAATTATATATCTTAAACGACAAACGTCGTATAGGATAATTAATATAGGTATGTGTAACGTTCATATCACAAAGTGTTGTTTGATGACTTACTTCGACGGTGAAAGCAATAGTAAAACCAACCACAACGCCTATCATTGTAAGGATTAATAATAGATTGTTGGTAAGCCATTCCTTCCAGCACGGCTTGGAACATTCGAGGTTCACCATGGCCACAAATCCTCCACAAATAATGTCCTTCGTAGACTGACGGGATGGCAACTCCTTTATTCGATTTTGCCGTTCGTCTCCTGCGGACGGCAGTTTGACAAGTAGTATGCTTACCGCCGTTGCAGGCAAACTTCTGGTGTTGGTGGCGGTCACGTGTCTTTGAAACAGAATCCTTGCAGGTCAGCTGACTGCCGCAACGATTCGTTTGATCATGCTACACAAACGAACAAGTCACCGTATACCGATAGATTGATAATTGAAACAAATTTTCCACCACTCAGTTCTGCTAATTGCTGTCACTGGCATTTAAAATTGCTTTGCCCATCAAACCTTATATCGAAATCAATTAGATCTGTGTCCTCTTTATCTGAGCATTCGACAGACCTCAGTCCCTCCACACACGGGGGGGGGGGGACTGTGGACAGACCATCTCAGGTCGGAACCCAGCTGTTGCCTTTACTTGTAACATGCTGACGATATAATGTAATTCAAGTTTTTTAGTTGCGTGTAAGATTTACCTCAAGAACAATAAACTCCTCTCAAAGAAGCTTTCACGGATACAACACCACCTGTTGAGCAGCGCGTCGGACGACTTCTAGATGTCAGTTGAACCAGATACCAAGCAATTGTCCACTTACTGGGATTTTATAATATTGTTGAAAAATTAACACGGGCGAAAACATTTAGATTATCGGTCCAAAATTTCGGTCAAGCTACCATCAATTATTCGGTGATTGGGATTTTTAGACGCCGTGTACTTTTTGATAAACATCATCTCTCACCGAGTCACTATTGTGACAGGTTCGACATAAAAATACGACACCGCTGTCTTGGTTGTCTGAATACAGGTATCTGTCACCATGACAACATCATTTGCTACCTTACCAACCTGTCATTCGGACAATTGCGAACCGTTGAGAGTTGCCATGGGAGATTCGGTTAACAAACAATGGACCGAAAACGCGTTGCGCAAATTACTCATGAGAGATCCAGGGGCTTTGCATATGCAAAATGGATAAGTAATTAGGTATGTAGATAGGTAGGTAGGTAGGTACATACATACATGCATGCATACATACATGCATGCATGCATGCATGCATGCATGCATACATACATACATACATACATACATACACACACACACACACACACTTACACACATGCACGCGAGCGGGCATACCAATAGTGTTGAGAGATATATCTCAATTTTGCATGTGGAATTGGTCAAAAGTGCAAATTCGTGGACGTAGACAGCGTTCCCATGTAAGCTTAAAATCGGTAACATAGGGAGTCGTTAGTTCTTTCGTTAGAGTAAGTTTATATTGCCAGTGTACACAACAGAGTAGATAGAGGTAGCACAAACTCATTTGTATCCAGCTGCAATAATTGTAGCCCTGGCGGGCTGGGCCTTTCGGCTTGGGCTTCTGTCGTGCAGCTCGCGCTATGCCCCAACCTGGTTGGGCACAGCCCACCAGGGCTACAATTATTGCCACTCGGTGACGCATTTGGCGCCCATAATCTCGCTATGTTGTACATAATTAATCTTTGTATCATATCACACAGGTAAAATACCGCTGAACTAAATTTTAAAATATCATGGACGATAAGTCCAACCAGCAGTCATTTAGAAAAAAGGACACCAAAGCGAGAGAAAAGTGTCTATATCTTTTATTCAAATGTAAAATATTTGACCTGAGGTCAAGAAGGTTAAATTAGTAGACCTGATTCTACCGTTTCCCGGTTATCCCAGAATGCATTGCTGTGACTACATCAAACACTGTATATACATTCAAAACAACGAAACCATACCGAGTTTGTGTTGCACAACAGATTGTTATACAAGAATGACACAAATTTGCGATGTCAAATAATGCCCTGTGTATATTTTATCCATCGGCGACAAAAATATAGGCCACGGTGCAATCTGCCATAGAGTTCTACAAGAAACCACAGATCCTCCAAAATTTGGAGGGTATATGGAGAAACATACCCTGCGCGTACCCTATAGGCATAACGTACGCGTTTTACACCCTAGCGCGCACTGCATCATGGAACCGGTAAATAATCAACCCTTTTGACAGTATATTAAAATTCCATTAAAAAGATCGGATAAATGTTAATTTGCACATATTAAGAGTCATTTGCACTACAAATACATGACGACAAAGAAAATATATTAATACATCTACGCGGGATCGTTGTGTTTTCAGACTACGTGTACCGTAAAAACATGTGTTCAGCAACCGAAAAGTTTATAAATGTTGAACATTAAGACGAAGGTATCCCACTGAAAAAGGAAAGTTCAATAATTTCTACGTAATCAGAGATTGATGTTGGCATTGTTCATCGAGGGGAGTTTTACTGTGAAATTCAAAATCTTAAAAAGGTTATTTAGATTAAAATACTCTTTATCATATTATCGTCTCTTGATGCTGGTACCCTGTATGAGACACTACAAAGCGCCGTTGATTATCATGATATAATGACAAGTTGTCATAGTACTGTAATGAGAGCTCGGTGTAGTCCTCTGGTAGCGCCCCCTGCCGACCAGCAAATTTGCTCCTGTGGTCTGAAAACCTAACCGAGGCAAATGAACATCTCTCAGAAACACTCGTCCTGAAAACGGGTCGAAAAAATGACGTCCGCCGAGACGTGACATAAACATGATTGCCCTGAACAGTCCTATTATGATACAGCGATTGGAGGCTCTTGGTAGTCACCAGGCGTAGGTAAAATCACAGCAGATATATGTGGAGCAACGGGCGGCCATTCTTCCTTCTGTCGCTCAGCTGGCTGAAAGAGAGGCAACCATGTGACCCGCCGCCCATGCTGGTTGGACACAAACGAGCAGCAAAAGAAAGAAACTTGTAGAGGGTGTTGAAACTCATATACCCGTTGTAGTTTAAAAAATCTAGAAAGGTACAAAACTTAGAATTTACTGATGAATAATTGACATTCTGAGCAAATTGAAATGGATAAACTTTACCGGAAAGATATCAGGAAACATAATTTCAGGTCTCGAAATTACTCTTTGCATTTCTCATTTTGCATTTATCATTTACAAGTACCGACATACCGCTTCAGGTTATAGGTGGAGCAAGCAACAATACGTATTTCAAAATTCTAAGAGCTGTAAAAATATTTTTCATCGGAAACCTCTCATATCGGATACCTTGTAATGATAAAAGTCCTGAGGCTAAACACTAATCTCTGAGGCAGTTTGAAAACCTGATTATCGGAATTAGACCAGATATGAACTGAATTGCCTCGCGTGCACATTTTGTAAAGTACTTCTTGGGTATTGGCTTTTATGACATTACATTGTTTTTATTCCCGAAATTAATCCAATCTATCTAAATTTGACATTATCCCCACTGTATTACGCAATGAAAAAAAAGAAAAGAAACCATTTGAAAAATTATGATCCAACAATATCTGTCGATGCAAGTGCAAATGGCTGAGCAGGCTCTTAACTGGCAGAGGTCGCGTTTGCGTATAAATTCTGCATATTTCACATATAATTGCCATGTAGAACGAGTTGACCTACTTCACAGTATCTCAATGCGCCCAAAAACGATACAATCATCTGTGCCGCGCCGTGTAGCAGCAAAATGAGTTCGTGACCTTTGAAGTACGCGTTTCAAAAAATAAATACCCATGGAACCTGCTCACCGCGCCACGCAACTCATGTACAGCTGACTATGGTGCACTTGTCAGGCGATGGTCGATGATTCTGGTTATTGCCTATATTGTCAAGTTCAATGCCTAATTTACGGAAACACGAACTCTGTCTAGTGTATTCGAAGCTCTGCGTACAGGTTGTGCACACGGCCTCTACCACGTGCTGTCCTGTGGACAGTGTGGTACAAGCCGTCGGCCTACCACCGTACCGCCGGGAAACGCAGACCTATTGTACGCAGGAGCATGGCAGGAGCTAGCCTACTGCTCCTGATTTAACATCAATGCCAACATGGAAATCTCATGAAAAATTTGTCATTGTTGGTTCTGTAGCTAATACAATCTTGAAAAGCAACTTAAAAGACACAGACTGTCAATACGTCGCCATAATATTATGCTGATCTCAGCGGAACCATGCCGAATATAAATTCGCTGACACACACACAAGATTGAAAAGTGTCACTCTACATCTCATTCTCAGAGAAAATGCATTGATCAAATATTATGACGCTAATCTTCGATAATCTAGCTTTTGGTTCGCTATGTCCAGAGTAACCCACACGATTCTTAAAGTCAAACGTCGACACGACGACATCAACATGTCAACGATCGTTTCTCCCTCTGCAGAGTTTCTGTATCCCGTTCAACAACGCTGTACCTCGATCACACGATAGTGACGCTATGTAGCTGTGCAGTATTGAAACTTATCATAAAATGGCCACCTCGTCTAACAGTAACACGTATTGTCAGGATTATCGTACGGAAAAAAGACTGCAAAACTAAGACTTATGAATCTTCATCAGAATTGAACACATCATGATTGTACACGAGTATCAACCGTGAATGCACGTTGAGCTCGGCAGTTACACAAGCATGGTACGCTACATGCATAGCCCTACGAGTATGGCGACAGTGTCCGGCTTTGGCTACGCCCGGGGCTACGCCGCCTACCGGAGGTGGGAGGCGGCGTAGCCAAAGCCGGACACTCGCCATACTCGTACGGCTAGCTACATGCACTGCCGCGATGCCGATCGTATGCATTCCAAGGCCTATCCCGGAATTTGTTTCACAAACAACCTCAAAGGAGAGCAAACATACTTCTATGGACAATGACGAATACGTTTCTTGGCGAAGCAAAATCAAAACAGTGCAGCAGTACATGAAGTAGGTCATGGCCTTGGACTCTGTGCACGAACCTGATTGGACACTTCAATACCTTTGACCCAAAGTTATTATTCATCAGCACTTCCATGCCATGAGGCTAGGTAGAGAACGTATTACGTGCGCAGTGTACGCTGTGTGTTAGGAACGCACACAGGGAATGCACAGCGTACACTGCGTACGTACGCAGGGCTAGCGAGAGAGTTGCCGACATCGACGGTTATTTACGAAAAAAGAATAAAAGACTGGCATTTTTGGAAGCGATCGAGTAGCTGCGGTAGGCAGGGATACGACTTGGGCCCAAGAACGCTGAATTTCGGCAGTAATTTGGCTTTTTACGTCAAGTCCAAAAATGGATTTGAAGTCACCAACTCTACGTACGGGTCTTTGCAGGGCTGTGGTGAGCGGGGCTATTAGCTGTAGCGGAACACACAGCATCGTACGCAGGGCTAAGAACGTATGTACTCATTTCTGGCGATCGAGCAGCGAGGGAAACAATCAATTACCAAGGATAAAGCTAATTTGCTAAACGATATTTTATCTTGAATAGTGAGTTGAATGAGTAATAAAATATCATATTTTTAATGTTCAATACGAGGTTGAAACACGGAGGGACCGTGGTTGAAACCAGAGCTATCCAGCTGTAGCCAACCTGGACAAGCACATTTCACAGCGCCCTCAAACAGTCGATTGTTTTCACTTGTCATACGCGGCGTAACAGAAAAATTAAAACTTTCATAACTTCATTAATATCCAAGCCACGCCCACCAAAACCTTTTCAGTTCTAGCCATTTGAATTCTGAAGATGTCTACCAAATTTGACTGAAATACGTTCAGCCGTTTTTGAGAAAATGGACCAACAGACAGACAGACAGACACACAGACAGACATCGCTGCGACATAACCTCGCTGCGCGCATGCGCACGCGAGGTAAAAATACATGATGTAAAACCAGATATGAACTGAAAATGCTCACGTGTTTCATTATATATTGCATTTATGTGCAAGTTTGAACCTTTGCTACATGCTTTGCTACATTTAAAGTGTTATGATCAACACAATGAATTTCACCACAGATCAATTCTAAAGGTCATTAAGTATTCAAATATGTAATTAGCTGAAATAAAAATAATTAATTTCTTTGAGTACTGTCATTGTATCACAATATAGCATGTGTAATTACCTTTGGTCAAGTCCTTCAAGCTCTATATGCCAAACCGTGAAAGCTTGTTGGCTATTTATGCAAATTATGAATTAGCTGACATGAAAATGCAAAATGACTTTCAATACTGTTATAACCTTGTATAATGATCAATGTACACAGCATGTTTCGCCAAATTTTATCAAGTAAATGCCAGTATATATCCCTAATTTGGAAGGTTCATTAAATATGCATATTGGGAATTGGCTGAAAAAAATGTCAAATGACTTTCAATAATCTTGTATCATAGTATCTTTAATGTACATAGCAAGTTTTGCCAACTTTGGTCAAGTCAAAACAGATAAATATCGCTAATAAATGCGGGATATCGGACCGCAGGCGGGCGAAGATTGCATTATAAGCGCGCCAACCCAAACTCACTGCATGGACATCACATTTACGAAATCGAAGTCCAAAGTCAACTACGTCATTGTTAGAATAAGAGAGGTTTTCCATCACACGGGAGCATACCACCACAAATTTTGCACAGATGGCGTTGCACTGGCATTGAAAAAGGGTGCATGGGAGCATGGGAACGCGGGCAGTTTCCTTCGCTATGGGTAGGAAATGCATTGAGCAAGACACACTTCCGGGTTTCGCAAAAAAACGAGGATCCCATTTGATTAATATCGAGTTAATGTACATAAATATCCGTTATTTACTGGGACACGTTTATTTTCTCGATCCGCTATCTGCGGACTACGTGCTGAAATACATACGATCGTTTCTCCCTCTGCAGAGTTTCTGTATCCCGTTCAACAACGCTGTACTTCGATCACACGATAGTGATGCTATGTAGCTGTGCAGTATTGAAACTTATCATAAAATGGCCACCTCGTCTAACAGTAACACGTATTGTCGGGATTATCGTACGGAAAAAAGACTGCAAAAGTAAGACTTATGAATCTTCATCAGAATTGAACACATCATGATTGTACACGAGTATCAACCGTGAATGCACGTTGAGCTCGGCAGTTACACAAGCATGGTACGCTACATGCATAGCCCTACGAGTATGGCGACAGTGTCCGGCTTTGGCTACGCCGCCTACCGGAGGTGGGAGGCGGCGTAGCCAAAGCCGGACACTCTCGTCATACTTGTAGGGCTAGCTACATGCACTGCCGCGATGCCGATCGTATGCATTCCAAGGCCTATCCCGGAATTTGTTTCACAAACAACCTCAAAGGAGAGCAAACATACTTCTATGGACAATGACGAACACGTTTCTTGGCGAAGCAAAATCAAAACAGTGCAGAAGTACATGAAGTAGGTCATGGCCTTGGACTCTGTGCACGAACTGATTGGACACTTCAATACCTTTGACCCAAAGTTATTATTCATCAGCACTTCCATGCCATGAGGCTAGGTAGAGAACGTATGTACTCATTTCTGGCGATCGAGCAGCGAGGGAAACAATCAATTACCAAGGATAAAGCTAATTTGCTAAACGATATTTTATCTTGAATAGTGAGTTGAATGAGTAATAAAATATCATATTTTTAATGTTCAATACGAGGTTGAAACACGGAGGGACCGTGGTTGAAACCAGAGCTATCCAGCTGTAGCCAACCTGGACAAGCACATTTCACAGCGCCCTCAAACAGTCGATTGTTTTCACTTGTCATACGCGGCGTAACAGAAAAATTAAAACTTTCATAACTTCATTAATATCCAAGCCACGCCCACCAAAACCTTTTCAGTTCTAGCCATTTGAATTCTGAAGATGTCTACCAAATTTGACTGAAATACGTTCAGCCGTTTTTGAGAAAATGGACCAACAGACAGACAGACAGACAGACAGACAGACACACAGACAGACAGACAGACAGACATCGCTGCGACATATGCTCACGTGTTCACACGTGAGCAAAAAATGGTATCTGCGAAAAAATAAAATTCAAATAAATTTAAATCTATCGGCAAATTGCCACTATTGCGTTAATATTATCACAAATGATTACAACAGACTGCGCAGCCTATGAAGCCATCAACAGAAGCACGGATAATTTTTCTTAGAGTTTCGTATCGGAGCCACTTTCACCAAGCTCCTTCCCATTTCCATCCATCAGTTTAATGTTTTCATCACAATTACCCCTCTTCTCTGGCTGGTCACTGCTTCTGTCGTCGAAGCCAGACTCCTCATCCTCGTCATCGAGGTTAAAGGCACCTTCCATGAAGTGATTGCCAAGACCGGCGCATATGCCGTGGCTGGAGACATTTACAACCGTGCGCAGGGCATCCCTGTAGAAGCAAACATAATCGACTTTAGAATTTACCCATTAGATCTTGGGAAGGGGTGAAGTTTCAGGAACTTTGGGAAACCCCGCAGAAAATAAATGCTCGAAAACGTTTTTCCAGACATGAAGCGTTTCGGAAAAAAACATTCATGTAAAAGTCGACGAACACAATTATGCAACTTTGGAAAACGGCATAAATGCTATGGAAAATCATGTCATGTCTCTGTGTAGCTCTACAAGGCTGGGCTGTATGTTACCGGCTGATCCCCTCCTACGACAGTATAAACATACAGCCCTGCCATGCACACAGGGCGTGCCTCTGAGCGTCACTGTAGTGCCCTGACTCGACTTCCTGTTTTCATCCAGTGAAGCCAGTTGTAGTTGTTCATCCGAACACATATTGATACATCTTATTTGCATTGAGAACGTATAAGAAAAGATCCACCTAGTCATTTTACCCGATATCAACTTTTTTGTAAAATGAAATGATGTCGGTCAATAATGCAGTATGCAAACGGTTGCTTGTGATTCACGTCTGGCGCACGCGCAACATGGCCATCTACCCCTTTAAAAGGTATACACCTGTAATCTAAATATGCCCATATATGGTCAGAGGGGCGTTCCTTGGTATTCAAAATGCCCATGTGAGAGCGCTGTTTTTAAAAAGCGGCCACCCGCTTAAAATCTGTGATTGGTTAGATTTTCTCTTTCCATGGTAACTGTAGCAAAATTGAACAGGTGACTGTATACCTTTAAAGTGACCCAGTGCGGGTGATGTGAATGAAATTGTCATTTTAGCACAATGTCAATTTTTCTTTGCTGAAATTTTGTGGTAGATATTTTAATTGTATTTAAAATACTAACAAAATACCTGTGTAAAAAAGGAGCACTTTAAAAAACAAAGCAGTGAGCGCTTTTGTGTATGACACATCGCAGACAAGTTTTTTTTCTCCTTGTCTGTAGCGGCGTGTCATGCTCTCCGTCACTATTTGCCTTCACTGGCCGTGATTCTAATTGGCGCGCCCAAATTTACACCAAAGCACAACCTAGTGTTCCAGTGATGTGACAGAGTTGAACCATGAATTCAGTGAAACTTACAATAGCCATTCCATCGATATCAGCAGTCCGACTTCTTCCGAAGGTACATTCGCTGATTCGCAGATCAACACGATTCCGACCAGGCTTGCGCTCGGTACGGCCGGCAAACAAAATGTTAAAAACACCGTTAATACCCTGAGAAGAAAAGCCAAAGAAATATAATAACAGCTAAATACAAATTCATCGATAGTGTATATACTGAATTTAAAGTCTTTCAAAATATGACGTTATGACCAAACCAATGCCATGTCCTGTCGTTGTACTTATGCATTGATGTAATCACTTTAATTCAGATAAAGCTGTAGGTTTTTGCAATTTATTGCTATTGTTTGAAATTAATTGAAACGTATGTAAAAATGTTCGCCGAAGTGTGGCCACAGAACGTTCAACTTAGATTGTAGCAACTTAAGAATTTTCAAGTTGCACCTAAAATATATGGCCGCCGCCATTTAATAGACCAAATCTAGTACCAAGGATTGGAATAATGATATTTTCAAAGGCAATATCGATTATTTAATCACAGGAATCCAACACATCTCTCTGAAGATTGAATGTTAATAGATGCGCCAGCTAATTTGGTTTTTATAGTGGCCTAATCCACCTAAAATCTTCACCAAGGGTTCTTCATTCAATCGACATTGAGTTTTACTTCATGTCCCACGGAGTATTACGGCGATCGTGTTTTCCATCGTATTGCCCCCACCCCCCACCCCATTCGGAATAGTGTCTGTCAAGAAGTATGCCAGTCACTGCAGTCTTTACAGTCTTAACCAGATATGAACTGAAAATGCTCACGTGTTTCATTATATATTGCATTTATGTGCAAGTTTGAACCTTTGCTACATGCTTTGCTACATTTAAAGTGTTATGATCAACACAATGAATTTCACCACAGATCAATTCTAAAGGTCATTAAGTATTCAAATATGTAATTAGCTGAAATAAAAATAATTAATTTCTTTGAGTACTGTCATTGTATCACAATATAGCATGTGTAATTACCTTTGGTCAAGTCCTTCAAGCTCTATATGCCAAACCGTGAAAGCTTGTTAGCTATTTATGCAAATTATGAATTAGCTGACATGAAAATGCAAAATGACTTTCAATACTGTTATAACCTGGTATAATGATCAATGTACACAGCATGTTTCGCCAAATTTTATCAAGTAAATGCCAGTATATATTCCTAATTTGGAAGGTTCATTAAATATGCATATTGGGAATTGGCTGAAAAAATGTCAAATGACTTTCAATAATCTTGTATCATAGTATCTTTAATGTACATAGCAAGTTTTGCCAACTTTGGTCAAGTCAAAACAGATAAATATCGCTAATAAATGCGGGATATCGGACCGCAGGCGGGCGAAGATTGCATTATAAGTGCGCCAACCCAAACTCACTGCATGGACATCACATTTACGAAATCGAAGTCCAAAGTCAACTACGTCATTGTTAGAATAAGAGAGGTTTTCCATCAACACGGGAGCATACCACCACAAATTTTGCACAGATGGCGTTGCACTGGCATTGAAAAGGGTGCATGGGAGCATGGGAACGCGGGCAGTTTCCCTCGCTATGGGTAGGAAATGCATTGAGCAAGACACACTTCCGGGTTCGCAAAAAAACGAGGATCCCATTTACGGGGCGCTCAAATATAACTATTTGCTGTGATACATAGCAGAGGCGTATATGTTTGTGATGCTGAGAATAACATCAGTAAATAAATGACGGGTTTTAAAAGTTGACGTTTTTTGCGAGATGAAACAGACTTCTGAAGGTAGCTCGCTTGGGGAACACGTCATCCCGGCCGCTGTCCACTTTGACCCCAGTAATTCACACTGGTTTTGGTCGGCCCCAGGTACCCAAGTCACTTCGACCCCGTCACACTTTTGCCTACATGTCCACGGAGACGATTCAACATGTTCAACAACAAAGCCAAGACAAAAATTGAAAATATCAATAAAATGGCTTCACAAAGGCTGAAATACACGATACTCGATGAAGTATGAAGTTTATGAAATGAAATCAAAATTGACAACACAAGTGTTTGTCTCGGGTAATACCACTTGAAGTTGAACTATTCTACAGACTGTTTTTTCCATACAGTGCAGTATTTGTCAGTGACAAATTAATCTTTGCAATACATTTTTTTGCGATGAGCTGGAATTTTGATTAATATCGAGTTAATGTACATAAATATTCCGTTATTTACTGGGACACGTTTATTTTCTCGATCCGCTATCTGCGGACTACGTGCTGAAGTACATTGACTGTTCATGTCAACGATCGTTTCTCCCTCTGCAGAGTTTCTGTATCCCGTTCAACAACGCTGTACCTCGATCACACGATAGTGACGCTATGTAGCTGTGCAGTATTGAAACTTATCATAAAATGGCCACCTCGTCTAACAGTAACACGTATTGTCGGGATTATCGTACGGAAAAAAGACTGCAAAACTAAGACTTATGAATCTTCATCAGAATTGAACACATCATGATTGTACACGAGTATCAACCGTGAATGCACGTTGAGCTCGGCAGTTACACAAGCATGGTACGCTACATGCATAGCCCTACGAGTATGGCGACAGTGTCCGGCTTTGGCTACGCCGGGGGCTACGCCGCCTACCGGAGGTGGGAGGCGGCGTAGCCAAAGCCGGACACTCTCGCCATACTCGTAGGGCTAGCTACATGCACTGCCGCGATGCCGATCGTATGCATTCCAAGGCCTATCCCGGAATTTGTTTCACAAACAACCTCAAAGGAGAGCAAACATACTTCTATGGACAATGACGAATACGTTTCTTGGCGAAGCAAAATCAAAACAGTGCAGAAGTACATGAAGTAGGTCATGGCCTTGGACTCTGTGCACGAACCTGATTGGACACTTCAATACCTTTGACCCAAAGTTATTATTCATCAGCACTTCCATGCCATGAGGCTAGGTAGAGAACGTATTAGCCCTGCGTACGATGCTGTGTGTTCCGCTACAGCTAATAGCCCCGCTCACCACAGCCCTGCAAAGACCCGTACGTAGAGTTGGTGACTTCAAATCCATTTTTGGACTTGACATAAAAAGCCAAATTACTGCCGAAATTCAGCGTTCTTGGGCCCAAGTCGTATCCCTGCCTACCTCAGCTACTCGATCGCTTCCCAAAAATGCCAGTCTTTTATTCTTTTTTCGTAAATAACCGTCGATGTCGGCAACTCTCTCGCTAGCCCTGCGTACGTACGCAGTGTACGCTGTGTGTTAGGAACGCACACAGGGAATGCACAGCGTACACTGCGTACGTACGCAGGGCTAGCGAGAGAGTTGCCGACATCGACGGTTATTTACGAAAAAAGAATAAAAGACTGGCATTTTTGGGAGCGATCGAGTAGCTGAGGTAGGCAGGGATACGACTTGGGCCCAAGAACGCTGAATTTCGGCAGTAATTTGGCTTTTTACGTCAAGTCCAAAAATGGATTTGAAGTCACCAACTCTACGTACGGGTCTTTGCAGGGCTGTGGTGAGCGGGGCTATTAGCTGTAGCGGAACACACAGCATCGTACGCAGGGCTAAGAACGTATGTACTCATTTCTGGCGATCGAGCAGCGAGGGAAACAATCAATTACCAAGGATAAAGCTAATTTGCTAAACGATATTTTATCTTGAATAGTGAGTTGAATGAGTAATAAAATATCATATTTTAATGTTCAATACGAGGTTGAAACACGGAGGGACCGTGGTTGAAACCAGAGCTATCCAGCTGTAGCCAACCTGGACAAGCACATTTCACAGCGCCCTCAAACAGTCGATTGTTTTCACTTGTCATACGCGGCGTAACAGAAAAATTAAAACTTTCATAACTTCATTAATATCCAAGCCACGCCCACCAAAACCTTTTCAGTTCTAGCCATTTGAATTCTGAAGATGTCTACCAAATTTGACTGAAATACGTTCAGCCGTTTTTGAGAAAATGGACCAACAGACAGACAGACAGACAGACACACAGACAGACAGACAGACAGACATCGCTGCGACATATGCCCACGTGTATGAACACGTGAGCAAAAAACTGCATCGTCTCATCTGTTCAGCAGAGCATATACTGCGCAGTTCACCGAAGTGTTCAATGCGTGAAAAGATAAGCATCCCCGTCAGCGCGTCTGACTGCAACTTTTTATGAGCTGTCAGGCAACTTGTCACATGAAAAGTTTAACGCGCCAAACTCAAAACATTGTGGCGCGAAACCAAAAACATCCACTCGCCAAAACAATTTTTTAAAACCACGCCTCCAAATGTATCATTTTTTTTTCGAGAAATGTGGTCTTTGTTGTACTCAAGACTGGCCATCAAATGCAAAGTTACTGCAGGAGATCTCATATACCGCTGTATTTCAACTGCTCTTTCGCTACGCAAAGCGTGACTATATCTGGGGCTGAGATCTTGGGTCAATTTTATACCACCTCATCAAAGAACTGAATTTTGTGCGGGTCTTGGTCGTGCAGAAAGTTCACGAATTCATTGCAGTAGGCAATATTCGCATCAGTGAATTTCTCATAAGCAACTGGCGTCAATTTTTTGAACGTCCAGGGCCCACCCGATAGAGGTGTTCTCACAGCTCGTCCAATCGTACTGATGGAGATATCACCATACTCCGCTATCTTTTCTTGAATAGCCCTGTGCGTCATAGATGGCCGAGAGCGTTTTAATGTTTCAACCAGTTCAATGTCACCATCTTTAAGCTTAAGGTACGATCCCCTGTTTCCCTTTATTGGTTTACATGATACAAAGCGGCGCCATAATTTTCGTTCCCCTTGAATCGATCACTAAAACGAAACTTTTCAGCGACCTCGCGAAATGGAGAAAAGTTACCAGTAACTGGATCTCCAAGCAGCAGTATTTCCTGTACAATACAGTTCTGCAATCTCGGGAGGTCGTTTTCCCCCTTTCAATCTCCATCCAGTTAAACTTACAAAATTATATTCTGCCATGTCGCTAAATATGCCGGTCTGCTGACGTGAATGTGGCCGTCGAAGCTGTTTGTAAGCCTTGAAAGCGTGCAACAGAATATTATCATGGTGGGCGTGTCTTTGACTTTGCGGTTTGGCGAGTGAATGTTTTTGGTTTCGCGCCACAATGTTTTGAGTTTGGCGCGTTAAACTTTTCATGTGACAAGTTGCCTGACAGCTCATAAAAAGTTGCAGTCAGACGCGCTGACGGGGATGCTTATCTTTTCACGCATTGAACACTTCGGTGAACTGCGCAGTATATCAACTCTGCTCTGACTCTGTATAGCGCAATTACCAACAATATTTCGTATTCGGGTCTTGGGTTATTGAAATCCGTTTGATTGATAGATAGATTGATTGATCGATCGATTATTTATATCGAACTAATTATACGTATAAGGGCCTATCTTTTTAGTTGATTTTAAGTCAGGATAAAACGGGCAGCCAAATTTCGAACTTGTTTTGTGATTGCCTTAGCTGCTTTAACAAGTCTGATGGTAGCATGTTGGTTCATGAGGATATAAATAACCTCGTGGCGTGCTCTGTACAAATGGCACTTTTCGTGTGAAAAGAAATGTATAGAGAACTGCATGCGTTCAATGGTACATTATATTTACCCCATCAGAACGATCTGTCCAGCCGCCAGACCCATCTCAGATCGTTGACCCAACCATATACAGCTACATATGATGAACAGGGCCGAGCCATCGCCCTTGAACATGGAAATGGGCAACACAAAACTGCAGACTCTCTTGTGAAAACGAAGACCAACTTCACAACATTTAAATAGCACCGGTAGTGTGGCGGCGCTGCAAAAGAAATGAAGTTCGTCACGAAATCGAGTATGGAGACAGAGGCTGACACCACGATATGGTGTTGTTTTCTAAACAAGTGGCACTTTGAGGAGACTTATGTAGTACTGGAGAAGTGACCTGACCTCACCTGACCTGACCTGATATAACATAATATGACATGACCACTCCAAAAATGTCAAACTTAACTTCGCTGTACTCTACACCTGAATCACATACGTTAGTTTTAAGGAAGGCCGTTCGCTCTTCGATGCAAGGAATTATTAGTATATTATTTTTTGATCCGTTCTATCTGTGATCAAGATGTAGGTTTGCCATGTCCACAATACATTCGGCAAATTTCATATTGTCAAAAAACACCTCTGAATAACATGTATGACACAAAATTATGTCAAATGATGCGAATTGAGGTCAGGTCAAGGTTAGAGCCGTATGCTTACCTGCTCCTGGAGACGACGGCAGTGAAAATCGCTTTTCCACACTTGTAATACACTGTAAATGGATTGTTTCTAGTACTGATGAAATATGCCAACGGCATCCACAAGAATTCATGCAACGCCAGTCCGATGATGACGGTGGCCGCAAACAGGCCTAGACTCGCCCAAATCCCGTAGATGTCGTCAACTCGGAGTAGTGACGCAGCAATCAGGCTTGCTGTGGCAACTGGCAGCGACCTGGTGAAAGTATTGGCTATTAGTCGTTAGGTGTTTGTTCCGGGGTTTGTTCATAGCGACAGGGGCACAGAGATCTCTGAGACTGACAGGGCCACACGAGCCCATTATTGCGTTGTCAAGATTTGTACATGTACAAACACTGTATGTCGCAGAACGATACGAAGAAATGCTAATTTTTCCATTAAAGAGATACAATCGTCGGAACTGCGCTCTAAGGTCGTATGGGACCCAGACGACCAATGTAAACGCTGTATGTCGGATGGTGATTGTCGAAAGTTAAAACATGTCTGTCATAATGTACATCCTATAATTTAAATGTTGCAGCTATGATGATGAGGTGCATCTAGATATGGTGAACGAAATACATTGTTTGTGAACAAGAAACTCGCACAGGCGCAGTCCCGACGACCGCTTCCCTTTAAATGTTGATTTACCCACCGAAATAAAAAAAAAATTGTTACGTACAACTCAATGATAATAGTCCTTAAGGGAGAAAATTCCTTTGCTTTGCCACGGCAGATTTTATGAGATTTGCTGGTATCTTTTGTTTTTTCATCAAAGGAAAATCCTGAAATGTCAAGAAATTCCTCCGTGAAAAGATGGAAACCCGCGAATTTCAAGTAATATAAGCCCTTCCTTGCCTATTCCTATGGTTATAAGCATGCTGTATCTTGAGGTTTTGTGAAATCAGACCTATTTAATAGCCTGATGCAAAAAACCCTAATTCTGAATGGCATATTCGTTGGGACTGATCAAGCCACTGAAAGCTACTTTTTCCACGAGCCTTCCTGTACAGTATACGACATATAGACGTGAGATTACCAGATGTAGACGGTGAATATTTTGAAGATGTTGGATCGGAGGGCCAGCATGAAATCCAGCAAGGGCTTGCTTGATTCCCTGTCGGTGCTCATCGATAGTCCCAGGGCGATGCAAAACACGACAATACCTGTGAACAGAAAGGACACTCGATTGGTCAAACTGAGAGATTCCAAAAGCACGGTTGGTCGATTTCGACTGGAATGCGCTTCGTGGCACGGTTCTCCGGACATTAAAATATTACGGTTTTTGCTCACGTGTTTACACACGTGGGCATATGTCGCAGCGATGTCTGTCTGTCTGTCTGTCTGTCCGTCTGTGTGTCTGTGTGTCTGTCTGTTGGTCCATTTTCTCAAAAACGGCTTATCAGATCAGAATCAAATCTGGTATATATATTCAGTTAGCAAATGGCAAGAACTGATTAGTTTTTGGTGGGTCTGGCTTGCATACTTTTTGCTCATTTGCATAATTAATGATTTTAGAAAAAATGGATATATATTAAAAACAACTACACAAAATTTGATGAGATTTGCTACAAATGTTGATCACACCAAGATATATCAGCAGTGGGAACCATTAAGGGTGACATGAAAGATAAATGCTAATTTGCATATTTAATGAACTTTCCTAACTAGGGATATATGTCTGATTTGACTTGATCAAAATTAACCAAACTTGGTATGTATATTAAAGATACTATGATTTAACATTATGAAAGTCTTTAAGCGTTTTAATTTCAGCCAATTCCTAATTTGCATATTTCATGAACTTTGTTAATTAGGAATATATATTTGAAATGACTGGACCAAAGTTGATGAAACTTGCTACATGTATTGAAGCCACTATGATACAACATTTTTGAAAGTCATTAACATTTTTACTTCAGCCAATTCCGAATTTGCATATTTAATGAACTTTCCCAATTAGGGATATAAATCTGAATTAACTTGATTGTAGTTGTTGAAACTTACTATATACATCAAAGATACTGTGATATAACATTATTGAAAGTCAAAAGACATTTTTACTTCAGCCAAAACCTAATTTTAATATTAAATGAATTTTCATAATTAGGTATATTTATCTTAATGGACTTGATCAAAATTGATGAAACTTACTATGTATATTAAAGACTCTATAATTCAATATTATTGAAAGTCATCAAGCATTTTCTCTTCAGCCAATTCCTAATTTGCATATTTAATGAACTTTCCTAATTAGCGATATAAATCTGAATTAACTTGATTGTAGTTGTTGAACTTACTATATACATCAAAGATACTGTGATATAACATTATTGAAAGTCAAAAGACATTTTACTTCAGCCAAAACCTAATTTTAATATTAAATGAATTTTCATAATTAGGTATATTTATCTTAATGGACTTGATCAAAATTGATGAAACTTACTATGTATATTAAACACTCTCAATATTATTGAAAGTCATCAAGCATTTTCTCTTCAGCCAATTCCTAATTTGCATATTTAATGAACTTTCCTAATTAGAGATATATGTCTGAATTGACTTGACCAAAGTTGACAAAATTTGCTACACATATTGCAGATACCATGATACAACATTACTGACAATCACTAAGCATTTTTACTAAAGCCACTTCCTAATTTACATATTTACTTTGCTTATTAGGGATATATACCGGGATTTACTTGATCAAAGTTGGCAAAACATGCTATGTACATTGATGATTATACCAGGTACTAGATCAAACAATATCGAAAGTCATTTCACATTTTCATGTCAGCTTATTTATAATTTGCATATCTAATGAGCTTTCACAGCTCGGCATATATGGCTTGAAGGACTTGGCCAACGGTAATTATACTTGCTAGATAAAGTGGTGATACAATAAGAGCAGTAAAATTACTTTAATATTTTTATTTCAGCTAATTACATATTTGTATACTTCATGGCCTTTTAGAATTAATCGGCGGTGATTATTGTTCATTATGTTGATCATAATAATTTCAATGAAGTTGCAAACATGTGGCAAAGGTTCAAATTTACACATAACTTCAATATATAATGAAACACGTGAGCATTTACAGTTCATATCTGGTCTACTCTGCTGCTTGCGTGGAACTCGTTTTGAAGTCGGTGGACTAAATGCACTTTTCACCGTCTTGTTTTCTTGAAAATCGAAAATATATTATTTTCTCGATAGAGTTTAAACAGGGTATGGGAGCCATTTTAAGTTTCAGTGTCATTGAATTTTAGGTAAATTGTTTCTCTATTCCCCAAGATTTGCAGGGCGACTCCTAATTTTTACTCTTGATTTTGAAAAGGAATAGTTTAAGTTCCCATGATGGAAGTTGAGACGAAACTTTCTTTGAACGTATAGCGCCGTTACAGGTCGTTACGTCACTCTTTCAGGTAACGAGCGCCTTGAAATATAGCATTAGGGCATTTACTTAAAGGTACACGGTCACCGTAAATTTGCATATTCCATATATGGTAAAGCTTAGCGTACTACCTCGTAACACCTGTAGCTGTCGGTCCTCCATATTTGATGCGTCAGAGGACATGCAGACGACGCTGCTAAGTTTGCCATGGCTGGTCGTGTGGGGCGCCCTTTTTAAAAAGCGGCCACCCGCGTAAAATCTGTGCTTGGCTAATAAAAATCAGATGACCGAATACCTTTAATGGCATATACTTTGCTTACGGAGTGCTTTAATCCTTCCGGGCACAATCAAGAAAACCCCGTGAAAACTTTTTGAGTGGAAATAAAAGCGAATTTCCTCAAATTTAGTGATGTTCAAATACCTACCCGACATCAATGTATAAGACCCCCCTCCATCTTTTTCCTCACCTTCGGCTGTATGGGGTCTTAGAATCGAACGAATCAAAACTATATGTGTGTCAACTCTATGGGAATCAAAGTTTTGAATTTCAAAAAACCAGCCGGTCGAAGGTAAGTTCTACGCGGATTTGAGAAGAAGTCAACATAGAGTCTTGCTTGGTTGTCAGACAAATAAGAAACTAAGAAAATTGTTTCAGGATTTCGCGAATTGTAATGTCTTTTCCTGGGGCGTATTCCACTTTGATCACACCTCCATTCAGCAAAATTCACTGACTACGGAGAAATACATGTGTATCAAAACTTCTTCGAAAAAAACTTTCTGAAAACTTTCCCAAAAATCTCAAACATCGTGAAATTGGCTGCATGAAATTATTGTTTCTAATGGTACAATTGAATCTACTTGGGTCCAACGATCATCAACTGCAATTACAAAATTGCGTGGCATCTTGTAACTTAAAGAGAAAGAGTCTCGTCTACAACGATATGCGATAGCGGTTTGCTAATCAAACTTCCTGTCATGGCGATACGCTGCTCGATGTCGATCATAAAAACTGGAGAATAACATCCAACAAAAAAACAGAACCGGGGTATTCTTCATCAATAACGTTCTAATACTTAGTGCAATGTTCAAGGTTGGACAATTTTAAACGTCAAATTCTTTTTTTATTTCATTATCGAGGCTGCAATATGTGTGCCCCTTGAGACACTTACCAAGTAAATTGGTGCCACTTGTCATGCCAACTGATTTGCCAGTAATCTGGGTCGTGGTCACGTTTGTTCCATTAACGCCCTCAGCGATCACTTCCTGTGTTTCGTACTCTGTGTATGCCTTTAGTATAGTGGGGAAAGGGTAGAAATATTATATAGAGCAGAACTTTTCCGAATGCATATGAAACAAATTTTATGTTATTGTGGCAGCGATGATGATGATGATGATGATGGTGGTGGTGGTGGTGGTGGTGGTGATGGGTGGTGGTGGTGAGGTGATGATGATGATGATTAACTTGTAGATGAACGACTAACTTTTTAATTTATTAAAGGAACAACATCAACCATTTTTCATGAATTTTGTTTGATGCAAGATCCTACTTATGATGATGGTGGTGGTGGTGGTGGTGGTGATGGTGGTGGTGGTGGAGGTGATGATGATGATGATTAACTTGTAGATGAACGACTAACTTTTTAATTTATTAAAGGAACAACATCAACCATTTTTCATGAATTTTGTTTGATGCAAGATCCTACTTATGATGATGGTGGTGGTGGTGGTGGTGGTGGTGGTGGTGGTGATGGTGGTGGTGGTGGAGGTGGAGGTGATGATGATGATGATTAACTTGTAGATGAACGACTAACTTTTTAATTTATTAAAGGAACAACATCAACCATTTTTCATGAATTTTGTTTGATGCAAGATCCTACTTATGATGATGGTGGTGGTGGTGGTGGTGGTGGTGGTGGTGATGGTGGTGGTGGTGGAGGTGATGATGATGATGATTAACTTGTAGATGAACGACTAACTTTTTAATTTATTAAAGGAACAACATCAACCATTTTTCATGAATTTTGTTTGATGCAAGATCCTACTTATATTGTTTGACATGTTGAAAGAACTGAATAAATGGGTGACCATGCACATATTGGATCCCGGTTTTAGAAAAAATTAAATGAAACCATGGCGAAAATGAATTAATGGTCATGACCATTAATTCACTTTCGCGGTTTCATGTATCGTGTCTACAACCGGGGTCGAATATATGCATGGTCATCCATTTTAATGCAATGAGTTATGGGTATCTCAGACTGTGCACTACAGGCGACACGCAAACGTATGGTTTCATCAAACGACACCAAACGATATATAGAGTCTGGCGAAGCCAACACCAAAACGAAAGGTCTGGCAAAACCAACACCGAACGATTAGGTCTGGCGAAGCCACCACCGAACAGCAAAGAAACTTACCACTTGAATGCAAGCACCAACAATGTTGTTCGGTATGAGGTTTCTGAAACACGATTCAAATACATTTATCGAAAGGTTTACGTCATACATTGTATATGTGGCGATATGAATGAATGAATGAATGAATAAATGAATGAATGAATGAATGACTGTTTCCATCTATCCATCCATCCATCCATCCATCCACCCATCCATCCATCCATCCATGTTTACCTATCTATCTACCTATCTACCTACCTATCTATCTATCCATCTATCTATCTGTTTTACTCCCAGTCTCACTTCGTCTGTCCGTTCACCAATCAAATTACTTTGCGCCAGTCATCTTGCCTTCTCTTGGCAACCCTTATATAATCCCTAATTGCTTTTGCTTGTTTGCACGATGGGTACTTTAAGAATGACATAAAATCGTTAGTAAAAAGGCGAGCACATGTTTTCTCTTCATTCATATGTATGCACCTGAATAAATCGGCGAATGTGTCCTGCGCTTGATATTTGACCAGATCGGCGTCGCTGCTTCCGCCGCCAGTCCTCCCTGGTCGTATAATGACAGATAGTATAAGTCCTGTTGTCACGGCAACCACCATGGCGGCAAATATATAAATGAAGGTGACGACACTCAATCTGCCACTCGAGCGTGCATGCATTGACCCGGTTGCTGCAATGGAAAAGTTGTGCGCCATTACTATAAATCGCCTACGTTAATGAAACGGGAAGTGAGGGAGCTAATTAAAGTTAGTGTTTTGCTTCAATGGTGAAGTACAATAGATATCGTCGTGCAAAATTACGGAAAGCTGAATATTACGAAAATGTTGATATTGATGTCGACTTTCGTACAACCAGTGACCACACACGTCGCTACACACGTGAAATTATGTCGATGACGCAGCACCGATGAGATATCACATGAAGTATCTCTGCAAGTCATTTCACTTTCATTTTCCATAAACGACAGCAGCGTAACATGCACGAACGCATCACCTTGCAGTCGCTGTTGTGATAAATAATCATATTTTAAAAGCTCCACTGGCGATAACTTTTGATGCCTATTCAACTGTAACATGTTGTTTCTTGCCCGTTCCCCAAATCACGTCGAAATGACCGACATTGACCAACTTTTCAATAAGGCATGTGAGTGTGTATTGAATTGTGGTCTGTACTGGAATTGATTTTGTCAACAATAATTGTTGCATGACGCACACACTGTCGTATGCTGGCGAATCTTTGTATTGCAACATACTTTAGGAAGAGGATCAAAAGGTGCAATTATTGTCCCTTTTAACTGATTTGCATAATCAGAAGCGTTGGGCGATCTTTAAACTTGTTAACACGGAACTGACCTGTAATAGTGCTTGATACGACCAAAGGAATGATGAGTAACTGCAGGCCACGTAAGAAGAGTTCGCCAGTCATTCCTATCCATATTATGGCGTCTATGGAGGGGTTCAGCGGCTGTGGTGATCGGCAGAAGTAAACGCAATGAAATTAGTGAAAAACAGTAGAATTTCAATGGTTCGCCCTAGTTCGTAGGTATCTTGAACAAGCTACAGACAGGCATTTACATATGTACCTGATGACATGGAAACGCTATCAGCAAGGGGCTATGTTTGGGTTTATAGTTGCCAGTAGGTGTGACTTTTAATAAATTATAATATTTTCACTAGCTTTGTTTTGTAGGTCAACTACAAGTTCTTGTTCTACATGTTAAAACCTCCTATTCAGCTTGCCCAACACAGCTATGCGTATAAAAATGCACAGCCGTTGTTTACAATGGAATTCTAGTCCGGACCAGAATCCACTCGTCAGCATTAAAAATGCAGTTTGCATATGTACAGGCTAAATTGACAAGCTGAGTATTGTGTATTAACAACAAAATTAGAGAAAAATCATCAAAGGTCACAGCTACTACCGGCTCTTTCAGTGACCAGGCTGACGTAATAATATTTTCTACGTCCATGTTTTGTTGATTTTCGTTTTTTGCGTATGGCAAAGCCAACGTCAAGGGCTAACAAAGGGCAATTAAGACAAAGTAGACCGAGCAGGCGCCCTAATTGAGAATTTTTTCATTCCAAAGGTTACTGATGGGAGGACAGAATGTGGGAGAATGTATATAGCGGGAAGATTTTGCATTGGGAAGAGGGCAAGCGGGGATTTTTTACTTTTTATGGTTTGTATTAAGAAGAGAACGCAAGTGAGCAAAGGGATTTCTTTAATCGCAGCGAGACGGTAGTCGCGAACAGCTTTCAATTTTTTCACAACTTGTAATTTGTTGAAGATATTAGTATAGAATATTGAGACGTCCAAATTTCTCAAAGTTGCGCCATCTTTCAATATAGATATGTCAATGAAAGGGAGTCGTTCAGATAATGTCAATAATGACCTAGGTGGCGTTCTACGATCATCGCTGTATGTAGTTATATCCTACCAGTATGTATTGATGGCGCAAATACAACGATCAGGTTGGTCGAGTCGTGAAAAAAATGGTTCGCACGTGCGAGCTCTCAGCTAGAGAAAATCCCTCCTTTTGCGACGTTTCATCCTAGCATTTCAATAGATTATTTATGCTATGATATGATAGCAACAAACCACCTCAGTAAAGGTTATACCACTCGGTTTTGACCAGCTCACTCCAGATGTGCACTGGCAATCGCTAGTGCACATATGCTTGAACTGGTCAAAATCTCGTGGTATATTGTACGTCGCTTCGTGTGGCTTATTACTTTTTGGTGAAACCCAGTGTCCGTTTCAACTGATTGTCGTGAATGAATCAAGAACAAAGACGAAAAAAGGACAATGAAAGCAAAACGTCAAGATTCCGCGAACCGTGAATTCAATCACTTGACTCACTCGGGGAATCCCTTTTTTCTAAGATTTGCTACTTTCACTTCAACTACCGGTATATGAAAAATAATCTGATATCATTACAATCAATTGCATTAGGCCAAAAATTGTTTCAGGTCATTGACATTCTGCAAAAGTGCTGCGGCGACGCCATTTTCTTTTTTTTTCTTTTTTTCCCTAACAATGCTGGTCTGGCACTATTGATTCACTGGTTGCATAACTTCCGTTTTTCTTTTTAGCATTTTGGACATGAAAACAGGGATATCAAGGATAGCTGTACTGATGAGTATGTAACCCCCCCCCCCCCAAAAAAAAAAGAAAAGCAATTACGCGTAGATTCTGAAATGATGCGCGGTGACCAGAAACGTTCTCTCTTTTTGGCCTTATTCAATCTATTTTAACTAGATCGTTGGATATTATGAGTAACCTTTTCAACGTGAAGTGATCAACGATCGATAACGCCGTCAATGGGGTGAAAAAAAGAGGAAGAGACTGCGAAAGATACTGGTACTAAGCGAAAGCATTCGGAAAGGAGAAGGGATACTCGTGCGTCAACGTTGATGAAAAGTTTCCCTGAAGCTGTATTGTTGTTGCTTTGAATGCATAATCATTGGTATTTTAGAAAAACAATTGTGCAGTGTAATATATTTTAGTCGCTAAATAAACACAAAAGAAGAGTTGCACAAGCTAGAGCTTTGCATGGCTAGAACTGTGACTTTATTAAAGCGAATTGAGGCTCTCTTCCCTGACCCGCGGTCCGTTGTAGAGGGACCGTGAGTGAACAGCTCTACAGTCGAAGATACAGAAGCTGTTCAATGCGAGAAACGGTGTTCGTGTGATCTCACCCACCTGAACTGTGAAGGCAACGACGAAACCGACCACAACGCCTACCATGGTTAGGACAAGCAAGAGATTGTTGGTAAGCCATGCCTTCAAGCAGGGCTTGGAACACTGGGCGTCCACCATGACTGGGAATTAACAGCTACAGATCCAACGCTTGACAGACGAAGACGAGGAGACGAGGATGTGGGTCCCTGCAATAATGCCGGGGGCGTGTACTCGCTGCCGATCCTGCGTGCGCTGGTATTGTTCAGGTAAATGCGGGTTCTACCGGTGACACAACCCTGAAATATAACCCGGAAATCAGTGGAGCGAGGCTTGAACTGACCTCGCACTCAAATGCGATTGGTTTCATCACTGAATGAGAAATGCTTTCATACTCAACACTCATCGATGATATTCAAACAAGTGACGTAGACAGTAATTTGTATACACAACCAATAATAGGTGGACTTATTATCATTATTTGTCGGGCTCTTTACAGGACAGTAGCTGCCATCTTTAGATATTAGTACTTTGTTAATATTAAAATATTTCATGTCATCTGTGCACTTTATTAAAAGTATCAGCCAGAAGACATGGTTCAACTTTGTCTGTCAATATTCATCAGACACAGATGAGAGAGAGACAGAGAGAGAGACAGAGGGAGACAGAGACAGAGACAGAGCAGAGAGACAGAGACAGAGAGACAGAGACAGAGACAGAGAGAGACTGGTGCTAAATTGTGGTTTATATGGTATTGTTATCACATCTTGAACACCCAAAAGTCAAAGATGTCCGCAAACATTCAAATTTTCCAGTTGTCATCACGCACCATCTATACATTTCGAACGAATAGCAACCCTACCATGATACGCTCACATGCATGACAGATTACAGACAACTTTCACAGTCCTGTCTTTGTCTTCAAATTTCCATGTAATGTCCAGAGCCATATTTACATTGGGGGGGGGGGCGCTTTTGCCTTTTATTCATCGTTTGTCTACGTTTTAATATTATTCACTCGTATCCAAAGCAACGATTGCTTTAAAATGTTGACCTTTCTAAATTTCTAAATTTGTCTACGTTTCAACATCATTCATTCGTATCCAAAGCAACGCTTGCTTCGAAATGTTGACCTTTCTAAATTAATACTTCAATTGTTTTTTTGTTCTGGTTAACTTGCTGACGTCATTGTTCTGTAAGATACTCCATACTGCAATGCTTGTAGTCGTACCTTTTGAAGTGCTTTCTCCAGCATTATTTCTGTCATTCGGAGACCATCAGGGAGATAAAAAAATGTATTCATTTTATTGGAACAAAAATAATGAAAATATCAAAAGTTAAGGCTAACGTCCCTTAAAGATTACATGTTTATGCTTTTTTGTCTACATTTGAAATGTTACAAATCATGAAATATACATTTTTGCTCATTAAATTTTCATAAATCTATTTTCCGTAGGACACGCTGTTTTTTTTTCAAGTTTGATTTCACTGCCATGGGCATAGGCCCTACATTGGATATGAACATAACAAACATCGAAAATGGCGCAGTAATTTATCGTATTAATACGTTCAATGTCTTTCATGCAGTTCTATGTCTGCGGTATAATCGATATATCAAAGGTACCAAGCTCCTCGGAATTTGGTTTGCTCAAACTTTAACTTTAAAATAACTTTAAAATAATTCCGTTTTATACCATGATTAAAAATCCGGGGTCACCGTGCAAAATTTGGTACTAGAGAAACAAATTACCCGATATTACCGACTCTTAAAATTCAAAATGGCTACCATCCCTCCATGGGGAAAAATTCAGTTTTCTATTTTCATGAAATTAAGACGGTGAAAAGTTTAGATACTCCGTGAGCGCCAAATGTGCCCCTACGAGTAGCAGACCAAAACGGTGATAGAGTTTGTTCCGAGTATCTGTCCCCGAGGGGCATTTTATCTCAATCATATTAGTTGCATATCAGCACATATGATCACTGGTCAAACACCGGGAAGTCTAGCAAATGAGTGGCCGAACAAAATGGAAATAGTGTATGAACAAACTTAGGGAGCCGTCATTATTTACGGCCTGGGGGTCGGAGGAATGTGAGGGGGGGGTCACTCAAAAAATTGAAAACTAGAAGGGGGTTTGCTCAAAATGTGGAGAGAAAGAAGGGGGTTACTCAATTTTCGGTGCAAAATGAATCGAACCACCTCTCAGATTGCCCAATTTCACACATCAGTTTCTCAAAATGTTCTCTGCAAAATGGGGGCCAGCCCCTCTCGCGTTCCCCCTTTGAGTGTGCTAACAGTTTTACTTAGTAAAAAACCAAATTAAACACCTCTCAAATTGCACCAGACTGCACCATTGCACACAATTTTTCAAAAATTTCCACGCAACATAGGGGACACCCCCTCCGGCTTTTCCCTCTCAGCCTCCTGCGTGCTTTCCCCTCCATACTTTCAAATTCTGACCTGTCTGATGTCTTAGTGAAAACCATGTCATGATACCCATCCATATGGTCGGATACTGGTTACAGCGTGAACTTTTATATCTACATTTTATTGTGACTTTGAATTTCATTTTGTTGGTTTCACCTTTTTCAACTGTCATAAGATAACCGATAATAATCTAGCAGGGTACAGCAGAATTTCAAAGGTATTTACTATTGCTGTATTTTGTAAATTTTACAAATACATGTATTGATATTTAACTTTTCTAAGTGGGGGGGGGGTTTCAGTCAAAATTTCTGTATTAGAGAGGGGGTTACTCAAATTCGTCATGGTTGGCAGGGGGTATTCGAAATTTCAGAGTTTCCGATGGAATTCCTCCTCCCCCATGCCGTAAATAATGACGGCTCCCTTAGCATTTCCCGCCGTATCCACATGTAGTTACTTTCGTTATTTATGTCATTGCATATATGTGTAATCTGTATTTTGTTTGATTCTGCAGGCAAAAGGGCATACCAGTTGCCAGGCGTAGTGATGGCTTCGATATTTTTATTTGCCATGTGATAAAAAGGCATGCAGTTGCAGATTTTGACGCTGTGCAAGTATACCGTCACGTGATGTTTTTTTTCAGAAGATGTTTTTGTCAGAAGACATATAGAAAGGCTGACCTAGGGGTCAAGTCCTTGAATATACAATGACAGCATATAGGTAGTACGTAAATAGTGATTGCCCCGTCTTTGAAAAAAACGGGGCAGAACACAAAAAGGTGCGTCAAGGTCTTGACAAATTTGTTGTCCTTCGTGCGCTCAGCAATGAGAAACCCTCTCGGCCCTCTTTCGTTACTGTACACATGCTGTACATTAGTGTAATCTCACTGTTGTTTGAACAGTAAAGGTGCAACATGACGGGGAGGGGAGGGGGGTTTGAGGTAAAGTATAATACATTTCAGAAAAAATCGCCGAAGGGCAAATGCACTTCGTGTTGAAAATCGACGAGCGATTCAACGTGGCATTGTTTCGAGTATTGTTCCAATACGTAACCGGGAGCTGTATGCCGTGACGATAATGTCTTTATAAAACTTTATCACTACGTATATACTGAGAGGAAATTGCTATAGCAGAGCTTGAGGAGCGTGTAACAGTTGCTATTTGAAATTCACTGTTGAGTCTTGTACAAATATTATACTCACTGCGTTTTTATTTGTTGCGTTACTGTGTATCAAAAATTATGCCAAGTGACAGGGAGTTATTCTAGTGTCTCCGTAGATATGGCAACCTCTATTTTTAGAACAGGATATGGGGTCAAACAGAGAAACACAAGCGTTGTCCGTTTTATAAATACGAGTAGGTATGTCCTGGATAAAAAATACTTTAGTTTGAACCTGCAAATCATCACCTGTGTTAATCCCACGGGGTGGCATGAATTATGGCACTGTAACAAGTACAGTCGATAAAAAAGCAACATATTGCGCCCCCTCCCCGCCCCCCTCTCTCTCTCAAACAAACAAACAAACAAACAAACAGACAAACGAACAAACAAAAGAGTAATTATCGTGATCCACATTGATCCTTCATTTGGTTGAGACAGATTCGGTCTAAACAACTGCTGATCATGGTAATTTTAACGATTTTCTTCCCGATACGAAAAGGCTACCTATGCTTTCTGAATTCAGGGTTGGAATAGTGCAAACTGATCCATTATATCTTTCTTCTTAAATCTTACAAAGCCCCCCTCCCCGATATCATATGAACAACCCCTCTTTCGAACACCACAGCACAGCTCGAGGTTTTTCCTGGGAGTGTGGGTCGGACCCGCATTCAGGCAAAACCTCGAGCTCAAGCACTGCAGCTAAGCAATACAGGCTTTGTTGGGACATACGTGTATTGCAGGGACCGCCTGAACCATGTGACACTGGTCATGCCGGTAGGCTTCGGCACAGTCCCTCTATCCACAGAGGGAACTGTGGCTTCGGTAGGCTGGCAGGGGTTTTTCACTAACCTGTCGTGGGTAAACAACGACTCAGATTCGAGCTGTAAGAGACCATTCCTTCCCTCAATCCCAGCGGCAAAACGGAGGATATGAACCCACAAATGCCACCTTTCAGTTTGCGCAATCTCGTTATCTGTTTGTATACACTTGTGAATAGCGTTCCCTGACCCAAATTCTTTGACCCCTCCCCTTTGACTCAACGGCGTATTCAATCGTTGACGGAATGTGATTATCAGTCAAAATACCTTGTAATAGTGGTGCGGCATGGCAAATCCATTGTGCATTTTTTGATAAAAGCACCAAATTTGGCTCAGATGTGTCTTATTATGAGTTGAACAAATTCAGATACCGAGCCACTGAAAATCTGTTGAAGCGTTGCCATGGCAGCCATTTTTCAAAATGGCCGCCAGACAAGGTATTTCTCACCTAGTAAATGTCAAATACACAACGCGTTGAGTAATTTTGGGTTGAATATTTTCAATTAGAAATTATGGGAAGAGTAATTACAATTTTTTTCAACTTTTCTTAATCGTCTGACTTGTTAAACGGGTAATACAGACAAAAACACAATTCATATGCATAAAATGTACAATATTAGATACTATCAAAGGACGACACTATGTCAGCAGTCAAGAAATATTAGGCCATGGGCTAGAGGGGTACATGCACCTCTAGGATATCAAACTGTATTTATAGAAGCCTTAGGATCTGTAGAATACGAAATAAAATTTTAACAGATAAAAGGCATGCAACAACTTTCATGGTTTTTGTTTGAAGAGTACCGCAAAATCACTATTTGCGCATACCCACGTGCATTTGTCTTGTTGTACTACTACATGTCAGTCATCTGCTAAGCTTTTTTTAACACAACCTGACTTTTTGGGTATCATTAGAATGGAAATTTATTTGTCTTTAAAAATGACATATGTAATATGCAATATGTACCATAGATTTTTTTATGAAGTAGAACCAAAACTTACCCGATACCCGAAGTTTGCCATGCAAATTACAGCTAATGTCAAATTATACCAATGTTTTACCTCGGCATAATACAAAAAGGCAATGCTTTGTATGATATATGTTTTATTTGCTACAGGGACATGTTTATCATGTGAAAAGACTTTTGACAGAAAATAAGATTGGGATGTTATTCTTATCCGATTTTTTGTGTTAATAAAATATTTGTTTCGCTTCGGATATATGTTTGGAAGTTTGGATTAGTGTGTACGGTAATGTTTTGTTTGTGTACAGAAAGATTATGGCGAGCCGCAGCCGGACCTCTGGTGTTTCAAAGTTGATTGAGTGGCCCTTTGATGCTTGCGTTTCGAAAACCCGTATGGTTTCTCAACATTCGCAGTGTAGATTCTTTTCTTAGTTTGCTATTTGTTCTGTGTTGTCACTGTCTACATAGTTGTGTATAAAGCTGAGTGAATTGCCTTTCGTATTTGCGTACGTAATATTTTGTAATCTTTTAATGACAATGCCCCGACCTTAAAGGGTCTGGGTTTTATGGTAATGTGTCTATTGCTTGCAAGCTTGTTTATCGATTCTTTGGGTACGAGAAATGTTTCTGTTTCCTTGTTTGAAAGGATATCTCTAGAAGTGCAAGTTAAGTAGCTTCCAGTTAACCTTCAAGTTTTGTGTTCTCTGTTATTCAGGGAGTCTAGTTTTATTTTTCTTTGAATGGGTGTTGTTGCGATTGTTTGTGTCTCATGATGTAGCGTAGTCTCATTTTACGACTATATTTACTGAGATCCTGTCGGAATGAATTTTAGGCCTTTGCCTACTGCTATTATTTCGGTGTTTGTTAGTTTGAGCGATGATAGGTTCTTGATGAATTTCATGTTGTTTGTGGCTGAGACTTTGTTACTGGCAAAAGGAAGTTTAACACCTCAAAAGTACAAGGGCATACAAAATTATTGGAAGAGCCTTCAGACCAACCGGGTACAAGTTTCCCGAAAAGTGCCAAGTACATCAGACTAACCCAATATTTGAGGAAAAACATTTGGAACAATAAAACTAGTCCATGGGCCATAATCCCAAACCGGTCAATTTTTTGTGTGGGCGCGGTGCTGCAATGATCATATTTCATGCATCGTGTATTCTGCTCCTAAACTTGATAGTACACAATTTTTTATTCACATGCAAAAACATGGTACCATAGTCATTAAATTGTATTACTCAATTTTCTTTCATTATAACAAACATGAAAGGTAGGGAAAGCAAAGCTTAAACACCATCCTGCACTTTTGTCAGTGATGTCCGTGCTTGGCATTCCCCGGACCTGTGCTTGCTTTTGCATGGCTCGTCAACCGGCGAATATTTTATTCCTCTCCATGGTGTTTACATAGGCTGAGACAACAAGTTTAAACGACAATCCTAGACTATTGCCAATCATATTTTGGTTATCCACTTGACACGTACACCCAAGACCTAAGGAAGGTAGTGTTTGGTGGCCAATTATCTGATCAAATGTGATGTATTCCTTCTTATACAAATAGTGACACTCTAGTCAAGATTGAAACATAAACCTCAGAGTTTGGCTCAGGAGAAGATTGGTTTAACAAGAGTCTCAAAATCATGATTTTACAATACCCTTCAAAACATGACTATAACAGCTATTGCATTCTAATATGTTTTCTGTTAAAAGTCTATTTCATATTTATGACGCGTCCCGGTAGTAAATTAAAGAGATTTCATACAAGGCAGTGCCTATTATTATATGTCTAGGTAAAAGGGTTGTAGAATTTGAGATAAGCAGTGACATTAATTTTCAATAAAGTTTGGAGTATGGCTAATTTTTGGTCCTATTTATAAAAACATTGGAAGATATTGCATATTACAATTTGTCATCTGACGAAGAATAAAATTACTTTCCAATGTTATCCCATAAACCATTTAATGTTAAAATATTAAAATATAAGCTAAGCAGATGACTTACAAGGAGACACGCTTAACAAATATTCGCAACACTTTGACTTTAAGGTACCCTTTAAACATGACTGTAACAGCCATTGCATCCCAATAGTTTTGCTGTTAAAAGTCTTTCATATTTTGACGTATGCCTGTAGCAAATAAAACATATTCCATGCAAAGCATTGCCTTTTGTAATATGTCTAGGTACAAATTGGTAGAATTTGAGATAAGCAGTGCCAGTAATTTGCAATGTAAAGTTTGGGTATGGGTAAGTTTTGGACATATTTTATAAAAACTGTGGAAGATATTGCAAATTACAATATGTCATCTGAAAGAAGAATACAATTACTTTCCAACGTTACCCTATTAGCCATGTTATGTTACAAATCGAGCTCAGCAGATGACCTACAAGAAGACAGGTTTAACGAAAACGCATTAGAGTTGGCAATACTATGATTTTGCGGCACTCTTCAAAATATGACCAGTAGAGCTATGTAGGAACACATATCCGAAACGAATCTAAGACAAACTCGACACAAATTAAACATTTTGGAAAGTAAGGTGGGGAGCCTCTTTCACATTGTTTAACATACGACAGTGGCGCTGTTGGTAAATTCTAGTCGGGTGGAAACCGCATAATTGGAACAGCCGTTCGTTTGCGAAGACGACCAAAAGGTGCCAAGCGTACCTTCCTTTAAAGAAGAAAGGTAAACTATGCATAACTAATAGACGGGGTGCAGAACGTCGTTTCAGGCGAGATCGACGGTTTCCACCCCGTCAAGTTCTGTGTGGGCGCAGGGCTGTAATGATGGGCATGAATCTATATTCGTGCAATAGATTGACGTGACGTTGAAATAACTCTTAAACTAATTTATAAATCATGAAATTTATATCAAATTATACAAGATCGGTCTCTTAAATGAATTATGAAAAGCAATGTATAAAAAGTCAATGTATAAAACGTAATATATATATATAGCCAAAAATAACATAAAATATGATCGTGTTCTCCACGTGGTCAAATTCTAAATGGCGCCACTAATTGTAGATACATGATAAATCTCTAAGAGGACAATTATGGTGACATATAAGAGATTTTCCCCCAAAATGTTATTGCTTTCAGCGTTCAAACTTAAAAAAATGTTATACAGTAAATATTATTATGTTTTTGTATGTAGACCTATGTATGAATGTAGATGAACAAGAGTGAAGGATTGGGTTAAATTCCCCGCACAATTTTCCATGTTAGGCCTTTTGAGCAAGAACGCCCTGCAAAACTCGTCAATGGCTAATTATAAAGTTTAGAAACGATCATTAGAGTGCCAAAATATTGCTCATATTCAACGTTTCTACTCAAGAACCCCATCCATTGGCAGAACATGGGACTCGCTGTTCTTACACTCAAACTCTTCATTCCCGTGGGCCGATCTAGGCCAATAGTTTGCAAAATCTTGTGAGTGTGCCGTACGTGTAATGCACACACAACAGCTACAACCCTAAAAATGGCTGAAACATGTGCATCAACGATTACAAATAAAAATAAAATAAAAAACTCTTAACGGTACCTTCTGAAAGTCTTCTTACAAAGGACAGCTAACAGCTGCTCATCGTAAAAAAACATTAAATTTGGCAATTTTGAATCTTCCACTTTGGCCTTGTGGCAGCCATATTGTCAATAATTTTATTAAGAGAACTCGATTTTCATAGAAAATGAAATAATCAAACATTAAACAATGCAAATGGTAATCTTAATATGCATTTATTACGACAATACCTCCACTCTTCACCACAGAATCATCCGTAGAACAGCACCTATGGGATTTTACAGTAATTGAAGATTGCTATGTTTCAAAATGGCCGCTACACCAGAACAAGTCTCTATACTTATAAAAATATGCAAATAGTAATATTAATGGGCACTTATGATGGAAATACATCCACTATTCCCCACAGAATCATCCGTAGAGCAGCAAGTAGGGGATTTTATAGTGACTGATGGTCGCCATATTTAAAAATGGCCGCCACACCAGAACGAGGCTTAATCTGTGGTGGCTCGGTATCCAAATTGATTGATATTATGATAATCTACATTCATACCAAATTTCATGCTTTGATCATAAAATGCAAAATTGTTATGAAACTTTTGCTTATGCCGCGCCACTATAATGGTAACTGGACATCTCAACAAGCCATAGTATCTGGGACGGCTTTTCATTGTATCCTTTTGACGCCCGGGGTTTGACCTTTAACACCCTCAACGTTAGAATAGAGAAAATTGGAAGACGAAATCGTGGTTGAATTGCCCTAAAAACATGGAAAATTGCTGAAGTTGTGTATCACTTAGGGAGCCTTCAGTAATTACAGAAGGGGTGGGCCGGGGTAATTCCGCGCACTCTTGTACATAAAATGTGACCCTCCCCATATCCTCCTGTCTAAAATGTGACTCTCCCCCTTGTCCGACATTGTAAAACATGACCCTCCCCCAAGCACTGCAGCAGTCTTCTCCCCAGGAATAACTGAAACAGTATCAGCTAATTTATATAACAATTGGTTCAATTGTTATGTAAGCTCGGACAAATACGGAGGGGAGGGCTGGTGTTTTTGGACGGATTGTCACAATTTATCACGCAAGAATTTTTGAAGAGATATGGTATTTCATACATTTAAGGGAGGGTCACCATATTTTGTGTAATTATTAGAAGGCAAGATGTGGCTGATTTAGTGCTTCATCCAAAAATATCAAACCATAATACATGGAGTCTATCAGGCAAACTATTGACAATTTTCCCCCACAAAACATGCTATATCTGTACATTACAATGTATTTAAATGTACTTTGCTTGAATTGGGAAGTAAAATGTGCATTTGTGTACTACAAGAAATCGATGTTGGAATTTCATACAAAATGCACAGATTTACCTATTTTTGTACTGAAAAAAAAATTATTTCATAGTTTCATCATAGACTACCATGTATTGTGAACCAACATATTTTTTCAGTACAAAAATAGGTAAATCTGTGCATTTTGTATGCTTGATTATTGATATTAATGTTCTCGATTAAACTAGAGTGGTAACAAGTCCGTGGTTGTGCAAGAAATTTAATTTTGGAATTTCACTGAAATGTTGATTCACTATGCATTGCGGTCTATGATGAAACTATGAATAATTTTTTCAATACAAAAATAGGTAGTTCTGTGCATTTTTGTACGCTTGATTATTGATATTAATGTTCTCGATTAGACTTGAGTGGTTACAAGTCTATGGTTGTGCAAAAATTTGATTTAGGAATGTCACCGAAGTGTCGTCGATTCACAGATACAATTTTTTCCAATATAAAACTAACAATGTCTTTGCATTTATGCACACTTTTCCACATATTGCATATGTTTTTGTCTCTTGTCTTTCATCAGTTTTAACTGTTCAAGGTGTTTAATGTAGGATACCACTGCATCTTCTTTGCTTGTGAAACTTGTGGATAATGTGTACGTATTCAAAAGAAAAGGCGTATTTTGTTGGTGATTTCCTTTTCAAGAAATATCACACGAACAATCAAAAGGTTTGGCCATAAAATCTGCTTCTGTCAAAAGTTACCCTCCCCCCCCCCACAAGATAGGTTTATAAAAAGTGACCCTCCCCTTGAACAGTTTTCTTAAAAGTGGCCCACCCGCAGACTGTTTTGCTTTGGCCCATAACCTGTCTGTTAATAGTACATTCAAGGTCATCGCAGTCTTCTTACTATTGTGCCAATGTCAACACCGTGAGACAAATCTGAGCCAACAACCGCCCGAGAAATACCCCGCTCCTTCAATTATAATGGAGGAACTCTACTCTGAAAAGTAGTTTGTGAAAAGCATGTGTTTGGGTTTACTTCTTTCCTTCCTCAAGCATAGAAAGAGATATCCAGGCGCGCCGGAAATGATGTTTGCTTGAGATTCACACAATGTCTTTGACCTCATGACTCTTTTGACATTATCTCTTCTCTAACCATTGTGTGTATCATGGCGCAATGTAAAATGGCTTTACTTTGAGTATTATCGTTATTTGATGCTGGAGATTAGACTTTCCAACCACTGACTCACAAGATTCTGCGAACTTGCAACACCCAACCACTGCCCTTGTATGATTTTCACTCGTGTGCTGATGGCGATGGTATGGCTTCATACTATTGGTTCATCGTTTGGTTCATGGGACTACTTGACAATTTGGGGGCATCGCTGGCATGGCCGCCGAGTGCTGCTTCATTGTGACAATCAAACTGTCGTGCACATGGGCTTCATACGAAGATTCGCAGTGGACTCTGTCAGCGAAAACTCATGCTAGAGCAGGCGAGAATTGGCAAAGCAGATTCCAAACGAAATAATGAGTATAATTACCTTAAAGGTATAGGGTCATACCGTCTGCGACTGTGCACATGGGAACCATACAACGAGCCTGCTGCTTTGCACCGTGACAACATATCCCAACATCCTTTGTGCATCTCCCAAATTTTAAAATGGCAGCTATAGAACCAAAACTAGATGACCGCGGCTGAAACAGCTTCATACAAATGAAGGGACGCAACTAAGGTTTATTTTATTTGGCAAAGTCTTGCATCGATTGGAAGGCTACAATTCTGGTGAAGTATGAACATGCATGAAATGCTGTATTTGTTTCGCATTTGCTCAACATTATCGCCAATTCAAAAGGAAATTTTGATCTCATTTCGGTTTTTAGTGCCCTTCAGACACGACTTTTGTGATGCCCTTGTCGTGTTATTAGCATGGTCATTTAAATTTTCCTTCAAGAATGTTCCCATGATGTTGGTTTTTTCAAAATAGATACATACAGTTGATCATATTCTACCAATTTCCCTCCGTACAAAATACGACCATTCGATTATTTCATCATTGCGTTTTAACTTGGTGAATACGTACGTTATTTAGTCAAGACATTCAAATTATCCCTATTGTACTAATTTTTTGCTGTTTTGTGTGGCATGTTTATCGCAACTTGTTGTTCTACCGCCCCCATGAATATTGAGACACGCGCTATTTTGCTTGTCAATACAGCATCTATAAGTTTAACATGTAACTTACTCTAATTGTTCAAAGCTTAAATATCCTCGTCAACATAAGAATGCAGTATAGATATGTGCAGGCTGTGTTGACAAGTTGTGTCGACACCTATGACACCTGCCTTTGTAGTATATTCCGTTCTCTTTCATCACGGGCCATTAAACTAGAACGCGCCTCGGGGTCGGATATTCGGACTTTCAAAAATATGCAATTCTTTTCTGATCTACCTCTTGTAGGGGCTCATTTTAACGCTCTTGGAGAGAAAAACACTTTCACCGTCTTACTTTTTCGAAAATCCGAAATATAACCCTCTTTCCAGAGTTAACACAGGGATGGCGGCCATTTTGAATAGAGGGACTGTGATTTGAAATATCGCAAAATGTTGGGCAATTTGTTTCGCTAGGTCCTAACTTTGCATTGTGACCCCCGAGTTTTATTGTTGGTTTGGTAAGAGAATGATTGAAATTTTCATTTGGGAAAGTTTGAGCAAAAGTTTAAGTCTTTCACTTTCGAGGCGCACACTACCTTAAACCGAGAAGCTACACGTGTGACAAACAAGACACATACATAAGTGTACAATATAAATATAACAAACCTTCAGGGTGTGTGCTCTTATCATGAGAATCTACACTGCGTTATTATTCATGATCACCAACTTTAGTCAAGAAATTGCAAATTCCTAAAATCTCAAAACTGTGTGGTTTTCAAAAGTCAGAATACTGTGTGCAAAATGACGATCTCGCGATGTCAATGTTTGAGAGGTTAGGTGAAAATTTGATTATCGCTCTGTTACTTCAACTTATGGTCTCTTTGAGATCTCCTTTTTACATCTACTTACGATAAAACACTGTACACCTATGATAAAATACTCACCTTTTCGCTTTTATTTGCTATTTTCAGTCTTTGTTAAGCTTCTTGAAAGGGGTTGTACTTCAATTAGATCATTCATCTAGATAATACACAATTTCCAGGTACCGTTCTTTTATGGAGGAAGAAATCAATGCAAGGACACCCATTGGAAGACATTATTCCTCATTTACTACTGTTTTAGATTCTTCTTTTCATATATGGAGGGGGTGTCGGAGAGACTCATACACTAGGATAATTCAAATATTTCAGAAGATATTAGTTGTTCGTCATAACTTCTGCTGCAAACCCCGCATGAGAGAAACTACTGGTCGATGCTGGATGTAAAAAATTGACATCACATTGCCGGATTTGCCAATGTATTTGTACCATAGGGATTTTCTCGGGGGTGGGAGGCTTGACAGCTTGTATGGGAAGACCCTACAAAGGTTGTTAATAGGAGAAAAATGTGTGCATAATTGTAAACTGGTGTATCTTTCACTCAAAGAATTGTATCTGGCCGGACAAAATCTATAGGCCACACTTTAAGTGACTTTTGATGTGCTGGATAACTTAATGAATATTTACAATGGTAACCATGTACCAGTCTGTGGGTCATTCATTCATTCATTCATTCATTCATTCATTCATTCATTCATTCATTCATTCATCTAGGCCTACTAGTATACTACATTTGGTTAATAACCTTATCAAATCAAAATGATTCATGGAAATACCTGATATTCGTTGAATAATAATCAATAATATGTATGAGAAAGTTATAACAGTAGAGAGCTCTAACTAAAGAAAGACTGGGCGTTATTACACGTTAAATCTCACAATTAATCGTATAGTTATGAGAATCAAAAACTGGTGATTGCAAGAATCAAAACCTCGTAATTACGAGAATCAGAAACTCGTAATTGCGAGTTTTTGGCCAATCATCGTCACAGACGCCGAAGTAAGACGGGGTCTATATGTCCAAGTGCAACGCGTTTGTTAATATTTCCCGGATAAGGCAGAAAAAATATGGTGTGTTTTCGTTGACACGTCTTCAGGAAACAAGGTTACATGAAGTTTGGTCAGGAATCTTTGTTTTCTTTTTTATTGTTTTTGATTTGCGTGAGAATTATCAAAAGTCGAGAAAATTTTGCAAAATCATGCAGTCCATTCTAAAAATGAGAAAAAATGGGGTCAAAGGATTTTAATCAGGGTAGGTCGGGTTACCGAAAAGACATATATTTTTTATAAAGTCTCATAAATCGCTTTGAACTTCAGCACAGACGTTTTTTACACTGGTCGGCCATCTCTATCTTTTTTGTTGTCGCTGTTTTTTCCGAACAGACCACTGTGGACAACAACATGCCATGAAATCGCGAATGAACGTTTTCTTACTCAGAGTCAATATTGGATTCTTATCGATATTTACTAAGAACAAGATTTTGATCTCGCTGGAGTTCCAAAATATAACTAATCTGTGCACACAGATGTTGTACTAGTATCTTGGTCGACCTACGGTCAACTGTTGACTTAAAAATTATACGAATAAAGGATGTAGGTCACGTCCGCCTTTGTACGCGTTGGTAAACACTCGAAAGCCATTTGAGGAAGCATAAATCACCCGTGACAGAGGAATTGTACTGCCACAGTATGGCGGATCCATCTCTCAGCTGAAACATTAAAACTGTCAGTCGGAAGATCATTCATTCATTCTCCAGGCCTACTGGTTTGGTAAATCAAATCAAACTGATTCACGCAAACACCTAATGTTCGTTGAATAATGAATGAATAATAGAATCTCACATGAGCACAAAATGCGTTAAATTCATATTGGACACGTACAATATCATCAAAAATCGTGACAACTCTGTCGTCTGCCACTGTACTTTGACCTGCTTACTTTGTAGTTCTGGTCCGTGTGTCACTCGTCGTGTCATTGGATAACATTTTGCGCGTGGAACCAAAACAGACTGTTTATCATCCAATCGGAGCTAGTGTAATATTCTGCAGAGTGTGGGACGGTTTCTGAGAGTGTGGAATCGATTTTTCCCACACTGTCGATCCCGCATTCCCAGCGGCCAGGAATGTGAGAAAGTTATAACAGTGGAGAGCTCAAACTAAGAAAGACTGCTCGTCATTACACGTTAAATCTCACAATTAATCGTATAGTTACGAGAATCAAAATGGTAATTGCGAGAATTAAAACCTCGTAATTACGAGTTTTTGGCCAATCATCGTAACAGACGCCGAAGTAAGACGGGGGTCTATGTCCACTGCAAGTGAAACGCGTTTGTAAGTATTTCCCAGATAAGGCAGAAAAAATATGGTAAGTTTTCGTTGACACGTCTTCAGGAAACAAGGTTACATGTAGGTTGGTCAGGAATCTTTGTTTTATTTTTGATTGCTAAGGAGTGAGATTATCAAAAAATCGAAATTTTTTGCAAAATCATGCAATCCATTCTAAAAATACCGTCAAGGACAGTGTGCTCATATTCGGTTTGAATTGGTCCATTCGAGAAATATTTAAACCAGGAAAAACAAGAATGACAAAAGCAAATAAGGTCTCCAACTTAGGTACTGGAGGTCATCTTTAGGAACATGCATATCAACTTCTATAGCAATGGGACAAGCAGATCCTAAATACATAAAGCAAATGTCAACAACAAAAAACAGACAGAGAAGGTTTTATAAAAAGAAAAGGTGGGAGTGGGTAAAAAGTGTACAAGGGATCTGGTAAAAAGAAATGCTACCTCATCAATCTTCTAGACCCTACCCCTCCTGAATATCAAATGTTCCATCCCTTGGTATTACATAACGCCAGATGACAGGAAATGTATTTACAACCTTGGGAAGTTTTTAATTAATGCGATGAGTGTTATCATTCTAATGTAAACAGCACTTAAGTTAGTTACAGATAGTGAAATGCCTTCCACTGTGGGCGGTGATTACAACATCTGGAATTATCCTGGATCCAAATTTCTCATCAGTTCTTGTATGTCTTACATAGAAAAGTTGCCAAAATTGGTCTACAATGAAAAACTTCACCCCAGCTTTGTTTTCTGAATCAAATTTTCCTACAAATTGATACCAAATATGACAAAATTATGTTCACAGCCTTTGAAACTGTCTCACAACATATCCTGGGTTGGTGTAGGTCATTTAAGGTCACAAACTGAGAAAATTACCTAAAATATACAAATTTGGGGGTTTCCCAACACTTTGAGCTGAAAATTTATCTAATAACATCCCTCGGGACTTTATACCAAATTACAAAGCTATCAAACAAGTAATTTTGAGAACAAGTTTTCTTGACCAAAAATGACAATATTGTCTTAAAATACAAATTTGTATATTCAGGACATTTTCCACATATCTATCTATTGTCATCTCTGTACGTCTGTGTACCAAATATAAAAGCTGTCTGTCCAGGGATTTTAAAATGAAAATACTGTTTAAGATATTTTGACCAAAAATCACAAAATCACTCCAAAATAGTAATTTTCCAATTTTGTCATAATTTCAACAAATTAGAAATGTAACACCCTCGCAAAGATCTAACCAAAATTTGAGAGCGATCGGGCTGGCGGTTTCAGAGAAGAAGAATTTTTACTGAAAATGAGAAAATCACCAAAACATTCAGCAAATATACCAAATTAATGATATCTTCACAATATTCATAAAACTGTATAAGGTTTACCTAAGGTACTTGCACACAAATTTTCAATTCAATCAAAACACCGGTTCTCCAGATATTAATTCTTGACCATTTTCACATTTTGTAAGCTCATTTGCATAATTTTGGCAATGCAGACTTCATTTGAACAAAATCCCATCTATAGCCCAGGATGCATCCACACATCAAATACCAAGCTGAAATGTGCAGCGGTTTGCGTGTTTTTGATGTTGACGGACATACTGTACGTACGTACGTACGTACATACATACATACATACATACATACATACATACATACATACATACATACATACATACATACATACATACATACATACATACATACATACATACATACATACATACATACATACATACATACATACCTACATACATACATACACACATACATACAGACGCCATCGACTTCAGCTTATACGATAAACTCACATTGGTATAACCAAATGTGAGCTAAAAATGAAAAAATTAGGGGTCAAAGGATTTTAATTAGGGTAGGTCGGGTTACCGAAAAGACATATTTTTATAAAGCCTCATAAATTGCTTTGAACTTTAGCACAGAGGTTTTTTACGCCGGTCGGCCATATCTATCTTTTTTTGTTGTTGCGGTTTTTCTTAACAGACCACTGTTGACAACAACTTGCCATGAAATCGCGAATGGACGTTTTCTAACTCCAATCTTGGATTCTTATCGATATTTACCAAGAACAAGATTTTGATCTCGCTGGAGTTCCAAGATATAAACTAATCTGTGCACACAGATGTTGTACTAGTATCTAGGTCGACCTACGGTCAACTGGTGACCTAAAAAATTATACGGGTAAAGGGTGTAGGTCACGTGCGCTTTTCTGTGAAAGGTTTTGTACCTGTTGGTAAACACTCGAAAGCCATTTGAGGAAGCATAAATCATCTTTGACAGAGGAACTGTACCGCCACAGTATGGCGGATCCATCTATGAGTACATTAAAACTGTCAGTCCGAAGGTCATTCATTCATTCATTCATTCATTTATTCATTCATTCATTCATTCATTCATTCATTTATTCATTCATTCATTCATTCATTCATTCTCTAGGCCTACTGGTACATGTATACTATATTTGGTTAATCAAATCAACTGATTCGTGCAAACACCTGATATTCGTTGAACAATAATCAACAATATATTTGAGAAAGTCATAACAGTAGAGAGCTCAAACGAAAGAATGACTGGGAGTTATTACACGTTAAATCTCACAATTAGAGATTCAAAACTCGTATAGTTACGAGAATCAGAAACTCGTAAGTACGAGTTTTTGGCCAATCATATCGTCACAGACGCCGAAGTACGGCGGGGGTCTAAGTCTAACTACAACTGTTTGTTAATATTTCCCGAATAAGGCAGAAAAATATGGTATGTTTTCGTTGACACGTTTTCAGGAAAAGACCAACATGTAGGTTGGTCAGGAATCATTGTTTTATTTTTGATTACTAATGGGGTGAGAATATTACCAAAAATCGAGAAAATTTTGCAAAATCATGCAGAGGATTAATCAGGGTAGGTCGGGTTACCGAAAAGACAAATATTTTTATAAAGCCTAATAAATCCCTTTGAACTTTAGCACAGACGTGTTTTACACCGGTCGGCCATCTCTATCTTTTAGTTGTTGCGGGTTTTCTCGTTCCGAATAGACCACTGTGGACAACAACATGCCATGAAACCGCGAGTGAATGTTTTCTCACTCCAATCTTGGATTCTTATCAATATCTACCAAGAAGAAGATTTTGATCTCGCTGAAGTTCCAAGTTAGAACTAACGCAAGTGAGTTAAGGCAGGGGTCCAGACTGAATTTCGAGCTGAATTTCATTTCTCAAAAACTACTGGTCATATTTTGATGAAATTTGGTACACATACGTAGTTTTGATAGCTCTTTCAGTTTATGTCATTTAAATTTGCATAAAAGGTGTCACGTGATCTTTACCCCGATATTTACCCGCCAAAATCGACTATATTATGTATCAGCATATTTCATCTTGTAAACAACGTTTAAACTTTATTTTTTCGGCAAATGATATTAGAGTAGAGTCAAGTCAATCGACTAATATACTTCACCAAGGAAATTTCGGAGTTAATCCCCTGATATTTCTGCCAAATATGTATGATTTGTAGGAAAACATCAATTCTTGTTTGAATTTCGCTAATTTTTTAAAGGAAACATTACCAAATCATACATGTTAAAGGTATGGTTGTAAAGATCTTTTAAGCCTTAGTTTGAGGATAGCAAAATTTCTGAAAAATAGAGCGCTCTACAAGTTGAAATTTTCGAAAGAAATTTGGTCGCTGTGTACGCGATCGGGCCATCTCGCAAGCCACCCAAAAGGTCATGACCCCGTCGCCTTCTCGCAGCCTACCGAAACGATTTGTAATTGTAGACATGAAAGTGGCCTCACACATCATTCCGCTTGTCTTGTATGTGCTTTACTGTGTTTTGTGTCTATGTTGGGTAAGGTTGTTAGTGTGAAAATTGAATAATTGGGTTGTTAATTTAAAATAAGCATGGCGAGATGTGGAAGTGTGTCTCAGACCACCTTGACCTTTTGACCCCACGTTTCGTAACCGGTTCGTTCCTCAGTCGCTTATAGAAACATGGAGGTACCAACTGTCTCTCCATGATATATATCTTTCTTAATTTTATATTGTATCTATGTTGTTGATCTTTTGATCTCTAGAATACTTATGTTTGGATCGTTTTGTGTCCGACTCTGTTCGTTAACGTTTGTGTCGCCTTGTTTCTTATGCCGTGGACTTTGGCCTTTATCAGTATATCGCTGATGTTAAGATTTCTTTTGTATGCGATGGTCGGTTATTTTGGGAATAAATTCGAAAATGTTTCGTCCTTTTCTGTGTGTTCCAATTTTCCACAAAGTGCTTATAGACTATATTTTGTTGTGAACACTGGTGAGTGCTTTATGAATTCGTTTGCTCACTGGTGTTCTAGTTGCGAACTTCATTTGTGATGTGATGTAGCTTTCCTGTTGTTATCTCACGTATGCACAGTGTTGTTTTATAAATATTCATGAGCCCTAATGCATATTCATGATAACGTTTGACGCCCATGCCTTAACCTACTTGCGAATCTGTGCACACAGATGTTATATGAGTATATAGGTCGACCTAAGGTCAAAATGGTGATCTCAAAAATTATGCGGGTAAAGAGTATAGGTGCACGTGCGCTTTTCTGTCAAAGGTTTGGTACGTGTGGGTAAACATGTACACTCGAAAGTCATTTGAGGAAGCATAACACATCTGTAACAGATCCGAGGAATAACTGTACCGCCACAGTATGGCGGATTCATCTCAACTTAACATGAAAATGCTATTAATACTGTCAGGTGAGGGACAGGGCATTTTACTTCCTGAGAGGGTCGTGATATGATTTAACAAAAACTGAAAATGATTCTGCGGTGGAGATCCTGTAATATATTTTACTATTAATGTCTAGAATAAAGCTAGCACAAAAACCCCAACCAAATAAATATCTATGCATTGATTACTATTAGGCTGCGTTCACACACACACACACACAAAAACAGTTTGGGGGGGGGGGGGGCTGGAGGAATTCAGGGGGATTCAAAATTTTAGAGGTAGTAGAGGGGGGACTTGAAATTTTGGGTTCCTTTTTTTTGTTTTACATTTTCCAATTCCAAGTTTTTGTACGTAATTCAATGAAAAATGAATACCATTTTTATGTCATCAAAATGTTGTAATGTTAGTAATAATTTTATAAAATCTAGAACCATTTTGTCACATGTCATGACTTTTATGTCGAAAAAATCTAAACGTCTGATTTGTCGTACGGTAAAAAAACAAACTTGAGCCTCGTAACAGGGCAGAAGCTGCAACTATTAATGATTTCTGCAATATTTCTATGCTATGCAATATAACAACTATAGTTTCTTGCTATCTCCCCACAGCATGCTCAAACACACAATATTTAGTTTGTCGACAAAGCCTGTATATATAAATATAAAAATGTATTTGGTGATAATTTAATTGGAGTCCAGACTGACAGTCAGTTGTCAGTGATACAAATGCATGGTACACAGACATAGGCTGTGATAGCAAGCTGAATACTAGACAATTCAACATGCTGTAGGGAGTAGAACAAGAACGCAGTTGTAAAACTCAACCAAAATATTGCCAAATTATCAAAGTTAATACAGCTACTGCCTGCTGGTAGTGTCACTATCATTAATGCTCTGCTACTGCAGTGTCACTGTCACTGCATACCTGAACAGTGACAGAGGTAGCTCTGACTCTGATGTATATGGTAGTTGAAGAAGAGTTTGGGTCAAATGACGCTCATGACAGTGAAATATAATTGTACACAAGATCAGGCCAGAGAGCAACACATGCAAGAACACATTGAAATCTTTGAATTCTGGCATATGAGAATAAAGATGGGGTCACCGTGCTTGATTTTCTAAATTTTCACATTCTAGTTATAAAATGATACAGAAGTAAAAATTTGAACAGTAAAGACTAAAAGAAAAAAATATGTCACCAAATTGAATTATTTATTTTAAACCAAATTTGTAATTATTACACCCGAAATTTCAGAGATTAAAATATTTATTTAATGGAATAGTTTAACTTCCAGTCAGTGTGCGAAATTAAGAGAAAATAGCTTCAGGTCATAAGGACCTGCACCAAGCCAAAGCTTCAGGTCCTTACAGAAAACTGCCGGTCCTAAATAAATGTAGTTGTTAACGACCATTAAAGTCAACGTCTCCACCAATACTATGCTTTTGAATGTTGTAATATTTAATTTTTCAAGTCCTTTTATCACTAGAGTCAGCAAGTATTCACTCCAAAAGACTATTGTTCACATAGATTGCAGAATAGTGTAAGTGAATGATCATGAAATATTTATCTATATGATCTGGAATCTGAAAAAGATCACAGCCCTCATCTTCCTCACTGTCATGCGCACACATTTATCAATGTTTTCCACCACGGGGGTGGGGGGGACTATGGGGCTAACAGGAGAATTAGACTTTTTTTTTTTTTCTAGCCATGTCAAATCCCCCACTCTCGGACTATAAAATGATGTCAACACCCAGGGGCCGGGGAATACAGGCTCATGCACTGGCTACAGGTGGATGATGAAAGCGAGAAAGTTTGTCTCTCATGACTTTCTATGGGGAATGCTGTTCTCTACACTGCTGTGTACAATTGTACACTACACCAGGGCATGTGATATTGTGATTTGATAATGGTTGGCGAGCTGAACATCACTTCTGAAATAAGCCAACGCAAGTGGTAGAAGAGTGGGTTAATAACTTAGTACCCTAAAAACAGTCATGAGTAAGGGGAGTGTATGAATAAATTTTGTACGCAAACTCTGATCACTACGACTTTTTTATTGTGATGTAAAACAGAAGGGAGAAAATACCTGGTATATATTTTGATATGACGTATGGATTACTTTCAAAATTTTTCAAAAAATAACTATGCTTAAATGCGGCCTCTGTTGCATTCATGAAGAAAAAGATGAAGTTGTACTTTTAATTAAAAGGACAAGTATCGTGACTTTTTCTCGATTATAGAAATTGCAAACAACATGAATGGAACATGTCGCAACTCGCGGAAATGAATGCATATTTTCTGATCGAAACGTTTTGCCTGAGCGAGTCCTGGGTCTCATCGCCCTTTGAAAGCTTAAAGTTATTAACATGACTCTGAAAAGTTTGACAAACATCGATACTGCTGAAAACCATCGACACGATCAGTTAATGATACCGTAAAATCTTAAAAGACGTACTACAGTCCAGGGTGACGGTAAATTTTGCCTGCCTGTCGTAAAAACGGTATACATCGAAACAATTTGAAGCCCTACTGTCGGCCTCTGAGAGTATACACGATGGATCGTGCAACTTGATAAAACTGTTATGATAAGGCCGCTCTGTTTTATAAAATGTATACACTTGTTATCATGTCGATATATCGTGGTAACTGCAGTCGGCCTTGTGAACTTTGGTTAAAGATCAACGAGCAAGCAAGATGTTTTAGCGGTCCACGAACAAACGCAGCGAAACGTGAACTTGACTGTCAACTGCATGTAGCACAATTGGGCTGTCGTGTAACATCTAATCCTTGTATCGGGTGTAGTTCAAAACCACAGAGGTAAAAAATACCTCCGTGTTCAAAACCAAATATGTTAAGTCAACAGCACCGTATTCGCAGTAGGTTTTTGTCTTAAACTTTCTATGAAGCGTTTATGTTCTGAACGCTTCAATGGAAAATCAAAGCAAAGAAAACGGAGTCAGTTTGATAAAATGAAGGGCTGTATTATGTACATTTGTGTACATGTAAATTCCGAACACTTAAGGGACTGGTCAGTTTCTTCGGCCTGGGGGGGGGGCGGTGGATTCATGGGGGGGGTTTCACCCTTTTTTTGACTTTGGTGATGGGGGGGGGGGGTCACCATGATTTTGAAATGCCCAATAGGGGGGGGGGGGTCAGTGTGTTTTTGAATTTCGACACAGGCTCATCATTGCCTAAAATGCATCGTGTCTGCCACAAATTTTTCGGCGCGCCCTTCGGGCGCGTAACTTTAACCCTTTCAGGCCTAAACCGCTATATGTAGGGGTAGCTCTGGTAAGTTACCAGAAAGTCAGGCCTGAAAGGGTTAATAATCAGACATATTTCAGCACGCCCAACTTTAACATATCAGGCATATATATATCAGAGATATCTGTATGTTTCAATATTTTTCAGCGTGCTCTTCGAGCACATTACTTTAATATATCGGACATTTTCAGCATGCCCTTCCTGTGCATGACTTTTATACAAGAAATATATATCAGAGGTATCAGGATGTTTCATATTTTTCTCCGCGCCCTTCGGGCGCCATACTTTAATAAATCAGAGATATATGCCAGAGATATCTTGATGTTTGCTAAGTGAAAGTTTATCATTATGAAATCTGCATTTCATATGAAAAGTATGACAAATTTCTGATACTTTTCTGTTCTCTGTATCAGAATTCAGTATGAGAAAGCAACACGCACAAATATTTCACAATATATATTTGATAAAGTGACTTATTTTAGAGATAGAAAAATGACAAGATATCTTTCGTTGTCATTGATGCAACTGTTTTTCCTTTGTGTCTCAGGTTTTCTGTAGAATGATTCTTTTTTATGACCAAAATAACAGTTAAAAAGGCAGTTTTGTCATTATTAGCTGTGCTTTTATGGTTTCAATGTTACAAGAAAAGGTCATCTCAGACACTGCACACATCAGATTTGGCTAAAATGCCTCTCTATGGCTCCTCAGGAGATTTAATTGGATGGCTGGCAAGTCTTAACACCCATCAAAATTTTTGATTTACTGCTTTTTCCTCTTTGATATTAATGATTGACATCCATTTCTGTTCAGGACATCTGGTTAAGCATAGAAAATGTGAAATACATTCACAACTCATTCAAAATGTACTGTATTCAAACTTCAAGATTGACACTTTGAAATTCCTATCTTACAACTGACATGTCAACAATTTCATTAAAACACAGAATGACTGTTAAAATATAAATGTATGTAAAATATATATATATATATATATATATATATATATATATATATATATATATATATATATATATATATATATTTTATGTCCACCTTTTGTTTTACAGTTGTCGCGTGCGGGGGGGGGTCACCCTGTTTTCAAAATTTGGAATGGGAGGGGGAGGGTCAGCCACTTTTTGACGTCGGCAAAAATAATCCACCGCCCCCCCCCCAGGCCGAAGAAACTGACCAGTCCCTTAAGTGTGGAACTAGTGAAGTGATACTGGGGGTGTTGTTGTCATATGACACAGATATGCTAACATTACCAGGGTTACACTCACTAGACGAGTATTATTATAATATTGTGTCACATTGTTGCACCAAAATCAATCCATTCCATTGCTAGAATGTGCATGCACGGACGTAATTCATGATGATCTGAATGTAATCAGCTGCACCGTGCAATGCGCGTCGATCGGAGGGATTAGAATTTCGTAAATGTAAAAAGTCGCGGGACGAAAAATTACCATGTTGCGACATTGTCAACCCCAACCCCCCGGTCTGGCGTACCATAGAGATCGAATTCCCCACTACCAAGGACAATCAATATCCCCTGTTGCCCCGCACTCCCAAGGTGGAAAACATTGATAGGTGCATGACATTCAAGTCTGAATCACATGATTCAGAGTCAGTCATCATCTGCATCTGTTACAGGTCTTGACGGAGAAATTTTCATCATTTATTCCAAACGGTCATAAGGACCGACATGTTGCTAAAAACATTCGGCCCGACGAGAAATCTGTCGGTCTCGGACCGTCGGACCGACGTTAATTTCGCACACTGAACATCCAGTATTGTCAATTTGGAATAGCATCTTATCCATATATATCTTGTAGTTTTGAAACAAATTTTTGGTAGGTCACTGTGCAATATGGCAATTAGCCAGAATTCACAATTTGCCTACTCTCTCATGATTGTCATTTTGTGTGCTCTTCAGCGGGAGCAATTGACCTGGCCAGAGTTGGATTAACTCAAGTAGGCTTTTAGACCAATAAATCTAAAAAAATCACTGATGCGTTTAAAGAACTTGCCTTTGGAATATGACTATACAAAGTGCTAATACAGGTAGTGTTGAACACCTGTGAGCGGAACGGCGCAATACATGTTTATTTTTCTGCGCTCACATCCTTTACGAACATGCGGGCCTGTGATAGTTGGGGGGGGACTTGAAAAATTTTGACCATATAGAGGGGGGGGGGGCATTTGAATTTTTTTAGGGTTCTTAGGGGGATCTGAAAAAAAATAAGATTTCAATCGAGGTTCCTCCAGCCCCACCCCCCTAATCGTTATTTGTGAACGCAGCCTTAGGATCATGTACACCCTCTACTCCGATCACCATTTCTTACACGTGGTACACGTATTTCATTCGATTATTTTCTGTTTGATGTTTTGGCGCAAATCTACTTATTAAGATACTTTCTACTCCTGTAAAATTGGAAAAGCTTATGTGCAGTCTTTCCCCCGATAAAACACTTACGTAAACAAGCAGCGCCAAATAATGATGCAGTATTTGTTTGTATTGCCTGCAGTGTAAAGTAGAAACACACAGAACGGTGTCTCTTTGCTCAGCCGTTTTTGAAATTCCACGCCAGAATTTCAATATACAATATACTGTTATAATATAATAGCAATAAATCACACCCAGCGACGGTATACCACTCGATTTTAACCAGTTCACTTCATCTATGCACTCGCTATCGCTTGCGCATATGTCGTGAACTGGTCAAAATCTTGTGGTATACCGTCGCTGGTGTGATTTATTGCTTAAATGACATCTTGACCCTGAACGGCAACGATAAGGAGTATTCCTTCACTTTTAATAAATTGCCATCATATTGTCCAATAATTGTAGCTTTGTATTCAAATGAGTGAAAGTAACAGATGTACCTGAAGAAATATTCCATATAAATGGCGTTCCGATCAGCGTCGCAAGTAGACATATATGTATATATATATATATATATATATATATATTATATATATATATATATATATATATATATATATATATATATATATATATATATATATATATATATATATATATATATATACGGGAACGGCTTTATCTTGGTTCCGCTCTTACCTTGAAAATCGGACACAATCTGTAACAGCTGGGACTGCGTCATCCCCTAGCTCTCATGTGAAATATGGTGTTCCTCAGGGATCGGTGTTGGGACCACTTCTTTTTACGCTCTACATAGCACCTTTAGAGGACATCATCGCGGAACACGGCCTTGAATGCATGATGTACGCGGATGACAGTCAAGTTTATGTCATTTGCAACACGCCGGCTGATGTGCGCTCTTGTCTCGAACATTGCATTGGCAACATTCGGATCTGGATGAAATCAAACATGCTGATATTAAATGACGACAAGACAGAGGTTATCCATTTCTCATCAAGGCTCAAGTCGGACGTGTCGGTGATGGCCAATCTCAGGATTGGCGACTTTGACATCACACCCTCCACCTCTGTGCGGAATCTTGGTGTTAGGCTGAACAGTGACGGTTTTATGTCTGACCAAATCAACCAAATATGCAGGAACGGATATTATTCTCTATACCGTATCAGCAAGATCCGCAAATTACTTGATAGAAGTACCACCGAGACATTGATCCATGCCTTCGTCACATCCCAACTGGACTACTGCAATAGTCTCTTGTACGGAGTATCAAAAGAACAGCTTTCACGAATGCAGTCAGTTCAAAATGCTGCTGCACGTCTCGTCACTCAATCACGCAAATTTGACCATATTACACCCGTGTTGATCGACCTGCATTGGCTTCCAATCGAAGCTCGAATAAGATTCAAGGTTCTGTTAATTACTTATAAAATTATTAATGGTATTGCACCCATGTACTTGAGCGACTTAATTGAGTTGTATGTTCCGGCAAGAAATCTCCGGTCCATGGAAAAAATACGTTTAGTCCCGCCTAAAGGGAAGTATAATAAGTCCTATGGCCATAGGGCCTTTTCTGTTCATGCTCCTTTCCTTTGGAATTCATTGCCATCAGAGATTCGCTCTGCAAAAAATGTTGAATGTTTTAAACGTGCTTTGAAGACTTACCTTTTTACTGAGTTTTATCAACTGTGATTTTTAGCCATTTTGCTCATTTTACGCTGTTTTTACTTCCTTTCCAAATTTCTTTGCGTTATTTGTGACTTTTTATTTTAAAAACTACCTTTGCTCTCATTTTAGTCATGTATTTGTTTTCTTAGTCATGTACAGCGCGCTGAGACGTATGTGTAGTGCGCTTTAAAGAAGTTTTTAATAATAAATAATAAATATATATATATATATATATATATATATATATATATATATATATATATATATATATATATATATATATATATATATATATATATATATATATATAGGAAAGTCGTGTGGCGATCAACATCTGCTCAATGTAATAATAAAAGTTAACATCCTTGTGTCCTCTGGGTTCCAAGGAATTCGCAGTTCTGAAGCTAATCTTATGTGTACTAAATTCTACAGAATCTGACACTCGCCGCTCCGTTGTGGTATTTGCACAGTACAGCATATTACTGTTTGTTTTCTTCAGTGACCAGTCAACCACTTGTAAAGGGATGAACAATTGAAGCTCAAAGTCTGATGAAAAGCGACATTTTGGTCAAGGAAAAAAAAACGACCGTGACGTTCATTGAAGTGACAAAAGAGTACATTATATTACACTGATAAGATCAAAGAAGCGACGACTTAACAGGGCATGTAGAATCCAGAAATGCATCAAAAGAGACGAAGTTTTCTTTCAATAAAAGCCCTCTCTCTAACTTCGACACAGTTTGTTGCATTAGGCCTACATGTTAAGATTAAGAGAAACACTCAACGGCTGCACTGTGGTGCGCGGGCCTATACACGCGTACGAATTATATTATCATGCCCTGCCCGTCGCATTTGATTGGGCGAGCTGAACCACGTGACTGACCTAAAATACACAATAATGGTTTGTTTACATGCCCGTGAATATGAATTATAAGATTAAGAACTAAAAGTATCGTAACTTTACAGCTCAAACGTAAATCATAATCAATCACAAAATAAATGGAACACTTGTAGGTCAAGTTGAGATACTTTTTTCAGAAAACATCTCCGGATTTGCCAATGTTTTACAGCGCGCGTGACAGTGCGTCGCGTATTGCTCAGTTTCTGGGGCCCAGTTGTCGTTCGCTCCTGAAATTTTCGGAAATTTGACGGTTTTCTTGGGTTCGCTGATAATATAATGGAAATAACAGACTCCGCTCTTACCATTAACGTTTATTTGTGGGCGCGGGCTCGAGGAAAGCCAAATTAACGGGCTCGGCAAGCCTCGCCCGTTAATTTTTGGCTTTCCTCTCGCCCTTGCCCACAAATAAACGTTAATGGTCAGCGCGTCGCCCGTTATTTCTATAATATAAAACGACAAAGTCGCTTCAAATGAGGTATCCTTAGATTACAAGTAAAAAACACGCACAATCTGAAAAGTTCTGATGAGATGAAAGAATTTGTTAGAGAGAGTAGACAACAAAAAAGTTCGTGCACCTGATCAGATGCAATGGAGGCTTATTATAAGATTGATGAAAAGACTGTTGCCAACAGTAAGACAATGGAATAAACACCATAATTGCAATTAAGTTTAAGTGACCAGGTACAAAATGTACTCCTTTCTTTCAACACTGGGCACGGCTGAGTCGGGGTCGATGGCTTTCGACACTCGCGGTCATGTCTGCTGTATTCCCGACTCGCGCTACGCTTGCGAACAGTCCCCCCCCCCCCCTCATTCCCGTATGTGCGAGAGACTATACCAACAAAAAATAGAGAAAAGGCACAAGGGAATGTGGACAGTTAAATACTTCCATACATGGTAATACACTGAACTTTTAACACAAAACGTAACTAATACAGTTTGACTTTCGTTTCGGATGTTGTCATTGAAAGACGTTTGACTCTGAGCAGCAATTTCCGAGCATAATCGCTTCTGGAAATCTGTCGCTAGAGGGCGGCCGTCTCCTCGTACTGAGATAGGACTAGAGGGACAACTACCTATATCCTGTAATTAGTCTAAATTCAGGGGTAGGAATGAAATAGGGGTAGGGAATAGAAACCACCCTGTTGACCACTGGAAACCAACCGTGGACCGGAAAAATCCCGCGGTTGACAACTGGATCCCATAGCGGACCCTGTAGAACCACACTGTAGACCACTAAATAGTGCTCATTGGCCACATGAGGGCGTATTTTCAAGATGTCGACGGCTGATGATGACAGAAACTCCGTGCCCGGTAAGTGATATTTCACCGATAAACTACTTATCAGATGAAAGTCTATACTTCAAATATGCCCCATCCAATGACAAAATGTCTCGAGAATACTCAGATCAAGTTTCGTTGGCCGATTCCGTTCTAATCAGAAGAAAATCGAATTCTTGTGTAGAAATAGACCCTGTCATCGATCTTGAACTGAAGTGGAAGTCCGACTATAGAGAATGCATGGGCGAGCTCTATCACAGCAATGTGTATATTTTATGTCACTTCTTCTATCCCCAACTCGCTTTGACAGCCAAGCAAACCTCAGAAAACTACTACGATAGAAAACTGCTATGTTATTAATCGTCTGAGAGCAAGCTAACGTGTTCGTCAAAGATTCTTAGGAAAGCTGCTGTCACAACATTGTGTTCACAGCACTTTCCAGTCATATCCTCACAACATTTAGTCTGGGTATAGACCTGTAGATACAAACCTGTAACACAGGGTCTGTCAGAAGGATGATTTTTTGGCTTTTTACTTGGTGCTGGCTAAGCCCTGGTTGGTTTAAAAATGACTCTGATTCTGGAATTACCTCTATTTGGCTGTAGAAATTCTTCAGCATGAGAAGGGGCAATGTTTCTTCTGGATAATGACACCGGTTTTCATAGTGTGACATAATTGACATAATGTGATGATTTAAATGTAGAGAACTACACATACTACACTTCCTTGATCACTCATGATATACCTTTTCTTTGCTCATATTATTTGGATGAATTTGCTTTAGCATTATCTGGCTACACAGGATTATCCCTGAACAAAGTTAGTTTGATTTGGATTAGTTTTTTGTTTCTTTGTTTTGTTTTGTTGTTGTTGTTTTTGTTGTTGTTTGGGGGACTGAAGGAATCTACTTTAAATTCCACTGTGACAAATAATATCAACATTGTATACCTTTTTTTTACAGGATCATCTTTTTGATAGCAAGTTCAGAAGAAGAACTTCCCGTCATAAACCAACTGGTATTTCTGCTTTTGGTGAGCCTGCAAAAGGTGTTACTGGTGTACGCATCTACCACAAAATAAATGAGGCAAAGCTAAATCCCTTGATTAGACTTGGTAAGAGCAGCAACACAAAGCATTGAGAATTACGACAAAATTAGCAAAATTGCCTTTCGGGGGCTACTTTTGTTATTTTTGGTCCAAATATTTATTTCTCAAAAGTTACGCATCTGATAGCTTTGATATTTGGTATACAGGTTTCTAGGCTTTATCTTAATGTTAGATATTGAAATTATGATGAAATCATCAATTTTGTATTTTTGCAGCTAATTTTCCCGATTTTGGTCAGGCCATCCTGAAATGAGCTATCAAAGATATCAACCTTCTCCATCAATACATGTGTCACAAAAAGTTATTCTCTACATAACACAGCAGAGCTCTATCAACTGTTGGCTCGCTTGTTTTTTTTCAAACCGCTGGTCAGACAGCTTTAATATTTGGTTTACAGGTCCCTGTGATGACCTTAGTGAGATAATTTCATAAGTCAGGAAATACTTAATTTTGTATCCATGTCTACAGTAGCTTCAGGGACTTTGGCCCTGTGTTTTACTTTTGTTATGCATGTCAGTTGTATGTTCTTCTACTTCCAAAAGTATGTTAAAGCAACCACTATTTATCTTATATCTTATATTATTATAAAATATTATCAAAAATAGATGTTACTGGGGACTGTAAAGACACTATTCTTCAAACTTAGTTTAAATTTAAGAGCCATTGATATATCAAAGACACAGCAACATATATTAAAACAGACAGATTCATGTCAGTGCCCTTGTATTTGAACACAGGAGGGATCACAAATTAGAACTACATGTATATTTAAAAATATACCAGTTATATGTAATGGAGTTATTAACTCACTGTTAATTTAATCAAGACTTCAAGAAAAGTAGCAAAACTCATTGGCTTACTTAGAATTGAACATTACAATAGAACAGAGTGGCACTATAAATAACTGCAATGGACAAATAATTGCATTGATAAAGAAAACTATATGTAACAAATGAGGTACGTGATGTAAAATGCAAGGATGCCTTTTACTGCAATAAAACAACCATTGTTCTGACTTGCCTTATTTACTCTGTGTTTGTGTGTGTGTGTCAGTGATGGTTATGGCACGATAGATCTCTTTTTGGAGGATATAGTGCTTACCACCTTTTTTTATTACTTTATTATTGAAACAAAAACTAAAACACTTTATAACACAGATATTGTTGGTTTGATCAAGCTAGTGGTCTTCAACATCATTCCATAGCTGATTGATGCTTTCCAAACATTTTTTTTGTTTTCTGTTTCTATGGGCAGTCAAATTGTGTTTGTGTTTGAAGCTCTTGCCACAACGCTCACATAAAAAGATTGCTGTGGTGTCATGGGTCTTAGCATGGTTCTTCAGGTCTTTTTTTCTGGCTGTTTTATAATTGCATTGCTCACACTGATACTGCTTTTCTTTTGAATGCATAATCATATGTGAATCATACCGAGATTTTATTCCAAACTTTTTATTGCAAACTTGGCAAATATATTTACTGCCATGGCTACCTCTGATATGTTGCTGAAGACCTGTTTTACACTTAAGAGATTTTGAACAAATTGGGCACGTAAACTTTGCAGATCCATGCATCTCCTGGTGGGACTTCACTCCGTGAAAGGTGCGTGGTTTAAAACAACACACTTTGCATACTTTTAAGGGAACATCTGTGTGCCTTACAGAATGTGCTTTCAGCCTCCCACGTTCAGAAAATCCTTTGTCACAAATTTTGCATGCGAATGGAATTTGCCAGTATGAAGTCTTGTGTGTTTCCGGAGACCAGTCTTACTTCTGAAGACCTTTGTGCACCCATCATAGTTGCAGCAAACTCTTTGATGACTGTGGCAGCCTCTGAGATATTAGGAATGATTGGAGATGATGCAGGGATTTCGCGCTGACACTTCCTTCAGGTATTTCAGCATCAGTGTCTCCAGTCTTGGCAAGCTCAGCATCAGAGGAATCATAAGATGACTTGATATCATGTGTAGATTGGGGGTGTAATGGTGTTACTGTACCAGCATTTTCTATGACATCAAAGAGGGATACAGCAGTCTCTGGATCTGTTTTGTTAAAAAAATACATCAGTGATATTAACTGTCCATAGATAATGTACACTGTACCTGAAAGGCACAAACATTGCATATATTATTATAATAAAATAACATTCATATTTTGAATAATCTTTCACCATTTTTTTTCACAATAACAGCCATTTCAATTAAAGTGGGCCAAATGTTTCAAATCCAAGGGAAACTAGTTGGAACTGCTGATGATTTTTTTGGTATATTTGCCCACTGTATATGTGTCAGTTTCGTGTTCAACTCCATAAAACGTGGAAAAGTCCATTATTCAATAGTCCTTGGATGTGTGGGTTATACTTCCTAGAATAGTCTAAACTGTCTGAACATTGTCACTGTTTAAATCCACTTCAATGTATTCACAGGCCCGATGAGTGTGTGGGCGGAAAGGCGGGTCTACTTTTTCGTCCACACGTCGCACATCGTGTAAAGTTGTTGGCCACGGAACTGCAGCAAAATGAGGGGGTGTGATTTCGACACACTATGCCATTACTAGGCTACTGCTATGGGCGCAAGGAGACTGTGTTGTTATTTCTACACAAGAATTCGATTTTCTTCTGATTAGAACGGAACCGGCCGACGAAACCTGATCTGAGTATTCTCGAGACATTTTGTCATTGGATGGGGCATATTTGAAGTATAGACTTTCATCTGATAAGTAGTTATCGATGAAAAATCACTTACCGGCCGCGGAGTTTCTGTCATCATCAGCCGTCGCCATCTTGAAAACACGCCCTCATGTGGCCAATGAGCACTATTTTAGTGGTCTACAGTGTGGTTCTACAGGGTCCGCTATGGGATCCAGTTGTCAACCGCGGGATTTTTCCGGTCCACGGTTGGTTTCCAGTGGTCAACAGGGTGGTTTCTATCCTACCCCTATTTCATTCCTACCCCTGAAATTGGTTGTTCGCCAGTTGGATGATGGATAAAAATTATATATATATATATATATATATATATATATATATATATATATATATATATTATATATATATATATATATATATATATATATATATATATATTATATATATATATATATATATATATATATATATATATATATATATATATATATTTCCACAAATAAATATTATGAGAGAATAAGAGCTTTGTTCTAAAGGTCTCGTTAATCGATATTTAAGGAAAAGCGGTCAATAGCATTTACGTATCTGATGAAGGGTGTTGACTTTTTTATGTCAAGTTGAAGTTTCAGATTCGAGTTCCCTGGTACAAATTTGCTCTTCGAACGTCAAAATATGCAAAATGAGATTGAAAACAATTCATTCAGGGAAAGAAATCCATTACGCCTTCAAGCATTCCTGCTCACAAGAATATTGAACTGTAGATCTTCATTTTCTGGAGGGTAAATCATTGGACGTGCAAGGTAGCTTGCACCGACGATACTTTTCGCTTTACATCCACTATGCTATAGGCTGGAGCGCTCTCACATCAGGAACGTCCTCAGTACGCGGTGAGAACCATATGGACGCTATATGTTGTTATCTACTTCACAGACCTTTCAAGAGAGAGATTTACATTTTCCCGCAAGGAAACTAATTCAGAAAATAACAATTCAGATTTTCACAAGAAGTTTTATCGCGGAAGAAATATTTGCAAAAATTGCGAGACGAGACTGTTCACTGCAAAATCGGTTTATTTGCCAACTCTTCTGGGCAATAATTTTGAACGACTTGGGTATCCATTAATTGAAATCAAAATATCACTGGACTCAGTAAGACTCTACTTTTCACTTGAAAGAAATTTGCATATTTATGAAGGATAATTCTATTTCATTGGCCAGACTGGTTGCAATAATCGGATTCGTGCGTTTTTGTATGAGAGTTGTGTAAAATTACAGTTTGCGACCCAAAATTCCCATCCTTTGCGTTCGGTCGACGAACACGGCATAGACAAACGTGCGCACGTGTATTTAGTTCACACCTCGCTGCGTTCCCAAGCAGGGCCTGACACCGACCATCAAATTTACAATTTCCCTTATGACAAAATGTGTTTCCGATCTCGGTTTTCTGAACTGCGTTAATAGTTTAGGCATGAGAGGGCGCTGTAGGAGTCCCACTGAAGTCTGTTAATTTGCGCGTATATAAGCTAATAATAGACGAATAAAAGTTACCTTTGAGGAAGTGCCAATTTTACACCTTTCCTGACAGTGACAATGAGACAGGGTCTCCTATTGTATAACATTATTTATAGAAAAGGTTATGATTGTGTAACCTTTGGTCACGAAACAGTCGACCTATAAATTTCGATTACAGTATTTTATACACCTTTATCTTTTGTTAGCGTTTTGGAAGGCATGCACGAGAACTCAATATAGCAACGTGTTTACTTTCCTGTGGAGAAAAGACACAACCGAAGGAGCGCAATCAAAAATTGGTTACATCCTCAGTACTGTCGTAGGGAGCCAAGACTCGCATGTACAGTTCAAGGAGCTCATGACATTAGTGTTAGTTTTTCCCGGACCAACTTGAAGAAAAGTTTTTTTAGCGTGGCAATTAATGTAAAAATGCAATACCCTCGACAAAAATTCGGGGCACCAGTACGACTCCAATCGTATCTCTTAAGTAAGGATTCTAAGACTGACTGTTTGTAAGACACGTACTGTGACAAGCCTCAGTCGGTTCAAGGTCGCGATGTTTTTGTGACATTGCATAAAACCACAGAAACACGTGATTATAGACAGCTCCTATCTATGCTTCCACGGTGCTTATTTATATTCCAGACCAAACACCTTGTTGTCAAACTGGTCCAATCTTGTCAGAACAGCCAGGGACTAGATTTTCGTATCTGGTCATTCATCTAGTATCCGGTCATTCACCTACTCCAAGGGCAGTCAGACAGAAAATGTCGAGACATAAGCTTACACACTGTACACAGATTCGTCGACTAAAATTCGGTGGAATTTCGGTTTCATACCTTCATCAACTCTGTTAGTTCGTTGATCTGCGTTAAGAAAACATCTTTTAGCGCATATGTTTTTACACGTAAATATACTATACTTATCTAATGCATTTTGAACAAAATTATAATTTGGCGGGGAAAATAACAGCACTTCCGCTATTAAAGGTATGATATTCCCCCTTCCTCTCTCATCATCCGTTAAGAAATCTACCTGCTCCCCCTCTCACCACAAAAATATTCCCCACTTCCATTTGTCTTGTGATTTTCTCTTACTCTTCGGCAAACAACCGAATCGTACTCCCAAAACCCCCTTGCCTCGTTTGGTCTTTTATAGATAAGTTGCCCAAGCAGTTGAATGAAAAGAGAAAGAATCTTGCCCGCCCGCTGGTAATCGACCTACCTGTTCACTGACGAACAGCTTTTTGCCTGTTTGGGCTGCCCCTGAAAATTGTCCCCGTGGAGTTTGATACGCAGCAGTCACGGTGTTGGCGGGGGAAGCAATCGCCTCCCACCATCCGAATGCCGTGGATAGCCTCCGGAAACAGCGCGGGTTCGTCCCCGAGGAATGGCGGTACATTACATAATGAAGGAGAAAAAGCATAAATCTTTACAAAACCAATGCTAAGACCAAGATTTCCAACGTTGTTAGTTTAAATCTTTACAGTAATATCACAATCAAAATTATTAAACTAAATAATAGCAACGAGAAACCCGCTCCACCCCTCTGCAGACTGGCCTCCACCCTCCCCTGTGGAATAACATTAGGGGAGCTAAGTGTTTCAGGTGTTTTAAGGTGGAATGCGCATCGCGACCATTCTCGCGAGCCAGAGCAATAATTTCCGCTCCGCTGACCTACGCAAAAATCTCTAGACGGGTTGCGCTGAGCTGTTGCCGTAAAGAGGCACGTGGTTTACGACGATGATCGGGACAGATATTCGGACACTCCAGTCTGAGCTACCACTTGTGTGGGCTCATTTTGAAGCTCTTGGTGAAAGAAAAAATTTCACCGTCTTAGTTTTTCGAAAATCAACAATTATATTTTTCGCCATAGAGTTAACGTAGGGATGGCGGCCATATTGAATTTCAAATATCGATAGATCTTGGGTGATTTGTTTCTCTAGTCCCAAAATTTGCGTGGTGACCCCAAACTTTTATTCTTGATTATGAAAGGGTATGGTTGAAATATTCCTTGAGGAAAGTTTGAGCCAAAGTTTAAACCTTTCACTTTCAAGACGCATACTACCTTAAAATCAAACGTGTAGGCCTACATTTGTATGGTGTGAAAGATGTCAAAACACCGTGATAAAATATCCAAAAACAATTTACACTCTACATACTGATTGAGAAGTTGTGAAGTAATTGGAATCCAATATCAGTGATGTCAGACACAAAAATTGGTGAAACTGATGAAAAAAGTTGAAACAGATAAATACTCAAATCACCATAACTTTGCATCTGCATTTTACTCATGTGGCCGGTTAGGAAAATTGTCGCTTTGCTTGATGACAATTTACTGCATAACTGATTTTGAACGGTCGCGACGTTAAGGTGAGTTGTGATACCAAAAGGCGAGGAGTGTATGAACTACAACGCACAGTCACGTGGTTGAACTTCGTTTATCACGAGACCGCGCGACCGGCAGCGCGCTCTCGTTGGATCACTTTCTACGGGCATGCGCATTAGGCGTTCACCCCGCCGGCAGCATGTTGGGACTCAAGCCATGTCATTATCATAGTCCTCATTTTACGTAACCACCACTTTCACGTGTTCAGTAAGCCCATGCCACAGCACAGACGTAGTGGAGGAAGTTGACCGTCGTAGTCATTCGCTTCTAGCTGCGGTAAATCCATCAGGTTTCGAGGGTACATCGAACATGGCCACTTTTTCCATCGTGGACTATGTCATCTTCTCGCTGGTGCTGGCGTTTTCAGCCTTCATTGGTCTCTTCCACGCCTGCACCGGTGGTCGCCAAAAAACCACCAAGGAATTTCTCGTTGCTGACAAGAAAATGCGGTTCATCCCTGTAGGGTTATCGCTGCTAGCCAGCTTCATGTCGGCCATCGCTCTGCTCGGGACCTCCGCCGAAATCTACAGCTTCGGTACCATGTTTTGGATGATCGGTATATCGTATTTCATTATGACCCCGATATCAGCACACTTGTTTTTGCCGGTGTTTTACCGACTGAGTGTTACTAGTGTTTACGAGGTAAGGGTCGATGCATTTTTTCCTCTCCATTATCAAATAATCTTTATTGACAGCGTGACGATAGCAGCACTTTTTCTCTGTGTGCGTCTTTGTGATCGTAAATGTGTACTGTATATTATATTTGAATGAGATTATTCCTGGCCAGTGACGTCAAGCTTTGAAAACCCATGTTACTATAACTGTAAACGTGTGTATTTAAAATGCATTGAATAATAACACTTGTTACGTAATCGCCCAGAACGCTTACAGTTTGGGCTGTGCATAGACCTGTACCTAGGGTTTGTGACATTCAAACTATTACAGTGCCAAAATAATGCATCCGGAATTTTGAAAAAGACACATGGTCTCTCCCGTTGGTAGAGGAATATTGTATCAAATGATCAAATGTATGTATATTTGATACACATGACATGAGTATGTATGTTCATAGGTAGGAAACCAATGTTTAACCATAGACCCTCGAGAAAAACTCGAGGGTCTATGGTTTAATGGAGATAGCGTTTCTATTTTGTTCAAAAATATTCGAAAAGTGGTCCTTTTGAAAACATCTATGCAAAGTTTGACAACAACAATTACTATTGTTGAGGAAAAAAATTGGTCAAGGGCAGCCTTAAGAAAGTAGTTCAGAGTAACCTTGTAATTTTTGCAAGGTTCATGGGTCACTTTCAGGTCAAGTTGGTCATCAATAACCGGCCTTAAGATAATGTTCTATATCTTAAGACAGGACATTTGAGAAATGTGAAGAAACCGTAGGTAGTCAAGATTTTTCATTCATTTGTCTTGCTGAGACATATTTCCGAATTGTGAGTGTTTACCGAATATATAGTGGTAGTGCGCATCAGGATATGTCATGTTTCTGTTTACTGTGATTTTTATTACGCATATTTTGAGTGATTTGACTTGGAAACAGTTAATATTCATAACCTGCCCTCAAGCATTAATGCAGTAATAACTCAGGACGAGTACCTGCATGTCCAACTGTTTATGTAATTTCATGTTTCTTTATAGGCGGATGTGTAAAGTCTGAATGTTATCCTACATATTGTGTGTACATGGTTTGTCTTTGAACCATCAGATCTCCAGCATCACCAATGATATTATATCATCATCATTCTGATTAACCATCAGCATTATTATTTTCATCAGTCATCATCATTATTATTATTTTTATCATCATCATCATCATCATCATCACTACCACCATCATAATCATCATCATTACAGCCATATAACAATAAAAACCCCAATCTCATGGCCAATCTTATTTTCTCCTTTCTCAACAACATCTCAGTATCTCCAGTTAAGATTCTCATTGGCCGCAAGACTGATTGGCTGCTTGGCATACATTGCTTACATGGTAAGTATATTCCCTTTGTACACAATAACCAAAATCTTGTACATGCAACTTACTGTAAGGCTTTGCAGAGTATAGATCCCTCTGTCATTAGGCAAAGTCAAACTTATGCACACAGTTTCATTTTTCTGTTCCCACCCACCCCAAAAATATATTTGAAATTGATTTTTTGTGTACATCGTCAAATCCATGTTGACTGATTTTTGTGAAAAAATAAATCGAGAATCATGCTTCACCTCTGCATCTCTAAACTAAGGAATCAAGTTTTAATGTACCAATTTTTTATTACCGAACTCCACATGAATGATAAAACTTCATTCCCTTGTATTCCTTGATCTGGTGCTTGATCTGTCAGCTTAACTTGTCAACATGTACTCATATTTCCTCTACCTGGTGGCATATTTGTTTTGTGTTCTGAAAAACAGCTTATCTTTTAAGCCTTATGTAGTTTTGCCTTCGTAGAGGATTACCTAATCAGTTGTGTGATATGATATGGGTCAAATTTTCCTTGCTGTTTTTATAATTGGTCAGATTAACCCTTTCACCCCCATTTCCCTGTCTAGAGGTCCAACTTTACCATAGAAAACAATGGGATTGGTTCAAACCACACTGGTGAAAGGGTTAAAACGTATGTTGCTACCAAAATTTCTATCAAATATGGCATATTCCAAGCCAGGGTTTGCTTTTAAATCTGCAAATTTGTTTAAAAATAATTTGCATCAACTTCTTTTATATCTCCGTTGACATTATGCAAATGTCCTAAGGTCTAGACATACTTTATCATAATACCTGATGTCATTTTACTCATTTATCATATTCAATAATGCTATTATCAAAACTAGGCATATTCTAGAGATTAAATTAGATTTTGTTCATCGCAAACTTTGTATACTGGGATTGACAAAGGACAATTTTTTCTCATTTCGCCTTCTGAGTACCTTCTGTGGTAAAGCCGTAGATCCAGGTAAATTGTTTGATCAAATTTACCAGGGTGTTATCAATGGTCACATGTTCAATATCTGTATCGAAATCTGTGGTCCAAATATCTTATCAAAATCAGTGAAATAGAAATATCAATCAAATAGCTAATCTGCTAGCACATTTTAAGCAAACAAACTAGAAATGTTTACAATGTGATAACTAAAATGTCTGGCCTTGTGAACACATTCAGCTGATAAAGAGTAGTGTAGATACATTGCTCTATCTTTTTGCATTTTGTCTAATCTTTAAAGAGATGTTTTTGCTTCCCATTGAAATCTATATCATCTTCGAAAATATCACTATTTCAATCCTTGGCGATGGATTGAGTCAAATGTTCAGTGTTTTTGTGTGCTTGCTGGTGGAGGACACATAAGACTTGCCAATCGAATATTATTTGGTTGTTAAAATCCTAGGTGTACATTCAATACCAATGTTTGAAAATCATTCTGTGGTTACATTTCAGTAAGCATTTATGCATAACTAAGTTGCTTTTAATTTCAAACCATTTTATCGAAAAAAATGCCTGAAGATGACAGTAGATGTAGCTAATAGAATGGGGCTTTAAAATGACAAAGTAGACCATTTAGTTGTCATACATCACCGCTCACTTCAGTGGGCAGTTTTACCTTTCATCGGCCTATTATGGTGAATAAGGAAGAAAGAGACCTTGATGACAGGAATCGCATGAGTCTTGTGTTCTCTTCCTCTGACCTTGGAGTAAACAAGAATCTTGCATAATGAAGTCATTTCATCCCTAAAACTATCAACTGTATATTTTTCAATACCAGCTTCAGTGAACAAAGTGTTTAAAGTGGCAGTGCCGGTTTGTGACAATTTTAGACATCTTATCTGGATGCTCAAAATCAATATTTCACCTTGAAATTGTAGAGGGAACATCTGCAATATTGAAGGAGGATAAAAGGCTTGTTTTAGGACATGACCCTAAGGGTCAACATTTCATGATCATTTTCTGATTTTAAGCAAACATCACGCTCCAAAAAGCTTGTTGTTGTACTACCAGTAGAAGAAGCCAGGCATTTACCATCACACTGTTGCCATGGTAAATGCTCGCTAGTTCTAGAATTTGTCAGTTTTCCCCTACTTTGATTACTATAGCAATGATGAAAGATGTTTGATATTTGAAAACTAAGATTTACTGTGTTATGGAAATTTATGCAAACTTCTCCTAACCTGTGGATATATCATTGACATATTGGCGAGCATCAGCATTATCTCTGTGTTCAAACATAACCGTTTAATTGTTTTCATTCCAATATTTGGATCTTGGTATCTAAAAAAAAAATTGGTATAACTAAAAAGGACCATCATTTTTGTTAGAGACTTACTGGATGATAAACAAACATACCAGTATGATTTTGTTTGTTCACGACGTGCTTGTCATAGTGACTAGTTTCAGGACATGGGTAAAAAAATGTGCCAATTTTGGCCGCATAATGCATTACCAAAGATACAGAACAGTAGAAACCAATGTGCAGTTATATCAGTCGATACAACCTCACCATCTTTTCTGAATCAATTATGGTAATTCTCATGAACTTGCTCTTGTTTGCAGATAATGTACATGGCTGTGGTGATGTATGCTCCAGCTTTAGCCTTGAATGCTGGTAAGCTCTCCCTATCATGTCGTTCTGATAACGTGTATTGCTCAGATTTTGTATCTAAAAGCAATTTCAAAGTACCATTCAGTTACCGTCATGTATGAATTCCCGCACTGATAGAAATGTTCCTGGACACTGGCAAACATGAGTTCAGATGTTTTCCTCTGTTGGCATGTCTGTCCGAGTGATATCTGGGCGGATGAGAGTTTTGATTTTGAAATCCTTAAAACTGCCACTGTAGCAAGTTCACTGCTTCAGATTGAATTTACAAATGTTGTCCAACATCTGTTTTTCAATGGATATTGACTATTGACTGGTTTTGCCTCCAGCAATATCTTCTTCAAATACAACTAACATAAACAGCTTTTGTCTGTCAATGTATTAATTGAAATATTTATGTCATTTATTCCCTTTGACAGTGACTGGCTTGAATATTTGGGCATCTGTGTTGTCCGTTGGTGTTATTTGTACCTTCTATACCTCTCTGGTAAGTCACTTTAACCTTCTCATCCCCAAATCCCTGTAAACAGGTCCACTACCACCATTGATAACAATGGGATCGGGCCAAACCACGGTGGTGAAAGGGTTAAGTCCAAACTTAAAGCGACATCAGCAGCAACTTTCAGTGTGTTTTTCGTTATTTTTTAATAAAATTTTGTGTCGAAAGCACAGTATCTGTTTATAAAATACGTTTTCTTGTCCAACTTGCAAAACTGTATTGAGCTACTCGGTATTCAGCTTGTCAACATGGCCTGTATGTATATTATATTGAACGCCATCATTTCTCATTGAATTTTTATTGGTCAAGACCAGAATTCATTTGTCAATGATATCATAACTTAGTACAACACTTGTTATTGAGCAAGGCTAATAATTTATATGTCAACATCCTAGTAGTCTTGGTAGAGTAAGAAGGAAAGGTGCCTGTTTCATAGAAGAATAATGATGAAAATATTATCAAAAGTTGAAGCTCCCCCTAAAAAGAGAAATATGAAACATGTTTGATGGATTGCTGTTACAGGGACAATAGCTATAACTTTGATGACATTTTCATAATTTTTGTTTTGAATGTCAATCGCAAGGTCTAAGTTACAATTGATTTCTTGTCCAGACCAGAATGTACTTTTCAACAATAGCAATGGAGTTTTCACATATACAGGCCGAGTTGACAAGCTGAGAGCTGTCACAACAGGCTTTAGGGAGTAGAATTAGAAACTGTAGTTTACATATCAAAAACAAAAATAATGAGAAAATCCTCAAAAGTTTCAACTACTGGACCTTTGAGTGTAGCTGTGTGACTGGTTATTGCATGCAGATATGTACACTTGTAGATGCAACTTTTGCTTAGGAGAGGGCATGAAATGATACAATTTTAAATGAGACTGTTACTTTATGTCGTTCAGTTTGATAAGGGTTGTCTATGGTATTTATTATATAAACTTGATCATGCTTAAAATCCTTGTTATTTGTCCATTTAGGAATCATTTTCATTTTCTCCACAGGGTGGCATGAAAGCGGTGATCTGGACGGACGTCTTCCAGACTTTCATCATGTTTGCCGGACTTCTTGCCATCATCATCCAGGGCAGCATCGCTATGGGTGGTTTTGGTGAAATATGGAGAATAAACGAAGAAGGCGGCAGAGTACAGTTCTTCAAGTAGGGTTTGACTGTCAATTTATATAGTGCATTTTGCTATGAGTATAATTCTTCAAATATTTCCTTGAAAAACTAATCCTTTGCTCCGTTCTGTTGACAGCTTTTGATCATAATATGGCCGGAGAAAGTAAATTCTTAGTTTTGTGTCGGCGTGTATGTTTCAGAGTTTTAAAGAAAAAAACCAAAACTCTTCTTGCAGAATTTTCCATTGTTAATGATATTCTGTTGCAAAACCAATCCATGACTTGTACGTTGTGATGAAATACTTCCTTGCAGTAGTCATTTTACAACCATTGAACCATGTTGTGAAGTAAAATTGTGTTCTCTAGAAGCATATTATCACAGAAATGAGCAAACTGTATGAGAAATCTATCAAATAACGGCATATTCATTTTGTGTTATATTTTTAGTGCATTTTGTTAACCACTTACTGACCAACCTATTGCAATATTGAGTGGATGCAAAAAAAAAAAAGAATTTACTCACAACTTTTAAGCATTAGATACAATCAGGACAGCCTCAGATTCATCTTGTGTGTCTTGTTCTTGCATTATGAACTCTTTTTGTAGGTTGTATGATATGAACAATTACCCTAGCCTCATCAAATCCAGTTCTGATAGAACATCCTCTTGAGGAGCTCATCATGTGACATTGACTTTGATATTGACTTTGATATTGTCATGCATACTTTAAATGTGCTGAAGACATTCTAGGCTATCAAGATAATCGGTATTTCAAAGACAATATGGGTAATAAATAATTGATATTGTATTTTGTTTTGCAGTTTTGATCCAGATCCCACTGTCCGCCATACATTCTGGTCACTGAGCATAGGTGGTGCCATCACGTGGCTTGGTAACTATGGCTGCAATCAGCTGTCGGTTCAGCGCTACCTCAGTTGTCCAACAGAAAGAGATGCCAAATTGTGAGTACGCTCTATATTAATATATTTGAAATTAAAAACATGATTTGTTTTCTCACAAAAAATGCCATTTGTATGATGAATAAGATTGTACGATCGTGTTTCATCATGTTTATTCCAGAAGAAGATAACAAATTATATTTGCTTGAGCAGTTTTTATCACCAAAATAATTCATCATATGACAAATATCGATGGTACACGTTGAATCATGTCTAATGGACTATGAAACCTTGAACTTGCTATAAATATGGATATGTAAATATAACCAAAATATGCATGTATGGACACAAGTTCCCATATACTGTACATTGTATGCATGAGCAAATTAAGCTGTCGATCATGGCCTTGAAGCAAACAATTCATTGCGTTTATCACCTCTATTCCTGATTGAATATTTATCGTGATTCTTGTTTATCTAGAATAAAATAAAAGTGAATTTTATCACTCCACAGAAATGAGAATGTAGTATGTTTTCCTTGTACTTAGCAACTTACTTTCCGTATGTTTGAATTTCTGTTTATTTTCTCATTGCAGGGCCTTGTACTTGAACATGCCACTTTTGCTTTGCATTGTTAGTTTGATTATCTTATGCGGTATGGTGATATTTGCAGCCTTTGCCGGCTGTGACCCAATCAAGTTGGGTTTGGTCGCCAGAGCTGACCAGGTAAGCACTTCTCCTTGAGATGATGCAATTGAAATCTTTACAATACACATTTTCCCCTTTGTCCCTGCACAGGAAATCACATGTTTTATTCAACCTTACTTCTCTCTCAGTTGGAATATGAAAGGTTTTGACTCATTGTATAATTGTAAAAAGTAGCTTTTTCATCAGAATTCCAGACTTTCATTAATCGTTCAGACAATATATACTAGAGTCATACAATTGTGTATATTTCAAACAAGCTTACTCTGTACAATTACCTTGATAATGGCAAAATAATCTTTTTCGAAGCATCCAAGGTTATTTCAATATCTTTGTACTTTAATGCTGTTTAACAACGTAAGTGGCTTAAATTTATTAATTCATCAAAATCTGCTTATTGTAATGTTTATTATGCTTAATATCATGTACAAAAAACTGCTGATAGCTCGTTAGCTAAAATAATATGCAAAATGTCAAATTTCTTGTCTAACAACTCATATTCAATTACACGTACTAAAGATTTTCATGAAATTTGAAGGCCAATCAAAGTCGAAGAAGACTGTATTGACAAATTTGTGCTTTGTGCGGTAGCAATGTGTTCACTAGCTTTGTGGAGATTTCAATGACCATAGCACCAAAAGAAGTCCCTCCATGCATGGCTGCCATTGAGATCTTTTGTGTCATATTTTTAGTTGCTGTGCTATGAATAGCTCATTAAATGTACGGCATAATACATTGACTTGCCAGTGTGGTTTCATGGACTTACTGCGTCTGATAGGTGTATACAAAGTGGAACTTAGAGTGAATGAAACTGGCAAAGCTTGAGAGCAGCTTGTGTTAGATTCTTTCAAATTTCAATTTTATTCATGCTAAAGAGAAAATTTAAAATGACGCAAATGTTTTTAACATCTCCTTTGATTACAACAAAGGTAAAATTTATGCATTGTGGGTGCAGAATTCTGACATTGTTGAGCTGAAGAGTTGACCAGGATTTCATGAAAACCTGAATTATTCTCAGATCAAATAATGACGTGCTGATGTATTTCCTCACAGCTCCTTGCATATTATGTCATTGAAGAATTCGCCTTCCTACCAGGAGTAGCAGGATTGTTTGTGGCCGCCATCTTTAGTGGGTCGCTCAGGTACGATAAATTTCTTTCTAAAACTCCTTCAAAATGAGAACAGTCCAAATTCAGGAACTTGCACCGACTTATGTTTTACTGGCTTGACTCTTACATGCATAACTGCTATCTAACTAGAAGAATTTGAAGACAGCATTAAATTATATTTTATTTATCTTCAGGCAAATAAATCTGTGATAACAAGACTAGAATCAGCGAACTCTTATTTGCCAGTTGCTTTGAGGGGAATAAGGAATGTTCACCGCAGTGCATGTGTGTCTTTTTACTGAGAAACAGAATTCTCTCCAGTTTTTCTGCAAAAAGTATGATAATGCTAAGTCTGAGTTCATTGCAAAGTGTTTTCTTGCCAGTATTGATACTGTTGTGTTAATCTCTGTTTTGATGCTCGCCTTCCTTTGAGGCTGAGAAAAAGAATGTCATGATATTTTTCATCACTAGGGTGCAATCGAAAGCATTATGAATGAGATCTGAGCTGCGACTTAGAATGTGTAAAATGTGACTGATCAATGGTTGTAATATATATTGCACTATTCTGTGAACAAATTTTTTTTTGTGAAAACAGGTTTTCACAATATTGTCAAGTAAGGCTATGTCAAGATTAATTTCCATTGAGCAATATTCTACACTTTTTTGAATTTTTATATTTTGATCAGCACCTTGTCATCTGGACTCAACTGCTTAGCAGCAGTCACACTTGCAGACATTGTCCGTCCAGTTATCAAGGATTTGAGTGATCATCGCGCTGCCATGGTTGTAAAAATTATCGGTAAGCTGTGAAATGCTATTTACTTTTCCAACAGGCTTGTGATTTTCATTTATATATTTAGCTGGAATATTTGCTTTCAGATAAATATTTGCTTTCAACTGTTTTTCCATCCATGTAAAATCACATAAAGTTGCCATTTGATGCTGAGCTCTATATTATCAATGTTGAATGTTTAACTCTTTGATCACAGTAATTTTCCCCCAAAATATCAGGGCAACATTTTACCAATTTTTATGAATTTTCTGTATTTTTTTTCAAGATTTTGGACCAAATGGACATAAATTTTCATGGGCTACACTTTTTGACCAAAATTTTGGCAAAAATCAGAAAAAAATTGTCTAGATCTGAAAGAAATTGTTTGCGTTTTATTGTATAAAGGCAACAAATATCGACTTTGGCACTCAAAGGGTTAAGAACATTTGGAATTTATTTTCTTTACCCAGCATGTTCCTATGGTGGCATTACTATCGGCATGGCGTTTGCTGCCTCTGGTATGGCCCAATTTTACCCCTGGCCATAGGATTGATGGGTATGATAGGGGGTCCATTGCTGGGACTCTTCAGTATGGGTATTTTCCTACCCTGGACTAATAACAAGGTGAGTGTCAAAAAATTTGTTTTCTTGTAAAAAGAAATAACTAAGACTGTAAACGCCTTAAAAATGCATAACATGCCATTCATCAAGAACTATCTACAGTTGAACCAGAAAGAAACCCTTGTGTGGACCACCTGTGTTGGTAACATTTTGGCCACTTCCATCTCCCACAGTTCTCTATACTGAATGCAAGAAATGCAGCTATTTTATTCAGGTCCATTTGACAGGACATTGTGGCAGATTGCATTGAAGGAATCTGATTGGTTGAAAGTAACTGTAGCCAAACAGTCATTTCGTAAGATTAAATACAAAAAGTCTGGCCAAGTGAAGAGTTTGGTACATGTACATGGAAAGTCTTGCATGAAGTACAGAGATTCAGATAGAATTTAGACAAAAAGTATTAAGAACAGCATTTTTAGGGTATATGTTGTTATGAGGTACCCTAAGAAAAATATGTAAAGGATCACAAAGAAGATAAATTTTATAATCTTTAGTTAAACCACATCATTATAACCAACGTAATTTCTCAGATTAATAATAAGATGTCCCAGCTGTGTGGTTGAAGTGATAAACATTCGTGTTTGTATGATTTTCCGTTCCCAGGGTGCCCTGGTTGGTGTGTTGTCCGGCTTCTTAATCACCATCTGGATAGGCGTTGGCAAGTACTTCTATCCTCCGCCGATCGTTCCCTTGCCGACCAATACAGACAGTTGCTTAGTTGAAGCCACCATGGCCAATGTGACGTTGGCGTACTCGGGGATAATGACAACAGATATAAGTAACATTACAATGACAGTTAATGCGGCCGCAGCAGCGACAAGGTATTAAAATGCGTCATTGAATTCCTCTCTATTCCATGCCAGCATGGGAATATATTAAAATCTGACAGGTCATACCTTTTACATATAGTGTCAACTGGGGTAAGATCTTTCCCTTCTACCCTTGCTAAGTCAATTGCAACAGTTAATCCATTGTGAATACCGTGCCAGGGCAGTTTCGATTGCATTCTTAATTTATTGTCTTTATTACAATGTTCGTGCTTATAAATGCTTAATAACTGCTAAGTCCTGAAAACTTTCTATCAAGTTATCAAAGATTCAAAATTTTTATGCCCCCCCCCCAAAAAAAAAAATTACTCGTGGGTTGTACTGTTTCTTGTGTTATTTTTGGGGTTTTTACCCATATATGCATACTCCATTGCACCATTTTATTTTCGTTCCAGGCCAGCCTTTGCAAAATTTCACAGCATATCATATCTATGGTACAGCGCCACCACAGCCTCAATCACGATAGTGGTTGGTGTCATTGTTAGTCTCATCACAGGTGAGGGGCATTATTAAACACCAATAATTTTCCTGAGCATTACAAACCATTTCACCCCGTAAGATACCCATTCAACCACCTCCAGAACCCAATAATTTCATTGTGTACACTAAAATTCTGATATCCATGTTAAACTAAGTACTTTCAGTCAGGAATGCACTCATGAAATATATTTTGCGTGGTCCAAAAGAACAGAATATTACCAAGGCCTGTTTTATTATATTTTTACTTTCCTAATATAAAGACATTTCTTCTAAAATTGAGGCAACTTATAATTTAAAAAAATATCATGGGAAATATTTCTGTCTGTGATCTTGTTAAATTATTTTAGATTACGTGTTTATCTGTATGTTAATCAGAAAAGAAACGTAGCTATGAAATACATCTACTCATGGATACATATGTCACACGTTTTCACCAGCTCAGAGTAGAATCTTTAGATGTTTTAATTACAGTCTTTGACATTTTATTCTTTGTTTTTTTCCTTTCAAGGATTTAATCGTCTTGAAGACATGGATCCGAAACTCTTGTGTCCAATCTATCAGAAGGGATTCTTCAGAAAAATATGTGGAAGTCTGGGCAGCAATGTTACGGTATGTGTTTTAGGGCACATTGAATTCTGGATAAAAGAGCATGTATGACACTAGCTGAGTTCTGTATGGTTTAAATGGGATAGAGCAGACAAGTGTCAAGTTTATCTCCTATAAATTACCAGTCCTACTTAAATGGGGTAGACAAAACAAGTGTCAAGTTAATCTCCCTAAAATTACTAGTTCTGCAGTGGAGATATGCCCTCCAAATGAAAATGTCTTCACATATTTGATTGTCTTCAGATAGATACGTGGATTGCAGACTATTCTTAATGCATTACTAAAAAGTTTGTCTCCAAAGACTGTTGATGAAACTTCTGAAGAAAACAAAGTCAAGAGGAAAAGTAGTAAATGAGAGTAGAAAAGTATCATCTTGTGACAAAATGATTTCGAAATTACAGACTTACAAGGCATTTATTTTGAAATTTGAACACCACAAAAGTGTTGCACAGATATGAAATCTTCAAATCTGTGTTGTTTTGACATTGTGCAACTTTACTCTCTCCCTAGGATGACAACGAGTACAGTGACTATTGTCGGAAAAATCTGAATGGAGACTTGCCGGATCAGGAAAGCTTCCTGCCAAACTCAAGTAATGGAGTTGAAAGAAAAAGAGTTTTAATGAAACTTCAGTCTGACACACAGCAATGACCAGTGTTTGAATTTCTCTACAAACTTGCCATGGACTCTGAACTTTTGATATTTTGTATGATGGTGGTTGTCACCATGTCAAAAAATGACCTCTACATTGTATCCTCTAGCATGGAATATCCGGCATGGGTTGTGGATATCTTATGGATCCCTGAATGTCTTGTCTCTGCACTCATCCGGAGTTCAGAACTCCCTGTTTCATGTGTGTCATGAGTCCTTGACGAAATCAATGCAAATAAATCAAAAGGTGCAACAAAATGATATTTATAAGTTTGGAAAACTTAGTACTAGTCTGAGTGCATGACGTGGTGATTCGCAAAACTTTATAATACGCTGATAGTTTTATTCAAATGTCTGGCTCGCATTTATACAGGAGTGTTTACAAGGACAGCTACCAGGTGTCTAAGGAGGGTGACCTTTGACCTGGCCCCAATCTCTTATTCATTGCTCCAATGAAAACACAAGTTTCAAGACTGTTTGAGATGAACATTTATGTTTGTGGAACATGTTGTAGATGTGACGTAACTGTCTTTTCTTTTCTCTCAATGCCCTCAGGGGATACCAGCCCAATTTCTATTTACCTCTTTTAGTGCTATGGTTTGGCCCAACATTGTTATCAGTGGTATTTTGGACCTGTTTACAGGGCATTAGGGGTGGACAGGTTAATCCAGGTACTCTTCAAATGATGCGCACCGTAGATATGAATATTCATATCAGCTTCCATTGTGCAGTTAGTTACGGTCACTTGTGTCAAGTGCAACACAGGATGATCCCATGCTGGCGCAAGGCTAGAGATCCACCGTTGCTAGGCATAGGGACTGAGGAAAGCATGATAGGTTATTTACATCAGTGTCATAATCTCAAATCAACCATTCAGTCAAGTGTTTTGAACAGCAATGAACTACCACGTGTTGAGTTCAGCAAAAGTGTAAAGCAGTTTGGAAATCTCTGATAAGAGGAATTGAAACCTCACATATTGCATCATGAAATAACTGGTGAGGAACAAGATCATGAAGCTATCTTGCAAATTTGTATCCTGTATTGTGGTCAGTTTTTCAGTTCAACTGTTGCCAATAGAAGTTGGCAGATATTCGAGGTATTTTGTGAGAGAAATTAATGATAAAAAACAGAGAAAAGGAGGAAAAAATGTGCCAGTAAAAATTTTCAAAGCTGAGTGACACCTACAGCAAGATTTCACCAAGTTTGCAAAGATCATGATTCTGCCATCAAAATTTATTGAACCGACAGCATCTTCAAAGAGAAATCTCCATCTAATGCTGGAAGCATGACAGATTACGGTAGCATGAATTTGTGCAGATACTATGATGTGTACGACGAGTAACATAATGCCTTAGTGTGCATAGCTGGAGATAATGAATCCTTGTTATTGGAGACTATTTGTATGTACCTTGGTTTGCTAGCTGCATGGTTTTTCCTATGTATTAGAAAGCAATAGAATTCCAAAATTCCTGACTCAGCATGCTCAGGTTGACCTCTGGCACCAAAGGTCATCTGCAGTGTCATTCGAATTCTTGGCATCACCAACCTTACCATTCAAATTTTGGACATAAAGGTTCTCTTGCCTTCTTCTGTGCAAGAACCATAAATATTAGCTTTAGTCAAATGCAAATGTGCTACGTGTATGAAGTATGTATATGAATGCATCATACACATAGGTACTACTCTGTGCTATTTATTGGACATGATAATACCGGTATTTCCCCCAGTTTATAGATGTCAGGAGGTCAGAGCATCATGGACATACACAATAAATGAGTTATCTTTCTCATTATCATGTTAACAAATACAGTTCCCACTGACTTAGTAATTTTATGGAAAATTATAATGGAAGCAATACATTGAAAAAGCAATATAACAACACTGAATGTTGTCTTCGATTATGCATTGTATCATGAACATAAGTCTGCCTGTGAAAAAAGTACTGGAAAATTTCTCTAAAAATATCCACATTTAGGCAGACTGTGCTCACAGATTATACAATGCAAGATCGAGGCTCACAGATAGTTAAAAGTACCTGCCATACAGTTCGTGTATAACGATTCTACCTTTGAGTGTGTCAGAATTTCTGCCTGAATTTGTGTAAAAATTGCTTCTTATATTTTGTTTTGAAGGTGGCAAAGTTTTGATGATGCCACTAACTTTTATCACCTTGTATTTTAATATTTATTTTTGAAATTTTTATTCAACTGTCTCCACATTATGTTTTAAGAAAAGAGCACAGGGAATCTTTTCATTATATTGTGTACAGTAGTGTGACAAAACTTCAAACTTTACTTCATAACAAGTGTTTTTTTATGTTTTTTTGTTAAACAGGACACCTCGTCTTTCACCTTTCCAACGAGCGTGTTCACATAAGCTGACAAAATCTGAAATTGGTGAATTAAGTCATAAACGTGTTTACTCAATAGTTCCAAGTTTGTTTAAATTCACAGGAAAATGAATGGGCACATACCGATATGGGGTGACCTAGCGGACAAGGAAACATATATACTCTGAAAGAGTGGAGGATATCTTTGATATATGACAGTATTCACCTACCTCAGAATTCTGACTGAAATTTAAATTATCAAACAGCAGGCTTAAGGTTTACATAGAAACTGAAATCTGGTTTTTATATTGAAAAGCAAATGTTGTGTTAGTGACTTATTAATACAAGAAATGTTATAGTAAAAAACAAAAACCAAGATTTGGCAAACATCTGAGAAATGTTCACTCTCATCCTGCCTTTATTTCTGACAGAAAAAAATTGTCACAAGTAAAATAGTTATTTTGTCATACAGTTACATTAATAACAGGGTAATTTCAGCAGTATGGATATGACTGATAATGGTTGTCCTAATTTATGTACATTTTTCCAATCTTTGCATGAAACACAAGCCAAGGGAGCATCAATGAAAGAAACTCAGGAAAATAACAGTTATTAACCCTTTGAGTGCCAAAGTCAATTTCTCACCTTATGAAAATATAATCAACTTAATTTTTTTTCAAAATTTTGATAACAAACTGTAGCCAATGAAATGTGATGTTCATTTGGTCCAAAATTGTCAAAAAATTACAGAAAAATTCATAAAAGTTGGTAAAAGTGTTGCACTAAAATTTTGACGGGAAAAAATTACAGTGCTCAAAGGGTTAACAGATATAAACATTTTCAAAGACCATTAATTCTGTTGTAAATAAACATTACAAATTGTGTTACATGCAATAAATAGAAACTATTTATGTCATACATAGATATTTTCTCCACAAACAACCATATCATGAACTATTTGTTTTCAGCTGTTATGCACTCTGAATGTATACAAGTCATCTTCTCTGTGAGTTAAAAGAAAATTTTTGAGCAAATTTTAACATTCATTGTCTAACAGAGTTATATCAAAGCAATTACATTAAGGATATGACTCTGAAATTATTCTGGGTGCTATGAGCATGTCACAGGTAACATGAATTTGCTCATACTCTGTACAGGGTTTATTTAAAACGACACAGTTTTCCTGCATGAATTTACCTCCGTATGTCTGTAGGAAACTTGATACACTTTTTTCCAGAAAAAATACAGGAGCAGAATTACATTTCCCACAGTTGGTATGAATAACATTTTGAGTATATTTGTGTATTTCTGAAGGAATTGTTTTGTTTAGATCAAACCTGCTTTTGTGTTTGTAAAGTAGAATCTTATATACTTTTCAAAGCCAGTTTCAGCTTTGCCCTAAAAAAGTTGTAAGACATAGTCCAACTTGGGTCAAGATGTACTTTCTGTATGACAAAATATTTGTCATGCAAATTTTATATTGAGGGTTTATTAGTTTTTGAGAGTTTATGTATCATTTTACATTTGATGCTTCACTTTAAAACATTACCACATTCAATTGGGATGAGATTCTTGGGTAGTCAGAGCATTATTCTGCATTGTGTGCTTTTTAACCCTTTCACCATCATAGTTTAGCCCAAACCCATTGTTATCAATGGTGATTGTGGACCTGTTTACAGGGAATGGGGGTGAACAGCTTTATCTGCACTTGTGTCCTTTGATAACAAAAATTGTTGTGAAAGCGGGAAGATTTTGCAGATGCTCCCCTATGTACCAGTACATCGATCAACAACACATTACAGCTGGGGATAACAGCATTCTTACCTCACCAAATAAACTCAAGTACATGCCGGTGCTATGACAGTGACACCCCCTGAATGTGAACCCCACACATAGTTAAGCAATAATGTTTATTTTACACACTCCAAGCACATAATGGATGAAAGCAAACTTTGCACAACATAATGTACGAGGTGAAGCCAAGAACATAATGGAGTGCCAAGTTTGCTTGAGTCAATTATGGCTTGGGAGGCCCTGTACATGATTGCTATTATTTTACAGTTTTGGCATTGAATTTGTAGATGCGGGAAGTACACAGGGCCATAATACTGGATACGGTAACGTGATAACTTGGGCAGATGATGTCACAAAATTCACTTGTAAAATTCACTGATGTTAGTATTTTACTGTCAATCATGGGTAACACTTTGCATGAGTGACATTGGGCATCAAATAGTAAGGAATCTATTCCTAGAACTATGTGGCTTCCGAGATGTAAACTTCAGTGCTTGCAAAATGACCACAGTAGTGTTTGTGGTGCAAAGCAGACGTTATTTATAGGATTCAAAGCAGGAGAAAAATTTGGTCAACTTTAATGAGAAATAGAAGCAGATTCTGTCGCAAACTTTTGTCAGATGGATGTGAGTGGAGATTATCACTGCTATGAATACATCGGCTTCTGTTTTAAACTTCAAGTACAATATAAATGTAAAAAAGGTGTCCTTGGTTTATATTATTAGTGTATGTGGTGAAATAAAGTATATATTATAATAGAATCAAAAGTTTTCTCCATTTTTGTAAAAGCACTGTAATTGGGCAATAATTTCTACACTTTTAACTTACTGTTAATGTAGTCAATCCTTTTGTTATAGATATTCACATGGCATATGGTTTCGTAATTTCGAAAAGTACCCTTTGCATTAGATGTCACATGATAGACTTGCCGAGGATGCGCTCCGGGTACGGTATGTACCACAGACATTGTCCATATTGAGGCAAAGTGGCATGGCATGGGTTCAGTTAAATGATCATGGAAGATGTGAAAGGATATGTCACATTTTGTGTCTACCATTTTTGTGATTTTAAGTGTTTTCTGCTGTTTATACTAAGTTTTGCCCTTCGCCTGGTGTGTTCTTTGGAGCAAGATTGCACCCACCGGGCCGCTTGATAAAGCGCCACCTACGACAAGAACTTGTATCACCTTTATCAAACTTTGACCTCCATTGGGCAATCAAAATACTACACTCCCGCCAAGTACTGCTGTACTATCCCGCCAAATTTGAAGTGGCAGCATTGTTTCCGATGCCGTGTTCGTCTCCCAAGCGTCAAAAACTTGAAATGCCGAAGTCAACCAAAATCCTTAAGTTCGCTAAATTGACAGAAAATGCATTTACACCAACTCGAGGATCGAAGCTGGCAGCTGGCTACGATTTACGAAGGTGAGAGGCATGCGTATTTTTTCTCGGAGCACGGTGAAGGGACCGTGCGCGCTCGGAGTCGAAAGAGAGATCCACGTTGCTTTGGTAGCTCCATGGTAAGGTTGTACTAGACCACAGTCGTTTGGAGAGCTATTCAGCGCTGGGACTATTCGCCCCATAGACGAGTATACAGAAGCGAGAAATACCCCGGAGAGCTATTCAGCGCTGGGACTATTCGCCCCATAGACGAGTATACAGAAGCGAGAAATACCCCGGAGAGCTATTCAGCGCTGGGACTATTCGCCCCATAGACGAGTATACAGAAGCGAGGGGTATTTCTCGCTTCTGTATACTCGTCTATGGGGCTAGTCCCAGCGCTGAATAGCTCTCCAAACGACTGTGACTAGACTAGAGAGGGAGTGTGGTGTTTCATAGCAGAGTGTAATACAAAAGCACTCAGATGTCACGAGCTCGAAGATGAACACCGTTTTTTAGGGCACTGCACACCAAACTTTTCCGACCGCTTTGCTCTTGTCTAGGAGTAGCTGCAATAATTCATTGTAGCCCTCGGTGAGCTGGGGCGTCTTTCCAAGCACAGTCCCTCCAGTGTGGGTGGAAGAGGGACAAACTGCCATCACACCATGAACTCAAGGATAATCCATAGAAACAATGTGAGGGATAGAGGGCCTGGGCCATGTTGTTGCATAGACGTAAAAAGAGTCCACTGTCTGCCTGAGGAAAAAAAAAATTCTGTACCAGCTTTTTATTGAACAGTATTACATTCATTCTTATTGCTTGATTATGTACTTGGAGGTAAATCAAAATGCAGTGTTGCAGCCAAGAGTTTTTAACCAGGCAGGGGACACTGTCCCTGTACCATTTATTTTGGGGACGACATGCATCAGTTGTAAGTCAAATTTGTATTATGCTTTAACAAATTAGTTTCACAAAAAAATTAAAGCTAACAGAACCTTGAATTTCAGGCAATAATTGTAACAGCTAATATACTGTATCTGCCGTCAATCAGAGAGTTCACTAGAAGTGCAAGCAAGTTATAATATCAAGTGCAGTGTTTTATTATATGTAATTACAGCTCCGAAAGTACGAAAATATACTCAACATTATCATGCAAAACAGGTCATTGCCAGTATCGGGTATTACTTGCAGACTACATCCAAAACCATTGACCCGTGAGTGCACCCTAGGTGACCCGCGCAGTATGCGAGAATGCGGGACAACGGGTTCGATTTGGGGGACATTGTCGCAAGGGCGCGTTCCGGCTGCAACACTGAAAACGCGGTGCAAAATGAACCATAGTTTTGTGGAGCGCAGCAACTTAAATGACCAGGTGCACAGCTGCATTTTGGTTGCGGTGCCCTCCACATTTTTCATGCTCCCTTTGTCTGTTGATGTCAAAGCATGGAGGGAGAGGTGAGATCTCGGAGTGATAGCAGCACTTGGCAAGAAAGAGTACATGTGTAACGCTCACAAAAAGTAATCATACTTTCTTCATTTGAAGTACAACTTATCAAATAAAGTTTGTCATTCTGCTTCAGATACATTTGTTGGTTTTCTTTCTTTCAGTGCGTATGATTATGTCATACCACCCAAGGCAAAACTCCTCGCCAAAACAGACATACAGATAGCATTGCCTGATGGTTGCTATGGGAGAGTAGCACCGAGATCTGGACTGGCTGTCAAACACTTCATCGATGTCGGAGGTCAGATATCAGTTTAGATATATCCAATTTACTGAACTGTCCATAGAAGTGTAGTGTGTGTGTGTATATATATATATATATATATATATATATATATATATATATATATATATATATATATATATATATATAATTTGTCGAAAAATCATCAAAGTAAATGAAAATCTGTGTGGAGGCCCTGCTGTGTGTCAACTGAAATCAGCTATACTGAACAATATTGAAATCATGCTACACAGTATACCATATTACATTTTTATCCTATATGGTACATTTTCCAAGAAGATCTACGTGTGTATTGGAAGGTATCCTAGGCAGTCAATGAGGATGTTTACCAATGTTTGTCCTGAAGTTCTGTCAATCTCAAAAGTTTCTTCTTGTCTATGGTGCAATGTTTGTCAAGTAACATATTATCTCTTGTCCTTTTTTTTCCAGCTGGCGTGATTGACCAAGATTACCGAGGAAACGTTGGTGTTGTTATGTTTAATTTTGGGGACAAAGAGTTTGAAAGTGAGTGTATCTAAACTTTGTTCTCTCTTTAAGAAAGCTGCACTATTGCTATTGACTCCCAATCCAAATTAAAGAAGCTCAATTTAGAATTATGATAATCACATGATCATTGATGATATCCAACTATCTTAAACCATTGTTGATGATTTTGTTTTTCAGTTCAGAAAGGTGACAGAATAGCACAGCTCATATGTGAGAAGATTTACATGCCAGAGTTGGAAGAACTTGAGGTAAGAATTTTAGGTATTCGCTTTCACCCAGTCTTGTAATGTTACAACTGGTATAATTAGAGGTTATTACCCAATATCACCTGTTCCTGTGTTGTATCAGTGTGAATGTCATAGGTGATGTGTGAGACATTAGCCGAAGTCATAGTGACAGAGAAAAACAATGTCGCGTTAAAATTTTCACTTCATACTCTGAAATGTTTTCATATTTTAAAGTTAGGACCTACTTGGGTCCACAAGTTTTTTAACCAAATTTCGAGATTTATATCTAGCCAAGAATCTTCCTTTTCATTATTTTCTTTGATTTTAGACACAAATACTATCATCCTGTGCATTAAATTATCAATGAGTTTCTGGCATGTTGTCAGCTTGTCTTGTCGTGCCCCATCATAAAAACTAATGGTGGATCTGTGTGTTTCTGGAAAGCCCTTGAAGCCTCCTGGAAAGCGGAAAATCCTTAAAAAAAATAAATTGAATCCTGGAAAGTCTAGGAACATAGATAATCCATCCACAATTTCTGAAACTGACAAGACTTTTGGTCATGATATTATAAAATGACTTGGAAAATTATACAATAAAAAATGATGAATTTAAAAAATGTTACCTTGGAAATGAATGGTGTTTTGGACCTCAGCAAAGTCATTGAAAATTGCTGAAAAAGAAGTCCTTGAATTTGAAGTCAATATGAGTGTATGGACCCTGTTAATGAAATGGACCCGCCAGAGAAATTTGAATGTTTTGGGACCACTGCGACTCTTTATCAACACTTTGTGCCAATCTTGAGATAATCAGAAGAAATATGTTTATATGTAAAGATGTGAAGAAGTTGGACGACAAGATTTTTTTCATGAAATTTTGATTACTCTTCAAGTAAGAAATCTACATTTGATCATATATTCTACTACTTTTACAGGTAAATGATTAATACTAGTATCTTGACCATATTTGCGCATTTATTCATGCATTTTTATTAATTTACAGAAATTAGAAGATACTGAAAGAGGAAGTGGTGGTTTTGGTTCAACTGGTAAAAAATAACCATTCCGTCATTGCTGAAAAAATGCCGTACATCTGTGGAGGTTTTCATGAGCCAGGAACAGTACTTCTTTACCACATACAGACGGAAGATGTTCATTTGCACACACAGAGTTAGATAATGCAGTGTGTTGCATCTCCCTCTGAAGCCGTAGCAGCAACTGAAGTAAACAGCATAAAGATGTCCGCATGCCGAGTTAGATCAGCCGATGTTCCTGCATGACCCATTTTCAATAGCATGATTACAGCAAATTTTGACCATATTGCTTCTCAGGTGCTACAAGTTAACTTTTTCACCCTTCACACCCCCCAGTCGTATCAGCATATGAACCGGGCAACCTTTCAATTTGAACAATAGGGCTCAACCAAAACATGGAGAGGGGTTGAACGGTTAAATTCAGCCATCTTTGTGTAACTTACGGGTAGTCAATCTATCTCACTGTCATTCAAGAGTTATTCTGTTTTTGGTTCAGTCACACCAAAGATTAAGGAATTCTGTTTTCTTTTTATGTGTGAAATGTATTTTTTCACCGCGACTTACAAATAGTGAATTTGCTCTTTGATATTGTACAACAAGCTTAGACCAACCCGCTTTAAAGATACTTTGACTGACTCACCGTCCTAAATGTTACTTTCCCGATTAACTTTTTGAGCGCCAAAGTCAATTTTTGTCACCTTTATGAAATATACTCCAGTAAATTTTTTTCCGGATTTTTGCCAAAATTTTTATAACAAACTAGCAAATTAAATATGATGTCTATTTGGTCCAAAATTATCAAGAAAATTACAGAAAAATTTGCAAACCCTGGTAAAATGTACTAAAATTTTGGTAGGGAAACATTATGGCACTCGAAGGTTTAAGTAAGCTTGTCAAACAACCATAGAGTTGGCATTAGATTTCCTCCATGGTAGAGGGACTTGCAAACCTAATGCCTCAAAAATCATGAACTATGAAATTTCTGTCCAACCATGGACCCTCAAGGGTCTATGGTCCCTCAAGGGTTTAGGTTCAACTAATGTGGTCTTTGAATTACGAAACTTTAAATAGTACAAATGCTTTCTGTTATATCATTTGATTTCATTAAACGTTATTGCTGTGAAAAACAAACATTTGTCATTTTGTTATTTGATTATACTGGCATCTGTATTGGTTTTGTTGGAGGGAACAAATACGCATCTTGTTATTTTCCCTAAAATATATAGAAATGCAAATTATCAGCCTTTCCAACACACTGCATTTTGTACAGCTGCAATGTTGTTGCAAATCCACATACCTGGACAACAAGTTCAGGGCCTCTGCCATGGTAACTGGACGCAAACATTTTGATATGAACCATAAATAGGTTTCCTTTTTGGTATGGAAGGCTAGTAGTGTATCTCCAACCCAATGACTCCCTAAGTCACTCAGTGATTAATGAGAAACTTGCCGTGTGTCCTTATTTTCACTCTTGCCAAATTCAATTATCAACAAACATGCTGTCATGACAATTTGAAGAATATGCATTGCATCATGGTCTTTCGTGGAGAACAAACTTTTTAGCCTTGGTCACTCTACCTGACTTTCAGTAGAGTAACCATAGGGGGACACATTACGGGAAGGCTCCATTAACTTAGGAATACCCTACTTCCCTATGAGGATCAATTTCACAGACCTGCCTTTCCTACAATGGCACTACAATGGCACCAGCTGGATTAGATAAACATAACAATGGAACATTGACACCTTGAGGGATTAAAAGTCTTCTGTTTGTCACCCGAGTTGGTCAGGCAAGGACTTGGGTTTCAGGTACCATGCAAGTTAATGCAGTCTTCCCCTAATGAATAAAATCACTGAAAAATATGCCAATCGTTAGAACCAATACAGTATTAAAGGAATGAATCTTGGAAGTTCTTGAATCATATACCAGTAAGTAAAATCAGATATTTATTTTATTTTATTTTATTTTATTAATAATGACTTCCACAGCCGAGGCCATTTATGGAAGACTGTTAGTAAAAATTATATGCTTTGTCAAATAAGTTGTGTTGCATTTTCATTGACAGTGAACAGAAACTGGCAATGTGCAGCAGTTATAATCTTTCTATACTCCACAGAGAACTGTTTTGTAGTTGAAAATATCGCCCTCAGTGGCAGGGTAGAAATATTTACGGGACAACGTTTCTCCTTTCTGTTCACAAAAGTTGACTTGCCAGTATAGGCCTGCCGATTGTATTGGTGGTAGGTCTGAACAGAGCAGTCAAGGTTGTTATATTTATCAATAAAGTAAGTGTCTGCGTGCTCAGACATATACATAACTGGAAGTACACTCGTAGTAGATCATCTTCTGGCAACATGGACATGCATTTGTGTGACCCTCGGCTCGCTGTCTACAAGGTTGCCCTTCAACAAATTAGCACGCTTTATAAATGCATAAGTGCCACATCTAAGGGGGTTGTATTTCTCAAATTTGATGAACAGGATAGTACCGCATAAAGTATGAAAAGTATTGACGATTAACTGATCCTGTTGTTATGATGTTAAATGCGCCATTGAAATCTGGGGAAAAAAACTGATCCTCATCGGTTTGTCCACAGTGCGCATCCACAATTACTTTGTTCTTCGCATGCCAGTGGTTCACGTAAAATTGTTCATAAATAAATTATGCAAACTATTTACTTGTTACGACAATTTGATACAAAGAATGTTAAAGTTAATCATGGTTCGATAAGTGAGCCTGAGACCAGAATTCACAATTTTCAATATCACAAAAGGAAATTTCTGGGAAATTCTGTGGCGTAGAGTTACATGCCACAGAGCCAGTGTTGGTATTGAGTTTGGGAAATCGAGTACTACTAGTTTCCTTTCAAAATAATACTGATCTGTCTCAATTATTTATGGCAAAACTCAACCTCCTGGAAATCAACACTCTAAATTAAACACCACCTGATATGCCTATGCCGTGATTACACTATTCCTCATACAGGAAAATCCTGAATCTAAGTACGCAGAATCTTGCAATTAGGCATGTAATTTCATTAGGGTCTTCCTGTCGGGTAGCCAGTGCAGCCCAGGTGTTCTCTCTCTGAACAATTTTAACCTATCATTCACATGATCAGATGACACAGTCACAAGTTGAGGTCCAATGCATGTACATACTAGTAGGCCTATGCTACTAACAAAATCAACTGATACTCATCAAAGTGTAATATTAAAATTGCCCCTATGTTGTCTGGTTTAAAGGGATACAGTCGTCGGAACTGCGCTTTAAGGTCGAATGGGACCCATACGACCAATGAGGGCACTGTATCCGATGTACGATGGAGATTGAAGAAAGTTAAAACATGTCTGTCATAATCTACATCGTATAATTTAAATGTTGCAGCTATAAATGATGAGGTGCATCTAGATATAGTGCACGAAACACTAGTGCATTGTTTGTATTAAAATAAGAAACTCGCACAGGCGCAGTTCCGACGACCGTTTCCCTTTGAAAAACACTATTGATAGTTTGGATGGAAATCATGATGATTATGAATTATAAGTGATGGTGCTTCTAGTGATACTCGGATACTCAAGGGCGGCCAATCAACCATTTTTCAGAAATTGCAAGCATAGAGCACACTAGCCTATCTGCTTCCTTTGTTCCAACGAAAACCTCTGCCCTCTCCCCACTACCAATGTCCCATCTCTTTGCCAATTGTCTGACGGCAAACTCCTGAAAACAACACAATCATACCTTCTGCCACCCAGTATGCCCGTCCGCCCGTTCCCTGCCCCCTGATAGTGATACAGAAAAAATGGCCATCCGCTCGCCTCGCCTGCCTACCAACAAGAACGAGTTTCACAAATAGCTCTTTGCATGAACAGCTTTACTGGCTTCCCCTGTAAAACGTCTGAACAAATTGATGACGATGATCATCATCATGATCATCATCATCGTCGTCAAAATAAATGTATCCATGAGCTGATTGAAACGGTTAAGAAAGCCACTGCATATTGTTCGGATTCAGTTGCAAGTTGTGTAGTGCCTTTTTACTTTCAGAATAGTGGGTGTCTCCAGGATCGGTTTTATATGTCCACTCCCAGGGCACCACACCCAATTAAGTTTGTGCTAACTTCTGAGTCACTTCGACATCATTCCTGTTATTTTTTATTTCGCGTCATTCAGACACAAGTTGGATAGGAGACAACACATAACCGTACTTCTCGCCTTGTTCAGGAAACTAGGGACCACTATCAGGACACATTTTACAATACGCACCCTGAACACTCCTGGTCGCATGGTCTCAAGTCAGTGGCGAAAAACCTCAGAACCAGACCTTCCGAGTTCTCGCTTACCTGTCCCAACACACCTGCCCTCTCGCGAGATTAGTTCGGTGGGCGTTCATCTTCTCCGCGCAGTCGCAGGAAATATCGACATGGCGGCCGGCTTGAAGTGGTCCGACGTATACTCCCTCAAATAACGCACGCGAATCACTGTAGCACAGAGGAATATATGGCTTTGCCCCCATCATAGCATTGGATAATAGATACCTTACTGTGAAGCTATGACAACGAAAGAGCTTTATACCAAAGTAAGTGCATTTTTTCGCATTTTTACAGATTGGTTCAAAGGTAATACCGAAGGTCTCAACAGCTGAGAACCCGCAACGTTATGCAGTTGGTGTGTCTGTGAGCAGTGCGTCAGTCCCACTACACTGATTGTGCGAATCAACTGAAACCACCTAACACAGACGTCAGACCGAGTGCAACCTTTGCATAACGTGGCACTCCTTATGCCAACCGGACCTACACCAGGAAAGCCATTGACTTCCATCGTAACCGTCGAAGCCGGGCCGAAAGTCGCCTTTTATATATTCATCCACGACGACGCTGGGCGTTGAGGGATGAAACCACTCCGTGCTAGGTGGGCCCCTGATCAGTTGATGTGTCAATGTCGCTCGGCTCAGAAAGGTGGACGAGCGACACGCCCAGAGAGTACTGTGATTATGTCAAAAAAGTGACAGCGTTGTCTCATCAGTTGTTTCATCGTACACAGCTTAATTATTCATTGAATCGTCAAATTTCCTTCCGAATAATATTGCAAGACGGAATTCTGTTGGGGTCAACGCGCACGCTTATTTCTACTCCTGGTCGATGCCTCCACTTGGTTTGCAGCCAACTATCCCTATCCAGCCCATTGTGGTGTCCTCATTATACAACATGAGTCATCCCACTGACTGGCATCCAGTAAAGCCCCACATAAACACACAGGCGTCGCTTCACATTTTTGTGTACCCCTAGCTATCGCCTGAACCACCCGGCCTCGCCATAGACGTGCACCAATTACGGTGTGTAAAGTACACACACAAACAAATTAGTGAATTCTTTGAAGGATATACCCGCATTCTTCTGAAAGGAGTTTTCTGATGATGTTATTGGGTCGTGACTGCAGTCACTGTAATCCCCATTTTATGGTTTACTGTGGAGTAGTGTGTATGGCATTGTTGGAACGTACAACAAGGAAGTTTGAATTGTGTCATTCAGTTTGATATTTTCCTTAATAACTCTTCATTCAGGTATCATCTTCTAACTTCGGTACGTGACGACATGTGTGTCGGGAGTGTTCTGCGTAGTCAATAACTGAACACTCCTGACTTACAAATGGGGCTACGTAGGTATGCCACACAATTATCAAAAAAAGATGAGTATAGCATGCGTGCAGAATGTTTGACTATGGAAATCTTCTTTTTTTAACCTCCATGGTTTATTAATAACAATTACTGCAGACAACAAATAGAATCTGCGCTTGCAACCTTCAGGACAGGAGTTCTTCATAACAATCCATTTCCCAGTAATAGCTGAACAGTCTAGGCACGGTCTATTTTTGACATCCATGGTCTAGGCAGTGTCATTGAATATCCAATAGCAAGCTCCCAACTCGCTTGATTCGATGCCCTATCACCCAAGCACACGTTCAGGTCCGCCCCCTACCAGAACCAAGAATAAACTGATATGCCAGTAAACCTTCCATGCGTGACCTCTACTGCTCCATAAACCAGAGTAAGAGCATTATGCAATGAAAGTGATCGATTGTCATTATTAATATTTAACAGTATTCATGGGTGACTGTGGCCTTTGAGGTCAAGGTCAATTTTTAACATTTGACCCTCACATACACCAAAAGCTACTGTAATATGTAATGGAAATGTTATAGTGTTCCAATCGTTATTGTTATTTATGGTGTAACACCACTGGTTGTGTAATGTTCACTGAGTAGTTACCTGAGGTGTGTTTGTGGAAAATTCGAACGTAATTTTTTAGCTACAAAAGATTCACATTCTAGTGTTTCTATTATTACTTTTTGCCAATATGATGCAGTTTAAATTGGAACACTTTTTGTCGAGTCTAAAACATAATAACTGTTTATCAATATTTTATCAAACACCGCTGCCCAGCAAATTTTACGGTGAATTGTGAAATCAAAATGTACATATCTGTAGAGGAAAAGTGCAAAAATGAACTCCTGTATACCATTAGAATAGCTGCCTGTTGGTACGCTTATCATGATGATACTAGAACTATTTTAATTTGAATACTACTGTTATCTGTAGGTTGAATTTCTTTTTTTCTTTCCTCTCTGTGAATGCATATTAGCGTTGACAGGTCATGAGATCAGCTCTGACTCAGTCGCTGACAGATTATTATCACCTTGTTGTAGACAGAAAAAATGAACCCATTGTCATTGTTATAAACATGGACATTGGCTTATGTTACACTGTGAATGATGCTTCATGTTGTGTCTTTGTAACCAGGACTTTGACAAGCTCCGTCAATTTACTGGTATGCTGGTGATGTTGGAAGTGTGAATGCTGTAGTTGATGTACCTCATCTGACATATGGCAGTGAACACTTCGTCTTATTGTGTCATTCTGATGATATTGTTCAAAATATTGAAAAATTGGTGTTGTCAGACATCATTCCAGTGGTTGCTTCTTCTCAAGTGTCAGGAATAATTTGTTTCCAGTGCATTGTAGTCTTTTGCCGGAACCTTGGAAAATGCTATAGAAATTGATTCTTTCCAGAGGGAGTCTGTCAAAGATGATTTGAGCTGGAAATGATAGTTTTACAACATACTTGTATAGAGATCACAAACTTCTACCAAGGTGATTTTTGACTAAATGGATATCACATGTCATTGGCTATTGACATTATTTATCAAAGTATTGGTAAAAATCTGAAAAAAAAATTGACCAGGGTATATTTCATAAAGGCAACAAAATTGACTTTGGTGCTCAAAGGGTTAATAGTTGAACTTCTGTCAAGAACTTTGCCTTTCAACAAAGGCAGTGGGCAGTTACATGTAGATGCAGTCTGGGATGTAGTTATGAAGCATATCTTACTGCTCAGTTTCCATTCTTACAGCAGTGGAAATTTGCAAACTCAAGCATTTATATATTAACCCTTTACCTGCCAGACAGTATCACTTGCCCATCTGCCAGGTCAGTAAAAACGGCCAAAACCATATGTATTTTCACCCACTTGGCATGGTATATTATAGCAGCTTACGTCTGTAAAAATCAAGTTTATGGTGTATCTGTGTCTTCAGGGACCTTCAAATCTTCAACTTGTCTTTGTTAATTTTGCTTCACTGTTTCAACCAACTTAACCTGATGGTGAAATATGAACTTGGCAGGTAAAGGGTTAAAGGACAAATAAATGAAAACACAGTAAGCAAGAAACTGATAATACGAGAACACGGTGATATGGTTTCTCAGCAGATTCTGGATATTGTCATCATTTTGTTGCTATGCACTGTGGTCACGTTGAAGATTTACCGTTGAATTTTATTACCTTTCAATTTCTTGCTGCTTATTTTCCTCAACATTTTGCCAGGCCTCATTTTTGACCTGGATAATCAGTGATTTTACTAATTACATGCCCTTTGTCCAGTTTTTCAGATTAACTGTAAGTTGAATATTACTCTGATAATACCAGTATTTCCAGTTTCTGCAGTCAGTTTCATTGATACATAAAACTCAAAAGCAAGTAAAAACGGTCTTGGTAAATCTAAAATGATCTGCAAGTATTTTGAAAGTAAAATTGCAGTTCAGGGTCATCGATGCTCACCGCTCAGTTCTATAGAAAATACAATATGCTGTTCTCAATGAAAGGTGTAAAGACATTGATCATGAACACATAACAACAACTAATAAATAAAAATTTGTATATTAAAAGAATGAATCACTGACGTTGTTGTTATTGTTCATATCCAGCTGGTACAAAATAATAAAAAAAAATTAGAGACAGTGAAATACTGATAATATTTATGATGCATATGGAAGTTTAATGGGAAGTTGATGATGCGTGTAGTTGATCCCAGATAGGCTTTGATGATCCCATTGTCTTCAATGAGAAGATGGGGAAGTTGGGCAAATTGCATTTACAAATATTAAAAAGAGAAGTTTAGAAATCTTCAATATATATTAAAGGTAATGTATGCACTATTGAATGACTAGGGAAGACAGCAAAATTCATGCACCAATGAACTCTAGTATTTATTTCATAATGTACCTGTACTTTTTGTGATTGGTATATATTGTCAACACATAGATGATTAAATTTTGTTAGAGCTCATCATGCCATGAAAAGTTTATTTTATTTTTTTATTTATTTATTTATTTTTAGTAATTTATGAAAAATAAATTATACTTTTATGTAAAAACTGATAATTTAATATGTTGAAGGGTTTATTGTAAGCATTGAAATTCTATTACGAGCATTTTCTAATAAGTGACAAGCTTTATTTTGTTACCATGGTATTTATGTTCATTTAATACTTTATGCTATTCTGTGAATTAAAACCGAATGGAGCCAGGTTTTTAGTGGGCAGTAATTAACCATTGTACTGGAGAAAAAGTTGCACAGAAAGGTATTTCTGTTTGAAAATGGTTTTTTTAATGTGAATTACGTGTATTACCATGAGAGCATGTTGAATCTTTAGGTGTAAATTTGTACACTAGCTCTGCTGGTCAAAGTCTACTGTATACATTACTACTGCAGTATGTCACCGTTGGCACGCTCACATGACACAAGACATTATCCTCGGTAGCCAAATTCAAACGATTTGTAATATTAGCCAACCAGAAAGGTAAATTTGAGTCGAGCCGGCAGCTGGCAGACATCCAAGCTCTGTCACACCACAGTGATTGGTTCTACCAGCAATTCTGAGATCCGAACTATAATTAATTTTCAGTCTACGTATTTCCATCCACTAAGGGTAAATTATAACACAGATAAATAACAACCACATCTTGTCCAGTAAATTGAGGAAATTGATTTTTGCTTCCTGATATCGATAATTTCTCAATTCATTGTGAACTAAATATGAGGTCAACAACCCAGATTCAAATTTTTTTTTATTGAAAGTTTGAGATGTGAATTAAATATTTGTGCAGACATAATTCAAAGGATACAGAATACAGGAGATTGTTTGGGTCATGTTTTTGGTCAGTTCTTCTTAATGGCAATATTTGATATAAGAGAATATTTGTTGCATGTCAATAAGGTGATAGGTATAGTCTGTATGAAATAATTATGAGGCACATTTACGGTCTACTAATTCAGTCCAGAGATAAGGTACAAAAGTTAACTCAGAGTTATTAGGAAGGAAATTTTGAGAGAATAAAACAAGTCTACGATAAGAGGCTATCCCTTCAAGTTATACAGGGTGGAGAAAATCTGAAAGCATTCTGGGAATTTTTGTTATGTCGGCTGATAGACTGAATGTAAACCAATGGAGATCAAATTGGTGTGTGATGCAAAGAACCCTGGGACGTCTGATTGAAAATGCATCAACCAAATTATCAAAGATCATGCTTGTGTGTCTCTTGAGGCTTCTTCCAAAATAAAACCATTATGAAATTTTTGAAAATCGGTTGGTATTGGTGCCGTGTATTGCAACTAGCTGGTATTATGATGTCACTGTTTTGCGAATAATATACCAATTTTGAATAGTCACATGTGAATATACATGTAAGCTTGAAAATGTTAGTTTTAAGAAATATGGCAGAAAAAATGTCCTCATTGAGATTGCTGAGAAAAGTGAAGTACCACCATGTCTCATTCTGTTTTTAACCATTCCTTGAGGCCTTTTACATAACCAATGAAAACTCTCATTATGTAGGACAGACTTCCATATTCAGTCTTTTGAATGTATTTGTAGTTTCACAAATCTGGTTATTGATGCATTGTTTAATCAGGAATATTGCATTCAGCTACCGGAGCATGTTTCCTCCTGTTTAATATTTATTGAGGGATTCAACCAAAGCAGTATGATAAATGAATGCCAAGATTTATAAAGATAATCACCAAGCCATGATTTGCTATTGTTTTGATTGCATGTTTATTTAATATAACAAGCAGAATATGTTCAACTACAGGTTTTGAATCACACAGTAGTGTGCCTAATAAGGTAGAATGCGCCTCGGAGACAGACAGTCAGACTCTCAAACTTTCACAATTCCTTTCTGATCTATCACTTGTGGGGGCTGATTTTAAAACTCTTGGAGCAAAAAAGCTTTTCACTGTCTCAGTTCTTCGAAAATCGAACATTTTATATTTTCCATAGAGGTAACACAGGGTTGGCAGCCATTTCAAATTTCAAATATCGGTAAAATATTGGGTATTGCTTTTCTAGTACAAAAAATTGCATGGTGACCCAGACTTTTATTCTTGATTTTGAGAGAGAATTGTTGAAATATTCCTTGAGGAAAGTTTTAGCAAAAGTTTAAGTCTTTTACTTTCGAGGCACATACTACCTTAACCATGAAGTCAAACAAAAGCTGAATGTCATAAATTATGTAACTGTATAAGTACCGATAAGTTATTAAAAAAGAATGCACAGTTTGACAAAAATTTTGAGTCATAATATGATACACAACCTCGTATGTTTCTACAACATATAAAATAATATCCGTCCATCATTAACAATGCCTACTCTTTTATGTTAGCCATTCCTTTTTTGACCAGAATATTTATTGAAGATTACCACTTATGCACATGAGGATATTTACAGTGCTGTATTACCGTACTCGTCCGAGTATAAGCCCCCGGTTCGGCAACACTAAACAGCTGTAAAACTAGGGGAGGGGCTTATACTCGAGCAACCCCATGTTATCTGGCATAGACGCATAATTTATGCTAATTTTATGCACGATTTTTTTCAACACCACTCGATCTTTCTATTGCTTTCAAAATCGACTTACACATCCAAAGAAACTGATTGTACAATCTCTGAACACAGAAGTGACATTTTGGTGAAATTCAGCGTCAAAAAACCCCCAAACTTGAAACAAAGACGTCATGTATGCTGCTGATCAACAGTAATGTGAACAGGCATGCATTGCTTACACGGAAAGGCAACTCAATATTCCAGTATCAAACTGTCTACATCTTGTGAAAAACAACAACATAGCAGTGAAAATTGTAATAGTCACCAGGAAAAGTCTTCACAAATGAAAGGATAATTGCTTCAAACAAAAGAAACTGCATGTTTCAAGCATGAAAACATCCTGGCTGGGCACACAGTCCATGTAGCCGACAATTAGATGCAAATGATATGCAGTTAAGGTCTCCTCAACTAACTTTCAGCTGGTTGTTCACTTTCTACTATTTTTATAGTATTTTATACAAAGACACAGACTTATTCTACCTGCAACTTAAAACTGATAGTGATTTTGTAGCTCATTCTTTACTATTTTTCATAGTTTTCGGTAGCCGGTAACAGACACTTCGTGTTCGTGTCGGCTACATGGACGATCTGCCCGTGGCTGTGCATGAAAATGAACAATGGCCGACGTGAGTGAGACTATTCTATTTAGGCGACGGGGGTGAGTAGGGTCAAAGAATCAAGATAGTACTGGGAAAACGTGTCATTTTCCTTACGATGCTGTCAAGGGAACTCCAGTTTCCCATTGTTTTAACATCATTTAATGGTTTCTTTATTATCTAAAAGTAATTTTGCCAAGTTAAATGACCAAATATACTCTCCTAACCTTTCTGTATTTGAGTTACACTAGGGTAGGGGCTTATACACGGATGTAATGCATTTTCTAAAATCCTCTGAAATCAGTAGGGGGGCTTATACACGAGCAGGGGCTTATACTTGGACGAGTACGGTAAAGGTTTTAATCATTATTGACAATGGAAGTTTTGAGATGTCATGTACAGTGAGTGCTTTGCTAAACGGAGAAGCATTCCATTATTTGATAACTGCCCATCTAGACATCGTAAAAAAATTATCGTTGTATTTAAACAGTTGTTAATGGCTGCCAACAGTAAATCAAACCATAGACAGTTGAGTCTGTGATTAAACTCTACCCAGTTAGTGGTATCCCATCTGACATAACATCATTCCAAACAAATATGACATGTTAAATCATAATTTTATTATGGTTCCATAATGCTCTATGTACAAAGTACATGAGTCACACATGCATGCATATGTGTAATCCTGATCTTACCATTCTTACTTCTTGATATTGTCCAAGATCTGCAAAATTGTTAATTCGTAATTGATGCAATGAGAGTCTCTGACAGATCATAACGTTTCTCACGATTTTTGTGTTGTAAGTCTTTGTACAGCATATCGAACAAAGTGAGCTGTTGAAAATTCCAACCTCAAGACAGATTTTGCAAGTATTTTTGTTCAGAGAGGTAACCTGGTATATCCTACCCGGGCTCCCATATCATACATGTACTGTATATTTATTTCCAAGTTTCTCCACAGCATTGCATTTGAAGAAGCACGGTTAGCACACAACACAAATGTTACTTGGTTCCCCAACTCATCTCACTAATATTCCCCAAACCCAAAGCAAAAACACCATTCACTGTGTCACACAATCTTTTTGTCTTGTTAATACCGGGCCAATGCATACTGTTGTATGTATGTAGAATGGCCATGTTTTGTATAGGGCTTAGCTGTATTCTCCTGACCAAATATGAGGCATGTAGTTACCAATGCCGTGGTTGTATCAAATGTACTCTCACCATAGTGGAGGAATTTGTGGGTTTATGCTTATTTGGCAGTGTGTATACACAAGTTACAAAGGTCGAGCTTTCTCTTCAAAACATTCATTTGAGTGCCTTTTTTTTCTCGTCATACAATTTTGACTGATGATTGCCAAAGATTGATACAGACTTAGTTTACAACATTCACATATGTTGTATATTTACCATCATGTGACATTCATCAGTTTTCTACTTAAAATTTACCTTATCGTACATTTATACCAAAATTTCAAATACATTTTTATCAGCTAGAGCTGTTTGCATACCTCTATGATAGTGTAATTTGGCCCAGAAGAATGACTTTTGCTGAAAATAATCAAGGTGGAATTTTGATAAAACTTGAATAAGCTGGCAGTATGATATCTTTGATTATACAGAACGCCTTCTAACCTCATTGAAACAAGTCGTGATATTTTTTTTTTCAGATTTATGAGAAATGCTGATATGAGCTAATAGGCTCTTGTCATTTTGTTCATGCATGGTCAGAGAGCTATAAACATATGCTGTACCCACTCTTCTTATCCAAGGTTGCGGAACAATTACAAACCCAACTGTTGTAAAATAGTGGAAGTGAACTTGTTTTCTCTTGAAAGGATTTTGATTGCAATGATAAGCTGTATGATTTGTAATGGTATTTCCAAATTAGCATCAGAATTTGGTTCATTAGCATATGAATGGATCTAGAAAGTCGTGGTTGTCTGTGATAAAAATGCCTTATTTTGTATGGAGATGCAAGAATTTTGTTGAAAAAATAAACACAATGTTTTATTAAATGAAGCGTTAAGTGCACATGGTTGTTTGGTGAAAATTTGTATATCTTATAGCCTGTTGGTTGTGTGAGAATTTTTCAGGCCAAATTTCACTGTTGGCTATCAATGATTAATTCGTAACAGTCATTGATAAAAAGTCAGAAAAAGCAAACTCAATTCTGTTTGTTTGTGCACAAGGTTAGAATGAGACGCCCCTCCGAGAGAACAGAGGGTCGTAAATTGTTTGGTTTGTCATTTTGTAACCATGGTGATGTAAGCCTGAAATAGTGGTTTTGAAAAGTGACAAACACCCTGCCGCCACGAACATGTGCGCCTAGCGTGTCCTGTGTGCTGCTAGGGTGGAACAGCAATGTGGGTTAAATATTTGCTTGTTGTAAATTATGAGGGAGGTTTTTTACAGCAATCTGACGTAATCTAAGTACACTGAACACACCTGTGCTTAAACACCCTTTGAAATTTTATGAGCAGAAACTGTTGAATGGTTCATTTCTTGGGCTGTATATTATCAAGATAATTCAACCATAGGGGTTCGTTCCCTTTTTAGAATTTTCGGTTGATTATGCAATATTTGAGACAGTAGCTGCAACTGATTTTGTTTTAGATGCTATTATTCAGCTGTTTATTAAGTTATCAAGATCCAGCTCTGTTTCCAACACTGCTTGGTAATGTGCGGTATTCAGCATATCACTACGTCCAGTATAGTTAACCCCAATCCTGCCAGACTGAGACAGTATCACATCCTCCTTTTCCAAACAATTAAAGATGGTGAAATTGTAGGATATATTTATTATAGTCAGTTTCTTTGCAAAAATGTAATAGTTTGTTCACATTTGTAAAATACTGAGACATAATTCATCATGGTCAGCTGATCAGAATTATCATCAGAACAGCTTATCACACGCATAAATGACACGATTAACATATGAATTGAAATGAGAAATGGATTTCCTAAGGTCATCCAAAGGTCATTATTTCCCTCAAGTGTGGAAGTATTAAAGGCCACTTAAAATTACATACCATTATGTCCACAGATGCAAAATGTAGCAATTTTATAAGTTATCAGTAATTTTTGAAGATCAAATATAAAGATAAATATGAGGCTTTTGTGCGTGTGTATGAGTCATGGACGCAAGCTTTCGGAGCTGCATGAAAACATCCCCACTAGCAATCCTCTTTGCTGTAAGAGTTCTTCACCGCTTTCCCCATGCTTGAAAGCCAAAGATATTTCACTTGGACGAGATGAGTTCTCGCTAGTGTTTGCGTCTGGGGAATAACGCAGTCAATCAGTTTCTTTGCTTCTCAAATACATGTAGATGCATTAGTAACAGACACGACTCGATCAATGCACCGGGGCTTATTCATGAAATATCGCGTCTCTGATGTCAGTTTCCTAACTCTAGACGCGTGTTTGTGAATAGACCCACAGATGTCCGTATTTGCTGATACTGTCCTCATCGTCTAATGGAATCACATCATCACCATTCTTGCGAGCCAGAGCTTGATTTCCACTCTGCGGACCTACGCAAAAATCAAGCGCCAAGCTGTTGCCTTTAAAGGGGCTCATGGTTTACGACGATGCGTCATCACATGTTGCATCATCACATGAAGTCAGACAGTGAGGGGGGGGGGGGTGGGATGGGGGGGGGGAGACCCGAACAGAATACATGACTTGGAGGTCCTGTTTTCGTGAACATTCTATTTCTACTGAGTGTCAGTAGTTTCAAAGAATAGGCTACCACGTACCAATACCATGCATGTACCATTTGAAAGAGCAATCTCTACCACATCCCTCCAATCTTGCTCTCTTCCCAGAAAAGATGAATTGTGGGGTGATCGTATGATTATTCAGCTGTCGGCGATCCATTCATTGATGGATGACTTGTGTGCAACTTAAAACAAATGTATTGTATTTCATCATCATTCATATGACAACACTGCCATTTCCCTGTGGTCCACAGGATCAGGGGTCCCACTAGCGCTCGCCACATTCGCAAAATGCGACAAAAAGTGCTGGGTGGCGAATAAAATATCTTCTTGGTTCGCCACGCTTATGAAAGTGAAAGTGAAAATGGCGAACTGGCCTCAAACTCAAAGACCCGGTCAAATTCACGGTGGACGATGCGATACTATCAGGTGATGAAATCAATGTGACTATACTCTCGCTCTCAGCGCCACGTCAGTTTACGATACCCGACAGTGGTTGCGTACTATGCGTTCTGTCCAGCTTAGGTACGCATTGCCGAACTCGGCAAGCCATAAAGCTTTTTCTTTACCCTTTGAACCCAGTTTAGTACCATATAAGGACTAAAATAATGACATCATCCACCCTAACAAGAGAGAGTTCCAGTAATTTATGCGAACTTTCCGAGAAGGGGTCAGTGGTTTACGTGAATATTTAATCAGGTCGGCTGCCCCGCTGCCGTGCACTCAACGAGAGTTGAGAGACCTTATAGCTTTTCCGCAATTTAAACACAGAAGACGATTATATCATGTACAGCTATTGCTCTCTGAGTGATAGAAACGGTAGATTTTACCACTTTTTTGATAATATTCTATGGAAAAATGGAGCGATTTGCTAGCCAAGTTGATTGCGATTGTATGACTACGAGACATGATTAAATCAAGGCAAGTTATCGAAAGCATATGTTGTACGTACGTGAATCAAACTAATTTCAGTTGGTCCAAACACCAAATTTAATCAATAAAAAATTAGTTAACTGTTTTTTTCTTCAGCTCTTCATTCTATTATACTTGCAGTTCAAACGATGGGGAAAGGAAGCCCTGTAATTGTGTGTATGTGTTGCACAATAGTTTACCTCTATTGGTTGTACTAATTGAATCATATGGGTTGCTAGGATTCCTTATCACATCACAGAAAATGAACTGCACCAGTCTTTTTAAAGAAGTGTAACAAGCAGTTGCGTTCAAAAAGTCCTTGTCTGAGAAGAGGGGGGGGGGGGTAGGGGTGGATTGCATGTGAAGTCTATGGCACTTCAAACAAGATGAGACCTTAAAATATTTTTGTTTTGATTTTATTGTACTGTGGCTAAAGAAAGTTGTGTGTGGCTAACAAGATGTGTGACCAACTCACCACGCAAGGAATCTGTGGCTAACAACTTTGAAATCCTAGCGCTACCCCTAAAGATTCCAGTGTTCAGTGAAACCAGGTCACCAGCATCAAGCAGTGTAGAAGTCACACAAGGTCACATATTAAAACCATACATAATTCAACCACCAGCTGTGTGGCATGCAGCCTATAATATTTGATAGGTAAACGAGATGGTTTTTATAACAGTGCAGAAGTTAAATCAATCAGCAAAACATGGCTTCATCAACACTTTTGACATATTGCACACAGCCCCAGTAGTCATATTTCATCTTCAAACAATTATTTGAAAAAATTATCAAAATCAATAATGTTTATGAAATGCATACCTCATTGATAAAATGTTCTTTTAGTGTACAGTGCTTTCAGTTGACTATAGTGGTCCATATTCACATTGGTATTCATACATTGTGCCTCTCTGCACCATCTTTGGTTCTTTCAGCTTGATTTGCATCATGAATATTCATAACTTTTGTCTACTCTGTGGAGCAAATCAGTTCCAGTATAGATGTCATTCAGAATATCAGGTCATTGGAATTTGGGTTATATGAATCTCTACATGTTTTCGTAAGACTTGTGTGAAATACCCCCGGCATGAAATTCGTGAGATTTCCACCTGCTTTGTATTTCAATCGCTCAGCCCTTGAAGGTTTGATGTGATATTTTTATCATATCACACAAAATTTATATCTTTTTGCTGTTATCAGATATCATTAATGTCACACATTTGCCCAGCCAAGGTGTGTGTCAGACACGTCTGTCCTCGGACTGTCAAGGTGAGACATGCAGATGACGGCCAGCCTTGATTGTTGCTAACACCACTAAAGTGTTACCAGCCTAGACAGAGTGGGCGTACATGTATATTGTGTCTCAATCTTTGAAACTGCTCTGTGACTCTTCTGTATTGTTCATGTTCTCTCGTTTTCATGACACTTCAGTATCCTAACACTAGGCGTACTGTTTATCACCATTTTATATCACAGCTAGAGAGGTCATAACAAAAAGTGTCAATGACACCTTTCTACCTCACCAAACCTTGTCAACATTTGTACATTTGTACATGTATCTCTGCATGCGGGTTGAATAATAAAAGGAACTTCGTCTGCCTTTTAGAGCACATGTTAGTCTAGCAGATCATTATTTTCAAGAATTCGATCTTCAATCTTCTTCGATTTGATCTACACAACTCAAAAGCTGCCTCTTCAAGATGATATAGAGATCCAGTTGAATGCAATGTGTATTTACTTGTAGTTTTATATAGCCTAGATCCTTTCCGTCCGCTTGCCTCCGTACCTCCGTCCCCACTACCGTCTAGTCTCGTGAGCAGTAGTGGGACGGAGGTATGGAGGCAAGCGGACGGAAAGGATCTAGGCTAAGTTTTATAGATAGATCAGTTTCTCTGTACTTTATTCAACCGTTAAATGTGACCTGTGTTATGTCATTGTCACCCACAAACAAACTTGAGCATTTATATACATGTAGGAAGCAGAGAAGTTAGTTACAGATTTGTGTATTATGAGTCTGTCACCACAAGGATGTTACCAGTGTAAATAGATCAATATTGGCCAAATAAGAGGGGTGTTTTTTCTAGCTACTGGTTTGTATTTACACGGTCACCTAGCTGCTTTGTAGAGGTCAGTGACTTTCAGATTGTCAAGTGTGTTTTTAATTTGTGTGCAAACTTGTGAAAACAAACATGATTTGAAGAGTTCACTCCTATACGCCCTTGTCTCTAGTAGAGCTGCTACAGGCAAGGACATATCCCAGGGTGCATTTCACCATGGAAAGACTTTAGAAAAAATTTCATTCATGTTACACAAATGAACTGACTCTGACTCTGAGATGTTGTTTTTAAAGCTTGCTATTTGCTTATGTAAAGCTTGTCTCTGTTAGTCAGATCAAATTAGTTTTGATTCACTTCTACAATAATCCAAAATTTGTACCCATCGCTCGTGTTTTCAGCATGCTTATCAAAACATTTGTGCAGTCAGCTCTATTCATGTTGCTTGCTTCAGACAGCTGCGTTGTACATGCAAGTCACTGTCACCATCACAATCTGTCTAAAGCATGCTACCCTGGTAGGGCATGTCTCAATCATGGGAACCGGTTGCCGTGGCTACAAGTATGTTCTCAATGCTAGACAAGAACAACTGCAAGACACAACAACCACTCACTTAAATTTTGAAGCAAAGCAGTAGAACTACGCCTGTTTGTTAAAAGATGTGACAATTGACATTAAATTTGGTGATAAAATTTTTCAAAAGTAGTCCAGAATTCAAAAATATTGTGTGAGCCATGTTGTTCCACTTATTAATCAGATCAACCTTTTTTCCTCCTTGATGATGTCACAACACTTTCATGGTAACGTCAAAACTTGGGAGAAGTACGCAAAATGATTAGTGTTTCAATCAAATGCTGTTTGTCCAAGCAAATAAGATCTCAAGAAATAGATTGAAAGGAAAGAAATCTGATCAATTTCGCCGGGATCTTTGACAGTTGCCATGGTAATTCATCAATTAAATCAAGTCGCATGGATTATATTGTCGAAGAATATGTCTGAGTGATGAAAGTACGCAGTTCTCGGTTTATTGCCTGTCGTATACAAAGACCTGGTATCAATTCTGTCTCAGAGTCAAAGGCTTTTCTGTGTACATGTATCAGTCCTTTGAACTCCAAGGCTGTACTTTTCTGTTGGGAAATTGTTGAAATTTGAATACCAAATTTTTTGCTGTTTTCATTGCCAATAAATTCAAACTGAAATGAAATTTTCAAGAACGGACAAGGTATTTTGACATGATGCTGGTTTAAAAAATTCAACTGAATTTTGCTTTTTCCATGTAGTTTAAAATCTTTTACTGTCCACTAGATACCTTGGGAATGTACATCCATGCACGTACATTGTACCATAGACCTTTCTCGAGGGTCTATGATTGTATGTACTTTCTGAAGGGAAGTGTGCTGCATCATTTGGCACTCAGGATAAAAAACGTGGACACACATTCCTCTTCTTCTTTTCTAACTTGAAAAACAAAAAGAAAAGCACAATCCCATGTGAACCGCAGTTAACTTTCATAAATGCTTTAGGTACAAGTATGGCCGGCCCTGCTTGCATTGTGCAGATTGAAGTTCGCAAAGAAAACAAAACGCAATAATTCAGTAAATTTTCAATTGGATTTGCATTCACTATGTCTGGTACATACTGTAAAGCGAGACTTTACTCTGCAAACAGTTATTGAAGCTTTGATTCAGTGAGGAATTATGCAATATTCTGTAAAGTCTACATCATACAACCAGAAGCGTATATTATTTATCTGTTAGAATAATTGATTTGTATCTGTTGCTCTCATAAATACACTCCACGGTACTTAAAGAGAGTATAAGAGAACAAATTTTCATATGTGAAAAATATTTTCACAACATACAGTCACCTTTTGAACTAAATGAAACAACATTCCGCATCGGAGATGATTCATTGCTTTGTGAAAGCTTGGGTTAATCGAAAATTGGATTATCAGTATTGGCCGCTTCAAATCTAAAGTGACTGTTCTTGCTGCTACTGATTTCTATAAAGTGATTACCGTGTGTGGATTTTGTCCCAATCAGACAGCAGTGTCATCAAAACCTTTTTTCATTAGCACTCTATTGTCAATAAAATTTTCATTTCTTATATTTCTGTGGGTTTGAATAGATAGACACCAGGAGTTCATTTCTGTACGCTGTTTGCATTGTCTGTCTAGTTCTGCCGTGAATGTTTCAAGAATTGTACGCGACATTTGCTTACTAGTAATGTGACTCAGCATTTATAGATTCTATCTAAGAAATTTCTGAAGGACATCTATGCTGCATGCATACTAATGAGCTTAATTTTCATACCCACCGTTTGATGAGCTAATGAAATACTGTTTGAATAATGCATCTATCTTAGAAGTTTCTGAAGGACATTTGTGCATACTAATGAGTAAAATTTGCATATATCTACATTCCATATATGGTAAGCCAATGCAATGCAGTTGGAATGGTGCATTAGTGGGCTTCATATCCTGTGGCAAGAGCTTGAATACTGATCAAAAGCTTTGCAAGTGACATCTGTTTCAATCCAGCTGCTGTGTATTCATTTCCAACTTTTGTGAAACATCCAGATTGATTGTTCGCAATCTGGTATAAGTCTAAGAAGTTTCTGAAGGACATTTGTGCATACTAATGAGTCAAATTTGCATATTCTACATTCCATATATGGTAAGCCAATGCAATGCTGCTATCGATGTTAAGTGAACAGAGCTAGAGAACAATATAGGTTGCAGACAGTAGATTATTTGCATGCCTCATTAGAAAAACAAATTGAGCACTTTTCTGTTAATTCCGCAGCAAGTTTTTTCGCAAAGTAGTGTCTTTTATCTGTAGTTCATCAACCTGATACCACACCTTAGTGCTTCCCAGTGACCCAACTGAACCAATGTTATGAGAAGTGGGGTGAATCATACTTTGATCATTCCTGTCAAAGTGCACAGCCAATCATTTAATCTCTATAATACAAGCTGAAATGAATTGAAACAAAATACAGACACTGTCTTTACCCCAAAAAAACTAAAAATATAATTGTAGCAATGATAAAAAGCTAAAACATCATGAAACTAAATGAAGCTAAATTAGAATAAACATATTTTGAGAAGATAAAAATAATGATCAACTATTCATAGTTATCTATTTATAGAAAAAACTCTTTTGAGGCGTCTGTATTAATATTATGAAGTGCCTGGCACTCTCCTATTTGTTCTGTGTTTTCATACCTTATTACAAAAATAATAAATGCTATGGATGAATGCATCACTAATCTTTGCACGAGCTTGATTAAATTTATTTTGATATCATATGCAGTCATGCATTGGCTGCAATGATATGAAAGAGAGATCAGCTGGGGCAGATGGTCTGACTTGAGTGGAGGTAATAAAAAGCATTTCAGGGGCATAGTTACATGTTTTCATGCAAAAGAAAACCTTATGAGATTGCTTTCTACTAACCTTACTGCTGGTTATTTTAGTATCTGTACATGAGCTACAGTTTGCAGTTCGAAGTCTTGATTGAGAAAATCTATTAATCAAAAGAAAACTGATTTGTTTGCAGCTCTTGGAATCGCAGTAACTGGTCAGTGCAAGATAATACTGATACTCTCCAATTTGCATATATTTGCATATAACCTTGATGTTCTTGTTTTAAAACAAAAACAATTTGATTCGTCTTTGAAATGTTTGGACTAAAGTATGAACAATTTCTGAAAGCCTTTGATTTCGAGGTAAGTCTGTCCTGTAAGCAAATACCCAAGTCATGCCTGAAGGCTGTAAATCATATTTTACTGTTTGAAACTTGATATTTTAAAATTTACTTTCTCTAATGGAGTACAATCAAAATTGCAGCTGGTATTATAAACAGACTTGCAGTGGGCGTGACACAGACAGTATGGCATGCTGTGCTGTGTCTTCAGGCAATCGGTGAAAATTACAGTCTTTGCTGTGTACCAATTCATGCCTCATCAGTTTCCCAAACACAGCGTTCTCTGATGTAAGGTTGTCAAAGTTTGTGTGATGTCTGTTCCATTTTAATCGATCAGAAGATACATGTAGGTTTATTTTTCAGACGCATGTACATGTAAGTGTAAGAGTATTGCAATAAAACTGACACCTGGGGCATGGCTGTAATCAGTGAAGATTTATTAATTGACAGCCTAGTGCTATAAATTCAGTTGACGTTCTCATCTATGTGTATAGGCACCTGTAATATGTGGATGCTGAGAGCATTCACCTCCTTGACAGGTTCAAAATGTTAATAACAATCACAATAATGATGATATTTAGAAACTATATCTGAATCGCTGATATTTATTGTCATGTGAATCTGTGTACGCAGCCCTAGTCATGAAAACTCAATCACAGACACTGGTCAAATCCAAGTTGTGCTGAAGGAGTTACCGAAAGAATTGAGGTACACTGAAAGTGTTTAATCAATCCTGATGTCTGTGTTTGATTGTAAACATGTGTGTGTCCTTCCTGACTGTTTGGCCTTCGTCTTCAATTTTGCTGCAGGGATATAAAGTTATGGATTCATGTGATATTGACCTATGCAGACACCTTAGTACATACATGTACCATAGACCATTATAACAGTTTTTCTAGAGTCTACCGGTATGCTTCATGTAGTACAAATAATCATGGTCTTTCGGTCCCCATGCCCGGTACAGTGTCTCGTTGTCATTGGTGTTATTGGTATTAAGGTAGTATGCGCCTCTAAGACTTCAACTTTTCGTCAAACTTTCCCAAAGGAATCTTTCAATCATACTCTTACAAAATCAAGAATAAATATAAGAGTCACCTTGCACATTTTGGTACTAGAGAAACTAATTACCTGATATTTACCAATATTTGAAATTCAACATGGCTGCCCTCCCGACGTTATTAAACTGTATGGGGAAAATTTGTTTGTTTGTTTGTTTTCATGAAACTAAGACGGTGGAAACTTTCCTTATTCTAGAGCTTCAGAATGAGTCCCTACAAGCGGTAGATCAGAAAAGTATTGTAAAAATTTTAGAGTCTGGATGTCTATCCCAAAGGTGTATTCTATCTTGAGTTTCATCAACAGTGTAGTTTCAACTACTGTATTTTGCTCTCTCACTGTAACACGGAGTTTCTTGAATTATTAATTGTATTATTCAAAATTATGTAGAAATACCTGTAGGTGTACATATGTACAAGTCAAATATATTGTTAGCAGCTGAATTCCAGTCTGTACTACCTGTGGGATTTATTTGTCAACAAATAACAATTGTATATTATAATAAACAACATTAATAATTCTTTATGTTTCTGCATAATTTAGGGAGAAGGCGAAACTTTTGTAGAACAAAAGTAAAATAAACATCCAAAATTACAGCTGTAGCTGTGCAGTATTGGCTGTAGTACTACTACGACATACATTCTGTATGTATCTGTAGGCTACAATAATACCAGTAAATTGTTATGTCTGTCTTTAGTATGGTATGCTGTACTCAGAATCCCTCTGCTGGCCTCTGTCTCACTTATGCTTTGTGCATACATGTGTCTGGTAGAGACTACCGGTATGGTTGAAAAATTTCATGTATTTATGATTCTTTCATATCAGCGTGGAAGCTGAGGAAGTGCGTTGGTTGATGTAATAAATAATTGGTTTGTTTTGGAGGGAAATGCGTATGAGCTAAATAGGTGGTTAAATTTTATTTTACTGTTCTAATAAATAGAAGCATTTACGTTTGCCATTTTGAGTGAATATTATCGGCCGCCCGGTATTATTGTATCTTTTCAAACTGTAGGGTCAATGTTCTACATTACATTATACCTGCATGGTTTCATCCATACACATTAAAATGTGTGTGGGTAGTTGGTGTTGTGACAGCATGTAATACAAGTCCACAGGACTTGGATGGATTTGAATGTTTGATTTGCTTATTGCAATACTGACACTGGTATTCCAACTGCCAGGGGTATTGCGATGTTTGGACTTCGTGGTTGCATCTATACTGCAGCTCACTTTGTTGACCATGTAACTATCAGTATGCATCGTAAAGCTGTGAAGGGCCACTTTCAGTGTCTGCTCCCCAAAGCGTGTTGAGATACACAGTGTTGAGCTTGGTAACTCAGCGTGTACTCGTTTAATCAGCAATTTTGTTGTTGACAGGTGAATTCTGGTCCGGACTAGAATTCAAATGTCAACAATAGCAACTTGCAATTGATATGTACAGGCGCTATGTTGACAGACTGAATAGTTGGTGTTTGAACATATTTTGGGGAGTAAACCTACAACTTGCAAGTGTCTGAAAAAGTGACTTGTAAAAAGCAAAAATAGTGAAAAAAATCATCAAAGTTACTACTACTGGCCGTTTAAACTGAGAGGCACCTGACTTTGAATTTATCTCGTATCCAAAAATCAAAAATTATCAGCAAAAATCATTAACAAAATAGAAATAATAAGGAAATGTTTCAGTGTTTGACTACAATGGAAGGCCATATAAAGGTCTCAGTAAGCAGAATATCTGACTGTCTGCTCAGTGTGTGAATTGTAATCAAAATAAATACTGAAATTAAAAAACTCCTAGATTTAACAATAATTTAGCATACTTTTCAATAATGTTGAATTTACATTGTGAGTAAAATTTGACATCAATTTTAAAAAGATATTTTGATGAAATTTTTGCAACTTTCTTGATATTCAGAGCTGAAAAGTAATCTGTCAAATATACCAACCAGTACAGCAGAAGCCAACTCATTTGACCTTTCACCTTTTACATAGACCATATGTATTTATATAATCTTCTTTTGTGTGTATTCTGTAATTAAATTGTATGATGGGCCGAGGCCCTGTACCGAAATAAACTGAACATATAATATGTATTTCTATATATGTTAATATGGTTTTGTACATGTACGGTATAAATAAATGTTGAATGCTCTCTCCTGAACTTTGAAGTAAAGAGACCTTCTCAAGTTACACAGAATGTGGTCATCACTGAAATCTTAATATTTTATGAAACTGATGCACAATTTGTTCAACTTAATTTTAACAACAAATATGCAGAATATAGCTTTAATTTAAATTGATAAAATAGCTTATCTATTTTTTTGCGTGCCCTTTTAAATATTTGGTGTTTGGATTTTCAATGACAGAAAATTATGTGCATGTACACTAAGGTCAAGATCTATGCAGGTGTGACCAGTGAATGTACACTGATCTACTCAGTAAATTGATGAGTATGGCTTCTTACAGCTATGTTCAGTGTTCAGCTGCTGTTTTAATAAACTACCAGTCCACACATTGCACAACAGATGTTGCGATGGTGCAGTGACTGATGGACTGGAAACAAAGTTTTGTTAAAAATGACCATTTTATTTATAAAATATGTTTCCATGTCTTTGAAATGTAAATTTCCAAGTAGAGTCGTATCGTGACAAAGTTCTTGTTCTTGCCTTAGGATGTCTCAGTTCAACTTTCTTTCAGTGGATATTTTGAGATGGATCTGCATACAGGAAACATACATTGTCCTTCCTTCTGATAGACTTTAACCCATAGGACACTAGTAAATGTACACTTTCGGCCATATTTACATGTACCTTGTTTGAAAGTATTGCCTTGATTGTACAAAGTTTCAGCATCTACACCATAGAATTACCCAATGTAAATTTTTGTTACCTTTGTTGAATGTAACGGCAACAACTTTTTTTCAGATCTAGTCAAGTTTTTTCAAATTTTTTTCAGACTTTGGTCAGAAATTGAAGCCAATGAAAAATTATGTCCATTTGGTCCAAAACTATCAATCACATTACAGAAAAAATTGATAAAATATAACATTGAAATTTGATGGGAAAATTACTGCACTCAAAGGGTTAGTTCTATTCCTTTTCACAAAATCAGATGTTGTAGAAAATTAATGAGGAATTGAAGTTCAAAACAGCTGTTAATAATTCTATAATTTTCATATATTGAAAATAAAAAAATCAGACTGTAGCGGGAATCAGATAGATGACTTTAATCAAATTAAATGAAATTTGTGGATGGTAATGTCAGCTACATGTACAAGTTCATCAGAAACTGAGCCAAGCGTCAGGTAAAGTCAGTGTGATATAAAATGTGAACCACCCTGTAAGAATATAGTACTGAAATGTAAAAGTAAAAAAGTAACACAGTAACTGTGTCACAGATATTATATTGGCTGAAATGTTCTGGTATTCTCGTGTATCCTAAATCAGTGTACTGTAATGGTGTCACAAGGTTTTTAAAGCTAGGAAACACTGCATTAGTCAAGCCATCAGTTGAACTAGGCCTGCACACTTTGCGTAACTGTTTGTGCAAGACATCTATCTCAGCAAGACATTTATCTCTGAATGCATGGCAACATCAGATCGGAAGTGTCTCCCTGTGCAATGCCAAATTGGAAAGTGTTATTTATTGGTTTGATCTGGTGAGAATATTAGAACTTGAGTGGTTCGGATATCTTAATGGATGATAGCAGAATTTGCAAACAGCTGTACCTCAATAAATTTTTCCCCACACAATGAATCATGGAATAGCTTTTCTGCAGTGAATTGGTTTGTTTTACTGCCCTACTTGCTCAGGAGTTTCATTGCCATATTCTTATGTCAATTTTGTGGGTTTTTTTTGTTTTAATAAAACATAGCATAGATACAGTCATGTTCAAAAATAAACAATGGTTTCATATTTGTGTCATGAATTTATTAAATGTCAATTTGTCAAATAGCCATGATAAAAGCAGGCACAGCAATTCCTATGGTGTGATTTCACTTTTGGTCAAGTGCCAAGATTTCATAAAAGCTCCAGACACATAGATATATTCATGTCAAGGCAAGTTAATGACATTTAAAACTCATGGGCAACATCAAGTTTTCTTCCACCAAAGGTTATATCACTGGTTATAAACGTGAATGGTAGAAACTTTTGACTTTTGTAGCGCTGAATTAGAATGTTAGCCAATAGCAAGATGAAAAACACGACTCATTAAAAAATTCTCAGGAAGAAGTGGTCGGTAAAATTATTTGAATAATCAAACAATGTTTTGTTTATGTTTGTAATATAAACGTTCTCTGATATGACATCATTTTGTCAGTCAATTATGATTTAATTTATCGGGTTCAATTTTATGAAAGTCATGTTTGGGTAAATTGTGTGTGAGAGGACAGCATGTATGTGTGTTTGTTTGTTTGGACAGATGTTTTTGTACCTTTAAGTGGCTCTGCTATGGTGACTCTTCTTTGGTTCAAAATTACTTGTTGAGAACAGGCCAAACTTCCATTTTTGACGATTTTTTAAACATCAGCTATTCCTGATTTGAAAGAGGACAGTGATGGCTTTTGTCTTGTCAATGTGGAGTGTCCCAATCGTTAAATCGGTACATGTATGTATGGGTACGATTGTAGAGTCTATACATTTCACTTTATCTGCTTGGCAATGCCATCCACCCACCCACTCTTGCTTTCACAATTTATGGTTGTGCGTCATGCACTCATACCGGTTTGTGTTGCATGGTTAAACACCTGGGTACATGTACGTACTGATATTTTCAGATGACTTCACTGCTATTCACAGTGACAACCTCCTCCCCACCCAAAGAATTGATCAGATTTTTACATGCCACAAAAATAGAAGCACTAAAATACACAAGTATAAAAAAGATCAATCCATATTTATTACAGCTGTTAGGTATGCTATTGACGCACTTTGCTCATGAATATGCAGATGGTGTGTGCCTGGAAACAGAGGTCAATGTCCTTATCAGAACTGTCTGTTGGAAATAATAGAAAGCCAAAATTTAAACCAATACTTTTGAGTTTCCCCTTTATAACTGCCTCTGCTAAACAAGATTGTGTTGCAGATAGTGGGACTGTCATGAATTTTACTTTTTAGATGTACATGTGTAGGTTTCATATCATTTAAAATGCGAAGTGCAGCAGAAGCATGGTAGTGCAGTACATTTATGTTGTGCAAATATTGCCCTAATCTAAAACGGGACATGTACCGGTATTTGATATTTTACATTCTAGAAATGATTGGAATATTGTTCTTTCAGTCAAGATATTGGCATGGTTTGATTAATCAGCTGATGCATCGTTTTACGACGAATTTCAAAATATTGAATTAAAAAAATAACAAAAAGCATATTACACTATTGAGGTTGTTGTAGTGATGAGTTGAGAATTACAGTGACATTGGTGAGAGGAAATATTTGTGGACATTACAATGTACCGTAAATGCACTTAGTTCTTAATTGCACCTTGGAAAAATGGATAATATTACAGATTAGTGATAGCTTAATGGTGAAATACTGCCTGAAGGTACTGTATCATCAAAGTGATCATTGTGAAAATCTAAAATTAAAGCTGTATTTATTTTATGACATGGATCAAATTACATAGTTACCTGAATCGACAGAATGTTTTTTTCACTTGAGGAAATTTAAACAGTGGATTGTAAATTTTTATTTGCCACACATAAAATATACTCACATGTACCATTTATGACTGTGTATTGCTATATGGCCAAACTGTACAGTATTCATGCGTGGTGTGTTCCATAATTCTGTACTTATTCATTGAAGTTAAATGCACTCATAACATAATAGCGGTTTTGGTTAACAAAATACATTACAGCAGCCTTTGAATTTGAAAATTTGAGACCCAGGTAGGTTGTAGCTGGTATACCGATATATTTTAGATATTTACATAAAATATTAAAAGCCAGATGAATTTTAGTTAAAATCGTGCAGCATAAATCGTACTAGACTTGAGTCCACATTTGTACACAATTTTGACTATTATATCACAGATAACAAAGGTTGATGGAATTTCAAATGAGGAAATGTGTCCGCAGGTCGCAATCTTCAAAATATGCAGAAAATTCCACTTAAATTCTTCCTCAAGGTAATAATTATCACACCAACCTTTAGACTTAATGACTGCAGTTTTTTAATCGCTCTCATTTCTGTAAATGGCATTCTGATATTTTTAATCAAATAAGTGGAATAATGCGGCACTTTTGCCTCATTAAGGGGGAAGTGACCCAGAAATTTGGGTCACTATGGTCAGGCTGTTGTATTATTTTGAATTGTCAGATGAAAGGTAAACTATGTTCCGGCTTCATGGTGTTAAATTTAATGGTAATTAAAGCTGTGATCTCCCTCAACATAAAATAGTACATTCTCTTATCTAAAAAGGATTTTTTCCATCATTAGATATGTATGTATTTTTAATATTTCAAAGGTCCTGACAGGAATGCACAATGTCAATTCCATTATTTGTTCACATTTAGTCATGACTCAGAAATTTATGAACTATATCTTATTCATCAAACTTCCCTGTCGACTTGAATTTCAATATTTGCGAACAATAAATGGGGAATAATGCTAGAAGTGATCCCAAAGAGTAGGCTATGGTGTGAGATCAATTTTCTGCCCAAAAGGTGTTGACTTGCAATCATAATAAGTGATAACACAACTGATAAGTGATCACATGCACAGTGTGTATTGTACACTCATGATGTCAGAACATTCATAATAGATGGCTGTGATGAATTGCATACTTATCCCCCTCCACACAAAATCTAACCCTCCGAATCACTTCAAAGTAACTCTCATAACTCATGGACTTGAAGAGTGTCTTTGGAGTACAGTCAACTGCATCATTGAAATCCTGAGGATGTGTTCTATGAAAAGGATTTTTTTATTCAGATGTGGGCAAATCCACAAATTGTCGAGGGCATTTTAATTAGCATAATTCAACTGCAATTTTGAAATCAGCAATGAATGAATTGATCCAAGAACAGTCATGCTTTTTTATTCCTTGGTAATTTGAATCTTTTTTCAAACTATTCTGTATTTTCAATTTCTGAGTTTGGTGGATTTTTCAGCAGAAATTTCGAGTAACATCTTATTTAATGCTGTTACCATGATGAAAATAATTTCTGGTGTCTGTTTGGTCTTTTTAACCCAAACTTCATCAAATACATCAAAAAAGCAACTGAGAAATCTTATTAAAGTCAGCGTTAACAGTGTGGATGGATGTTTTTCATGGATCAGAGTGACAAGGCAATTTGCCATGTGAATAATGTATGGCGCAAAAAGTGAAGGACTATGCCTCCGCATTTTATTTTTAGCATCCATTTCAATTGATGTCGTCAATAGTGCTTACAGATTGAAACATTTCTAAATCGGGGTGAGTGATTACAGCAAACTCAAGCTCTTATAAATAAATATATCAACTGATATAAATATCTGTATGATATTTATGTCTTTCTCAGTTATCAAATACTGTATACAGTACAATTTGAATCAAAATCAACAGACTGAAAAAAGTACTATTTTTACATGAAAGGTGACTGAGTTTAATAGTTACATGTAACCAGTGATACTTTAAATTATTAAAAGGTACTGAAATCTGTATAAAAACTGGTTGTCTACCGGTACTAGGAAGTGGGCATCAGAACTTGGCATGTTACAAATAATTAATCATGAATGGTTTGATCCAATCCATGACCTTCAGAAGGGTATAAATCATGGTTGATACCACAAAGGTTGAATGACATTTGATAGTGTCAATGACTTAGATGATCTGAAAACCCTGGCAACACATTTATTCAGCTACAGCCGTATCATTGGGGTAATAGTGTTTGAAATTCAAGATGATGGTGTGGTCTCAATGTACATATATTTGGAAGATGTTTCTGTAAAAATAGATCGCTACCTTTCTCGGAATGCTGTATTTTGACAGTGACATTGACGTTGAAGTTTAGGGAGTGACAAGGGAAGAATAATATTACAGGAGTTTATCATATTATACCCTGCAAATTTTAGATTTGTGTGCAGTATCATATTTCTTTGAAGCAACACAACATATTTGACATGGCATTACTTATATGTATTTGTAGCTAACTGGTATCAAAGAAACAGAAAGAGCCTTAAACCCAGAATGTCTACACAAAAAGGTGTCTTTTGATACTATAAAATTGTGTGCATCTGGGACAGATATTGAGACTCCAATTTCTGCAATACTGTTTGGTCTCCCATTTGTGAGGGCTCATTTTGAATCACAGGGAGTAAATTTTCACTGGCTTTAATATCATAGTGGAAATCAAAAAAGTTATTTTTCTCCATAGATTACATAGGTGGTGGCCATTTTGAATTTCAAGTGATGGGAATTAAATGTTGGGCACTTAGTTTCTTTTGTTAAAATTTTGCATGGTAACTGCTGATTTTCATTTTTGATTGCAAAAGGGAATGGAAATGGTTTACAATTCCCTTTAATACGACATTCTTTCGAGAGCAAATTGGAATGCATACTACCGGTACCGTAACGACACTTGCAATGTATAGACCACACCTGTAGAGACAGACTATACCATCATAGCACCTCTTCACTTCAGCACAGTCCTAGTTGTGTGTATGTTATTAATTCACATAGCTGGTATCACATAGTGCAACACCCACAATGATCGGACATGTTACTTGTCAATTACTATAAGCGGCCTAGCAGACTGCAAAGTGAAGCAACCAGAACAAAGGAATTCCATTGCTGAATACAATAGTCACCCAGTACCATTCATACCTGGGCTCACTGAATAGAGACTTTTAAAGCTTTAATGTGGGTCAATGAGCATAAAGAAAGCGTCACTTAACTTTAAACATTTTTAGATGTGCCAGATTTTGTAGTGGACTGTAATTCCATTGTTTAGAAAGTGGGAGAAGAGATGCAATGCATAATTACATCTGTAAAATGATTGAGACCCTGTTCAAACCTGGAATTGCTGAAGATTTAGATTTGTTATGTGAGCGATTGGATGTTTTTTGGTCTTTGCTATTGACAGCTGATATGTTACATTCTTTCAGCAAGGGTTTGACTGATTGACTGAGATGTGTCTGTGAAATTTCATGGACAGATCTGTTGAATCTTGTTACAGTACAGTAGTGTGTTCAATTTCTTTGCGAGATTGTAATTGAGGGGCAGACATGGGGTGCACATAAGAAGTGAATCTGATTGAATAAAAGTATTAAATTGGTCAACATGTTATGAAGCTGGATACACACATTGTATGATTCGCTACAGTTACAACCAGTGAATGTTGTGCATACAGTATGGACAAGACTTTGAAGGCGTTTACTCACAACTCCAGTCAGTGACCACGCACTTTGCTAATGAATGGATAAAAATTGTCCTATACTGAGACTGTGGCAAAAGACATTAAAAGTTGGCTACCTTCCATAATTTCAATCATAATTTCCATTGCCACGTGTAAAATCTCTTTCACTTCAACATGCCCACTGCTTTGATTAGGCAAATGTAGCCAGTGACATTTCTTGATCAGAATTGATTGCTTCATGGCTTAGGGTTTACCTTCACACAGATATTAGATTTTTATCAACTCTACAGTAATCTGTTGAATTGCATTGGTAACCTCAATCTTGTAAATGGCTTTCTCTCATGAAAACTGTTGATTTTATGAATTTGCTCAGTACAGTAAGTTTCTCAAATAGTGATGACCTTTCAGCTCTGTGTGGACATTTCCTTGCGATAGAATTTTTATGTAGAATTTATTTGTTTCGTTGTATGGATATCAAAAAATTAACTTGAGTCTTAGAGCTTTGCAGTCATATTTTGTGGGCTGATTTCTTCTGAGAATATTTACAAATCATTTAATGTGAATAGTCTATCGGTTACTTTTCTGGCAATCACCTCAAGCCCAAGAACCATAATTCGGGTGTTGCACAGCTTTGTAGTAACCACAAGTTTTTACATGTAACTTGTTATGCTGACCAAATTTTAATAGCAAAATTGTAAAGCTAAATATGATGAAATGTTCTTGTGTTTTACCAGCATACTGTGTTTAACAGTGTTGCCCTTGGAACCTAGGTCGTATCTCTCTGTGGATTACACGGCACCTTGTTTCAAACATTGATCTTGGACTTGGATCAAAACAAATATATAGTGTGCTTTGAACCAAAAGTTGCAAAAAAATAAAAAAATAAATAATAAAAAAATTGGTTTAACCAAATGCACCCTTCCAGTATACCAGTGCACCTTTTGATTCCAGTTTATGAAAATCTTCACCATTTATGATTATGCCTACCGATACATGCAGGTGACACATATGATTAATATTTACATTAGATTTATGTTCGCCTGTCAAATAGCATTTTTGTATCATCTGTGAAACAGTGAAATTGGAACAAAAATTTTCAATAAAAAATCAAAATATCAATAAGGAAAACACACAACTGGTTAAGCATTTCCGGTTTTGAAAGAAATGCAGACAAATATTCATAATACCCTCCTCATGTACTGTACTGCATGAATGTGTCAGATATAAAAATATGACCTGTAAATCCTAGGATATAAAGGCATGTCAATTGATCCTCATGGACACATAATAATTCGTAGCAGTACATGTCAAATAAACACTCATACCAATATTTTATTGTGTCAACAGAAATAAAAATAAATAGTTTTCCCTGTCCATGTGGAAAATTTTCTACGAGGACTTTAACAGTCACTGAACAAAAGTAATAAATCTTCTTCTCTCTCTATTATATGAACTACCATGATAATAAATGTCAATTTGTTGTAAGTTTATGAGTGAGAAAACACACCGGGTTGTCTGTGTCATCCTGTGTTCTCAAGAATATCAATTTGGGATGAGTGTGTTCATCTGTATTAACAGGAAATGAGCTGATCTCTCGAGGCGTATAGTGTATTGAATTACTAAAACCAAGGTAAAGATGTACATGTACCAAGGATAATAACCATGGAGAAGGGAGTACCCTATTATGCAAATTGAGAAAGTCTCAAAAACAAGGGAAATTTTTCAATTTTTTTTTGCCTTTTCTTGGTTGTAGAGGCTACAAGATACTCAATATTTAAACACAGGTATCTGCTAACCTGGAATAACATATCTACAGACCCAATATGTGTGTGTATATATATATATATATATATATATATATATATATATATATATTTATCTATTTATTTATTTTTATTTATTTATACTTTATCATCCTAAAAAATATAATCACCTTACAGCTCAGAAGAGGATAAAAATATAAACAAACAGACATGATATATACACAGACTATGTCAAGCAAACATACGAAAAGTACACTTCAGAGATTGAGTCTCCCCGTGGCTGTTAGAATAAAGCTCTTGCTGCACCTTAACTTGTAATACTTCAAGCAGCGAAATCTCCTCCCTGAAAGCAATAATTCAAAAGAGGAATACAAAGGATGCTTTACGTCAGCAGTGATGATTGCTCCACATGTAAATTATCAGTGGGAACTAATAAAATGTAAATATATACTTTTTAAGGATCTGGGTATTCAACCTTCTCTTTTGTGATTAACAAAAGGAATGAAAATAGCGAGCACTTCCATACTAGTATTACGAATGAGTCATAAGAATAGCTGTATATGAGAATTAAATTTAACAAAATACTCGAAACTCTGGTTTGTCTTACGGGCTTGTAGCTTCAGTGACCCTTGCAAATTGAGAATAAGCTGAACTGTCCATGTGAGAACTATCATACAACTCTCTAATGGTTAGATAACAATTTACTATAAGTCTATGGATGATACACTGTCAGTCCCCAGCTGTAACAATGGCTTTTGTGTTGTGACTTATCCGTCATTGTCTCTGTGGTTGAAATCATAGTGAATAGTCATATTGTGTGGTCTCACAACATGACTGTGAACACAGCATTTATATATAACTCATAGAATAATGTATATGCTACATTGTTCTTTGTTTTTAAATGGGTGCAGATCCAGACAATAAATTTACGGATGTCACATCATAAAGTGACGGTGCACACATGTGTCATAGATGGGTTGATTCAGTTCACTGCTTGATTTTGGCAAATGGCAGAATGTTTTTGCTGATTAGAGGAAAATATCCGCAAAAGATCCAAAGTATGTCATGGTTATGGTCATGGTTACTCATGGTTAATCATGGTTAGCCTTGAGTAGGGATGTCATATTAGAAATATGTGTGTCCTGTCACTTTTCAGGAGAAATGCGATAACTATATTATAACATATTTCTCATTAGCAAAAGGCTACTTTAGCAATTAGTCTGGTTTCGCAGTACTTTTACACATGGAATGGCAAATACCAGAATTATTTGATGCAGCTACATGTAAATGTTTTCATTCATATTTGTACAAAACAAGATGTGATCTTTTAGGTTGATTACACAGTTGGAAATTGTTCGAAAGAGTCATAGCCTGTCAGGTATTGTACTACTGGTAGTGTTCGTTGCTTACCAGAATGTTCTGGGACTTGCCAGTACTTCCTCCATGCTCTGTTTTTAGACTTCTCAAGATGAATTTTATGGAAGTTTTGATCATAAACACGCCAAAGCAATACATACATGTACAGGAGGTTATTTATTCCGGAAAAAATATTGAAATAAATGCTTGGGAAAAAATTAGATTGTGTTTTAGTAGCAGTGGTGGCAATGGAAAGTGATTGCAATGTATATGTGACCTCTGACCCCTCTCCGCTGTGAGCTGTATTTCATACGGGCCTTTAAGGGATTTCTTTCTTTGAAAGTCAAACACAGTATATTACCATAATTATATAATTTATCACCAACAATTGGTTTTTAAACGCACATATGTACATGTACATATTTCTATAGTGTGTTATTGGTGATCATATTACACTGTCCACCTTCAAGTCCGATATTGTTGGTGATGATATTACACTACATGTATCCACCTTCAAGTCCAATGTTGTTGGTGGTGATATTACACTATTCACCTTCAAGTCCAATATTGATGGTGATGGTATTACACTATCCACCTTCAAGTCCAATATTGTTGGTGGTGATATTACACTATTCACCTTCAAGTCCGATATTGTTGGTGGTGATATTACACTATCCACCTTCAAGTCCGATATTGTTGGTGATCATCTTACACTCTCCACGTTCAAGTCCAATATTGTTGGTGGTGATATTACACTATTCACCTTTAAGTCCAATATTGTTGGTGATGGTATTACACTATCCACCTTCAAGTCCAATATTGTTGGTGATGGTATTACACTATCAACTTTAAGTCCAATATTGTTGGTGATGGTATTATACTATTCACCTTTAAGTCCAATATTGTCCAGACTGCCTTGTCAGCATAATGTGATACCTCAAATGAGATAATTTTCCAGTCTATGTACTGTTGGATTGTGTTACAAAGAGTAAAATTCATTCATTGGTATTTGTTTATTTGGACAGTTACTCATTTCAAATCGGTGTAAGAAATTGGTCATTTAATTTTGAAAAATTACATGTTGAGAAGGGTGTTTCCCGTATTAAATTTTAAAATTTAGTTCATGTTCATGAAAACAACAGCATATCATTTATCTGTGATACCTACAGGCAAAATTCAATTTTCTTGAAATTGACATTAAGCATGGGTTGATCATGTGTGTTTATGAAACACAAATGGACTGAAGCAAACACAAAAATAACATTGCAACTCTTAATTTGCATCAAGATGTTGATCACAATTCCAAACCTTAGTTGTCAGGATGAATAATTTCAGCTTTGTTTCATCAGAGTTAATGTGACATTTTGATAATCTTATGATGAAATTGAAGTGAAGTGTACTCTACTGACTCTACTGGTCAGGCACTTATTTACAGTCTCTAGAGGAAGGTTAGTCACGTTAATTTCAGTGATAGGAATGTCTGGAATTTGTAATATGCCCTCGTATGACCTACAGGTACAGACAGTGGGTACATGTACCTTGTCTGGCGCATGGAAATGTGCAACACCATGGCAAGGTATGATTCATGTAGTTCAGTTCTTTCAGTCAATGAAATACAAGGCTGTTGTTGCAATTTGTGGATCTTTAGTCTAATAGCCTGTGGCATGCCTTAAAAACAAGGATATCATTTTATTATTTGCTTGAAATTTCATTATCCAGCAGCAAAATCAAAGTGACTGTTAACACTTTCCGGCCAGCAGCTTGTCAGAAATTGTTCCTGTCTAATCACTCAAAGTTGTGCACAAGGACAAAGCTGTGATGATCCATCTCATGTTGCCAGTACAAAATGCACTGACTCGATAAATTCTCTGAAAACTACTTATCGTCTTGAGAGATTTCCAGTTTTGTTTTATTTTGTCAGCATACTGAAATTGTCTTGCCAGTTTTGTATAATCCCAAACTACAAAATGTTCAAGTGACAGACCGATCAGTTTCAAATTTGATTATATGCATACTACATCCTTATATGAATTTAAACCCTTTTCTGTCAGTTTGTATTTACTGAGGAAGCATAGCTATTACCTATGGAATTTTAATTATTCCCCCGTGGTTATTAAAGCGTGATGAATATTAATTAATTTAAAGTAATAATGATAGGATGGATCATAAGAGATCCATTGATGTATCCTGGCCTGCTAGAGCCGATGTGTTGGCTGTCTTCCTGGTATCATCGTCCAGTCTAGACAGCTGAATAGTTAATAGGTTATCAAAAGATAGACATCTATGATCTTTTCTAATAGTACTGGCAATGGGACCTTGGACTCCTGACATGTTGTTCGCTCAAATGTTTGATTAACCTGGCCCACACTGAGCTGTGCTCAGTACGTTAATTTCATGGCAAGTCGATCATTGATAAGGTTGTACCAACCACCTTGGAATAAACAGCGCCCTCTTCAGGGTATTGGAAATGCTGTCAGTCCACTAGAAATATATCTTCCTTGTACACCTTAGCTGCTGTATTACTGACCACATGCAGGCACATATACATGCAAGTGCAAACAGGAGTAGAGGAGGTAAAAGTTTGTCGTAGAAGTAAAAAATTCATCTCTTGATGAGATTCAGTGAAGATGTGCAAGAAGCTTGATGTAAAGAATGGAAGTTCTTGAAAGAGTTTAAAAACGTTTAAGATTTACACAATAACGACATTATATAAAGTATAAACATACAGCCGATGTTATGATCACTCCAGTATAACTATGAGTATATGCATATACAGTGCACCAGTGTACCATTAGTAACTGAGATATTTAGTGAAATGCAAATACCGCAAGTATAGGGATGCTGGTTTGCATTGCAAGCAAATCTCCTGGTTGTAGGAGTAACGGACGTAAAATATAAACAACAGCCATATGTACCTGGCATTTTGCAGGCAGACATGGTTCTGTAGACCGGAGCGAAGGACTGACTAACTATTTTTTTAAGTCATCAGCCCATAGTTTGAATAATCATTTAGTTTTCTCTGAATATCTGGCGTATCAGAATGCCTTGAAGTGAATGAGTAATGTATCGTATCAGCAGAAAGCTTGAACTGGTATGCAGTGGACTCGTGCCAGCTCCTAGCAAGCTAACCTCAACAGTGAGAATTTTACCTGATATTTTGCCCATCTACTGATACAAGGGTGTCTTTGGTGGTATGTCCTTGGTTGGCCGTTTTACATGTACTACAGTAGTTGATAGCAGTTCCAGATGCATCTATACCCGGTCTTATTGACACTTCAACACATGACTACAATCAAACCATATCACCATAGCCAGCAGATATACATCTCCTGGGAGCATTTCCACAATCATTTCACCACCGGCATATTCAATAATGAACTTGCAGAATAGATTGATAGAAATATTTTTAACAAGGTTTTTGTTTTGTTTTTCTCAGGGTGCCAGAGTATGGGTACGGGATCCAGAAGAGGTCTGGGTCGGTGCCGAGGTGGTGAAGAATTATGAAGGAAAACAAATCGTTGTGGCATTGGAAGAGGGTGGTGAGGTATGGAACATCTAGTTTGTAGAGTCTATGTTTACTTATCACAAAGTTCTGATACTTACTTTAATTTGTTGATATATGCAAATGGACATAATTTATAGTAATTTCAAATGATATCAGCTATATCATTGATATACAAAAATGAAAACTTGTCCGAAAATTGTAGACAACTTTCAGTAATAACAAGTACAGGCATAGTGAAATATTTTCTTTTATAGCAGTCGTGTTTTGAAAACAAAAAAATTCAAAGTTAAGGGCCAGGATGATGGTCCTCAGCCACAATCACTGTCACAGAATAAATGAAATTTGTCCAAAACTTTGTTGGAGAAAGCAAATGCAAGTCATGTGTCGCTGTATTTCAGTACAAGCCTGGATTGAATTCGAATGTCAGTGTCATAGAATTTTGTAAAAGCTGTCTTTGCGCTGGTAGTTATATTTTGTAAAGTATTTCTAAGCATGCTCTAGAAAACCTTTGATCATTGGATTCTCATCATTGATAAAATGATGAACCGCTAAAAAAAGCATAATTTTTCACAATTGCAGGAAAAGACACTCAAAGTGCCATCAGACAAGGATCTGCCACCGTTACGGAACCCAGACATTCTAGTCGGAGAGAATGATTTGACATCGCTAAGTTACCTTCATGAGCCAGCTGTTTTGTATAATTTGAAAGTAAGATTCCTGCAAAGTCAAGCCATCTATACATACTGTGGTAAGTTGACAAAAAACAAAATTGGTAAATTTGAGATAGTGTTGTCCACTTATTTCAAAGGGATGTCTTCACTGTGCTCAAAGGTTGAAAATGACTGTATGACCAATGCACATGAAGAGCAAGGTGTATGGGAAAAGATTGAAATAAAAGTAACAATACATTGTTTTCCCTTGTAATTCACAGAGACAGTAAAATTTTGTGGCTATGTTGATTTACTGCAGTGAAATTTTGTGTTAGAAATGAATTTTTCAAATAAAGATGAGAGTGTGACACATATTACAATGTGTAGACAGCATCCTTTTTGGCTTGTGAAAGTTTCACACACTCCTCTATTTTAACCCTTTCAGCACCATGGGTTGACCCAAACCCATTGTTATCTATGGCGTTTTGGACCTGTTGACCGGGATTTTAGGGGTAAACAGGTTGATGTATCAGCAAAGTTTCACCTCTGCATCATCATGATAAGTGTCTTTGACACTACAACTACATTGCCAACCAGTTTCAGAAGTTGACTTTACCGTACAACGATGATCTTTATATACCTATGATGTTTTCAGTTGTTTGGTTCCTGTTGGGTTATTTTGTTCTGAAAAGTGGCAATATTCTTAGGCGATTGTAGAAAGTCAATATTCCAATATCTTTCTGTGCATCTTTCTCACAATTGTTTGTTTTCCCCTTTCCATGACAGGAATTGTACTGGTAGCCATAAATCCTTACGAAGAGCTCCCCATTTACGGAAATGACATTATATATGCATACAGTGGGCAGAACATGGGGGATATGGACCCCCATGTGTACGCCATTGCAGAGGAAGCATACAGCAAAATGTGCAAGTAAGTTTGTAACAGAGTAGTTATCACAAACACAGAAATGTAAAGATGGTAGTTTAAATATGCAGTGTGACATGACACAGCTATGGAGATATCAGCTGAGTCAGACACATACACAGATGTCCATTGACAAATCTGTTGATACAATGATGTTGAAAGAAATTTTAGATGATTACACATAAACATGGATGCACATAAGCGAATTTAAACTATAATTATACTTTCTGGTGCAGGTATAGCAAATATGTTTAATTTTGGGCCATTATTAACCTGTCCTCTTTCAGACATCTATTGAGATTCTTCAAGAGTCCCTAGTGGGTAGATGTTTTGTAATATAAACGACAAAGCTTTCCTGATTAACAGCTGTCCCTACTTCCTGTAAACTTTCAATCAATTGTAAAATTTGCCATTAAAGTAAAGCTGGTTCGTACTAAGCTTGTGTCCCTTGCAAGGAGAGTGCTCATAATCCCCCAATTAAACGAGACTTACCTGAAGTCGAAGTTTGATGGGTATTCTATGTAGTCATCTATAACACGAAAGGGATCACATGAGAATGCACTGCGCATGCGTAACTTCAGATTTTAAAGGTTGAATGAACACGTCCAAATGTATTCCATGGGAGGGGTCCCAGAAAAAACCAGGGCGGGCATGTGATCCCTTTCGTGTTATAGATGACTACATAGAATACCATCAAACTTCGACTTCAGGTAAGTCTCGTTTAATTGGGGGATTCTATTACGTCATCAACACTCTAGGAATCACATGAGATTTTAAAGCAAAGACGTGTGAAATGAAACAATAAATGTTTGAAATACGAACAGTATTTAATACGGCAAGAACTTTGTCCGTACAACACAAAATACTTGGAACGAAAACACCAAAAAATATCTAAGCCTTCAATACACTATGAGCAAACAGATCACTGTCTGTTGCGGTGGGCTTATCATAAAATTTTGCAAAGGTACAAAGAGAAGACCAGCCTGCAGTGGCAAGTATATGTTCTATTGGAACAAAACTCTGTTTTGCCCTTGAAGTAGCAACTGCTCTCACACTATGAGCCTTAACTTGTCAGTGTCAATACCAGATCTAGTCATTACCTCACGAATCCAGCGACTTATGGATGCTTTAGAAACAGCCTTATGTGGTTTCACATAACTGATGAAAAGTTTAGTCTCATTGTCACGAAAATTCTCAGTACGAGACAAATATTCTTTAAGAGTATCACAGACACACAAGAGTTTATCAGGCGTGTAAGGCCGTAAAGTTACAACAGGATTCACATATCCTGGTCGACTCTGCTTAAGTAAACCGGTGAAAATAAATGTATATGAACTCTCTTCTGTAGTCATACTGGACAAGTCTAATAGATGTAAAGATTGACTACGAGCAGCTGTTACTAATGCTAACAGCATTACCAGTTTTAAGGTAAGAGTCTTTAGCGAAAGCTCTACAACTGGAGAACAAGTCTTCAGATAATTCAAAACTTTGCGAACATCCCAAACATGTCTATATCTGGAAACAGTAGGCCGCAGGTTGAAAACTCCTTTCATAAACCTCACAACCAAAGGATGTGCGCCAACAGTCATATGTTGCTTAGTTGAACATAAGGCAGACAAAGCAGATCTAGCTGTGTTCAGAGCACTATAACTGATACCAGAATGGAACAGTTCAGTCAAAAAATCAAGCACTTGTGTTATATCTGGATAAATTGGATCTGCCTTGATTTTACTACAATACTGAAACCATCTCCTGGTGTAAGTTCTGTATTGTCTCTTAGTACTCTGTCGCCATGATGCCATAATGATAGTGGCTGCTCCTGCAGAAATGTTTCGCTTTTCAAGGGATTGCCGGACACACGACAGGCCATAAGCTGTAGCTTCTTCGTAATGGATGAAGCTTCTGAACATTTGGAAGCCTCAACAAGTTGTCTGTCCTTGGTAGTAGCAATGGTAGATCCACTAACATCAGCATCAGTGGTGTGAACCATGACTGTGTCGGCCAAAGTGGTGCAATCAAAATGCCAGTTGCCTGATCTGTCGCAATTTTCTGTGCACACCTCCCCATGAGACTGAAAGGAGGAAAAGCATAAAAATGATAATATTTCCAGTTTAATGTAAATGCATCAACATGCATGGCATCGGATCTGGTCTCCATGATATAAAATTTGGCAGCTGAGTGTTAAGCCTAGAGGCAAAAAGATCAACATTTGGAGTTCCCCAAATATTAGCAAGCGTTTAAATAAAGATGGGTTTATTGCCACTCAGTCTGTTCATTAAACTGTCTTGATTCATAATCAGCTTCAACATTTCGAGAACCAGGCAAATGTGCAGCAGTAAGCCATATTCCCTCACTTTGCACCACAACCAAATTTTCCTGGCAATATCATTGCAGGCTACTGACTTCACTCCACCCATATTATTAATATAGGCTACTGCAGTGGTATTATCACAAAGTATCTTAACATGTTTGTTTATTACACTTTGCTCAAAAGATCTTAGAGCAAAATATATAGCCTGCATTTCTAAATAATTAATATGGTGTGTGGCTTCCTGTACAGTCCATCTGCCCCCACTCTTTTTCCTTCACAGCTGACTCCAGCCTAACGTGGAAGCATCACATGACATACATATTTGTGGATTACATCTACAAATTTGACGTTTTTCATGGGGTAAATTTTGAACCCACCAGTTCAAATCATTTTTCATTTCCAGAGAAATGACCATTGTGGCATCAAAGTTACCATTCTGTGACTGCAAAGCTCTTATTTTGGCCAACTCAGAGACCGATAAAACAGTGGGCCAAATTCAACTCCAGGGAAACTGGAAATCATCATGCCAATGACCTTGGCAACTGCACGTATTGTATGAAAGTCTCTAGCAAGCAACTTCGTGCATTGCTCAATCAAATTTTCAACCTGCTTGAGTTAAAGTGACAGTCATTGACACAGAGTCAATATCAAAACCTAAGAAGGTAATTCGTTGTGTTGGAACAAGAACAGATTTTTCTGAGTTACAAGTAATCCAAGCTCCCTTACAAGAGCAACTGTGTCAGACACATTGCGAGTACATAAAATGAAATCATGTCCAACAAGAAAAGAATCATCAATATAACCCATTATTACATGACCATTCGACGAAGGGTAGCATACACTGGTTTCAGAAGTTTAGTAAACATGCGGGGGGCAGATGCCAATCCATTTGGTAAGCAGGTATACTGAAACAACTGTCCTTTCCAAAGAAATTTCAGATACTTTTGGTGTTCCTCAGCTATAGGAACAGAATAATAAGCATCCTTAAGATCTACTGATGCCATATAACAACCAGGTGTAATAAGGCGTAATGCCGTTTCAAATGTGTCCATCTTGAAATGATGATACTGGACTTGTTCATTTAATTTCTTAAGATTTAGAATCATTCTAAATGAACCATCTTTCTTGGGTACAACAAAAAATGGTGAAACAAAATCATCACTAGAATGCTGTGATTCAGAAATCACACCCTTTGAAAGCAATTTCCTTATTTCTATCTCAATGTTTGCTTCTTCAATCGCACTGAAAGAAGATAATTTGGCCACTTAATTTGCACAGGTGGTTTATCATCGATAAACTCTATATGGGCGTGAAGAGCGATATCAATAATACGCTCATCAGAAGTAATATTACGCCACTTGCTTTCAAAATGTTTCAGTCTACCTGCTTGAAACGTGACATGATCAGAAATTAATTTCGTACTCACAGATAAAGCAGAAGATGCACTTCCGTTACCAGTCTCTATTTCATCTGTGACTTGACTTGGGGTTTCAAACCCCTTGGGTAGTTTTTGAAGCCTCATTCAATTGTCTGAAGTTGCCACGACCTCTACCTCTGAAACGGAAACCACGTCCCTCATTCTACCACGGTTATATCCACCTCGCTGTTGCCATGTGCTGATTTTATTACCAGCCCTATTCACTTCCTGTATGTCCTTTACTCTTTTGGTGATATCATCACCAAACAAATGCTCAGTGAAAGGTACTGTAGCAGAGCATAAATGTAGATAGTCGTGCTTGAGGTCTGCTTTCATGCAATCCCGTCTCCTAAGATTTAAAAGACGGTTCGTATTACCAAGAAGCGCTAGAGAGTCTGTACCCAAGTCCATCAGCTTTCCTAAATCGATCTTGTCTGACGGACTATCTTTCAACTTGGCTAATCACAAACAAGTTGAGTAATGCAAATGGCACCCTTGACAAGTGATGCTTGAACAGACTGGAATTTGGTGTCCAAACTTCTAGTTTCAGGACGTATGATGTCCCATATCAGTTGGTTTACTCTTACACTGGTGAGGCCATCACAATTTTCAGGTCGATTGAATTTCTTTATCAGGTCATTATATTTATCATCAGAGATTCCATCTCTGAAGAGAGCATTATGATCTTGGCAAAATCGTCATCAATAGGATCCTCACACTGCTCTTTCACAAGAAACTTGCTAGCTATGTCTTTGAACAAACTAGGCTTGTTGACGTCACTCTGCGAGGCGTCGGCAGCTGAAAGATTCCTCGGACGCGTCCGAAGTAGAGCGTTTCACTTTTACAGGTGGCTCGATAAGCTCAATTCCAGTGTCATCCAGCAAATTCATTGTCACCACCTTCATAATAACAATCATTCTCAAGTTTGTCCATACGAGCAGTGAGCTTACCCTGATTGTCCTTTATCTCCGTCAGTAAATTCAAAATGGCCGCCGTATCTCCACCAGTTCTGACGTCAGTTCCCATAGAGTCTCTAGTATGACTACTGCTTGTCGAGGCTATGGCATCGCCACTGCCCAGAGTAATAGTATCACGCTTACGTTTAGGACATTTGCCCTTATCTGGACTGGTTGCACAAGCTGCAACATTGCCTGAATCCTTAGAAGCCGAGTCCGTCATTGTCTTAGGTTTAGACGGCATTGTGAAAACACTAACTACTCACCAGTCGTAGTAGTAAGCAACAACGTTGCTAATAAAATAGAAATGTTCGAGTAATGTAACTGTAAACTATTACAACTCCTGGAACAAAACGCTGAATGCAACACACCACGTGTATCGCCAGCAAGCTACGCAAAGAGCTACGGAACGCTGCGTGTTTCGTAGCAAGGTCAGCAGCACAACTGAAGTTACGCATGCGCAGTGCATTCTCATGTGATTCCTAGAGTGTTGATGACGTAATAGAATTAAAATGGTTTCTTTGTAATCTCAAAGAATGATGAAAACAACAGTGATCCACACCAAATTTTAGCAGAATAAAAAAACTATGCTGTTTGAGTGAAGAATATGTTAAAATAGGGGAGAAAATATTGAAGATTTCCTGATGCAAAGTACCAGAAAAGCTGCAGAACTCAAAAATGTTTTTTTTTTCTGCCTTTTACCTGATGACAGGTTTGAACAGAACCAGTCGATTATTGTTACTGGAGAAAGTGGTGCTGGAAAGACAGTGTCAGCGAAATATGCAATGAGATACTTCGCCACTGTCGGCGGTGGATCCGGGGAGTCAGAAACTCACATGGAAAAGCGAGTGCTGGCATCCAACCCAATCATGGAAGTAAGTTCTCTGTACATCTTTGGCAATTTCCATCACAGGCTGTCAATATCTACTGACGTCCATATAAGGTTGTACCAACAGATTAATTAAATTTACTGTAAGAGAATATGGGCCTCAAAAATGAATGACTTAAAATGTTGCTCAAACTTTCCTCAAGCAAACTTTTGACCATTCACTTCCAAAATCAAGAATAAAAGTCAGTGGTCACTTTGCAAATTTTGGTGCTAAACAAATTACTCAATATTAGTTACACTAATATTCAAAATGGCTGCCATTGCTGTGCTAACTCAATGGGAAAAAAAATGAATTTTGAATAATTGGGGAAAAATTGAATTTGAGATTGTCACAAAAATAACCCAATGAAAACTTTATTTTCTCCAAAATTGTTTATCAGACCGACCAGTATCATTAAATTAATGCAACACCCCTAGTGAATTTACACATGTATGCATAGTCACACTGGAGGGACTGTTGTATACGTTATGTTTTAAAAAATGCATTTCTGTTGCTGGAACATGTACAAACTTCCTTGTCAATGCTGAACTTCTTTCAATATGTCTAAAGAGTTTTTCATGTCTTTGAATGGAATGAGAACATAGCTTCCTCATTTGCGTTTTTCAGCCTGACCCATGGTCTGATCTTAACTACAGCTACCAATTGTACTGATGGTATAATACCAGCAGTGTATTGCATACCACAATTCACTATTCAGGGCTTTCAACATTGATCAATTTTATATTGTCATCATACTTGGAGCAGAGAGCTAACCTATTTCCTGTCACTCTTTCCAGGCCATTGGAAATGCCAAAACCATCAGGAATGACAACAGCAGTCGGTTCGGGAAGTACATCCAGATCGGTTTCAACCGACAGAACACAATCATCGGCGCCAACATGAGGACGTACCTTCTAGAGAAATCCCGAGTCGTCTTCCAGGCATCGGAAGAAAGAAACTACCATATATTCTATCAGTTGTGTTCACAGCATGACCAGCCAGAGTACAAAGACTTGAAACTCAGTGAGTGTTATATATCATCAGTTAGATTGTGCCTGTGTACAGTTTACCAGTTTTGATGATCTTTTGCGGCCTAAGAAAAGACGTACCCTTCTGAGTCTAGTTATGATGACCATTATGTCAGTTTGTTGTTAATTTCAAATCCTGTCTCATTTGACAGGCATTTTGTTACATTTTCCCTGTCCATATATGTAGAAACAGTATACATGCATATTCCGTATGTATGTTGTGGTATAGAGTATTGAAGATATAGTGTACATTTATCATCCTAGTCGTTAGATTACATCATTGTGAATATATGTAAATTATACGGTCTTCATGCACAATGGGAGTTTGATTATCATGGCCTGCTTTTCCTGTCAGTATGCGTTTTCCCAGATTTTCACAAGCTGTCTGTATGTTCTTTTCCACAGATGATGCGGACTATTTCCTGTACACAAACCAAGGTGAGAGTCCCGTCATTGACGGTGTAGATGATGCTGATCAACTTGATGACACAAAGGAAGCATTTAGCCTACTAGGTAAGTCACCCATGATACTATCTAGTGTTATCAGAAGTAGCATTAGTGTTGATGCTGCAAGTTTCACTGGTCTCAGGAATAGTTACCATGGTAATTGCTGGTAATACTTTAACAGTAGTAATACTTCCAAAAGAGCTGTTAGCAGTGTTAATCCTCCTCATCAGCTGTCACAAATCATCATAGCATTTCACCAAGTCCCACCAGTGCTACTCATCGCTGGTTTTGCAGTAGCAATTGTATAAGTACTTCTCGGCTTCCTTAACGATGAAGTCATAGCCACAGTCATAACCATTCCTACCCATTTCTATGTAACATACTTCCAACAACACCATTGCTTGTAATAGGTTTGAACTAAGTATGGCTGTGAAAGAGGGACACAGGATCTTATGTTGTGTTTTATATTATGCAGCCTCACGTTATTTGTTTTATAACAAAATGTTATATCAGCTTTACAGCAAACTCTTTTCTGTTGATAGTACTACTACAAGTGTTTTAAAAATTAATGAGGTCTTACCAAATATTATTGGAGATGACGTAAACCTCAAGGTTTTGTTCAGAATGACAATCTCTCAATACAATAGGATATAAGGAATTTTGTTTGTTTGTTTTTTCTCACAGGCATTTCTGAAACCCATCAAACTATGATATTCCGTGTTTTAGCAGCCATTTTGCATTTTGGCAATGTGGACTTCATTGAAACTGAAAATGAAGGCAGTAAAGTGTCGGTAAGTGTCTGTCACTCAACAATTTACAGAATCTGGTGAAAAATAATGTTTCAAATTTTGGATTCAGAAAAAATGTGGCAGTCATAATTATTTCCCCCCCATTGACAGCTCCAAAGTGGCTGCGCGAGGTCATTATTTTACTCTAAGTTACCGGGCAGCTACTGTACGGAACACATAAACTGTCTTCAGTGTAGCAATGTAGAATTTTTCAGGGTAGGTGGTATGAAGTTACTAACTGTACTATTGCAATGGGTTTGAAACAAAATGTTGTTTGGTTTTCACAGCCTGAAGATGACAGCTTGCCGATAGTTGCTCAACTCCTTGGTATTGATGGCAGTCAGATGAAAAAATGGTTGTGCAACAGGAAAATTGCCACTGTCAATGAAGTCATGGTCAAACCCCTCACAAAACCACAGGTATGCTCACGTCTAGCATGGCCCTTTAGTCTGTAAGTTACTGTGAAAAGTTATGCAACCAACAGTGGTACATATGATATGCAAATTTAACTCTTAGAGTGCCAAACTCCATTTTTGTTGCCCTTATACAATAAAACGCCAACAATTCTTTCAGATCTAGACAAGTTTTTTCTGATATTTATCAAAATTTTGGTCAAAAAATGTAGCCTCTGAAAATTCATGTCCATTTTGTCCAAAATCTGGGAAAAAATTTGAGAAAAATTCATAAAAATTCGTAAAATGTTGCCCTGATATTTTTTTTGGAAAAATTACAGTGCGCAAAGGGTTAATGGTGAATCATATCATGTTTTTACATGTTCCATGAATAATCTGAAAATGTAAGCCTATATTACGGTAATAATATCAGTGAAGAATCCTGTACTGTGAAAATTTCAAATTTTTTATGCAATAATTATCCAAATTTCCAGTACTGATTGTGTCACTGCGTTCCATATGACTCATTTATATGAATGTTCTATCAGCTTGTGTGATGGACCATATGAAGAAAATAATTGAAATAAAGAGAAAAACATGACTCCTGGGTAGTTTTATGGCTTCTGAAACTTCCTATTCTTCTTGCTTTTGTCAGAGTTTTCACAGTGAAAAATGTTATGTTTTCCATTGTAGGCCTTCCACTCCAGAGATGCGTTAGTGAAGCACATTTATGCACAGATATTTGACTGGATTGTCGACAAAATCAACTTTGCCCTTCATACTACTCAGAAAGAAAACAGTTTCATCGGTGTTCTCGATATTTATGGGTATGTCTTCATCCTCTTTGGGATTTCACTGTTTTATCCTGCAGAGTGACTTTATGAACTTGATGTTCGATGTCTCTCTTTCAAGATAAAAAAAACACTGAATTCAAAATCATAAGTGTACAGTACATGGACATGTTGCAAAGTGCAAAGTAGTGCTGATCGCAAATGACGTCATTTTTCTTTCATTAATGTGCAAAAATAAATATTTGTCCACAAGAATGGTGAAAGTGAAACCAGCTAGTGTTACAATGGATACTCAAAAGTCACACTGATTTATGGCTCAGATTACAAGCTGCAACAACAGCCACGCATGCAACAATAAAATATGTCCAAATATCAAGCAGTACTGTCTGATATGGCGTGCATGCATCTATATTTAGTAACAAACCTGAAATTGCGATCAGCGCTATTTACAGTGTTTCCGATCTGATAACCTTGTTCACCTGCAAGGGAATTTTAGGATAGGAAGCCATAACTTTTTCAACACTTTCTCTGCAACTCAAATTCTTTATAAAACTTTAGACAACCACAGTCCCTCCACCAAACGGTCGGGAAACGCTATTGTCAAAACGTGCGAACGAGGGGATTAGCTGGTAGGATGCGCGTTGGGCTGGCGTTCGCTGTTGATGACGTCACACCAGCTGTAGCGTCCCCTCAAAGAGTGGGTACAGTTGTGTCGTCTTCAACGAAGAAACTAGCCTGAATCGGCCATAAAGTGTACAGCTACTTTGAAATGTCAGTATTTTCTCGATAAGCAGTATTTCATGATGAGGAAAGTGGGTGATCTTTTTATTCCTAATCGATTTTCAGCGCTAAATCGGCGTTTGATCACGCTATCGTGTGTAGGTCATTTTCATTGAATTGCGTCTTTCATAATGTGTCAGGAGAACATGAATTTTTGTTCGCTCTACACTGCAAAATTATGACGGTCTGTTTCATTCCGAAGTCTGTTCTTGTAATTAAAGTATACGTAAAATTAAAGTGACGAACCCAGTTTTTGAATAAAGGTTTATAATGAGACGCAAACTGATAGTTTATTGTGTAATGCTTTGCTCCGCAATTTAGAAAATGGCGTCCACTGACGATCTGTGCTCGCGTTGTGTGAAGTCGACATATTCATGGTTTTTCGTTTTGATGACTGGTCAAATAAGTTCGATTGGGACCTATTTATCTGATTGAAGCAATTTTCAACTTATTTTAACGATTCAATAACTGCAAATCAAAGTATAAAGTAAGGATAGAAAAGCAGATGAACCAAATTTGGCCGAACACCATTTTGTTTTTGCGACCCTCGCGGAGTCGATGTTCGATTCTTTGAAATCTTTTTTGATTGCTGTGCCTTGCGTACTACATTGTATTTTAATGTAGATTTTCTTGATTTGGTACTTGTAACACCATTTAAAATAAACTGACGACGCAATTTTTGTGATCAAACTTATCCATTGGGGGGAATTTTACGTGAAAAATATTGTTTTGATTCAAACCCCGTTGCGATTTTTCTGGCGTGTCATAAAGCCCTATCGAGGCATGTGCTTGATGTGTCACACAGGTCTCCCGTTAGCTGTAAAACAATGCCGCTACGAATAGGAAAATTTACATTTAAGAAAGGTCATTTTTGTTTCGATGTCATATGTCCTCGAAAACCGCTGGCTCCATGCACTTATACACTCGTTTTCAAGGACGGGGCATGTGAACTTCAATCGGAACACTGTAGACCTCTTCACTCTGTTCCTCTGAAATGGTGTTGAAATCGATGTCTTGTCATCAAGAGAAATGAAATCATGGCTGTAATGATTACATTGGTGTTGACTGCAAGTGTAGTCTAGTCAAACCAGCATGTGTAAATACGAAACACAGCCTATGTACGCATGCGAATTGTCCTTTAGTTCATTGCATGTCAGGTAAAAATGGTGTCATTCTTTATGCTAATGTTAGACCAAGCCGCGATAATCTCTTTACGCGAATAAACAGTGTAACGGAAGCGCAACGCGCATCAGGACAGTAGAAATACATTGCGTTTCCTGACCGTTTTGTGAGGGACCGTGAGACAACCAAATAACCTCAGATGACAGACATTGAAAGTTCAATTCAAAATGGGCAGAACGTCATTATCTTAACCCCATCCCCGCCAGACAGTATCACTTCCCCATCAGCCAACTTAGTAAAAAGCGGTATTGAGCCAAAACCATACATTTTCCCACCCATTTGGCTTGGTCAGTTCCAACAGCTTTAATCCATAAAAAATCATGTTTACAGTATCTGTGATTTCAGGGGCCTTTAAGTATTCAATTTTTTGGTTTTAAATGCACCAAATTGGACATATTCTGCTTTACTAGTTTTATCGAACTTGATTTGATGGGGAAAAGGGTTCATGGAGTTAAAAACACCTCTTTAGTAAAGATTGAAAAAATTCACAGTGCAATGCTTTTTACCTGTTACAGATTTGAAATGTTTGATTGGAACAGCTTTGAGCAGTTTTGCATAAATTATGCAAATGAGAAGTTACAACAGCAATTTACACAGCATGTATTCAAATTAGAGCAGGAAGAATACGTCAGGGAGCAAATTGAGTGGTCATTCATCGATTTCTATGACAACCAGCCATGCATTGACCTCATTGAGAGCAAACTAGGAATCCTGGACTTGTTGGATGAGGAATGTAAGGTAGGATGAAGTGAATTTTCCGTTGTTTTTGTATCATTTAGTTTTGAACTGAATATGTGTACCCTATTTCACTAAATTTTCAGTGTAGAATATAGCTTTGATTAATCTTTGTTGAATAAAAGATCGCAAATCTTCTCACACTGTCTTCTGACTTTGGTGAAGTTGTATATAATGTCCTTTGTGATAAGTCAGATCAATAGAAAAGTGCAAAATTTGAAGAATTTAAACATTATCCCAGTTCTGTGTGCCACCATTGTGGTTATGAAATTACCAAGTGTTGTCCAAAACATAATTTACTTCGCGTACAAGGCACAAAAGATTTCTGAACTCTGTGAGTCAGCTTCTTGAAATATATCTCTGTAAAGGTATCTTTGCGATTGTCGTCTGGGTCATAGGTGTCAAAACTTGTGTGAGATAACACGGTGTCAGCATTAACATCTAGAAAATCTGTTGATTGACAGATGCCAAAAGGCAATGATGCAAACTGGTGCCTGAAGCTGTACGATAAGCATCTGGAAAAATCCAACCATTTCGCGAAACCCAGGACATCGAGAACGGCGTTCATTGTCCTCCACTTTGCCGACAAAGTGGAATACCAAGTGCAGGGGTTCCTGGAAAAGAACAGAGATATGGTCATTGAAGATCATTTGAATATACTGAAAGCCAGTCAGGTGAGTTTGTAAGGAAGCCTCCTATTGGCCAAATATGTCAAATTGTAAGGAAGTCTCCCATTGGCTGCATATGTTATGTTGTACTTGTCAACAGAAAATCATTGACCTGAGCTTATGGCGTCTGTTTGAAGTTGTGTGTTGATTGGACTGACAGTCAATCAACCAATCTTCATCATTTTAAGTCAGGTACAATAGAATTACTATACTTTGAGTATCTGGCTCTCTCTGTGCAATTTTCATTAGGTATAAGTGTGTACCACTCAAGGCCCATGGATACAAGTAAATTTTGCACAAGATAACGTATGGGGCAAAGCCGAGTACATAATGGAGTGCAAACTTTGCTTTAGTCCATTATTGGCTGGGAGGGTACATAATATAGGGTTATTCACAAAATACGGCCCTGTATGGAAGAGGGCTCAGTGAGTGACGTATTGGACGAGCCGAAGGCGAGTCCAATACGTCACTCACTGAGCCCGAGTCCATACAGGGCCGTATTTTGTGTATAACCCTATTATTATACACCTCCCTCCATTAATCGTCCGTATAAACTAATTCTATGGTAAATTTTGAGGGATGCGGCACGCGGGATATGAGTGGAACGCGCGCGATTGTTGAAATAAAATTGCTACAAACCACTGAAAATTGCGCGTCGCGCGTCTCCCGTATTTGGGACTCCGCGTACTATACAAAATACGGAAAGTTATTGGACGGTCAAACTCCCATAGGTTACGGCAGTAGGTGTATAATAATTGCTATTATTTTATAGTTTTGGCAATGCCAAGTAATGTTAAGTGTAGAAAACATCTTTGGCCACAATACTAGACAATCAGATTCATTATCAGTAATACTCTGGGCGATGACATCACAAACTTCTCTGGTATTGACAAAGCTATGATATAATATAGAATACTGAAGTGAAAGGATGCCATAGTCTGGGTAATCAAGCACAATATTATGTCCTTTCTTTGTCCATTTGATTTCAGTTTGAGTTTGTTGCGGCATTGTTCAGAGAAAAGGAGCCGGCGTCACCAACGGGAAAGCACACCAAAGACTACAACAAAGCCAGATCAGGGAGGGGCTCCATACGATCCATGACTGGACCCCCTCTGAAAGGTGGCCTGAAGCAACACAAACAAACTGTGGGTTCACAGGTGAGTGTCGGTCCCCGTCTCAGACACCCAGATACATGATCAGATCAGGAGGTGGGGGGGGGGGGGTGTTCTGTAAGATCCATGAGACACTATGAAAGGTTGCTTGAAACGACATTGGTAACCTGTAAGTTCGCTAGTAAGGGACTGTCCGTCAATATACACCAAGACACACTGCCAAGCAGGGAGTGTAGTGCAGTGTTATCTGTTACATAATGTTTTTCACTTTCCATCCATTTCAATTATGGTACTCCTTCCTGTCGTATTAAAGGGCCTATTCTGGCCATATTGTGCTTTCATTTTGAAAAATATTTTTATTTTAAGTTCTTGTGTAGGAACAAGTCAAGTCGGAAATGCACTGTTCGGCTTGCACTTCAGAAAGAGCTATATGCTATTATTCCCTTGGTAGCAAGAAAAGGATTTTCAGCTTTACTGAAAAAAAAAAGATTATAAATTTTCAATCTTTTCTGACCTTTTATCAGTTCCGTGACTCACTGACAAGCCTGATGAAAACCCTGAATGCGACGAATCCCCACTACATCAGATGTATTAAACCTAACGATTCCAAGACAGCTTTTGAGTAAGTGCATATACACAGACGTTTGAGGAATGTAAATGGGGATGATTCACAATGATGTCAGACTTCCATCATTAATATGCGACAATGAATTTTTTCTCAAATGCGACAAGTTTTTCGGAAATAGGGCCTACAGGTTTAGCTTTTTTGTGACCACCAATGCAGTAACTGAAATTAACAAAAAATTCTTCAGGAAAGCATCTGTAAACAAACTGCAGTTGTAAACATAGTTTGCCAGAATTTCTGTTGGCAGCCCATTTTGTATATGTGTTGCTATATTTATTTTCAACAAACCTGATGATCTGGAATAAATGACCTATAAATATTCATTGTCATGAGTTTGCGGTAAATGTATGCAATATCTACCAAAGTTATGCCCGCATGGATGCCAAAATTATTCACCGCCATGTTTCAATAAAAAGATCACTGTCAAGGTCAGTAAATATTCCCCATGAAGATAGACAACTATTTGAACTGGTTGCCTTGTACATCATGAGATTGGCAGTATAGTAACACAGTGTCTTCCTTTCCAGATTTGAACCCAAGAGGGCAGTAGAGCAGCTGAGAGCCTGCGGTGTGCTTGAAACCATCAGAATTAGCTCAGCTGGATATCCATCAAGGTGGGCATTACAGTCGCACTGTGATGATTTTAACTTAGCTGAGAAGTCTTGTAGTTTCAAAAAAACTGATAAATGCTTGTGTCATGTGATATGTACAATTGTTCCGTCATATAGTGAAAATATGGATGTATATTTTACTTGAAAGCATTTTTGCCTTATTTCTTTACGGCAATAAAACAGGATGAGCATCTCAAATTTGTCTTTTGCAGGTGGTCATATCCTGAGTTTTTCACTCGCTATCGAGTGCTGATGAGACAGAAAGAGATTGACAAAAGTAACTTCAAGCACACCTGTGAGACTGTATTGAACAAATACATCAATGTAAGTGGTCTATAGTCAACCTTCCGTGGCCAGACACTGAAAACAAAAACAGTGTATGATAACTCCTACATGTCTGTTTTGATCTTAAAAAGTTACCACTCATTGAATTTTAAGCAGGAACTTACAGGACTGTTGGTGCACAATAGGGGAATTACTGATAACGCAGCGGTTTGCATACAGTGGGCGGGAGTTTTTGAATTCTCATAGCATCACTTTGACCGCATGATAAATTTGAATAATCATGATGAGCACTTTCGTGACACATGCAAAGAGGGGTCAAATGGTCGTACAGAGAACACATTTTGAAAGATATGCGTCCTCCGACAAAAAACGGAACATTTTTTTCAGTTTATTTTCGACTCAAGTTTAGCTGTTATATATTCTGATAGACATCATATGCAATGTTTAATGAAAATGAATGCCTGAAACATGGCAAAGTTATGGGATTCTGGGACCAAACACGGCAGGTCCTATCAGTAGCATGGCTTTTTACATTTGCATAGATTTATGATAATCCGGCTTTTATAGGGGAAGTTCCTGTTTAACAACTGATTGTACCTTGACCTTTAGAGGGTCCTTGTGCTCCTTGAAAGTCCTTGAATTTTGAATCCTCTTGGAAAGCCCTGGAAAAGTCCTTTGAAAATGAAATTGAGTCCCGGAAAGTCTGGGAAAATTGATCACCCACCCACAACATTCAAAAAAGGCAAGATGATCAGTCATGATATCTTAAAAATAATATATCAAATGATTTATAAAAATGATATCATAAAAATGGTATTTCGACCCAAAGAGTCATTCAAAATTCTGAGAAAGTCGTGGAAAGTCATTGAATTATAAGTGGCTTTGAGTATTGATAGAGCAAATGTTTGGCTACATTCAAATCATAAGATGGTGAGAGGTGCCATTCAACCATCAACCTTATCAGGCGTAACTTTCTGCAAGGCAAGAACTGTGGTCCCAGGTTTAAAATCAATATAAGGACTTCGAGTGTTTTGACCATCAGATCTGATTCCCGGGGCACAGCAGCACAAAATGCAATTTGAAACATTGTTATAATAGCATCTAATGTTTACTATCTGTGCTGTTACCAGGATGATGATAAATACCAATTTGGCAAAACCAAGATCTTCTTCCGCGCTGGTCAAGTCGCATACCTGGAGAAACTACGAGCCGATAAGCTCCGCGATTGCTGCATCCTCATGCAGAAGATCGTGAGAGGATGGGTAGCCAAGAGAAAATACCAGAAGATTAAGAAGTCAGCATTGCTTCTACAGTGCCAGATCAGAGGCATCCTTGCCAGAAGGTGTGTAAAATTTTCATTCAACCCTATCTCCAGAATGGTTTGTCCCAAACCCATTGTTATCATTGATCAGGCTGACTACCTGACAGTATTACTTTCTGATGCTCAATTTCATTAATGCAAAATTAACCACTTGGTGAAGTGCCACAGCTTACTAGATGCAGTATATGTCTTCAAATGATGCTGTGTCCGGGAAAGTGGCAGACATTAAATGTCTGAAAACTATCCTCGTCTTTCTCTGCCAACAATCAGAGTCTGGCTGGGCAAACTCAGACAACACGCAATATGCTTGTAACCTTTGACCTTGTGGCAAGATTCTTAACAATGCAACTGAATTCTGAAAAGACTGTAAAATGTAAAAATGTCTAGAATAACTTACTGTCATCTATGCTAACTGAAAGGGCAAGTTGCTGTCATTTATTATGATGATTTTTTCGCTATTTATATTTGTAAAGTTAACTACAGTTTCTTGTTCTACTCCCCAAAGCATGTTGAGATACCCAGTATTCAGCTTGTCAACTCAGCCTGTACATGTGTAGACTGCATTGTTATTGTTGACAAGTGAATTCTGGTTCAGAATTCAAATGTAAACAATAACAGTGCACTTAACAATTGTAGACGTTTTGACAAGCTAGATATTTGTGCTTCAACATGCTTGGGGTACCAGAACAAGAACTTGTTTACATAAAAAATTGATATAATGAAAATAATAAAGTTACAGCTTCTGGCCCTTAGTGGATCAGATGTTAAAATTGAACACACCTGTAATCAACTATTACTGTCCATAGTGAAAAATATAAGCTTCAACTTCTTTGCTGAAAATATCCTTTCATGTTTCCACAGGTTAGCCAATTTCTTGAAAAGAACCAAATGCGCCACCAAAATCCAGAAAATGTGGCGTGGATTCCGCCAGTGGAGGCGCTACCAGAGGCTGCGCGCCCTGGCCATCGTGGCCCAGTCTTACGCCAGGGGACAGAAGTCTCGCAAGATTTACCGCCAGCTGGTGCGCCAGGTCAAAGCGGTCATCATACAGAAACACATCCGTGGTTGGCTGGCTAGGAGATGGTACGCTGGCAAGAGGAAACAGATCATCCTAGTCCAGTGTTGCATCAGGAGAAGACGAGCCAGGAAGGAGCTGAAACAACTCAAGGTATCCGTGGAATTCATTCATATTCCGTATAACTTCCCGTGGAAGTCAAGATCATGATTTAAATGATCTCCTTTATAAAACACTGTCTACAAGTTTCAGTCATTACACACAATATAGTGAGTGTTAAACCATTGCAAACAAGCCACCGATCATTGACTTGGCTGAATATTGGAGCTATACCCAATCATTAAAGAAGTGGATCCTCTGCTGAAACTAGTCTTCAAAATCAATGTAGATTATCTGGAAATCAAATCTACTCTTAGTGAAATCCATTTCTTAATCAAATATTATGTTTGTTTGTTGTCAACCACACGGTTATGAACATTTTTTCAATTTATTAAGGCATACATGTCTTTATTTTACTCTGCCAGTTGAACATGTTCATTTCAGACTGTGTTATAATTTGATCTTTCAATTTTTGATTTTTATCACTGTAGATTGAAGCCAGGTCTGTTGAGCATTACAAGAAACTCACACGTGGTATGGAGAACAAAGTCATCAGTTTACAACAGAAGTTAGATGAATTGGTGAGTATGGCTGTGTCGGAGGTCATTTAAGGACAAAGGTCATGTAGTGTGATGCTGTGGTCTTTTCTCTGATTTCTTTGTGTGATAAATATGCATGGCAGGGGAAGGTTCAAAGTTCATTGACTGTATCACTCATGCATCTGAGAAGTCTTTTGTCTATGTGCAAAGCACACAGGTAGATGAAGGGTACAGCACTGAACCTTCCCTCCTGTAGACTTTCACTGGCGTAGTATACCATTTCACTGTACAGCGTCTATCATTGGTCATCTATTGTAATACCTCATAATGGAGCCAGAAGTTGCGTTGATGTGGTTGCAGTGGGATTTTAAACAGTGAGGGTTTAAATGCCACAGCTTACTAGATGCAGTATATGTCTTCAAATGATGCTGTATCCGGGAAAGTGGCAGACATTAAATGTCTGAAAACTATCCTCGTCTTTCTCTGCCAATTATCAGAGTCTGGCTGGGCAAACTCAGACGACACGCACATTCCACACTCACACTGTGTACTGACATTGTCTAAATACTCACACTTTCATTCTTCAGTTTGCTGTGTATGTCTTATAGTCAAACCTTTCCATGAAAAATGACTTCACTTTAACCCTTTGAGTGCTGTAATTTTTCCCACCAAATTTCAGCGCAACATTTTACGAATTTTATGAATTTTTCTGTAATTTGTTCGATAATTTTGAACCAAATGGACATCATATTCTTGCTACAATTTTTCCCCCCAAAATTTTGGCAAAAATCTGAAAAAATTTGACTGGGGCACATTTTATAAAGGTGACAAAAATTGACTTTGGCGCCCAAAGGATTAACCAACAAAGACTTAGAGCATGGATTCTCAGAATTTTTGACACCAAAACTATTGTTTAATACAAAATCTTATACAACGCTACAAATTTTGAGTTTCCACCGGTGATTCCAATAATCTTATGACATATTTTGTAACACGACTTGTTTGATGTGACTCTGAATGTTTAAGTATTTTTATCAGCATTGTATCATCTTTGTAAATGCTATATTTTTCATGTGTATGTCTGTATGTCCATTTACTTTAAAAACTTGAAAGCCGCAGAATATATCACCTTGGTATTTGATATAGAGAGATGCATTGTGGGTTGTTCACAAAGATTTATTCAAATTAGCATGTTTGGTTCGAAAATACAAGAGTGAAGAAAAAATATGTGAAGTAGGTCAAGCATACATGTAGGAACCCATTGAACTACAGTCACATATGCCACATGTACATATAATATGTGCTTTTTTGGGTATTATTACTCAATTTGATGACTATTTACTCATCTCATAATGATGTGTACGTGTTTTTTGTATTGCAGAATAAAGAGAACAAAAACTTCAAGGAGAAGGCACCAAAAATACAAGAATTGGAAGCCAAAGTGGCAACAATGAAAGTGTTAGAAACAGAAGCCAAGACCTCAACCAACAAGATCACAGATCTCGAGGAAGAGATAGCCAGACTCAGAAAAGAACTTGAAGATACCAGAAAAGAGAAAGCAAGTCTGGAGGAAGACACTGCAATTTACAAAGCAACACAAGAACAGGTTAGTCAGCCTCTACATGACAAAACATTATTCATGCATATTGCATTTGGCTCAAATTGGAATTTTTAACTCGTAATTTTAACTCATAATGAGTCTTATATCTTTCAGTTCTAGAATTACACCATTTTTAAAGGGACCCAATTTTTTTCACATTGAAAGGGTCCCAATGCTTACACAGACTTAGGTTGGAAGTTGTCTCTGTCAAAGTTGATGTTACTGGAATGCACTCTGAGCACTTGCAAGTGTAACCATTTTAGAAAATTCTATCATCAAGATCCATAAGGGGGCGCTGCACCCAACACAGCATATTTTGCTCAAAAATCACTTTTTTGCAAATATTCATTTAATTTAATTAATTTGTTAACCCAAGATTAAAATATTGGTTGGGTTCACCTTTTAGCTTGTCAAGCAGTCTTGTGCGTGATAAAGAAGTGTTAATTTATGTAAATGTATGGATGAACATCAAAATCTGTATTCTTTTATTACTGACAGGTTGTTGGGATGCTAAAAGCAGAAAATACTAAATTACAAGAATCATTGAAAGAGGCTGAAGAGAAAGTGTATCGTCTTGAAGGTAATACTGTCACTTTTTAAAATGTCAGTGTGAAAAAAATCTTTGTTCTCTACCAAGCTTTGGTGATAATGCCAAAAATAAATAAATTGTGCTGTTCCGATAACATGCTTTTCAAAAATAAGGTAGGTAAGTCGGCAGGGATTTTTTTTGCCAAAATATTTTTATTTTTAAATGTGCATTTTTCAGGGGTTCAGGGCGGTCAAACACTGGCCGCAGCATTTCCAGAAAAATGTATCGTAGATATAAAAGGAAAACAGCATAAAAGATCCTCGTTCAAGCAAAAATCAAGTGCAAAGTAATGAACGTGTGATTTTGCGGGTCATTTCTTTTTTTTTACTTCCATGTTTACATAGCTCTAAAAAGTTTAGGGTCGGCAAGTAAAATATAGGGTAGGTCAGGTTATCGCAACAGCACAATTTTTTATTTTCGGCCTAAGTACCCACTTTTACCATGCCAAGTCTGCAGAGTGACAATAACTTTGTCAGGGATGTTTCCAGTGCAGTTTGATCCATTCTCTTAAAATCTGAATTGTTTAGAATAATGCATTTCAAAATTTTGCTTCTAATATTCAGCTGTGATTCTCTGATTACTTGTTTAACCCAGTAACTGTTTTGCCCCGATTTCAAACTACACATGAAAACTAAGTTTGAAAAAATTTGAGGACGTTTCATTTATATTTTTGTGTGGTAAAGAGATACATGTATTAATAGCATTTATCCTAATCAGTGCAACAGAGAAATAATTTATTGTCTTAAAGGGGCAGTAGCTGTAACATGGGATGATTCTTTCACTATATTTGTTTTACAAGTCAGTTGCAAGTTCATGTTTGTACTCACCGAAGTTTTTTGAAACATTAACAGCTTAGCCTGACAACACAATATCTCTACTTGTAAAATGCACTGTCATTGTTTACCTTTGAATTCTAGTCCCGACCAGAATTCACTTGTCCAAAATAACAGTGCAGTTCACACATGTACGAGCTTGAGCTGACAAGCTTAATACTGTGTATCTCAACATGCTTTGGGAAGTAGGATGAGAAACTACATGTACTTGACATTGAAAATAAAATCAGTGAAGAAAATCACCCATATATTTTTCTGTTACAGAGTCCCAGAAGAACAAAGAACAGAAAGACATGGAGAATTCCCAGCTGGCGGTGGACTATGAAGAAGAACGCGCCCACCATCAGAAACTTCTGAATGACTACTCACGCCTCGAACAGCGGTACGAAAATTTACAAGAAGAGATGCGACTATTGTCCAGCCTCCCGGGAAACAAGGTTAAGCGGACGCCTTCGAACGTCAGTTACGACATGAAGTCTGACGATGGTCTCCATCCAAACAGTGCCCACAGGGATACAAACGAAATTGACCGAGACGTCTTGGTGAGTGTCAAAGGTCAAATCTAATCGTGTCATATCAAATCTCACACTGTCAATCATCATCAAGAAAAATGTAAGGCAAGTCACTCCAAATATGACAAGATCCCTTTGATTGGTGTAGGAAAGAGTCATTTCCAGTTCTTTATATGTCAACATTTTTTCTGCTTTTTTATCATTTATAGTGACTACACATACATCATGATTGTGTAGTCACTTCATATGATGTACGTTAAGCCTCCATCATAAGATTATTCACCTCTGTGAGCCAAATTGAACAGCCCCCCCCCCCCCCCCCCCACCCACAGAGGAAAAATAATAAGCTCATTCCATTCTTTCATCCAAGCCAGGAATACCATGTTGGAAGGTAAATCAAGGTAGGGCCGGTGGATTTAGATGAAGAAATTTAAGTTGCGGTGTCTCAGATTAAAGATAGTTCAACCAATAAATGTCAAAGGCATATGCCTGTTTTTAATGCTAACCTGTGTTTTCTGCTGCAAGCGCAAATGAAGACGAAAAACGGCAAAACCGGCTTATTGAATCATTAATACTGGAATTGCAAACATAGCAGTTTAAATCAATGGTATTCCAATACCTGTGGTCAGAGCTGAAAAGTGTTCCAAATTATTTTGGAAAAAACGACGGAAAGAAATACTTATAGATACAGCTGGATATAGATTCTTGACCGGCAATATGACTTCCCTAAACCTTTGCTTCTTCTCTGTATGACATTAAAAAAAAATGTTTATGCGATGTAGATTTCATCTTTACCATCGAAAGGATGGCTGATGTAATACGCATGAATCTGTTCTTTTAACTTTCCATCGTAGATAGGTTTGTACTACTGTTACAACTGCCCGATTTCTTTCGCTGAACTAACAACTTTACAAGCACTTTAGGAATGTAAGACTACGCTGAATACCTGCTTTGCACATTCTAACGGATAATTGGTCGACAAGGAGGAGATTTGCATATTAATGATTACCAGGTGACTTATTGATCATCGATTTAGCATAAACCTTTTTCCATGCTATGTGTTAATGGTTGCGGGCATATCCTCAGCTTTGCTTTCATCCTTCATTCTGTCATTCTCACACCATTGCTCCACCAGGAACAAGGCGACGACAAGGCTGGCGTGGAGGTCTCCGCCTTCGCCAAGCTGCAGAAGCGCGTGCGAGAGCTTGAGCAGGAAAACAAACGCTTGTACCACGATTTAGAGGGGCTAGAGACCCCGCTCAGTAGTCGCTCTCGATCCAGCTCTCTGACCGAAATCACTGATTCTGAAATGACCTCTGTGTCAAAGGTGAGGGGTTTTAATGGAAATGTGAGTTTGTTGTTTGTTGTCACTTTACTCCACCAGTAACATCAGGTGACTAACAGAGATATTAATTTAATTTGTAAATGAGCACCAGTTTCACGCTGCACAGGGCTTTCATTGGATCTTGATATCCAGCAGAGTACAAGATATGGATTCTCCTGCCCCCATAAACAGCCATATCGCAATTGATACTTGCTAAAACTAAACAATATTGCATAATAGTTTCAGCACAGACTGTTGTAAACAGAGACAAAAGAAAGCAGTTTTTCCCAATAAGTTTGATAGTCTTATTCTAATGCAATCTTATAGTCTTGATGTGAAAACCTTACTCACTCGGATGTTCACTTGCAGTTACACTTCACATCAAGTGTAAGACATGAAAACAAAAAAGTTTCTCTCAATTTCTATGTATTTCATTCGGTGCTGAGGTAAAAAGTTATCCAAAATTACAAAGAGATTTTTGGATTTCATGCAAGTAGCTGATATTTATTCTATACTACCATAATCCATCTGCTAACTAACTTTGCTGTGTGTTTGTATTTTGCACAGCGTTCATAACAATTGATTTGCCACATTGAGAAACTTGTCAAAGTATCTGACTTTTATTGAGCATTATGCAAATTTGATAACATGTAGTTTTCAAACTGTTATTAGAACAGGCAAAAATTAAGACAAGGTAGTATTTTCTCAGTTTACCAAACATAAGTTGTCTTTACATCAGGGAAATATTTCAAACCTTTAGTAATTTAACTGTGTAAAACATTCAGTTCCTGCTAGGACTTCAAATAACCTTTGAACCCCTATCATGAAAGAGAGTAGCCTAATATAAGAAGTAGGTCAGTCTGTCTGAAATATTTCATGCCCCCCCTTGCAAACTTGTAAAATCAATACCAAATATCTTTGGGTTAAAAGCAAATGACATTTTCAATAAAAAAATGAAATATTTTGAGATTTTGATAGTTTAAAAAGTCTGTAGAGTTTGTGAATATTTTACAAAACTGAATTCATTAGCAGAGAGAAATTTTCTCAATATGTGATGCCAAAAATTGAAGTTTTTGAAATAAAAATGTGAAAGACTTGATATAATGAACATACATCAGATTAAATATGCATGGTGAGGACAGCTGTACAAATTTGAAAGTGAAAAGTTTTGCTGACACTGGTAGCCAAATGTCTGAGTAACAAGTACTGTTTTATTGTAAAAATGTTTAAAAATGCATTCTTTATAGATGTAGTGTTGTAGTCTACATTGATGATTCATTTTCAATTTTTCATCAGTTGAAGAGCTACGAAGATGAGAACCAGAAATTACGAGCTGAGGTGCTGTCGCTCAAAGAAGCGTTTTTGCACTTTGAAGAAACCAAAGACGAAAATGCACCAATCAGAGCCCTCCTGAATCAAGTCAACGTTCTGAACGAGGAAAACGAGAAACACCGTCACGAGGTCATCAACTTGAAGAGTAAGTTAGCCAATACTAAGAGAGACCGACAGACAGGTGGGGTCAGCATCGGCGTCAGTACGGATTTTGAACTCTTTAAGAAGAAGGACCCTGAACTTTTGAACGAAGATGGAGAATTGCAGATTGCGTATCTCTCACAGAAACAAACCATTCAGTATGTATTCAAGATTATTTTATCAAACAAGCGGTGAGAGAGTGAGATGGTGTGTATGAAAAGCCTGTATGCCAGAAATTTAAATTCCAAAAGTCAAGTCTAATACATGTCAAAATTCAAACGACACACACTGTAAACTTGGTTATTTGCAAACAGTTAGGTAGTATGAAACCTGACAACTAAGAAAATTAACAAACCTAGGTGGTCTCAATTCTCTTTCTCACAATTTAATTGGTTGCCAACAATTGGATGGTATTTTTAAGCACTCCATTAACATGTCCAATGCACTTTGTTGGAGCCCATCAGAGTGCATCGAGTGACAGTACCATGGAAACAGACTTTTCAGAAAACCGCTATTTAAATCAATTACTGAAAACATTCCATTTCTGTTGTGTTGTTCACACATGCCATTGTAAGCCCTGAGTGTGTTATATAGGCTAACTCAATTATCCAATTAATAATTTTGTGCAGTCAGTGTGAGGTAAACAGCAATTCTGTAGGTTAGAGTGCGGAGTCACCGTGTTACACTCATTACCAAGGCATGAGATATGTGTGCTCAGTTTTTGCTAGACCATGATACTCACTGAGCAGTTGTCAGAAATCACACTGGGTTGATTTCATTTTCAAGGTAGTGTATTTTTACACATATTTCTCACATATGTAAATTTGATTAGTTTCTGGCAACAACTCAAAGGTTTTATCCACAGCATATAATCAATATCAATATATTCATGCAGTGACAGGGCTGAAAATTCTCACGTTACTCCATAGTACTTAGTCAGTAATAAGCAGCAAAAAAAACTGATTTTAGATTTTGTTTTCTGGAAAAGATTAGCTAGCGTACAAATACGTGTGATTTTTCAAATAATGGTGTTGGTATTAGCTAATATTACTTTTTATGTGTCTTTACGCTGATATGGTGCTATATGTACATTTTACTTGATAAGCTTTTTGCTGTGTGTGTTTATGTCTGCTTGAGTTTATATATACAGTATGTCCTCTTGAATATATGGCCATCTATTATTGAGCCATTTTGTGTATTTCCTGAACAATATTATTTCTTACCATCTCATGTATACAGTAGAGGGTTGCTATTTTCACTGATGAAGTCTTCTTAATAGTTATCAAACATGAAAATCACTGAAAAAACATGATCGTTTCTTTAGTTTTACATTTTGCGTTCTGCATCATTATAGATCTAGAGTTATGAACCCACCTATATAGTATCCGTTTGACTTTTACAATCAACCTCACATTGTTACTGGTAGGTGGTTAAAATTACTGAAATACTTGAACAGTCAACGTTCTTAACATCCCAACCTTCGTAAATGCAGCACTACAGGAAAATGGTTGAATTTTAAATTTGGTTAAGGAAACAGGAATGAATCATAACATTATCATTTCAAGTCCATTCATTTTGAATATCTGTCTCTTCTTTACCCCAAGATTACTTGAGAAGCAGCTTCAAGCTGAGAGAAAGAATTTTTCACTTCAAGAGAATGAACTGAAAGAGGAATTGGAAAGACTTCAGAAGGATAACCATCGGCAGCAGAAAATAATAGCACAGGTATGAGATTTTCAAGTGAACTAGAAAGTTGTAATTTTGTAGATTAATTATTGTACCCAGTTTTCTCTACAATGAATGTTGAACTTTGATAATTATACAGGTAGGACTGTGCATATTAATCGGGTCTTTCCAGGCCTGGTCTTTGAAATTATTCACCTTGTACCGCACAAATTATGTCATATTTCTATTTATACATTTCTGATTAACTTCACTTCTCATGCTTCCACTGTTTAGGGTCAGGTGAGTGAGTTTTATGGTGCACCACATCTGTGTTAGAGCAGTTATAATCAACAAAATTTTGCCATCAAGACCAAACGGAGCCAGTGTTTGTTTGACGTTTGCATTTAGTTTATTATTCAAAATAAGTGTGGAAAAATACTGAAGGGAAAATATAAAAAGTTGATATGCAGTGATTCAATATGGTACATGGATGTTTTGTTGGGTGGCTGTTGACAGCATTGCAATAAGGCTTTATAACTACTGTAGACTGAGTCTTTCAGTCTCAGCCAACTGAATTTTCTTATGGAAAGATTACATGTTTGTGACAATCTTAGAATTATATACCAGGGCCATTATACCTTTTACCTAAATTCTCATTTTACGTAAAATTTACGATTTATTATGTTATGCTTTGAATTCTGTCACTAGCAATACTTTCACAAAATGTTAATAAGTGCCGTATTTCTACTGTATATGCTTCTGAGTAACTGATTCATTTAACATGTGTGAAGTGTGCGACCAGGGTTTTAGGAATGAAAATGTCATAAGGTCATAAGGTGACTGATTCGTAAAGCGTTACTTGTGCAATTTTGTATAATTATGTGTAGACTAACCCAAATTTCTACAGTGAAATACCTGTTCAAGTTGTAGACTGTGTGTCGGTGTTTGACTTTTTTGAAAAGGGAAACAGTTGGTCATTTTGTGATCTTGGGTGTTTGTTTTGTAGAATCTACAAGCCACGCCAGAAACCAGGACTTCAGCCAACCTGCAACATGAAATCAACAGGCTTACCAATGAAAACTTGGTGAGTACATAAGTGAAGAAAGAGATAGATAGACACAATAGACTGTGAGAGATATGCAGAAAAGATAGACCAACAGATAGGCCAGGGAAGAGGGATAAAGAGAGACATAGATGTAACTAGATGGACAGACATGAGATAAACATGGAGTTAAAAAAAGGAACCCAATCAGACCTGCCTGAAGACAAATAGACTAATTGAGAAAAATTATTTTAAAATTTTTTACAAACACTGGTTTTCGACTCGTATTATCAAACAGAAATGTACAAAAATGTCAATCTTTTCAAAAAAAAAGGACGTTCTGTAATCGTAAAGTTGACCTATATATTTACAAAAGAAATTTTTGAGAGGGTTAGATGAAAGAAGACTGACGTTTGCATTACAATGATGATGTTTGACGTTTTGACCCCTGGAAAAGGAAGATGACAAAGGTTGAATGAATCTGTTGCCGGGAGACAGTGAATTCAGCCTTTCACTGCATGGATTGATAGATTTTATTCAATAGTGTACAACAATATATAGTCTGTAGCATAGAATTTGTAGGAACGAACATGCTTTGGAAAATAATTCCTTTACCCTCTGAGTGCTGTAATGTTTTCCCGCCAAAATTTTAGTGCAGCATTTTACCAATTTTTATGAATTTTTCTGTAATTTTTTTGATAATTTTGGACCAAATGGAGATCATATTTCATTGGCTACAGTTTTTTCTCAAAATTTTGGCAAAAATCTGAGAAAAATTGACTGGGGTATATTTTATAAAGGGGACAAAAATAGACTTTGGTGCTCAAAGGGTCAACAGAAAATCACTTAAAATGACTTGTTACTTCAGGTAAATTCAAAGGAAGCAAATCTTTGCTTTCAAAGAAGTAAAACCTATTTGTTAATATTCTATGGCACATATTTCTGTACACTTATAGGGAATGCAATTTCAAAATCAAGTTTTTCTGGCATAACTGTGAAATGCATAAGTTTGCTGTTACAAAGTTTTGCAAACCCTTCAGTAATATTTGTTTTTAATTTTCTTTACTTTTCCAGGAATTGAAAGAGCAGATGGAGACATATGAGAAAGAGAATAGAAAATTGAAAAAACAACTCAAACTTGCTGCAAAGAGGTTACAAAGTAGAGGTGTTGAACTTGGTAAGGCAGTTTCAAAAATCCAGTGTGTACTTTTTTGTTCATGTTCAAATCTGACCTACAATCAGTATAGGATATCTGTATGTGTTAAAAGTTAGTGTTATGATTCCATGGAATAGTATGGATGTGAAATCAGGAATATGTTTGGAGGCTAGAGATTTTAACAAACGGAATAATTGTTTCGTGACAATGTGATGAGTGGATATTAAAGTGGTTGTGAAATTCTTGAGTTACCTTATGTGACCCTTTAACCTGATGTGAAATTTGTGTTTTGCATCCAGTTTTTATTTCAACAAGCAAGACATACTAACTACAATCTACATGTGTATTAGATGAATTTCCCACCCATTTCCAAATAACTTTTAGAAAGGTTTATGCCAAAATTCTTTGGTACAGGCAGAATCATCAGTCCACAACTATGAATTGTAGTAATTTAAAAACAGATTGACAAGAAAGTATTCTTTTTGATTGTTTTGAATGTACGATATTGTGAATGAAAATCTGCAAGAAAATTGTGTCTGTGATGCACTGTTGAGGGCCACCTAGACATGTGTAGACAAGTGAGAAGGGACCCCCTAAGTTATCAGTGAATCTCAAAAGTTGACAATAAGACAAATTAGTAGAGTCACAACAGCAGAAGTCATGAATAGGACATCTAACGCTCTGCTGGTACCGACCACTGATATTGAAATTGGTACATATATTTTGCTTTGACACATTTGCCATGCCAAACTGTGATACCTTATCAAGATATATTTTCATGTAAGCAACGTCTTTTTTTGATAATTTGTGTTTTGCTGGTTTTCAGAAAGTAAGTGCGTGTTAGATAAGGTTCAAAGGTGTGTTTTTGGTGCTACGGAGGTTTTGTTTGCCAAGGGTCTTTCACAGAATGCAGGTTTTTTTGTGTCAATGGGAACAATTGACTTGGGTTGAGTGGCTTTTGTGTGTATCAAGTGTGCTTTCAAAGTGCCTGGTACGCCATGACATAGTGCTACACTGACAGCCTGTAAGGCAGATAGATTGTGACCAGTTTGTTTAAAAATTTTGTGCCTGGATCAAACAAACACACTGAAATCTCAAACTTACTGTTGAATTAATAGAATGAACTGTGACAGAGTATTAAAATGGCACTAAAGAAAGTTCAGCATTGAGATGTTTGTGAGGATCATAAATTTTCTGTCACAATATAAAATGTATTGTATGTGTAAAGTTTTTTCCATTCACATAATATAACTACCGGTACTAATGTTTAGCGTTGCAGCTCTGAAAAGTTTACTAATAGCCTTTGCTAAAATTACAGAACAATGAGAATTACTCACTGTATTTTTTATGTAATGAAACATTAGCTTGCCAAAACAAACTATACAAATCTATTTGGAAGTTTTCCAAGCTAGGTGAAAGTAAATTACAGACATTGTAGAAAACAGTTAAAAAAACACAAATTTTCAACAGTGTCTCAGAAATATTGAGATTTATGAGATGTCACCGTCCACCACTTTATCATAAATGGTTTCATCCAGGGGATATATTTGTTCCTATAAACATTAATTGTTGATGTGTAGAATTGTGTGTTTCATTCCAGTCAGTCAAAGTATCAAGATTTCATTTAGTGTTTTTGAAAAGTGTTTTTTATTCCCATAATGTATTTCAAACATCGTCTCATTTTTCTCCACTGTTAATGCTTTACATCAAAGGGTTAGCACGCAGTAAGTATATCAATTTCCTATGCATGCCAAATGGTCATTCAATGTCATTGCCGCGTAGTCAGCTAGAAGTATCACATGAACACAATCGCCCAGTCTCCCTACACCAAAATCACTCAGCATATTCCATGACACGCCCCTCCATCATCCAGACAACCATATTTGTTGTACACCATTTCCACATCTGTTGTTGCAGTACAGTTTATCAATATCTTTTTTTTACCAGCTTACTCTACCCTTTGTATCACGTTTATGTTTTTTTCAACATTCAACATTGGACCATCTTCTCATCATGCGCCACTATGCGATATACAACTGAAACCGAGCAAGGGGCAACAGAGATACTTAATTACTTCAAAACTACACACTGTACCTTGTTTCAAATTTAAAATGACATGATGAGTGCTTGCATTTAGAACCGATTGTCTTTCTCTTTCATTTTCCAATTATGTTGTTACTTTTACACATCGTCACAATGAAAATCTTAGATATTCAAATTTACATCCTATCCTACCAAATGATTGGATTTTCTCAAAAGCTTTTTTTAGCAAGGGGGAAATTTGGTTTTCAGAAAAGTATTTCTAAATCGTTACACAGTTGTAAGAGGAGAAACTTGCAAACATTGCCGATTGCATTGTTTCAGTTGTACCATTTTCAGTTTGGTGACTCACCCATACAGGCTGCTGCTTTGTTCTTTGGAATGCTGCTGTCGATAACCTAGTGCAAAACGACAGCGTTTTGGTTTCAAACATTCATAAAATCCTATCATGGCAAGTTGAATTTGGTTGAACTCCTATTTCCCCCGGTAAACGTCTCCAAAAATATTATATATATAGGATAAAAACTGCTGACATAACTGTCAGTCATATGTTTGGAAAGTGAAGCGTTCACATTTGACAATCGATGAGCCTTCAATGAACAAATTTATCAAATTGATTTGAATATGTAGGACATTGTTCAAGCTGTAAAATTCATTGAATATTGGCACTGTTTCTGCTAAATTCAACTTGGCAAATTTGAGCTGTAACCCTTTGGGGAAACAGAGGATTAATCTGTGCTGTCGTCTGCTGATATGCAACATCATCATCACTCTTTCAGAAACAAGATGATCATCCTTGTATTCTTATGTTAGGGCAGTAGTAGCAGCAGTTGTCTTGTAGTTGGCTATGTATGTGTTTCAAACCAGAGGGTGCAATACATTTCTTTACTTCTTTAAATTATTTTGCAGTGCTCAGCAAATTTAATGGAACAAGCTCAAGTTGTTAACATTTTCTAAATATGCAGATGTTGTGGTTGTGATTTTGACAACGTTAAATGGCCAGTAATGCTAATTTTTGATGATTTTTTCATTATTTTTATTTTGTATGTCAACGGCAATTTCATATTCTACTCCCAAAAGAATGTTGAAACACCCACATTTAAGTTTGTCAACTTAGCGTCTATATGTGTGAAATGCACTGTTACTGTTTACATTGGAACTTTTTATAGTCTGGACCAGAATTCACCTGTCAACAATATTAACAGTGCCAGTTTACACATGTACAGGCTGAATACTGTGTATGACAACATGCCTTGGGCCGTAGAACAAGTAACTATGGTTGACATTCAAAACAGAAATGGTGAAAAAATTACCAAAAGTTAGCATTACTGGCCCTGTAAGGAATGGTGCATATGTAAATCTTGCAAATTTATTGATTGAACAGTAGATTATCAAAACTTAAAAAGTGTTAGAAAAACTGTGATTCTGAACTTCAGACCTGAAGTTCACTGCAAGAGTTGTGAATCAGGGTTTGCTGTTTCATGAAACAAAAAGTTTTACACTCTTCAAAAAGTTTTTTTTAACCGTGAATTTTGCTTCAATGGTTTCCCTGTATTTTCTCCTCCCACAGGTGATATCAGTAGTAGCGGTATGGGAACACCAGAATCCTACTCAACAACCAGTGCGTTTTCAGGGGCTGTTCCTCGCAAAGACCATGTCTTCATGGGAATGTTTGCCTATAAACAAGAGGATGAACCCAAACTAGTCAGGAATCTTGTGATGGGTATGTGATAATTGTCATTTTCAAAACAAAAACAAAAAACAAAAAAGAATCCACTTGTGACCTAAAAATGATTTCAAACAAAATACTCTGAGAGTACACTTGTATTTCAGTCAAATCGTGTCATTTTGTCCTTTATCATTCAATTATTGACAAATTAACCCTTGAGTGCCACACATAAAATACACCCAGTCAAATTTTTCAGAGTTTTGCCAAAATTTTGACTAAAAACTGTAGCCAATGAAATGTGATGTCCATTTAATCCAAAATCATCAACAAATTACAGAAAAATTCATAAAAATTGGTGAAGTGTTGCATTAAATTTCAGTGGGAAAAAAATACAGCACTCAAAGGTTAGTGAGCCTGAGCTGCATACTGTTCCTGCATTTTTAAGTTTTAAGCTCTGCTGTTTGCAGATTTACAGTTCATAGAGAATTCACTGATAAATGCATATTGGTTGATGAAAGATGTGTCAAGGAATTTAATTCTTTTCTGTACTCTGAAGACTAATTCTGGCGAATGACCAGGAAATTGAAATTTTTATATTTGATAATTTACAGTTCTTGGTCGTAGATGAACTGGACATTAGATGACCTTTATGTCTATGAATATTAGAAAGCCTAATTGACAAGATGAAAGTGAATTATATTTAGTGTTTCATCTAGAGAGAGGGATGGGGGATTGCCTCTCTGTTGACATGTTGGCTCGCCCAAGTAATTTGTCAAGCCCCCCCCCCCCCCATGAAATGGTGCCAGTCACATTTTGGAGATACAAGTTTAACACATGAACTGGTAAAATCACCCCCCTAAATTTTCTGGTAAAGGGGAAAAATCACCCTTGTTGATGCCACCCTGGATAAAACACTGTAAATTATATGGTCTCTTGTCCTTTGAACTGTCTCTTAGATATCTGGGAGGAAAATGGTATCTGTTCTCAGTTTTCATGTAAAACTTTCCAAGAATCTTCAGCCAAGTATTTCTAACAATGTGTTGTTTTTATTGCCTATAGATTTCAAGCCACAAATGGCTGAAGGCTATCTTCCTGGTCTACCTGCGTATATTATATTCATGTGTTTACGACACGCTGATTACACCAACGATGACATGAAGGTGAAGTCACTGTTGTCTGGCGTTGTCAATGGAATCAAGAAGACTGCCAAGGTACGTGTGTACGGTTAAACACAAATGCACAATTGCAAAATGCAAGAAGATGTACAATTGGTTGAATTAGCTCTTCAAGGGATAATTTCTTAAGCAATCAGAAATAGGTTTGAATTGTGAATTCACATCTAGCTGAGTTTAATAGCATCTGAAATATGTGAGTAGAGGATGAATTTGAATTATTAATATATAAATTAATATCACAAGAAAATCAGTCGAAAGTAAATGAGTCACTTTGCCAGATAGGTCGACTGAAAGCTATGTATACTGTATCTTCACCACATTCTACTTGACAATACTTTGTGTTTGCATTTCATTATCCCCTGCATCTCTGTCTTACAGAAAAGAAATGATGATTTTGAGAGCATTGCTTTCTTCCTGGTCAACACTTGCAGGGTAATGCACAACCTGAAACAGTACAGTGGCGAGGAGGTGAGAATCATATGTGTGATGTATAGCGCCCTCTATCTTTCCCCTTCTGATTCTGCTGGCCCCCAAGTTTCACCTTTGAACTTATCAAAGATTTCTGTACACGTGATATTCCTTTGAAGTAATATACGTTTCTCTCTCCTGCTCAGAAAAAAGACCTATTTCTTTGAATTTTTCAATCTTAAAGAGATGTGTATCATCCTAGTGGAAGTATTTACCTGTGTATCAACTTAAGAAATGAAACTCTTCGAAAAATCAAACATTTCAGAAACCAAATTTTCTACAAAGTTGTGCATGACAAAATTTGAAATTCTATCGATTACATGGAAAATTGTGGTCAGTCACATAAAAAAAATGCTGCTATTGAATAGCATATGTGCAATGATTGAGAAAGGTTTGCTTTTCTTGAAACAAGATGGCATGGTAGACATTTACCTAAGCTTGAACTTTTTGCCTTCTTCATAGATATTTTCAAGTCAGAACACAAACAAACAAAACGGATACTGCCTCAGAAACTTTGACCTGTCGGAGTATCGGCAAGTCACCAATGACTTGGCCGTACACATTTACCAGGGAATGATCAGAGCCATGGAAAAGAGACTACAGACAATGATAGGTGAGATTTGTGATCGACAGCTGTCAATTTTGGTCTTCAACCAATCAGAGATACCATGAATTTGATCGCTGATTTATTTGAAATTTACACAATCCATCAAAGTATCGCATTTTTAGAGATTTTTTGGATAACAGGTTCCTAAGGGAGTTACTGTGTCATTGGAATCAATCATGTCAGATTATACATTTATTCTTCACACCTCTACAATAAGCTATACTTGAAAATGATAAAAGTGTTAGAGGGCCATTAGTAGCTGGAAGCTTGGGTGATTTTTTCATTATTTTTATTTTTTAATGTCAACTACAGTTTCTTGCTCTACTGCCAGAAGCATATTGAGATATGAAGTATTCAGCTTGTCAACTCAACCTGTATGTGTGTAGATTTTATCATGTCATTATTGACAAGTGAATTCTTCTTCAGACTAGAATTCAAATGTAAACAATAACAGTGCATTGTACATGTATTGATGCTGTGTTGGCATGCTAGATACTTGGTCTCTTAACATGCTTTTAGGAGTTGCACAAGAATTATTTTGACACACAAAACAAAATATTGTGAAAAAAATAATCAGAAGTTACAGCTACACTGACCCTTAAGAAGCTCAGTATGTACATAATCCTTATTCGTAAGTTCCTTAAATGTTGCATTGGTGTCTGTTGTGTTATCAGCACTCCATATCATATCATTTCAACAATGCTAGCTTAGAAAATAGATTTGATGCTTTGCCTAACATAATTACAAGCTATACAGTATCCAATCCAAGTATTCCTCTGTACAGTTATCATATTTGAATCAACTTGTATTAACTTTTTTCTGTCATGAACTTTGTCATTGTTGAAAAAATTCCCAAATTTCCACATGCATAATGCACCTCTTTTCTTAAAGTTTTCCTTCACTTCAAGAAAAATCCATCTTTTTTATGGTGTTTGTGTTCAAAGGTCCACTCTCTTGAAAGAGTTTGGTTATATGTATGAAAGACTATCAAAATAGAAAATACCAAAGATTTAATCCATTGTAACATCAGTACTTGTTGTGAAAAAAAATATCAACATGCACACATATCATTTCATAAGTACCCCTCTTCTCCTATACCAATAATCATCATTAATTTCACATTTTTTTATAAATCATGTAAAGCCATCAACGATCATGTCATTTTGTGTTTTGTTTTGTTTTTCCCCCCTTCATTTTGTTTTTCCACCATCACCACGCTGCAGTGTCGGGAATGTTGTACTATGCAGGCCCCATTGTAGGCATTTCCAAAAACTCACGCAGTAAAATTGCAAAGTCTCGAAACAAACTTGATGTTGATCAACCAAATGGTATTGTCACTCGATTGAACTTTGAACTTTTGCATGCTCTGAGCGGCTGTTCTCAACCCAAGGTGATTTTTTTTGGGTATACGATTACTTGGTATTTTGTCCTTTCTGTCGGGTAGTTGGGAAGATAATGATTCCACTTCAGTCGGCTTTTCAAATGATAAAATAATATTTCACAGAGAATAATGCTTGATGCAAAACAACTGTGTTAATGGGCGCCTTCTTTGCTGAGGTGTTTTTAGATATGAATTGAAATCACTGTGAAAATCCTTGAACACAAGTTTTACTCTGCCAGCTGTTTTGCATGTTGATCATGATATTTAGAGATCAAAATATAGTGATTCAAATCTTGAAACTGCTTTTCCTTGTGTTTACAAGAGCATAAGGCGGTACACCTACTTTTTATTTTTAATTTGTCTGTTATATTTGTATTGAAATACATAAATCTCAGCAATGGAAGAGATTTCTAAGACGTCTATTCAGTTTTCTTAGTGTATATAACATCCTTACTTTATAAGCATCCCAGTATTGCATGAGAGCTGTTTGCCCTTTGACCTGTCCCCATTCTACCCATCATGGAGTCAAGGTCAGGCAATATTACGGTGAACAAAAAAGAACGTAGAATGCACCAATAGTGCATTTTTGAATCGACATCACAAAAAACCTGTGCATCTACAAATGAAATATTGACTGACAAAGTCCAATAGTTTCAAAAGTAAGCAAATCTTCTAAGGGACTGTGTGCCATCTAAGTAACCACCAGTAGTTGCTCCATGATCCAGGCAAGTGCTTGGAAGGGGAAACAGCTCTGTGATAGCATATTAAAGGGCCTGTAAGCCTACTTCAAGCTCTTGTGAACATAAGTGTTGATGATTTTTTTCTCGATTTTGTTTTATATGTCAATTGCAAGCTCTTGTTCTACTCCCCAAGCATGTTGAAACACCCAACATCCAGAATGTCAACACAGTGTCTGTACATGTACAATGCACTGTTATTGTTTACATTTGAATTCTGGTCTGGACCAGAATTCGCTTGTCACCAATAACAGTGCAGCCTACACATGTACCGGTGCAGGCTGAGTTGACAAGCTGAACACTGTGTATCTCAACATGCTTTGGGGAGTGGAACAAGAAACTATTTGACACTGAAAACTAAAACAGTGACGAAAAATCACCAAAAGTTGCGGCAGCTGGCCCTTTAACCCAGAATGCTTAGAAGTTAGATAATTCTACCTGTCTCCATATTTTCAAAGTACAAACATCCGGCATGTGTTGAATGGGAGCCCTCTCTTGCATGTCAATATGAACTTCATCCCTGGGTATGAATGTTGTACTGGGGCAAGCTCTCAAAGTAAAGCAAAGACACTTTCTGTACATATTTAATTTGAGATGCAGTTTGAAAGTCAACAGTACTGGTTTTAATAATGCCCTGGGCCATATGAAAGCTATGAGTGTATGATTCTTGTCTTGAGTAGCAAAAAGGCTGGATAACTGTTGTTGACAAATACACTGCTATTCAAAAGTTAGCTCCAAATCCCAGAAAGTACAGAATGAAGGTGATAAGATTGATGGATAAGTATTGGTTGTGTTAAAAAACACTCCAAAAAGCATGTTTGAGCAGTAAATATTATATCGTGCAGCTGAATGTGACAGGGCCCTCTGTTGCAAAATAAATAGTTTTCTTTCAATTTAATTTATAGTGCATGCTTATATTGTTTCCTTTATTTCCCTGTTTCTTAAATGCTCTGTCACTGAACTGTGAAAATAACTCCCAACCAACAGAATAATTTGTTTATACCACAGTTCCTGGCATGTTAGAGCACGAGGGCATTGCTGGAGTTATGTCCAGCAAACCGATGGGCATGCGTGGTAGGACGTCCAGCGTGTCCGCAGACGATGACGGGCAGAGGAGGATCACCATAGATACCATCACAAAACAGTTGAGCATCTACCTGGCTGTTCTTCACAACCAGGGTCTGGATCCACAGATAGTCATGCAAGTTTTTAAGCAGGTATACTTTATCGTAGCATGAGTTCTTTCACCTTTCACCTTTGACCTGGTCAAACTGAATATTTACTTTGAACTTTGTAACAGACAAATGGGTCACCAAAGTGGGCCAATCATAAACCTGTGTGTAATCTAACATCATGGTACTTTCAGTGCTATGTGATGCTTGGATTTTGCCATACTGCTGCATAAAAAGTGTAAATATTAGCTTGCAAAATTGTTGAAATGGCAGGTAACTACAGAATACAGTGGAAATTGTATGCAGTTACAAAATGTCCATCAAACTTGTAGATCCATACCAACAAAAATGCCAGGATGTAAGGTCATTTAGAGGTCACAGAAAGGCCAATTGTTTATCACAGAATTTAACTTTGAGTGAAGAAGCAACGATATTGTTTATGGAAACGCACCGACGCAAAGTCTATATTGCTATTCAGCCATGATTCTGATAGTATGCATTCCGATTCTCTTTTTCAGCTCTTCTATCTGATCACAGCCTCAACCCTTAATAATCTAGTACTTAGGAAAGAGATGTGCCATTGGTCAAAGGGTATGCAAATTAGGTAGGTGCATACATGAGTTATTGAGTCTTTAAATATTTAGAGTAGATTTTCACACCTGCGTATGCGCTGATCACTGTAGACATAGGTAATGAAGTAGGTGTTTGGTAGTCAGTGAAATGTGAAGTTTATTTTTTGCAGTATACATAACCAAACCTGGTTATGGTATCTTCAGTGGAAATCAGTCTCAGATCAGGTGTAGCGTGGTTGCTCTTTCATTTTGTAATTTGTGAATTCTATCAAAACACTTGATTTACCCGTACTTTGGTCTAAAGGTTAGAAAGCTTGCCAAGAAAACCCAGCCCATATCGGCAAGTTGTTTTTGGAATGCCAGATGACAGCCAGGCTTTTTTAGAACATTTGTTTAACCCTTTGAGCGCAGTAATTTTTCGCGCTAAAAATTTTAGTGCAACATTTTGCCAATTTTCATGAATTTTTCTGTATTTTTTGATAATTTTTCTACAATTTTTTCTCAAAATTTTGGCAAAAATCTGGGAAAAATTGGCTGGTGTTTATTTTATAAAGGGGACAAAAATATACTTTGGCGCTCAAATGTTTAAATTCGATACATGCATGTTTTGCTGACTGTAAAGATACTCTAATCACAAATTTGATCGATTCTCACAACACAGGTATAACTTGAGCGAGTTGGAGGAGTGGTTGCGTAGCAACCGACTGATGGAGAGTGGGGCTGTTGAAACCCTGGAGCCGCTGGTTCAAGTGTCACAGCTACTACAGGTCAACAAGAAATCAGATCAAGACATAGAAAGTATATGTGAACTTTGTACAAAGCTTTCAACTCAGCAGGTATGCTCAGATTTCTGGCAAAGTTTACTAGTCATTTCAAATTAGCATGCATGTTTACTGTTATATTCCAATTCACATCATACTTAGTGGAAAGAGCTGTAAATCTTGCTATTTCACAGTCATGGATTACAAAGAAGTTTACTGTGAAGGAGAGTGTTATCAAGACACATCAGACTATGCATTTCCTTTGTGATATTCTCAATAAATGTGCTTCAATTTTCCAATGCATTGTCGTCAAATTGCTCTTTACAAGAAGATGTAATACAGGGGCTGTTAACTTCCAAACACCAACAATATAAAATGACCCATTTCCAGGCACAGCCAAGAATTGACATTGAACTTTCAGACATTGCAGATTGTGTTGCATAAGCTTGCCATGTAATTCACAAAAACAAAAGTAGTCTGTTCTGTATGTTGCCATGGTTAAAACAAAGAATGTCCAGGCATTATTCAAAACTTCTGCCAACAATGCTTTTTAAAATTTTCATACATACTATATATGCCACATTGCTTTCAAACATTTCACACATGGCAGTCTCATCTGATCATTTTCCAACATCAACACTTTCTCCTCATACCCATCCTTGTATGACCTTTGACATGCCACTGCCATCACCCTTGACATTACCACCCTCTATGCCCTGAACTATGGGGTCATGACCTCATTTCGCATCATTCCCATCTCATTGCTCCTTTTCATCCTGACCTATCTCTCTATCTTGTCGTACAGATAGTCAAAATTCTGTACAATGGTGCTCTCTCTGTGCAAGAAGATTACTATGTAGATTCTAGTATGGTGAATAAGGTACACTGAGCATGTCCTTTGAGAGTGCTGCCAAAATAATATCAAATTTCACCCAGGCTGAGCCAAACTAATTTTTTCAAGCGAAACTAATAATGCATTTTTCCCACTAATCAAAGCTCATTGTGTCGTGAACTGAACTCGATTCCACAACTTTGAAGTACTTTTGTATTTCTTACTGCATTGATGGTTCACTGGCCAGTTGTTTGCTAATGCTAAGGCCAAAGAAAAATAATTGTGCTGTTCCGATAACCCGACCTACCCTATTTATTGCCTGCCGACCCTAAACTTTTTAGAGCAACGCAAACATGGAAGTGAAAAAAAGAAAGAAAATCCCGTAAAATCACGTGTTCGTTACCTGGCATTTGATTTTTGCTTGAACAAGGACGTCTTATTTTCTTATTCCTTTTATATGTATGATAAGTTTTTCTAAAAATGTTTTGGCCAGTGTTTGATCACACTGAACCCCTGAAAAATGCATATTTAAAAATTAAAAAAAAATTTCTGCCGACCTACCTACCCCTATTCTTGAAAACCATGTTATCGGAACAGCACAATTTTTTTTTTGGCCTAATTCTGATGTGATCATTTACAATGGATAAGCCACCGGATCTCCATGCAAGGACATGATTGGAATGTGACCTGTGTGAACCAAACAGCTCTGGAAGTTTCCCAGCCCTCTCAGTGTACTGCACTTGGCAGGTTTAATTAAGCTTAGAATCATGCATCTATAGTGTACATTTCCAAATTTTAGAAATGTAAGTGTCATGCTTGATGACATGGTTTACTAATCTCATGTAGCAAATGTAGATTTCGTGTTTAATTGCATCTTGTCAAGGTGTATGACTGTGCAGACAACTAGATGATGTCTAATATGAATGGTTGTCTCGACTTTCACATGACCCTGTCAATGCTGTGATTTATGAATTTTTCCAATGTTTGTCATAGACATAGTTGGACCTTTTTACAGTTCATTGGCTGGAAGGTTTACTTGGGTGTGAATTGCTGAAATTTATGGCTTGTACTTGCTGAAAAAGTGTTCTGAATCATAGACCATAGTCACAGAAGTATCAAAGTGACAACCATGTATGCATGCCAAGTTTGGTCCAGCAATATTCAACCTATATTCATCCATATAGTAAAGTGATTAGCTTCCATTTGCATGTGCCAGTGGGAGCCTATGCATTGGCACGTAAGTCTGTATGTATAGGTGTTTGTATACGTTGTTGATTTTCTCTTTTTCTCAATCACAGATTGTCAAGATCCTGAATCTGTACACGCCTGTGAATGAATTTGAAAGTCGAGTTGAGGCATCGTTTGTAAGGAAAGTCCAAGAAACTCTGAGGAAGGCCAGAGGCGACAACGAAACCCAGAAACTGCTGATGGACACCAAGTTCTCGTTCCCGGTCACGTTTCCGTACAATCCATCCTCAGTTGAACTGGACACCATTACGATACCGGAACACTGGAATCTCGGCTTCCTTGAAAAAGTGTAAAAACTTGGCTCATGATTGGGATAAAACAATACAATTTTGTGCAATACACCCTATTTCCCCAGTCTCCATGGTGATAGTATTATATATTTTCTGAAGTTAAAATGATCTGAGTGAATTTTTGGTCTTCCACGAAGGAATCCCTATTCTAAAATTTGAACAAAAAAGAAACACCGGGTCTTAAATGAAATTCAGTGAAATTGTACACCATGTTAGCAGTACTCAATGATTGGCTATAAATGATCAAACTAGTTTGAAGAGCGCCACCTAGAGATCCAAATGTCGGTGTGTCCAGCTTTTGACACCATTAGAACCTCATAGTGTATCCATTTCATATTTCAAGGAGTGCTATTTGTTATCAATTGTTGCTGATGTAATGAGCATTGCATAGAATCAAGACAGTATCGTTAAATGTTTGCAACTTTTAATGTGGAAAATTTGAACTTGATGTCAAAAAGGAACATCTTCAAGTAATAAGGTAAATTCTCAGCATTGCCCTATTATGGGGTCTGCGTAAAATTCTGTCATTGTGTGCTACAAATGCAAAAACCCATTGAAACTCATCAAAACCCATCACAGCTGTCCTCCAGGATCTGTTGACCTACTTGCTGAGCGACATTTTAATACAGATCCGGAGCATTGAGAAAGAAATTTTTTTTTTCTTCTGTAATTAATTCTCTGCCAAAAATTGGTAAGGTAACCAATGGCATACAAAGATTTTTCCCTTTACTATTTGCAACTTTATGGAGATCTTATAAGGTTTTTTGAAAATTTCCTTATAATATATGTATACTGTCAAGATGTGACAGAGCTGGTCAATTTGCTAAGATGCACCAAGACAGAGCCCAATATCATATGAAGGACCTCTTGAAAAGACTGACAGCAAACTGAACTACACTGGACCCAAGCTTGCTTAAATTAAAAAAAAATCGATTTTCTCAGGGGGCCTTTCCACAGTAAATGCAAAAAGAGACCCCTTAGTGTTATGCTGATTTGTAATATTTGCTAGGTATGCTTCAGTCTTATCAAACTTACTCCCAATAAAGTGGTATAGAATTATGAAAATTTGCGAACTGCCAGTGCAGTATGTTTGCAGCCATGAAGTTGAGATAGTCTATCATTTGACCATGCGAAAAATAATGTAATATAATTAATACAGGCGCTACGCTTTCATGGTCAACAGGAGTTGAACATGCCATAATCTGTGTGTAAAATTATATCAAAGAAAAAGCAATTGTGATGACACTTTTAAACGGAGTGAAAATCTGACATCGGGTGTTGAAGTCATTTTACAGTTTTAGTCAGTGGTCGTTTGAGAGGAGAGATTGTTTGTAAATTTTTGTTGCGTGGTAAATTCAAACCCACACCTTTTGAAAGCTTCCCACAGCTCTGAGTATCAGAGAGTTTTCTCGTCAGGCGTAGTCCTTCCCCATTCATTTTGGTAAAATGTCTGATCATCCAGAAGGGCGCCACCTCTTGCGGTACTGTAGTAAACTTTTGTTTATGAAAGTCTGAGTTTTATAATATGTAAGTCCTTAGTAAAGGGTAGAGTGGACACAATAATTTTCTGGGGAGAAGAACAAGTTCTTGTCAAAGAGATGTCATTGAGAATGGGCAAACATGTTTTACAACTAATTTTCAAGAATCTCACGTAGAATTTGTCTTTTATTTCAAGAAATAACTTATGGATTATAGGTATATAGTGTACTTATTTATTTGAAAATTTTATCATTCAAAACTCTTGAGTTGCTTAATTTACCTAAGCTCCAACAATTTACCGTAAATTTTGTCAAAGTAGCAACACTGGCATTTAGAGCTTTACGAAATTTCAAAGAAAAGATTGATTGCAGAAATTGCAGAAACATTGGAATTTCTGTCTGAGTTTTCTTTCATTATTCCATAGTAATCTTGGAGGCAGTTTTGTATTTTTTACCATTTTCATCACAAAAAAGGCTGTAAATATTTTTTTTCTGCTGCATTCGTGTTTTTCACAGGTCATTTGCTTGAAGGGTATATTTTCGTTCATCATAAATTCTTTTATGCTGATTTTTTGGCAAATGCAAGTGATTGCACAATGTATATTAAAATTATCGTGGCATATTCTTGAATCTTTTTGAAAGGACAACCGATGGTAATACTGTTCATTAATTTGTATATATATGAATATTTACCAGTAGTATGATATGTGTTATACCAGTATTGTGATCCGACTATGTAATATTTTCAATTTTTTTGGCCATCGATTTGTATATTTTGCTATGGTTGTGGTATTATAGATTTCAGATGTAGGAATCTGAGAGTTTTGCGATTTTTTCAGACTTGTAGATTTGAAAGAAGACAGAATCTGGCCCTTGACATAGCAGTGTTTTGTGGGTTTAAACAATGTGTTAGGTTTTCATGTAGAACGTGATTTTGCTCAAACCAGCCCTGAACAGCAGTGTTTTGTGGGTTTACACGATGTGTTAGGTTTTCATGTAGAACGTTTTTGCTCAAACCAGCCCTGAACAGCAGTGTTTTGTGGGTTTAAACAATGTGTTAGGTTTTCATGTAGAACGTGATTTTGCTCAAACCAGCCCTGAACAAAATGAGGAGTAAGTTATTTTACTGTCTTGTCAAAGGTTATCTTTGTAAGAATGGAAAGCTAAAAAAATCAGGCAAATTTGAATAGTTGTAATACACCTACACAATAGTTAGTTAGACAGTGCTCACAGAATATGTCTAAAGTGGGAAAGTGTCTGTGTGGTTCTTGTGTGGTCATGCCCCATCTGTGAAAGTGGTCACTTGTGTAGTTCGCCCTCTATGTCGAATCAGTGAATACTTTTGTTTAATTGCTTTACAAGTGAAAAGCTTGCATTGTCCAGAGGATACCTTGGTTTTACTTGAGGTGCCTTCAATTTTAGCGACAGAATGCAAACAAAATCGCAAAAAAAAGATTTCAGACTGTAAATGACTCTTTCAAGCGCCACAATAGAAAATCTTTTGAATCAACCTATATAGAATTGCAAAGTTTCTGTTGTCTGAAGTTTTGCTACACTGTTAATGGAGTAGCAATTCACATGTAACTGAACTTGAACTTTTCATCAAGTTGAAAGAGAAATCGTAAATTTGCAGTTTCTGTCGACTTGATGAGAGAATATTTGTGAATGAAAGAAATTGTGCAAAGTGATGTCAGAAATGAATAAAACAATGTAATATATATATTGAAAATGACGTTGTTGTTGTTATCGTTTTTTGTTTGCTTTCATGAAAATAAATAGGATGAGTTGTTCAGAGCAGATCAACTCAAACCCACCAAGCTATCAGTGCTAAGGTAGTATGCCTTGAAGCTGAAATTTATGTTTTTCACAAACTTTCCTAAAGAAAACTTTCAAGGAAGTGTGTCAAAATCAATTAAAATAGAGAGTCACCGACCAAATACTGCTTCTAAAAAGATCATGTAGAATTTACTGATATTCAAAATGACCGCTAGCCCTGTTTGAAAATTTTCACAAAAAGGAAGACACTGGAAACTCAATTTACTCCTGAAGGGACACAATGGATCCTCCCAAGCAGAGGAACAGCGCTAGCAAAGTGTAGGTATTATAAAAACTTGTGTCCAAAAGCACACTCTCCTATAAAAGATGTTTCAAACAGGATAATCTCAACCCTTTCAGCCATGTTCTTCTGTTGCACATTACTACAAATGGTCAATGTGAGCTTTTTACAGGGAATCTGGTGTGAACAGGCAAAGTTCTACCACTGTATTGAAAGTAAGTGGTGCATGTATGAAAGTTTTGGTGGTTAAAGGGTAAACGCATGAAGCATCCGTATTTAGACTTGGAGAATTTTTTTTTATCAATCACTAATTGACGAAGTCTATGGTGCATACTAAGCATCCTTCAACAACCTGGAAAAGATGTGTAGGTAAGATGTGTTGATCAGACTGATAATGACTGCAATATGTCATTATATCTGCCAACAGCCTGAGACTCTTCCATTCAAGAACCCATGCCATTAAGAATAGAACATTTTAATATCACTCTATGTATTCATATTTCTACAGTTTATGATTGAATTTCATGCATTTCATTTCGTTGAGAAATTCACGACAAAATTCTCAAGCAACTTTAAATTTGTGTTTTGATGAACTTTACAGTGCTCTGAGGTGTGATGTTTGGGCAAATCTGTGTGATTGAACAAAAGTGACTCTAATGACCAGTAGCTGTAACTTTTGATGATTTGTTCATATTTTTGTTTTTCATGTCAACTTTAGTTTCTTGTTCTACTCCTTACAGCATGTTGAGATACACTGCATTGTCAACTCTAATCCAGACTAGAATTCAAATGTAAACAATAATAGTGCAATTCACATGTATAGACGTCGTGTTCAAAAGCTAACAAAAATTTTCGGAGCAGAACATTATCTTTTAATTGATTTAAAAAATAAAACCCGTGAAAAACCCAGTTGTAGCTCCAACTACTGACAACAGCGCAATATATAAGCAGGAAATTTGACAAGCGCCCTCTGCACTTGACTGGCTTGAGGTTCACGGGGTCAAAGGTGCACGCACGGTGGATGATCTTTGGCAATCTCAGCGAGTTACAGACGACCCTGGATCCCATATTAGGATCACAAGTCCGCCTCAGCTCAACTCAGCGGAGCTCATAGAATCCACTGTCAGTTGCGCTAAGATTTGCTGCAAGTCGTAGATTCTGATCGTCCGAATAGGTGAATTTCCTTCCGTGGAAGTTCTACGATGGAAGCAAACGTAAGTTTCACCCTCCAGCCTTGGAGTGACGTCAGACTAACTCTTTCGACAGGTCCACCGAACTCATTGTCGAAAGATAAAATGCAGTCTGTGCTACTTGAAGACTCTGAAGATGCCGAAATAGAACTCGTGGTCAACATGACAAGAAGAGGTAAGACATTATGGATATAGTTTTTCTACCAGAAGTATTAGCGATTTGAACTTAATCCCAGTGTAAACGAGCCTGAGTGATGCGTAGCACACGACTTAACTTTTCCCGATGATTCTGCGTAGTGCCGAAATCATCGGAGAATTGTGGGCTCCGGAACCGCAGCAACTGATGATGCAGTTGTCATGAATATTTTCAGTCAGATACTTGAGTACAGTCCGTTGTCCGCGTTCAGAACGCAAAACTACCGCAGCATCAATCTCTTGCGTTCTGTAATTTGAGAAGTTGTTAAATTTGCATATACGGAAGAACATAAACAGAGTATTCAGCGGAAAATAAATCAATTGTGGAAAAGAAATCAATCGTAATTTCAAGTTAATCTTTTCATGATTAGTTGTTAATTGTAAAGAACTTTGTCAGCTTTCATTTTACCGTACCTAGCCATTGGAAATTTCAATGTAAAGCATGAGAGAAGATGACGTAACGGACACGTCTTCTATGAGCCCCCAGATGTATAATGTATCTGTCGGTCATCAGAGGAAGAGACATTATGTTTCTTGTTATTTACTTGTGGAGAAAGTGATGCGGCGATGCATTTTTTCCCAAAGTTGATGTGAGATTAAAACAAGTTTGGTTTTTTTTTAATTTTCGACTGACTCCAACAAACGAAACTTCTCACAAAGAGTCTGTTCAACTCTGTTACTAGTACTTTTTCTAAGGTAGTATACATTGTGCCTCCAAATTGAAAGACTTTTGCTCAAACTTTAAAACTTTCCCTATGAAACCATCAATAAAAACCAGGGTTTATGCAAAATTTGGTACTAGACAAACAAGTCATGCAATATTTATCGACACTTATAATTCAAAATGGCCACCATCCGTGTGTTAATTTCATTGGAAAAACTTCATTTTCGATCTTCACAAAATTAATCCAGTATAAAGTTAGCTACTTCATGGCCTTCACAATGAGCCCCTAGCAATTTGTAGACCAAAAAAGTATTGTAAAAGTTTGAGAGTCCAAATATCTGGCCTCAGGATTTATTCTACCATAAAAAGTCAGGTAGATAGTGTATAATTTATTGGAAAACTGTGGTGATGATTTTGTTGAATGAACACACCAAAAGAGAGAGAGAGAGAGAGAGAGAGAGAGAGAGAGAGAGAGAGAGAGAGAGAGAGAGAGGGGAGGAGGATTTGACCAGGAACAAAACTAATCTCTTTTTTTCACCATTGAGTGGAATTTTTTTCTTCTGTCTTATGAAATTGAACTCTGCCTAACAGTAGTCTGTCAGTTTGAAGTTTGTGGATTTCAAGTGGACTGTCAGATCTTCAGTTTAAGAGCTGGTCAATGATATGGGAATTTTAGCTCATATTTGGTATTTATATAAATACCAAAAAGAGCTCATATGGTGAGTCAATGGCGTCTGTATGTATGTGGGTATGTATGTGTGGATGTATGTCCGTCACATGCAAAGGCTCCCATACCGCCAAAGCTACCATCTCAGTATTTGGTGTACAGGTAGATGCAGGGGTTGAGATGTGACATTGTTCAAATGAACATGTCAGTGTCAAAAATATGCAAATGAGGAAAGAAAAGGGGGAAATCCTGCAAATGTGCAGGAGTGGTGGCAGTAACTGAAACAGCCCACACATCTGAGTAAGAGATTTTTGACCTTTAACCTATTTGTATGCAGGGTACCTATTATGTGTGGGAGTGGTGGCAGTAACTGAAACAGCTAATTAGTCATTTCCTGTCATTGTGAATGAAATGTGACATATTAACAGACCTGCTCAAACCATAGACAGTAGAGGGGGGAAGACTGTCTATGCTCAAACAACATGTAAGAGGGACTATCTGTTTCTGCTATGCATGTTGCTAAAGTTGACCTCCAGTACCTAAAGTTTCAGACCTTATTAACTTTTGTCATTCTTGTTTTTCTGGTTTAAATATTTTTTGTTGTTTTTCTGGTTGTACTGTGCAGAAATCATTTCATAACATCAACGTAGAATTTCCCTACACTGAACAGATAGAAACAACACTTATAGTTGATCTTTGGTATGTATCAATTCTGATCAAATTTGAGCAACACCGTATAATTGCGGTATTTTTTTAGTCTTTTATTAATCTTTTTTAATAACTGTGTCACATACTTATCACTGAATGCAATATTTTTTCAATCAGACTGCTGGGATGCATGGAATGAAGTGAGAAGAACCAACAACATCAACAAAATGACTCATCTCTTTAAGCTGTGCTGTCAGAACATGTTGAGTAAGCTCCATGCTGATACCAAAACACAAAAGGTACTGCTCTACATACCTCAACAGTTAATTAACAAAAACCTGTTACAAGTAGCAATTTAAAAAAATAACCTGTTACAAGTAGCAATTTATAACAAATAACCTGTTACAGGTTGCACTTTACAAATATTACAGTTACTAAACAATAAATAGTCTGCAGTCACTTTACAGGATGGCTTTCGTTCCCATGGTGGGCTATATCTGTATAGCAACGAAACTCATCGTCTTCCAACCCATGTTCAAAAGAGTGGTTGTGCTGCCCCTCTACACATTCCTCAGCCATTCCTGTCACCCCTGCAGCAAACTCACCCCTCCATATCAATACGTGGTGGCATCAAACGTCTTTTCTTACTGCAGTAATCTTGTGTTAACTTTATTCAAGTTATTGCCATAAAATTTTCCATCACAAATGTACATATAAACTGGTCAAGTACCGTAGTTATATTTTCAGTAACATCCATCAGAGGAAAGCATCCACTTGCATTTTAGGCAGAAACACAGATCAAATGTAGTTGTGATTCCAGTCATATCAAGGGTAAATGGGTACTTGTCACTTGCCACATAGGGGTGTCAAACATTATGTGGTTGTTTCTGCTGCAATGGCTGACATACTGCTGCCTTCAGTTGCTGGTGGTATTACCTTTGCAGCTCCCCTCTGTTTGCAGTAGCAATATCACTGTTCCCATTACAAAGTAACCAGATCTCACAGCTTTGTCCTCTAAATTTTTAAACCTCAGAAACATCTCACTAATATCTTTAGGTGATGATTTTTTTTAATCAACAGATGCCACCACTCTTCTTAACTTCCTGTGTTGCAATGAAGTCATCAAGAAACAGAGAATCTCCCAGGATTCAATGCCAGACAGCTCTACAGAAAGTCAAGAGACTGCCCTCAGCGTGTTTGACAGAGAATCAAATTTGCAAGGAAGTGAAGACAGTAATTCTCATGAGTTTGCTTCCAGTGATAGCAGTTCCTGTGATCCTGCTTCCATAGCAACAGATGGTTATGATAATGATGATGATGATGATGTGGAAGATGCAGATAAGAGAGAGAAAGTACCCACTGATGCTGTGCAGTATCCACTTGCAAGTGACAATACCAGGGAAACGTTGGAGGATTCAAGTGGCAGGAATTTAGAGAATTGTGATATTGAAAGCAGAGGACAGTTCTTGACACAAACTGAAGAGCAAGAGGCAGCAAACCAGAAACAAAGCGGAATTACTGCAATAATTCCACTAGAATCTCCACCGACAGTTGAAACTGAGCTTCAAGACAGAGTACGTAAGAACAGAAATGCTGTGGGTTTTCCAAGGCATGCTGTCCCTGAGAGAGACAAAAAAAATTATGCCGTACGAGTGGGGAAAGGGATAGAAGAGAGACAAAGCAATGAATCGTGGGATTCAGTACAATCCTCAGGAATATTTTACAAAACTGTGGAAAGCTCTGACCTTAGTGAGGAACAAGAAAGTGAGGTTAGAGGAAACACTGTGGAAAGTCAGGGCGAGGTATATTGCAAAGTACCGAACCAAGAAACCCAAACTGAAGGTGTCGGACTTACTGAAGATGGCAAAAACATTGAAAAGGGAGAAACTTGCAATCAAAGTAGAGGATGAGGATTCTTTCTCTTCCGGCAAAAGTAAAGTGTTTACCTGTGTAACATGCAAGGGGACTTTCATGACAAAAACAAAGCTACTTAACCATGAGAAAGTTCACAGGGCACAAAAAACACAAGTTGGCAAAAACAGAAAGAGTTTGCAAAGTGATAATGGCCGAGTAGAGACACAACAGAATGTTAATAATGGAAAAGGGAAAGTTTGTGAAGAAGAAGTTCGCAAGAAACTTGACCATGATACATGCCACAGTGGTTTTGATCCTGCGAGCAAACCTGCACGCCATGTGAAGCAGCGTGCCAAAAAGCTGCATTGTGACCAGTGTGATAAGACTTTTGATGCCAAGCACAGATTGAGGGATCACCAGAGGACTCACACCGGTGAGAGGCCATACTGTTGTGACAAATGCGGAAAAGCCTTCCATAGCAAGGCCAGCCTACGGGAGCATGGACCCACGCATTCGGACAAAATCTTTCCGTGTGAAATCTGTGGAAGGAAATTCAACCGTAAGGCTAGCGTTCGACTGCACATGAGAAGACATACAGGAGGAAACATTGATAAGAGAAAGAAACCTTTCTGCTGCAAACAGTGCGGGAAGTCTTTCCACAGAAACAGGTTGTTGACTTGGCATATGAACACCCACACGGGTGACAAACCGTACCAGTGCGATATATGTAGACGGTGTTTCCACTATGAAACCTCCCTGAAGTTTCACATACAGCGACACAGCCAAGGCAAGGCCTTCAAATGCAGTGTGTGCAGCAAGAGCTTCTTTGCCAGAAGTGATCTTGTGTGCCACGTCAGGATGCACACCGGAGAGAAACCTTTCCAATGTGAACACTGCGGCAAATGCTTCAGTAGATCCTACGGTCTCTACTCCCACATGAGAAGACACAAAAATACACTGCCAGCGGCAGTCCATTAACTTCATTTCTGAAAAATATTGTACACACCCTTTTCAACCATCTGGCAAGCTTAACTCACATATAGCGAGCCACAGAAAATACCACCTGCTCTCTTCTGACCATATCTGTATCTGCCCTTCATAAAGAACTGACATCCATACCTCTTCATGAGGAAGTCTTCCATCTTCCACACATGCTGTGAAAATTCAGAGTAGTTACTACACTGTAAAGCCAGACGCACTTTTCTTAAAGACCTATGCATGTGATTTTGTAACCACAATGTCTTCATCACATGTTAAGCCCTTTTGTATACTTTTACATTTATTAAGGTAATAAAACCAGTGTCTGCATACGACACAAAAAATATAATTTTGCTGAAGAGGTCATCTATTTCTACTTCAATCGTGATAGGTATCTTCACCCTTTTGCCAGTGTTTTATTAGAAGCTGGCAGCCAGTGAAATTGGATGGTTGTAACACCATTTTGGCCATCTTTAATAGAGGGGAAATATAATTGAACTGCTTGGAAATTGATAACAACTTCACACATTATCACAGATTATCAGTTGGTAAACATAAACAGCTGGATATATGGGTTCAAGAAAAACTGGAATCTTGTATTAAGGTAGAACGCACCTCGGGGACAGACATTCGGACTCTCAAACTTTTACAGTTCTCTTCTGATATACCACATGTGGGGGTTCATTTAGAGCTCTTGGTGAAAGAAAACTTTTCACTGGCTTAGTTTTTCGAAATTCGAAAATTTTTATTTTTCTCCATTGAGTTAACACAGGGATGGCGGCCATTTTGAATTTCTAATATCGGTAAATCTTTGGTAATTTATTTCTCTAGTACAAAAATTTGCACGGTGACCCCCTATTTTTATTCTTGATTTTGAAAGAGTATGATTAAAATATTCCTTGGGAAAGTTAGAGCAAAAGTTTAAGTCTTTCACTTCCGAGGTGCATACAACCTTAAGTCGTCAACAACTTCACTCAATGCAAGTTCATTGTAGTGCTCTGGCCACATGCATTGTATTTTGTGAGCAACTATATCATTAGACATATTTTGCCAGACCCAAATACTTTTTAACACGTTTGTTACAACAGATGGACATCAAAAAACAACCGTGATGTCAGCAATTGCTTTCTGGTGTTGAGATGCTCCAAGTACAGTTTGCCCATGGCAGTAAATATCACTCTGTTTGCCATCTTCAGATGTTCACAATTCCTACCTATACCCTTCCTCCCCGTATTACAGGAATAAAACTAAATTTATATATGTACAGGTTTTCCGCTTGATTCTTGGTCAGGATATAGAACGAGTGATTTCGTCTTGGTAAGGGGTCTTTGCCTTAAAGGGGGAGGGTCGTCGGAAATGTGCCAGTGTTACTTTTTTTGTTTACAAACGATGTATTTCATGCACTGTAGCCAGCATACGTCATGCACTTAAATTTTAATATACATCATGACAATCATGTTTTTAACTTTCATTAATTGTCAACGTACCTCGGATGTAGTGTTGACCTTGGTCGCATGGGTCTAATACAACCTTTTTGCGACTCCCTTAATACAATTTATTTCAAAACCTACCCGCCAGCATACTGCAGAGGCATTTTGAAACTGATATAAAATAATGTGTTACGATATATTTTCTACAGTCATGTGATCGGCTGATGTACCCGGAGATAAGTACTTTTTCTTTATTTAAAAGGAGGGATTGGTCGGGACAGGTTCAGGGGTCGTATGGGATCCACCATATGACCAATGTAAACACTGTATCCAAGGTACGTTGGCGATTGATGAAAGTTAAAGCATGTTTGTAATAATTTACATCGTAAAATTAAAATGTTGTAGCTTTGGGTCCAATATGTGGTGGTTACAGACGGGATTCCTACCTTTTACAGGCTGGTTTTGACTTTTACGACTTTAAACCCCGCCACCACAGCTATGGACCCACAGATAAAATGTTGCACCTGTGTTGACGTTCTGTATCGAGACATCGTGCGTGAAATACACTGTTTGTAAAACAAGATGAAGTTCTACAGGCGCCATTCCGACGACACCCCCTCCCTTTTAATAGCTTGACCTTTAAGACTACGCAAAAAAATAAATAAGTAAAACGGTTACCGAAAATGCATATCATGAGAGGGCGCTGCAAGTATTCTTTCAGCATTCAGGGTTAATTTATGAGCGTTAGCACAGATGAGTTCTGTTTTCATGGATAATTTAGACTCAATGAGTACAAGTAAACTTTGACATAGTTTTGTTGTGGTTGGTAAAAGTTTAAAGTTCCTTGTTTTTGTCGGTTGACATGATGACAGTGTAAAGTTACATCTCGCTTCAGGCAAACACCCGTGAGAAAAACTTGTGAGATCTTACGGGACTCTTAATTGAACAAAAATCGCCGCCGACGTCACGGTCTGGCCTAAACTTCCGAAAGGGAGTTCGCCGGGACTTGTCTTGTTTGCCATGAACGACAGAGTTTTGTGTTGGTTAACGTTGGCATGCTCGACTTTGTGGACAGACTTTCGAGTCATTGCCAAGTCCTTGGTTTGAATTTATGGTTAATAAACGTATAAATGGACATAAAGGTTGGTTTAGCATGTTAAATGAAGGAATGAAAGCAAGGCCCCGGGACTGAAGCGATGCTCGCTCGGCCACTTGGCTGTAGCATGGAGGTAGTCTCTGCTACCTCCATGGCTGTAGTATCACTCATAGTTCATTGTCGATTGTTAGGTCCATGGTTCTATTACATTGATAATCAAGAAATGGAAATACTATAAGGTCGATTTGTAATGTCAAATGAAAGGGGCAGGCATGCCCATGGTGAGCCAGCTATCCCATCGTTCTATAACTAGAGAGCTAGACTACATCTATGTTCGTTCGGATCATGAGCCAACTAGCCAGCAACTCGATTCACAAGAAGGAAGTTTTTCTCGAGGGTCTATGATTATACTGACCCACAAATACACAGGATAATAAAACAGAAGTTTACAAGTGAATATTGGATAGTTGGAAGAAGAATTAATTGATTATCAAAGACATGGTTGTGGTAACAAATTTGCGTACTTGCAGAATCTTCAAATCTCACTCTTTTTTTTTAAAATTTCTAAAGAGACATAAAAATTTTCTCTACGTACAAAGTAGTAGATATGTATATGAAAGTTTAGACTGAGTGATCATAAGCTAGGTTGGAAAATTAAGTAAATCTATGTTACCCAGGCATTTGAATGAAAAGATGTGTTTAAGGTATGAAAGCATTAAAATAGATGATGAGTTACCGTCGTTTATTTTCTTGTATGAAATGCATTTCCGAAAGAACCGCTACTTAATAGAAGTGACATTGGTCTACAGATTCCCTCCAGTATCTCACAAGAAGAGGTAGGGAAAATGAAAAAGGTGATAGGTTGTAAAACGTGCTCTCTTCTTGAAGAGCAGTTTTTCTGAGTCGGAGCAGTCAAGTAGCTCCTACCAACCAAAATGGCTATAACCTATTTTTGTTTGGAATAGGAGAGTGTTTATTATTTTCTCCTCTTGTGCATGTATTATTTGCGATGTAACTTGATGTACATACGCCCTCCTACGAACAGTGATTGAGTTAGCAGCCAGCTCACCATTGTATGCCCGCCGCTTCAATTTCTCATTTAACGTGGCAAACCGACCCTAGAATTTCGTTTTGAACGTGTATCGGGTAGTATAAGTATAAAACTGTGGACTTGGCATTCAACCGTGTGTGATCCGGACTAACGACCGAACACAAGCATCGCTTTAGCCCAGGCCCTCATATTATATAGCCCTCGTTCTTTATTTAACATGGCAAACTTACTTTTATGATTTCCATTTTCATCTTTATTGAATGTCTTCAAACCATGGACTCAGCAGTGACTTGATGGCCTATGTTTTGCGGTCATACGGTTTCAAGGTTTGCCAGTTTGTTATTCGTTGAATGGTTTAATTTCATTACTTCAGTAACTAGACTAATAACATGGTTGGAACTAATTTGGGATAATTGGATAGTGAAGTAATGTTGATTTAATCTGCAAATGTAAGCTCGTCTGCTGTTCTTTTTTTTGCAACACACCTGTTTCCATGGGTAGTTTGATATATTGCAACTTACAGCTATATGGCATGTCACATGTTTGCTAAATTAATTTGAAAAATTAAGAGATCCAATTATCCCATATTAGTTAATTCCAATCGTATTACTTGTATTAGGGTTGTTCAAAGACAAATGCATTTTTTATTTATTTGTTTTCTTCTTGTTCTTTTTTATTCTTTTTTGCACCACAAGTTTTGGATGAGCAACGAATAGAAGCTTAGAAAAATCGTCTCATTGCTTTAGTGTATCTCTCTCTCTCTCTCTCTCTCTCCTCTCTCTCTCTCTCTCTCTCTCTCTCTCTCTCTATATATATATATATATATATATATATATATATAATATATATATATATATATATATATATATATATATATATATATATATATATATATATATATATATATATATATATATATATATATATATAACTGCACATCACTGATACCCCTCTTACTTCAGCAATTCTGAATTTTTTTATTTTCACATACAGTAAGTTATGGAAAAACTGGTGTAACTTGATTTGCTATATACTTTTCTATTGTTTATTCATTTTATTTATCTGTTTCCTCTATATGGATAATTATATCTGAATGAAACATTAATTATATATATGTATATATATATATATATATATATATATATATATATATATATATATATATAATATATATATATATATATATATATATATATATCCTCAACTTTAATCTAAAACCGAAAGACATCATATATAACATAAGACTCAGAATAACTTAAGGTTTGGTGGTACCTGATCAGTACTGCTTGGGGAGCCAAGGCATTGACTGTATTGTTTTCAAATCCCCGAAACAGTCGCCTTGGTAAATAACTGATGAACACCTAGGAGATTTTTATGATGTTATTTCTTTGCTGTATATTAATTGTTATAAACTAATCCTGCTGATGTCATATCTTCATCATTCATATGACGCAATTATAGAGAACCCATAATGGTCTATTGCTTGCACTTGCATGACGTTACTTTACATCATTGCTGTATTTCTTTCCATCGGAGTGAATTTAAGTGTTTAACTACTTTGACTATATATATATATATATATATATATATATATATATATATATATATATATATATATATAATATATATATATATATATATATATTAGCGTAAGTAACTCACTGTGCAAGTTGTTCTCCTTCCCACATGATTCGACAGAAGTGCAGGTGTATGTTGTTCAAAGTTAAAACTACTTTGTGGTTTTCAAATTCCAGGATATTTCAGTGAAGTTTGGCAATTTTCACCTTTTCTTCGAAAGCAATCTTGGTGCTACCAATCAAAATTACTGTAGAAAAGGCATTTTTACAGACCATAGTTTCCATGATAAAGAAATAAATTAAGATGTATAAACATCAGAATATGGCTTATGTATGTCAATTGTCATCTGACCATTATTAGCATAGCATGGTTACTGTTGAATATTTTCCCTGACAAAACTTACTATATGTCTCTAATATTTAAATATATATACAGGAATTGTTCATTGTCCTCAGTGAGCTCGATTTATATATGAGACAAGCCTCAGAGTTGCCAAGGCAAGATATCATGTGACAGATAATTATACTTTTATTCAGATTTACAGATAAATTACTTCAGAGAATGAAATCATGCAGCGAATCATTTGTTTCTCCCAGAATATTTTTGAACACTAAAACTGCTATTTGACGGGACGGATAAGCTTACTTAGGGACGATTCAGAATTTACTTCCAGGGGGGGGGTGGTGGAGGATTTTCAGGGGGGCCACCCATTTTTCCCAAGAAAATTTAGGGGGGGGGGGCCAGACAAAAATACCACAATCTTTAAGGGGGGGGGCCCAAGGAAAAAAAACATCAATTCAATATTTGCCCAGAATTTCTGATCTCTACAAAAGAGCACCATAGACGCTACCTGGGTGACAGATAAACTCAACATGTTTAGTTAAACTCCTTTAGCTGCCAAATTCGGTAATATTCACAGTGGTTTGTTTTATGCATCTACTGCAGTATCTTGTTCTCCTCCCTGAAGCGTTATGAAATGTCCAGTATTTAGCGTGTCAATACAAACCATACAGTGAACAGTCAGGGTTGTTTTTGTTGAAAAGAGATCTCAGATCAAGTCAAGACTAGAATTCATTTATCAACAATAACAATGGTCATTTATGTTCACACTGGTATGTTGCTAAATACAGCTTTGGGTGTTCTATGTAGTGATAGAATAACAAACAAATGCTGATACACAGAGATGAACATTGAACAAATGCTAAAAATTACAGCAAATGTCTTTTTAAGGTTGGGTTTACCTTGTAGCTTGTAAAGCAGTTGAAAGTTGCATGATAAAGAAGTGTTAATTTATGCAAATGTATGCAAATCACCTGATTTCTTGGCTTCTTTTGCCTCCCAATTTCAAAATTTCCAACGAATTTAACTCCACTCCGGCTGGGTCAAATTTTCTGAAATTTCACATTATGTTTTTTAAATGCTATATAACACAACAACTATCAATTGGTTTTGTTTGGCAATAAAGCTCTTACATTTTTAATAAGAGGCATTTTGAATAAGAGGCATTTTAATTTTGCTGATCATGATTTTAATCAATTATTAGAGTGTCAGTCTTTAAACCCCTACAATTTTAAAATGAAGATGGATAATGCCAAGTAAAATAGTTGTTTTTTCTACATGAATACTATCCTTTCAAGTGAAATATTACATTTCAGAAAATACTGTCTAGTTTTCGACTTAAATTAATTTTTATCATTGATACAAAAATTGATGTTTTTACCCCAAATATACACCCACTTCATCCTTTGAGCAAACTACTGCTACTGCTACTCTTCTTTTCTGCTCCTTTTTTCTATGTTTCATTCTCATCAATTTTACCCTTTCTAAATTTTTTAAATGTTCTACATAACTTTTTACAGTGCTTACATCTACTATAAACTTTTTCGAAAATAAATTTATGGCCGTCTCATCTTCAAGGTGCTTTTCAACGAATAGGTTTTAATGTTGAAAATAAAAATATTATGTATTACTGTCAAAAATATATGGTGAAAAATTCACAAAAGGGTTGATTTTCCAATAATCCTGTATGTGCATCCAGAAGATCATGTGGCACTGCACCAATGCTATGGTGTCGGATTGTTGAAATATTGTGTACACATGAAATTTGCTGTAGTCCAAGAAGTGATCTCAGTGTGTATGAGGCTAGGAAAAATGTGGATAGGCTTACACATTGTGTATTGATGCTAATACTTTTGTGTCCCATTCGTTCTGATATGTATAATCAAAGATTTCACAGTGGCGGCTGGCAGAAAAGGCAAAAAAACAAATTAACATGTATTGTTTCGTGTCATCTGAAAACATCCGCATCATGACTATTTGAAAATTAAAGTTTGTTAAGAAAATTTGAAATATGAATGCTCTGTCATTTTTGAAAAATACTGCTGACAAAATGTGAACTTTGACTTACACAGGGTTATCTGCATTTTAATATGAACATTGGATTGTGAATGGAATGAGCAGAATAACATGTGAATTCATGTTTGGATAAGGCGTTTTGTTCAAGAAATGTTCTAAAATATTCCTCAGCATTGTTGCTTTCAGTGGCAGCTACTTGGTTTTATGACAACCAAATTAGAAAAAAAGAGAAAATTAAAAACAAGTTGGCTTTCACCAATTTTAATTCCTAATGTTTAAAACTTTCACCGTGAGTCTGCAAATATTCAGCATCATCAAATGAAAATGTATGCTGAACGTGTGCATGTACATGTACATCTCACTTTCCAGAAATATCTGGATATCTGCAAATGAGATGTACCATTAAACTTCAAGATATATATCACTTTGCCAATTATCTGCTCCTCTGATTTTCTGTTCACCATTTCTAACTGACATCTTTGCTTGTCTTTGTGTGCATCATATGTATCAGTGAGACATAACGAAAAAAGTATTCATATTTAGTAATTAACTTTTCTTCAGAAATTTACAACCAGATATGTTTATTGCTACCCTTTCCAAAAGTGTGCCACTTGCAGTCCCTGCAAATCATTCTTTTTATGGTCATATAACCCTGAAATGATTTGTTATATCATCGATTAAATGTCCACTACAGTTCCTGCAACTTGTTAGACTGGATATGTCTATAATGTATAAGCATGCATGTATATATTAGGGGGGGGGGCATGGAAAAAAAACAGGAAAGATGAGGGGGGGGGGCCATAGATTTTTCTATAATTTACTAGGGGGGGGGCCATGGAAAAAAATCACCGAGAAATAGAAAATCCTCCACCCCCCCCCCCTGGAAGTAAATTCTGAATCGTCCCTTATGAAAATTAAGTGACACCCCTAGTGTTGTTTGAAAAATACATGAGGCCCCCCCCCCCCCCCCACACACACACACATACACCTTTGCAGTTTTCAAATTTAAGGTGACACCTCCTTGGATTTTGCCGGCCCACTCCGCCCGTAACAACTAAACGCTCCCTTAGACTTCGAGTATGTGTGTCTCAGATTTTGCGTTCCACTACCTGCTAACACGCGCCCTCTATAGTTGACATAGTACATAGATGGGTCAACGGGAGATGCGACGGGCCTGAACGCGCATAGCCGAGCTAACGCGCGCTCATGATCGAGTAAGATGCAGAAGATGGAAGTTCCCATAATGGAAGCCAGCATCAGTTTCACACTTCAGCCCTGGAGTGACACGAGACTGACTCTCTCGATAGGTCAACCAAACACATCATCGAAAGATAAATTGCAGGCCGTTCTACTTGAAGACCTTGAAGACGCGGAACCCCTGCTTGTCACCAGCTTGACCAGGAAAGGTAAAAGCAGTGCGGACGCAGATACCCGAGACGCGCAAAATCGATTTTCCTTCGTGGGTGGTATGGAACGCGAAAATTTCAAAAAAAAATCACTAAATCTAGCGCTACACATTGTAAAGAAATATCGCCTGTAGTTCATCGAGAATTCAACTTATGTTAATTATAACTAGGCGAATTGAAAGATAAATAGTTAGATTTACCAAATCGTACATTATTTAGTGTCTTATTAGTTTATATCGCTGAAAAATCGCGAAGTCAAAATGTTGTCTCGTGCGTTTTGACAGAAAATACAACTCATTCACTCCTGAATTTTCCGGTCATGCTCATTACATGTTTCTTCTCCAAGTTCGATTTTGTCACTGTCCTTTTACACAGACATCAAACTTAAACGCTATGCCCTCGGTTTTGGCGATAAGGCCGTGAGACGGAAATGTTAACTTAAAATAGCACTGACAGGTACAGGTAGTCCTTGCAAATCCCTTAAATAACAGCTAAAGCGCATGCGTGAAGGTTGCCCTCTAGCGACGATACTCATTGTAGCGTTTCTCAAATATAATTTTTACTATAACCCAAACGGGATTCGAACCCCCACACACTCACAGCAACATCGCCTAGCTGCTAGGCCTCACACAAAACCAGTCGGCTACCGTTTACCGTTTCTCATCCTGAACTTTTGCGCCGGAGAAAGTATCTCCTCTATAAAAGTGCAGAAAATTAAGCATAAAAAATGAGGCGATTTACTGAAGCCTGTGTCTCTAAAGTGGCCATATAAATTTACTGAAAAAACATAAATGAACTATTACTGATTGTCACTGATTTTTCTGAAATGCACACTTGCATATTGAGCCAGAAAGGGAAAAAAATTACAAGTATCACAGCTTCAAGGCTATACCTGAGTTCAGTTATTTTAACAATTATTGTTCTAAAAGTACAGGTTTAATTAATGATGAGGTTATGCGATTTACCTAAACTAAAATACGTATTTTTTATAAATCTTTTACAATTTGATGCAATAAGTATCTTATAACAATACAACAACAATAGGCCCTATAAACTTTATTTTAACTCTATAGCCATGATAGGTATACGCCTCTTTTCACAAGGGTCGAACACAAAGAAAACTTATACACAGAAGACAGAGTACAGGATAACAACAACATTACAACACAGACAGGTTTCATGTAAAAGTGTCGAAAACGCTTTGTCGATAAAATTTGTAACAAGCCTGCTTAAAACCTCTAACACTTGTACAACTTCTTATTGCTGAAGGCAAATTGTTGTACAGGTAATTACTCAAAAAGACTGCTTAATAATGCATATTAAAAACCAGCAAATTTATCATTTATTATACATATGTTTTAAAAGTATTTGTCAATGATTATTTATCAAGTCCTCAGTCAATTGTTAGGACAATTTAGTGCGTAAATTGTATAAAGAATGACACTCTTTGAAAATTATCACTTCAATGGATAAACATGCATGATATATTAACAGATATCAGTAGCAGATATTGTTATATAAAACAGGATTTCACAAAACATCCTTCCATATCAGCTGTTCTGTGGAATCGTCCGACTTAAATGCTCTCATTTGTTTCTGATAGGATCTCATCTCAACTTGATCATTTAGAGGAAGTAAAAGTCGCAACAGGATTTTCACAAAACATCCTTCCATATCAGCTGTTCTGTGGAATCGTCCGACTTAAATGCTCTCATTTGTTTCTGATAGGATCTCATCTCCCAAACTTAATGCACATCCGATGTGAACTCCCAATAGACCGGGCCAATAGACTCCCTATACTTGATATGAACTTCAGCCTAATTAGTATACAGCATGCGCATCGCCCTCTAGACTATCATTTTCTCTAATGTGTACAGGTGAAGCTAAAAAATAGTCACTGCTATGGCTAAAGACGCGGGTCATAGGAAGGGGACTTTGTTTTTTTCATGTTTAATACTATGTAGACACTCAGAGAAAAATCAAGAGAAAAATCGGAAATCGTACCCAAAAATGCAAGAAGATCGTTATTGACGATAAACTATAACAGGTATGGATTCAGAGACGTATTGGAAGCCATCGATGCTGGTTATTGAGTAAACTATAGCTTTTTGACAGGAAAATCCGTCTCCGACTGACTCGGCTGTACGTGCGTATAGCGGCTGTTCCATTTCCCGACTTCCTATGTTTCTAATGCATACCAAAGCGGCCATCGCCGTATATCGAACAGCAAGTGACTGTGGCTTGAGGGTAACTTGCATGGTATTGTTTTTGAAATACCGCGACGGTTATAGCTATTCTGCATGATAATACATTAAGTAAGCGACAAAAGATTGTCAACTTAATGCTTCCCTAACAAATAACTGGATTAAACGACCGTGATACTAAATATGAATATTGTGAACGAAGTTATCATCAATTATATCGCCTGGAAAGTTAATGTACTTCCGGTTTTCAGGTGTCTGCATTTCATACGCTATCGTACTGTCAAATGACCTCCTCCAGAAGCGATATTCACAAAATCTATTCCTTTACATAAACCGTTACGGAAATTACTAAAATTGTTCCAGATAAGGCCGTGAGACGAAAATGTTAACACCAGAAAGCAGGACATAATATCGACAACTTTCTCCTAACGATGCTATCCACTATCGTCAGCAATGTCAACTTTCTTTGGTCATATTTACATTATTTAGAGGAGGATTACTGCATGAACGGTCAATTTTGATCGGAGACCAGTATTCTTAAAATAAGATTACTTAAAATATTCGATCTCAAACTTACTTGGCGAAATTAAACGAAAATTTGGAGAGCTCCACCTACCTGAACCGTCACCCAGTCAGTCTGATGTTGCTCTGAAGCGCACGCCAGGACCCCTTGGCAACGATGGAATTTGGCATAAGCATGCTTAGCAACAACGGAAAAATCGCATATCTGCGTCCGCACTGAAAGACATTGGATCTCTACCCTTTGCTCCAAATCCAATCGCTCATCGTGATTTCAGGTTTGTTACTATAGCTGCACGCGCGCGACATTGGACAAAATTCGGACAAATTTTATAGTTGCATGCGTGGCTGTTGTTGCAGCTTGTAGTCTGAGTTATGAACTGTATGAATTAGCGTGACCCTTCTTATCCATTTTAACACAAGCAGGCTCTATTTTCGTCGTTCTTGCGGAAAATGCGGACAAATATTTATTTATTCATATTTAATGAAAGAAAAATGACGTCATTTACGATCAGCGCTTTGGATTTTGCCCCTGTGAACTAGCTTTATAATGAAGCCGAGGAGAAAGTTTCCAATCATTCAGTGTACTGTTAACAGTAAAATACTAATCACAGAATTCAATATTTTTTTCAATCAGACTGCTGGGATGCATGGAATGAAGTGAGAAGAACCAACAGCATCAACAAAATGACTCATCTCTTTAAGCTGTGCTGTCAGAACATGTTGAGGAAGCTCCATACTGATACCATAACACATAAAGGTACTGCTCTACATACCTCAGCAGTTTATTTACAAATAACCTGTTACAGGTTACAACAAATGACATGTCACAGGCTACAGTTTACAAATACAGTATAATGGTTACTGACTTTAACAAAAAGTGTCGGTCACTATGATGGCTTTTCGTAACTTTGGTGGCTATACATGTGTGGCAACGAGGCTGGCACAATCCCTTTTCAAAATAGTGATTCTGCTGTCCCTCGATATCAGTGATACAGCCATTCCTCTGTTCTCCGCAACAAACCCATCCTCTTCATGTCAAATACACATGGTTGATACAATGCATTTTAACTTCCAATCTCTTTTTTACTGCAATAATTTTCATTTTTATGTTTTGTTAAGTTTTTAACAAAAATAATTTCGTGGTTTTTTAATCAACAGAGGCCACCACTCTTCTTAACTTCCTGTGTTGCAATGAAGTCATCAAGAAAAAGAGAATCTCCCAGGATGCAATGCAAGACAGCTGTAAAACAGTGTTTAAACCACAACAAAGTCAAGAAATTGCTCCTAGAATGTTTGAGAGAGCATTCAAGATGGAAGCAAGTCAATACAGTAATTCTGGTGAGTATAGCTGCCATGATGGTTGTTCCGGTGATACTGCTTCTAATGCGCCAAATGCTGATGATGATGTTGGTGGTGATGATGATGATGATGATGATGATGATGATGGTACAGATGAGAGAGAGGAATTATCCACTGTTGCTGTGCAGTATCCATTTGCATGTGACAATACCAGGGACACGGTAGAGGTTGATTCATGCAACAGAACTTTTGAAAGTTGTGATAATGAAAGTAAAGCAAAGATTTCAACGCCAACTGTAAAGAAAGAGACAACGGACCATAAACTCTGCAGGGATATGGCAGAACTTCCACCAGATTCTCCTAAGAGATTTGAGACTGTGCAGCTTGACCAAGTACATATAAACAGTGATACTGTGGATTTTTCAAGGCATGCTGTCCCACAGAGACACCTGGAAAATTATGTCAAAGCAATGGGAAAAGGGATAGCAGAGAGACAAAGCAGTGACTCATTGGATTCAATTCAGTCCACAGGAGTATCTGACAAAAATCTGGAATACTCTGACCTGTGTGAGGAACAAGGAAATAAGGTTCGAGGTAACATGGAAAGTCAGGATGGGGAAAATTATGAAGTGCCAAACCTAGAAACCCAGGGAGAAGCAACAATCAAAACAAATCATGGGTATTTTGTATTTTCAAGCACAAAGCAATCTTTCACCTGTGGAATATGCCAGAAGTATTTCATGACAAGAACGGAGCTATTGAACCATGAGAAAGTTCATAGAGCACAAGTTGGTGGAAACAGAGAGAGTTTACAAGGCAATGGTGGCTGTCAAGCAGAGACAGATGGCAGGGAACTTGACCACAGCACATGGTACAGTAGTTTTGACTCTGAAAGGGAACCTGCATGCCGTGTAAAGCAGCATGCCAAAAGGTTTCACTGCGACCAATGTGATAAGACTTTTGGTGTCAAATACAAATTTATGGATCATCAGAGGACTCACACCGGTGAGAGGCCATACCTATGTCACAAATGTGGAAAATCCTTCCATAGCAAGCGTGGATTACAGGAACATGGACAAGTGCATTCAGATAAGGTCTTTCCTTGTGAAATCTGCGGAAGAAAATACAACCGTTTGAAAAATGCTAAACAGCACATGAGAACACACACAGGACACATGGACGTAAATACCATAAAGAAACCTTTCTGTTGTGAACAGTGCGGGAAGTCTTTTCCCAAGAACAGCTTATTGGCTTGGCATATGAACACACACACAGGTGACAAACCGTACCAGTGCGATATATGTAAACGGTGTTTCCCCTATGAATCTTCCCTAAGGTTTCACAGAAGGCGACACAATCAAGACAAGTCTTTCACATGCAGTGAGTGCAGCAAGAGCTTCTTTGCCAGAAGTGATCTTAGGTGCCACGTCAGGACCCACACCGGAGAGAAACCTTTCCAATGTGAACACTGCGGTAAATGCTTCAGTCGATCCAGCAATCTCTATTCCCATATGAAGAGACACACAAAAAAGCATCGTCCTGTGAATTAGCTTCTTTTCTAATAAAAGAATTGTGTACAACCTTTTTAGTCCTTTGGACCAAAGGGTCAATTTACTAATGTGATGACTTTGTGTATGCCGGAGGTCATGGGCCATGTTGTATCCTGTATGCAGTGGACAGAGATATCTAGAAACCCTTCAGTAACTGCTTTTGAAAATTGGTGGGATGGTGACTCTGTGTTCTTGCTTATTTTGATTGAACCATTTAAAGTCTTTTTGAGTTTTTAGTCTCCACGGACACCGTCCGGGGGGACTTGGTCATGGTCATGTCATGGTCATGGTCATGGTCATGGTCATGGGTTTGGTCATGTCCGTGCGTGCATCAGTGCATCCGTCCGTCCGTTCACGCAGATATCTCAGAGATGCCGTGGTCAATTTCTTTCAAACTTTGCACAAGGATAGTACCCTACCCCATACAGATGCACGTTGATTTGTTTCACAATGCAATCAAATTTGACCGTGTTAGAGGATTTTTAGTTTACACCTCCATAGACTCCCATGTATAAGGCCAAGAAAAATAAAAATTTAGTTTCTCATCGTATTCATCTTGCAAAAAGGATGCAGTGACACAGTTTTTAGTCCCCACAAATAAAGTCCAGGGGGCTTATAGATTGGGACATGTCCGTCCATGAGTCCATCCATGAGTCCATCCGTGAGTCCATCCGTTCATGCAGATATCTCAGACACATTGACAAAATGTCATGTGACCTCAGTGACCTTTGACCTCAAATATACGTATTTGTCCATAACTCAGTAACTACAAGTGCTACACCCTTCATAAATGGTATGATGGGACACCTTATGACGCCACATATTGTACATCATTATTATTTGCATATCTAATTTTGAGCGAGCCAATGGAGCTAGAGGTCTGATTTTTGGTATATAGGGATAACGTAGCAATACAATTTTTTTAACAAGATGTCACGTGACCTCAATGACCTTTGACCTGAAATATACATATTTGTCCATAACTCAGTAACTACAAGTGCTACACCCTTCATAAATGGTATGATGGGACACCTTATGACGCCACATATTGTACATCATTATTATTTGCATATCTAATTTTGAGCGAGCCAATGGAGCTAGAGGTCTGATTTTTGGTATATAGGGATAACGTAGCAATACAATTTTTTTAACAAGATGTCACGTGACCTCAATGACCTTTGACCTGAAATATACATATTTGTCCATAACTCAGTAACCGCAAGTGCATATTTGGTATGATGGAAGACCTTATAACGCCACATACTGTACCTCATTAATTATGCACATACCTAATTCTGAGCAAGCCAATAGAGCTGGATGTCTGATTTTTGGTATATAGGGATAACTATAGGATAGAAGGTTTTTGACAAAATTTCATGTGACCTCGATGACCTTTTACCTGAAATATACGTTTTTGTCAATAAATAAGTAAACACAAGTGCTATGTCCTTTATATTTAGTAGGATTGGAGACCTTATGACAACACACGCTTTACCTCATTAATTATGCGCATATCTAATTTTGAGCGAGCCAATAGAGCTAGAGGTCTGATTTTTGGCATGTAGGTATTACGTAGCAATACAATGTTTTTTTCAAAATGTCATGTCATGTCAAAATGTGACCTCAGTGACCTTTCACCTCGATTATACATATATATGCATAACTCAGTAACCATAAGTTCTATACCCTCCAATTTTGATAGGATATTAGACCTTAAGATGTCATATCTTGTACCTCATTTATTATGCGCATATGTATTCATGGCTGGCCAATACAGCCAGAGGTCTGATCTTTTTTCCCAATTTAGAACCATAACTTAGACATGCCTCATGTGTTTCAAATTGGGAACAACAACATAGACCTATGTGCCCATAGATCTCAACATATACACTCCAGTGATACTTCTTAATGACCACATTTCCCTGCCCCATCAAGACTAATACACCCCTATTACAAGTGGGGACTATGTCATTGTCAATGACTTGTTTTCTGTGCGATGGGCAATATGGTAGATACACTTGTAATTATGGAGAAATGCTAAAAAAATCAAGTTTAACACCAATTTTTATAATGTGCACATTTACCTTAAGTCTAGGTAGGGCAAGTGATTGGGTTTATATTAGCCGTTGACCATTATGGGAGAACAGTTTGTTGCCAAGTTTTTCTCCTCGTCGTATCAATGATATTTATCCAAAATAAAAGGTCAACATGTTCATTATAGAATATTTTTCATCCTAATGAACCCCATTTCTTTCTTCACCTTCACACATGTCAAAGGCAGTGGATACTTAGATTTCACACTCGAATTAACAATCACATTCAGTGTTTGTTATACAGGTGCATTTACCAACCAGTTCACATAACTTTCATGTTTGTCAGCGAAATTTATTTATGACCAAACGACTTGACTTTTTACAAATATACAATACTTCACATTCATGTAATAAACACAGACGTACAAAGGACGTCGGTGCCCGTGGCCTCATGTTCTATAATCTGGTGCTTTTTATTCACATATAAAGAGACACTGAAAAGTACTACCCATCTTGACCAAACCCTGTATCTGCCCCTTCACTCTTCATGAACCAGTTCTCTGCGAGCATTGAAACTTCAGAGCAGTTTTCACAAAAAAGGTAACAGGCAGCCTTTTCTTTGAAGAGTAATGTTACAGATGTGATTCTGTATACAATTTTTAAGAAACCCATAAATTAAAGTATATTACTGAATAGATCACCTCATTCTGTCTTCATTTGAAGTATCTTCACTATTTCACCCATATGATAATCTATAAACCCAACTCCTTCATCCAATACTGATAAACACGACCAAAGTTAGGTAAGAAAGGAACGACACAACTGTAATAAGAAGCGTATTGCGCATGCGTCAGTATTCGTCCAACAGCTTGAGCTTGAAATAAATATACCAGCATAGTTTGAAATGTCTCTGATTAGCCTTTGAATGCATTGCATATGTTTTGGAGATTTTGAAAAAATTATGTTTCTGCATTCTTGGTAACTAATTGTAATGTCATTCCAAAGTCCAATGTCTTGATTGCGGAGCACCTGTATTGAAGTCAAAACGTTGCCAATATCTGGCCTTCAGAAAGGGAATTCCCTTAAACTGCTTTTGTTTGTCTCAGACAATGTTTCCATTTTCCCAAATCTGTGCGACTGAGATTTTGCGCTGTAACGGTGCATTATAAGCATAAAGATGATAAGGGAGAAATGAGTTAGATAAATTGCCCAACTGAATGGGAAGAAATCAGGAATTTTCCTTTCTCTCTTGAGTGAAGTTCCGAAACCTTATTTAGGCCTAAGTCAAGATAAAATACCTGTAGCACAAAAGTTTGACTATATAAGATTCTGCTGAAGAGAACAGCATTTCAACACGAAATCAGATGAAGGAACTTACCCATAATAAATTGGTTTCTGAAAGACTCTGCAAATTTATTTACAGTCAACGGGGAACATTTTCACAGAGCTCATAGCAGTATAGGCACATAAACACTGGCCAATAAAGTGAAATGCTGCATATCTGTGGAGTATATACGGGCATCTGAAGATAGCCACCTAACTAAGTTTATTGCCATGAAAGTTTTTCCCTACAAAAAAGCAGCCCATTTTTTTCTAATATTCATCACTCTTCCAGTGTGTGAAACTCACGCAAAATCTCTACTGGCCAAGCGGGCCAGCAACTTTAAAAAAATCACTGGCCCTGAAGGAAATCAACTGGTCCGATCCTCAGGTCAAATCCAAATAGAGCGCAGATTATTTTAACCGCACTCAGTATAGGGGCTAAGAACATGCGATTGAAAAAAATAAAAAGACACCACTTCAACATCCGAACATCAAAGTGATTTTTTTGTCTTTTGATTCTTGTTAAGGAAAGCAAATGAAGATGGCTATCAAAACAAAAAGTTGGAGCAACTGATCTCAGTGCAAAAAACCATATGAAATAAGTGAAAGGTTAAGCACAAACTCATAAAACGTTTTTATTTCCTAAAACAGCCTTTTACAACAAATGTTTCTAACACCGAGAAACGAGCACAAGCGTGGGCTTGAGATATGTCCCAACACGGAAAAGCTACGCGTCCATAACTCCGATCAGGGATAGGTAATAAGTTTTTGCACCACAAACACCGGGTCACACACAAATGGAGTCAATACAGCTGTTGACTCTTTCAAAAACGATTCTGGCTTCTCCTTTTTGAGGGACTCATCGTCAAATTCAAGGAAGGAAACACAAAGAATTAGGGCAACTGATGAAGAGAAATAATACTGAAGTGTCGAAACCCAAATTAAGAGACGAATCACAAATTTAAAATGTAAGCGTAGTCTTTACAGGTGACCAAGGCAATGGCTAGCAAGGTCAAATGACAATGAAGACGCGACTTTGCATATCGGACATTTACTTCCTAGTATCGAAGTTTGACGTCAAATATATTTCTGTCATACATAACAATATATCGGGTTTTATATCGATACTATACTTTACAAGAATGACTTGCCTTCTGTCGCGACACGCCGGGTTTGCAAAACTTGCCGATTTTTAAACTCAGGCTGATACATATCGGCAATTTTGGGACTCTTTTAGTAAACAATACTAGGCAATTCTGGAATGACTTCCCTTGCGTCTCGACACGCCGGATCTGTGAAATCATAGAGATTTACTCGATATTTATCGGCGATTGGGACTCGGGCGCGTCTGCTCTGGGTAAAATCACTGATGTTTATCGGCGATTTCGGGACAAATGTTTGATATTTTTGTCGGAGATTTTGCCACCTCACAGATCTTGCCAAGCCCGACTTCCTCAGTCCGGCTCTAACTTCGATACCAGACGATACTACACTTGTCAAATCTCGGGTAAATATTCGATGTATAACAGGGAGGTCACTACATTACAGAGCTGGCCCCTCGGCTTGCCAAGCCCGACTGACATAGTCCGACACTAACTTAGGCCAAGAAAAATAAAAAGTTTGTCTCTCATCCTAGACATATTGCAAAAATGATGCGGTGACGATGTTTTTCTTTTCTCATCTTTTTTATTTTTCAACCAACAAGAACGCACGCAAAAACCCATAAAAACAACATAGGAATGCACGCAGAGACAAATGCATAGCAGTGTTGCTTTAGTATATTGGTGTAGCAACAGTTCTATGGTTTTACTTTTTAGTGCAGCAATGCATACACATACGTTGACTTGACGCTGCACTCTTGTGTTATAAACTAATAAAGTGCCACCTTTGACTAATTATTTCGAACACAAAGTATAAGCTTTACCAGTAAATCTGCAATATATACCATGTTTTTGTTTACAAATTAAGGCTTGTCCAGACTTTCGGGTGTCAACAGGAAAAGACAATGATCATAATTTATTTAAAGTAAAGAAATTATGGAAAGCCTCTTTTCTGCCAAGATAATGCAAGGAATGATATGTTTCTTCTCTTTTGATGTACGAGAATATAAATTCCAGAAAATATTTCTGGGATAATTATATATCTTTACTGTAATTTGTAACGCGCGCGTTCTTGAATAGTGAGTCATCATTGCTAGGCACACCTGAATCCGAACAGCAGGTCTACATGTACAACTCAGTAAAACTGATTTAGCGTTGTGCGTTTCGGGATATTTTGCTTTACACAGTTTCTCTCGGAGTGTAAATTGGGGTAACCACTGTGATAATCGGCATATGCAAGTGTCAGTGTGCGTGTCAGTGGCTTTTCTACAGGAAAATGAAATGGAGATATGAAAAAACTCGATACTGCACGTAGGCCTACCCAAATAAACCAAAACCATAAACATTTCGTCATTTTATGGTCTCTCCTCTATTTTAAGTACATTCTAGCGAGCGAGCTTTATTGCTTCGCGATCGGCTTTTATATATGGAACTTGAATAAAGTTAATATTTTGCATCCGGTACGGTGGCTACCTTGGTACTGATAACGTGTCGAATACAGAACTCAGAACCCAATACAGAACAAACTGAACATATGTAGCGTTAGCTGAGTCTACTAGTCCCCCTGGACTGTCTTGGGTCTCTGTCTACTTGCTAAACGACCGCTTCCACCGGCTGACGAACCGGTCAGGTAAATCTTGAATGATTTATTTATATTGCACATTTCTTTATTTCAATTGACGTTTTATGCGTATACCTTTCTAAGTTCTCTGCGTCCCGATGGCGGCTGTCTGTAATTGTTAATTGTATGTGATGAAAACATTATCTTAAGACTTAATGGCGTGGACAAATGTGTTTCATTATCGGGAAAACTAAAAATGCGACCAAATAATAAATATCAGTAAGTCTTGTCACGATTGATATTAACTTGTCGAACGCGTTTGGTGGAGAATCCGCTAAAATATGGATCATTGCGACCCATAGTTTATACATAATGATACACCGTATGATTGATGTGGCCACGTACTTACTATCAGTATAGAATGGAATGTTGTTATTGGGAGATTTTTTCAAACAGAGTTGTAATTTTTTAAAAAGTAAACGATTAAAGATGAAGATAAACGAGTATGCTTTGATTTACAAAATCTAGGTTTTGACGCACAAATCGTTCTACAGGTTAGATTCTTCCGGTAACATCGTAAGAGGTGGGTAGTATGTTAGGTTACATCGTTTCATTTTTTTTTCATTTCAAAGTTCTATGAAAAGTCCTCATATGACATGAAGGTTTTTCGCTTCTGAACATTCTTAGCGATAGTCCAGTATGCATGTCATTGAGCAAAGACTTCACCAGTCTGTCGATTTAAAATCAAGAAGTTTTGTATTTTACTATGTTTAGGATTAAACTGAAAGATTCCGTTGAGTATGGGTGCGCTTCGCAATCTTCGACCTTTGTTAGAGTTGGCATAGCACCAATACAGAACTTACGAATCTCTGTGTATAGTCTAGGCCCACGTAATTTCCTTCAACGTAAATACAATGCCGAGTTCTCTTCACAAAAAGGATTTTAGAGAATATCACAGACTTTCCTCTCTGACATAAGCTCAATCAATACTTTGATATGGTTACTACTGCTGTGGTATTAGTTGCGTTTTTTGTAAAACTGAGCAGAAACTCTGCGGGCATGCCAATTTTTTTTCATATTTTTCAGTTGCAGATTGCCTGGGCTTCAGTTTGCCACGTCAACGATTCAAGGCTAAGCTAATATGGATAGCTTTTGCCCGCAACTTCTCTTAACTTCCGCCCTCTTCGGTTTAATGTTCAATCTGCTTTGGTTAGCAATTGAGCCGCCGTGTCCTGGCAACCTGGATGGCAGCAGAGGTTTGTACATGGTCAGCGCTCATTCACGTCACCAAGCTGCAGCTGGAGAATATGACAGTCAGTTACGACGGAAAGAACAAGACACATCTCTTCTTGAAACCGATGCTTTGCCGTACAGAAGAGCTGCAGCTGTCAAGAAAAAGAAGGAACGTGCTGACTTGAGAATTTTTCGCCAAACTCCTGGTATAAAAGCTGAAATCGGTGGAGCGGAGAGTCGGCTGCCAATCAAGAAAACAAGACGAATTGCTGCCGCTGATGACAGAAAATTCCTACTGCCGATTCTGTACGGAAACCAGGGACCAAATAATCAGCTTCAATGCATCAAGTTATCGGCAGTCATAGCGGCCCATCTAAACCGCACCTTTGTGTTAGCGCCCTTTTTCAACCACATTTCAACCATCGACTACCGAGACTTGCGCCAGTTCAACGAAACTTTGGACGCTGACGAGTTCAGCAAGTTGCTTCCGACGGCCACTATGGAGGAATACAGATCCGCTTGCGGTCGAGTCGACCAGTTCATCGACGGTGTTAAAATGATGGGCTTTTCAGGGAGATACTATCGAAACTTGCTGGCCATGATGAACGGAACACTGACAGAGTTTGGTCAAGTTACAGGGATTAAAATACCAGATGTGTTTCAGAAGGACGTACTGGTACGCTATCCAGATAATCTGCCCGCCGGATACCTTCCCCTGAAAAATGCCTTCCGTTTTCCCGGCCTGTTCGAATCTAACTCGAAGTGTTTGGCCACAGTATACCCCTACGGACTACTCGGCAAGTTCTATTATTACGATTACAAGTCACTTCTGTCTGAGTACGTCGTCAGGCCACCCTATGTCAAACAGTTGGCCAAAGACTTCATCGGCATGGCAATGGGAAATCAAAGATATTTGAGTGTGCATTGGCGTTTTAACGAAGATTGGAAAAAGCAATGGTGAGAATTTTGTCATTGTCATTAGAATCACCTAAAGCTCTTACCTTCATGGTTTGATTTGACGGTGCTATTTCTTCATTACAGCGCTATTTGGGTTTCATTTCATTGTTTATTATAATATTTTTTTCAAAAGGCAGGGTGAGCGCGCCCAGGGACATGCATTCGGACTCAACCTTTTACAATTCTTTTATAATCTACCATTTATGGGGGCGCATTTTACAGCTCTTGGAACATGAAACATTTACACCGTCTTAGTTATTCGTCAATCGAAATGTTCATTTATCCTTATAGAGTCAGCAAAGGGATAGCGTCCATTTTGAATTCCAAATATCGGTAAATGTCTGCAGATAATTTGTTTCTTTAGACTAAGTATCAAACTTTGTAATGTTACGCCTGTCTTTTATTGGTCATTTGGTTAGAGCATTTTTGAAAGTTTCATCTAGGAAAGTTAGCGCAAAAGTCATTTTTCGCTTTCGAGGCGCATACTACCTTAAGGACTGCATCGATGGTGATATCATGTCTCCTTTCCGCGATGTGAGGACTTGGATGATTAAAACGCGTGCGCACTGTGTTCAACCTCAAAACCCCTCACGCCCCCTCCCCTTAACGAAAGTTTGAAAGTGCAAAACTCTGATCAGTGAACGAAAGTGTGGGATTTGAACTTCCTTCAGAGACTATAAATGTTGTTGGGAGTTTACACTTTTGACCGGTTGATGTCTATGAATTACATACATTATCAGCGTACTTGAATATCGAGCTCAAACGGGTCCATGACATATCCGAGGCAGATAGCTATTGCCAATTCGAGCACAATAGTCGAAATAGAGCTTTACCCCCTCCCGAAGCCACGCAAAGTAGGAGGTCTCGCGAGATCATGTGTAAAACTTTTATCCAATCAATCGCCACTCTTCGTCGTAGATTGGTGCGCATGCCTGTAACGATCGGACGTAAATATTTTGGCGTAGAGTGAAGCAATAGAGATAACCTTTAGAGAATAGCATCTTTTAAATTGTACAAACTATTACAAAATACTTCTTTTCTGAAAACGAACTGTAAGCACAAACTTAGAGAATAGAAGTATGAGTTACCTTTCTTCTTGCCAGTCTACGAAGTGACTGTGCTGACGTCATGACAACCTACAACTGTCTTTAGCATTTCGGATGTACATTTCTCCCTTTTATATCACAGGTGCCATGATCGACCTGGGTTCAAAACCGGAATGGCCAAACGTTTGTGCCAACAAATTCGTGACGTGTCACAGGATCGGATTTTGGACGTCTTCAGGCGACTGATGAATATTCACGGCGCCACTGCCGTCTACTTGGCAACGCCACTGCCTTATCATGTGAGTACTAGAGCACGTCCACAATGACAGCCTCTTTCCAAATTTTCAAGAATGAAACACGAACAGAAATCTCTGTCGCGTTATTCATTACATACTTGTGACCATCTATACATAGATGTTGCAAAAACCTGAAAAACCGTAATTTTAGTTATCAACTGCTGTTACTTATATTTGTGTTTTCCTGTGCTATAATGTTTATTACATCATACCAGCATATTGTTTGTGCAAATACAACAATTTGATTTGTCGACAGGTCAAACAAAGTGTTATATTCGTGATATAGCACAGCTAGAACAAGCGCGAGCTCTCAGTTAGAAAAAAAACTTAAATATCTTTTTTTTAAGTCTTGATACATATTCTGTGTGATACAGTGTTTCACACGTGTTTAGTTACACACCGTATAGCGTAAATGTATCGCTCTATCCGTGGGTATTCCTACCTTCCAACATGCAGTTCTACACTGTATAATGTTGTCACGTAGCCCAGTGGGGCCATAGGTTGTCTGATAGTTAAACTCTGGGTAGAAGGTTGGAGTAGAAGAGACAGCGACAGAGAAATACTCCACGTCGCCGTACTAGTATCACACAAGGTACACGGTATAGCTTCTGGGACAGTCTAACAACGGTCTTCGGGTAACGGCCGTCAGTGATATCTGTCAGGTCTCCAAAACGTGTCCTTCTAACTTACTAAATCGCACAGCTTATATCGAGTGAGGATCATCTGCATATTGTCATGACTTTGATATGCGTCTATAATTAACTGAAGATGAGTGGGCAAAGGGGAAGGGGGAGGAAGGTCGCTCTCATCTACGTATAATGTCAGACAGGATGAAACAGTCTGCCAACATAGAACACGGGGGTCCAGATTCGACGTCGTCATTGCTAACAATACATCACTGAAAGGAAGATAAACGGTCACTTCAAAGGTCCGGAAAATGAACAAGGAGATCATTCTCACGATGCATCACGTGTAGGGTCACTTTCGGTCAGAGTCATTGTCAGTCGTTAAAACTAATTTTAAACGACTATAATGATAAACGATCGTAGGGCGATATTACAAAGTGAAATCCTAATTGAAAACAACCAAGAAATACAATCGAACATACCGTGCGTGCATTAGCATTTCCTGCCATTTCTTTCGATATCTGTCTATTGATATTCTCAGAAAGAGGGCGCAACTACCGAAAAATGTGAAGACATCTATACTAGTTTGGGTTTGGGTTGAAATTCTAAAACTATAGTAATTTCTTGTTTAATCTTCAGAGCGATTTCGTTCGTGGTTTACAGTCTAGTATGCCGAATTTCTTCACCTTGGAACATCTTCTGGCGATGAAAAATTCGAGACTGATGGGGTTAGACGAGGATAACTATAAAGCGTCGCTGGTTGAACAAGAAATTTGTAAAGGTAAAGTACTTTAGTCAGCACGTTCATGTCCACTGTGTGATTATTTACTCCTTTCGTTGCAACGCTGTAATTCCACACCGGTTGTTGTATAGAGGCAGTGGTGATCGCATCAGATGTTTACATGCACACATTGTAAACCAGAGCTATTCAATGCGTGCCTGGCTTATGATGCACTCTTTGTTAGCCGTCTATGAATATTTGAAAACCTACCAGCAAGCCAGGCAAAAAAAACAAAACAAAAAAACACACACACACACAAAACACAAGTGTATTAACATGAGCTCATATTTTAATTGGTTTATTTTGGAAAAATATTATTTTATTTGTAATAGTGTTACATTGTGTTGGTTTTCTTAATTTTCTATGAAAACCTACCAGCACACGGACGGCAAACAAATAATTTTATTTTAAAGCGCTTTGTCTCAAGATAAAGGAGAAGATGGCATTGCTTGCTTAACAGTGTATATTGATATGTTTACCGATGCATATGTGCACCCAGTGAAGAAACTGAATTCAAAACCGGTCGGCTAAATCCCTTCCCTTCACAGTGTGGTTCAATGACCGAGTTAAATTGTAAACAAATTTTCTGACTGCGACCTGTCCAAACCCTGTAGAGTTCAGTAAGCACTCTCACAGTCACACTCACTGTCATACATCGCACACAAACTTTATATCAAAGTAATGAATGTATCGCTTAACTTGGCTCCAGCCAGCCCATAAAATCATTGACAAGTATTTACTGAGTGGCCTACATTTTCGAACCAGACGTTTACTTGCTCTGTATTAAAGTTTATTGTATATTGGATGGTTGTGTTTCTGAGACGTGACCACGACCACAGCAATCTTCGAAGGAAAATGTTTGCTTAGTTGTCCGAATTATGTGTGTACGTCGCGTTTAGCTTCAAATAAAACAGATTCTTTACCTAATCTCTTACACTTTATAAGATGCATTTGTGATATTTTGCAACTGTTAGTCCGTATGCGCCCCAACCCCCAATTAAATGCTAACTTATATCGAATCGTTTTCTTGCCTCTTTTTCGTTTCAGAATCGACAGTTTTTCTCGGTTTGTCAACCCACTCTTCCTGGTCCGGCATGGTTGCCGAGGACAGGAATGATCGTGATGTATACGAGATAACGACAGAGTTCGGGCTTGCAACTGACTAACCTGACAACGTGGCTGGAATGCCCGGATTCTCTACCAATTACATCCACACGATAATATCAATGCTTCATAGCAAACTCTGAGAATCGAATGTAGCTTGTGAGGCATATTAATGATGAAGACGTCGTGGAGACTTGAACCTCAACTTTCATGTATACTTCATAAGTTCATAAGTCAATATTGAAGTACTTTGGTGGTCTTTTGTGTTATTATGTGTAGAAGAAAATGATGGAAGTGTGGTCATGGGGCTTGCAGAATAATATGGATGCAATAGCTATCACGCGAATTTCATCTGCTAATCAATCTGCATTTTACCTTCATAGGACTATTTCGAATCCCTTCAACGGCCTTCAAATGCGTCACTTGGTGGGAGAATAGCATGTTAACGCACACTTTACATAAGGTTTCTCATGCACTTCTCCATTCATGAAAAAGTGATAAACCGAAATGAAACAAAGTGAGAAAACACATCTTTTACCCTTACCGTATATAATGGGACAGTTTTCCCACGTTGAAACACCCCCCCCCCCCAAAAAAAAAAACCAAAACAAAACCCGAACTGATCATACATTTTTGAAAGAATTTCGTGTCACAGCAAGGACCTGCAAAGGTATATCCATCCGCCAATTGGTTCTACTTACATTGATCACCGGTATAGCAAACTTTTGAAAATCGCGACGCTCAAAAACATTCTCAAGCAAGACATTCCGTTTGTGTTGCACGCGAAGATTTGTTTACTGGCCGTCACCTATACAGCGGTGTCTCTGTATTCCCCCCTAACATTGTACAAAACCCAAATGAAGTTCGCATTGAATTAATTTGACCAATTTTTCTCAACTTGATTTATGTTGGCCAGTGAATGAACTTACAGCAGTTTGATGGAAGGATAGCACAAGTGGCCAAGGAGTCTCATCAGCATCCGTTCAACAACTGATCTCAAAGAGACCGGCAAATGCATATTTTTGCACACGTAAATATGAAATGTAACTGTAATCGGTCTTCCCACTTTGTTCGAGAAAAAAAAGGAATTTACACAGTTATCTTTCTCAAAAGCTTGTTTTTTCACGCTTCGTTCATTTTGTTTACCAGTAGATTTAATTGTATGTTTGGCTGTTCTGAAATTTCTATTTTCAGAATTTCCTACAATTCTTAGCTTGTATCATTGCTCATAATATGTTACCGAATTTCTAGACTATCGGTTCTGATATTAAACACAGTACGATTATGCAAATACAGACAGTGTGGTGATGGCTATACGATAAAATCTTGTTCTATGGGTTATATTAGAGTTTGTCGACGGAATTCAGTGCAATTCAGACCAAAAGGAAATATATATACTAAACTGTTTATCATGAACTTTTCAATGAACCAAACATTCTGAAAACAATCAAAGTCATTGGTTGTTAAGGCTTATCGAAATGCGTAATACAGGGACAGTAAGCCAAGAAGAAACAGAGTTTGAAAGGCTACAATCTCTATAAGTTGCACCATAGACAGTAGAGGGGGTTATTTTCTATGGTTGCATATACGTATATACCTACTCACTGAACGAGATCAGTGTCACGAATCAGTGTGTATGACGATTTGCCACTAGATGGCGCTATCCCAAATGAGTCGAGTAATCGGAGCCACAGAAGATCACATTGATTTGTCTCATCAACACGCCCAGGGTCAGTTGTGGAGACGTAAACACAATTATGGTAGACCAGTCCACGAACATAGCGCAGTAAATCAAGGGCACTAAGCTTGGAGGGATAGCAAGCACGAACACTACAACGTCGTACAATCCGTGAGGAGAGAAAATGGTTTGCGAGCAAAAACTGAATTCAAGAGCAATTACGCTCGTCTGTCTCATACTGCTGCTGCCCGTTCTGTTCGGCGTTGGGGGATGGTTTACCTGGATTGGGATGTCGGATTGGGACCGATACAAGGGATACTTCTGGTTTAGCATCGTTCTCTACGGTAAGTGTGTTTATCGCTATACTCGGCCGCACTGCCGATGGTATTTACGAGGAGGAATGGTGGTGATGCTAATCACTGACAAGGGAATCACGACCTGACACTTTCCAGTGTCGATGTGGAATTCACAATTGTGTTTCGTATAATATTATTCAACGCGTCAACATATAAGCGTAATTTATTTTTGTCTTTCCGATCTTCGCTCTACAGAGGAGATCAAGAAAATTGCAAAGCCTTCGTCTTTATAGCAATTGATATAATTATGATAATGCAATTTCGTCGGGGATAACGATAGCAATAAAATATGCCTCATCTTGCACAATCCTAAGCTGTGTTATAGGATATATAGTTACTAGAGCCTGGAAGACGGACAGTGTACTGTATATATCGGGACTACATCATTATCAACAGCGTGTACGTGTTTCCATTTGGCTTATCAATATCATGACAAGGTCATCGACACGACAACGCTTGATGACAAGGTCAATGCCCAATGATATTGATAGTTCCGTTAGCTTTATTTTTCGACAAATTTAGAGGTTATAGTAAATTGACGATGTTATTTATGTCCCTGCTGAGATAAGTATCTGATCCACATTATCTGTGAGTTGTGAGTTTTGTGACGCCTTTTCCACTGGGATGGAAAAACAAAAATATTTTGTATCTTTACCAGTAATTTATGCCATTGACTTGTTGCTAAACCCACTTTCATCATCAAGCGGCCTGTTTTTCTCAGTTTTATGCTTTCAAAACAGTAATGACCTTTGAACCTGAGTACCCAATTTTCTTCCTGCAATTACATTCATTCTCTGAAACCTTACCTAAGCACATGTACTCATTCAGTGGCAGCTTATAAATATTTTTTTGAATGTAAATAATTCTTTGTAAATTGTAAACATGTCGTAGAAGACAGCGCCCTCAGTGACAAGCATCGCGGTTTTATTACAAACGACCTCAAAAGAGGAATAAAACTGCAGCAAGTGAAAATGGTTGTATTGTTTATGCAAAACAGTTGGTTAATTATGATATATACTGCTTATGATCAGTTATGTGCACAGATGCGCCCTCAATGGTGGTTAGGGGTCGTTGATCATGAAAGATGCCACAAAACTAATGGATTCCTTAGTTTACAAGGATGGTGTCAATGACCCCTTCCCCCTCAAAACAAAATTCCTTATTGCGAAATTTGTTTCAGGAAAACTGCACTCTTTATTATGAATGGAGAATACAAATTTGTCTCAAATGCACATGTTGTGCAAACTCTACTCATGAATACAGATAAACCAAAGACTAGCAGGACAATGAATAAGTATGATTTTCTTTTTGGAAGGACACAACATGTGCAAACTGCAGGAAAATCATTCAAAAAGTGTCCATCTGTCATGATTTTTCTTGTACTAATATATCAAAACTTGTCAAAAAAAGACTTAGTTTCATATTTGTGCAAGAGACAGGTTTCGTGTGTTGTAAACAAAATGCGTATAGTATCGAATTTGTTATGGTTGACAGACTTGATTTTTTTTGTTATAGCAGAATCCTTATTGTGATTTTAACATACACAAAATTAATTGGAGTCCTAGCCCCCAACAAAAAACAAAACAAAACAAAACAGATAAAAAACAAACAAACAAAAAAAACCCTGAGGAATTATTATTCTAGTACGTCAGCTTTTATGAATGACAACCCCTTGCTCAGTCAGTCCAATGCCAAACCTTCAGAGAGATATCATTATTTTGAGGTGCTTACTTTAGAATTGATTGTTCTGTAACTCAAAGCTCGACTAACGTGTTCATATTACAAAAAACTATAAAAGTATGAATAACTGCAGTCAACCAATGTTCTACACAGGGTACATTTGTTTCTGTGCTTACTTACCGGTGCTTGTAAGACGTGGTGTTATAGATGACATGTTAAAGTAACCAAATATTTGTACATCCCTGTTAATGGAAAAGGAGTGCAGTATTATGTGTTTAAGGTTAACCTTATTGTATTTATTTATTTTGAAAAACAAAGTCTTCATTTCCTTCTCAATAACCTCAGTTTCAAATTTATTAAATCATTATTTACAATTTAGAAAATCAATTCATATTCAGGACCTCTCAGACAGGTTCCAACAATGGTATATCTAGAATATTGGCTCTGTTATTTTTGCATGGGATATCTATATTTCTGCCATCAATGTCAACAACATTAAACCACAGGTATATTTGATGTAACTATCTTGTCTATCTAAATATTCAGTGATCTGTTAATAAATAAAATGAAGTTATATTACTTAGCAAACCATCAAAATTTAGTAATTCAGTATCTTCTCATATATGTAAAACTTTCGATCTTACAATTGACATCAATATTGAAAACTCTGAAAACCTTAGATATACTGTATTGATGATAACTCTTGGTGCGTTATAATATCTTCTCATTGATTTTGATAATATGATTGCAAGAGACTTCAATCATAGAACCTAAAAAAGGGAGGGGTCTATTCTTAAATTTCATAAGTTTTGAAATGCTGTGACTGATTTTGTTTCAGCTGCCGGGCTATGGTGTCTTATCGGAGCAATTTATTTGGGCATACGGTACAGGAACCGTTTCACGCAAGCTGATTACAGAGACGAAGCGTTTGAGGCCCATCAGAGACGAAAAGCCGCCGCTCAAAGAGGGGAAGGTACAAAATGCTTGTTTAGTATTTTTAATACCATAATTACTGTTCATCATTATTTTTGGAATAAAGGTGGGGGTTAAAAAAATAACATGGGATTTTTACATTGGTGTGTGGAATTGAAGATGAATTTAAAAAATCATTTTCCCTCCTGGGTGACCTTCCATGGCTAACACTTCCACCTTGCGTCACGGTTCAGTATGTTTCAAAATAGACAGTAGATGGGGTAAGTCCCCCTCTGCTGTTTATCTTTTAAATGAGTTTTCCATGGCAAACGGAAGAAACAAAATAAACATAATCCCTTTTTTTCCTTGCCAAATCGAATTTTGTTAAATATTGCTATGGTATTACCATTGTGATATCCCTGAATATATGAGAAATTCAAAATTCAAAGCAGTCATCATGTAATATTATTTTAAAAAATGACATCCATATACAGACAACGTTGATCGGAATGACTGTTCAGATCAAATGGAACTCAAGAAATATAGTTTAATTTGAGATTTCCTGGAACTATTTCAGCATGATTTGAACTTACTCTGTCTGGTAAATTGTGCACTGTCACTCAACCCTCACCATTACTCCTGAGGCAAATACCATAGAATATATTTCTGTATGGAAATTTTTACTTTCCAATACTTGAGAGTGTGTAACAAGGTCATCTTTCAAGTATGATTTCAGATCAGATTTACATGATTATTTTTATGTCCAGAGTGTGAACTAACTTGTTAGCAGGACTGATTGATGTAAAATTTGATCAGAAATTTAGTTTGTAATATTGCTTTCTTCATGCAGTCAGAGATAATGAACATTACCAGTGTATACACCGTTATATCCGAGTTGTAAAACCAGCTCTACTGATGACTGAAATTTTCCAGGATTTGGTGTAATTCTATATCAAAACTGAACACGCTGATGTAACCTTTAACCCTTAACCCCTCATTATGTTTTTAACGTATGCAAAGGTCAAATCAACACCATTGATACAAAATCTGAGTAGCTGCCCTTTAAATATCTTCTCTGCATAAGATTCATGGTGAAGATATCAATTTTCCAAGGATGCACTCATGATATTTTTATTTCTTTTTCTTCCATCAGAAATACCATCCAATAAAAAGCTACTGAGGGACATGATCTAATGTATTATATCATGACTGGGCCACCGCTGTGGCAAAGATGATGTACTGGCCTCATCGCAGACGCCGCTGAGAAATTAATCAGCAAATGTCTTTGAATTTTCTTCCCAGAGACAGTCAAATTTACATTTACTGTTGTGCATGGTTTCATTTCTTTGTTGACCTTTGACACGGTGATGTCATCATCGCTATGGAAACAGCACTGACTGATAGGCCCACTCTGTTGCTCTGAAGATTATTCAGGAGAGAGGAACAGACTCAAAAAAAGAAGAAAAATGAATCTCGTAGAAATTCATGGTGCAAATGCATATTTTAACGTTCCAACTATCAATGCACGATACACATGATGTTTATTCACAATGCATCTCAGAGAGGTTCTGCAAAGTAGATTAGGGTAACATTTGGTTCAGATGATAATATTTGACAGATTTTTGTTCGCATGCAAATATTGTCCACAGTGATATCTATCATACATGCATGCAACAATGAGTGAGTATTTGACCCTGACGTATAAATGTTAACTTTCATGGCTTCTCTCTTGATATTGTTAAGGTTTCAAGATTATTTTAGAAATTTTGTCTTTCAAAATTCTTGTATTTTCTTGGCAGTCTGATTAACTGTTTACAATTTTAATATTGTTTGAGATGGAAGTTTTTTTGACAAGGGAAACTGCAACGAATGTAATAGCCATCCAAAATATGAAAATATCTTTACATATATATTTACAGTAAAGCATAGAACCTGTGGTTTTGATCTGTGGTGCTCTGCAAAAATATCAAATGCCCAGTATCTGTGTCTGAAATTTGTGAATTTCCCTGTCACAATATATCATCAAATTTTACTCATACTGGCTTCCTGTAAAGTATGTCTATTTGTCAATATAAGGTGTGCCGGTGTTGATACAGCCTTCATATCGTAAACCGAGATTTTAACAGTGCTCCAACAACTACAGTGCTTTTAATTCACTGTAGCTATGACAAAAACAAAATTTTTATTGAACAGTTTTGGTCAGTGACTACAGTAGGGTCAGTTTATGCGCTGTTTCACTGAGAAGGCAATGTCATTTCCAGATTTCATATTCAGCTGGATAGTGATGGCCATTTATTTGGGTTCATCCAAAGATATTATATCGTACATTAAAATGTAGGATTTCTGCAAGTGCAAAGCCATTAAGCAGACAACTATGTACACAACAAATGATGTAACATTTCGTAAGGAAATGAAATCTTGAAAATATTGTGAAAAGACAGAAAGGGACACTGTGGCTTAAAGGGCCAGTAGCTATAACATTTGATTATTTTTTTTTTCATTATAATTTCGTTTTTACAACTGCATTTTCTTATTCTGCTTCCCTAAGGCATGCTGAGGTACACAGTATTTGTCAACTCAGCCTGTACATGTGTAGACTACATTGTTATTGTTGACTTAGTGAATTCTGGTCAGGACTAGTATTCAAATGTAAGCAATAATGGTGCACTTTATACATATAGACACTGTGTTGACAAGCTAAAAATTTGGTGATCAAACATGCTTCAACATGCGTTTGGGTGTAGAACAAGAACTTGCAGTTGACATACAAAACAAGAACAGTGAAACAAAAATCATAAAAGATTACAGTTACTGGCCCTTGAAATAGACAGGTACAGTTCATAAATTTTGACCGGCAAAATCTGTTGTGTCTAGAGAGAGGTCTGATTAGGGACGTTTGTTTAGGAACTTTCACCACGCTTGTTCATGAAACATGACAAATTAAAAAACCTGTTAGAAATGAAAGAAATTTTGTTTGAGCAGTGAAACTGATAATTTAAAGGGGCAATAGCTTTAATTGTGGAAGTATTTTCACCATTATTATTTGCCAGAAAACATGTACAGCTTCTTTTCACCAAGTATGTTTAAGGTAGTATGCACCTCGAAACTGAAAGACTTAAACTTTTGCTCAAATTTTTCTCAAGGAATGTTTCAACCATACTCTTTTAAAATCAAGAATAAAATTTGGGGGTCACCGTGCAAATTTGGGTACTAAAGGAACAAATTACTCACGATTTACCGATATTCGAAATTCAAAATGGCCGCCATTCCTGTTTTAGCTCTATGAAATAAATAAAATTCTTGATTTTTGAAAAACTAACGTGCTGAAATGTTTCCTTAAACCAAGAACTTCAAAATAAACTCTTACAAGTAGTATATTAGAAGAGAATTGTAAAAGTTTGAGAGTCTAAATATCTGTCCCCAAGGCGCGTTCTACCTTAAATATACAGTATTAGCCTTGTAAACACAATGCATAGTGTAAAATGCCATGCTGTTGTGAACAAACAAATTCTAGTCTGGACTTAACTTTTTTTATGAATGATAACTTCAGATGACATACATATACACGCTAAATTTGAAATGTTGAACATTATAGACATATTGATTTAATTTTGAAAGTGAAATTACAAAAACTTAATTTATAGACAGAACAAAGCCATGGAAACACATCCAAAGTACAATGTAACTGGTAATGCAACTCTAAGTGATGTACAGTTTGTGGAAAAGTGTGAGCAGATTCTAACCCTTTGAGAAGTGTCCATCACATATCAATTGTATTGCTAGTATGGGAATTAATCATGTGTACAACTGGTATTATTGACATGAAAGTCAGTTGTGACAGCTAAAACTGCTTTAACCAAAGAGCATTAATCAACTCCTTACCATCCTTGCTATGGTAGGGGTTTTAATCGTGTGTACTTAGCAGTTATTTAGCAACACCCTCTACCTGCATATCATTATTTTATAACATGGTGCTACATGAGTTTGTCAATTTAATGACCAGTTTTATTTATTTCCACTTTTATTTATATTTAAATATTTGTTAATGTATTCTGGTATGTATTTTCACAACTATCATAGTGAAACTCCTTTGCCAAAGAAATCTACACATTTTTGAAAATGATCATGTGGTGAAATGATAAACTTATGTACAGTCAATTGTAAAATGGTGTGATGTATTTTTATAGTCTTTTTTAAAGATTGTAGTCAGTGAAGTTAAATTAGTATACTTACTGTCTTTCTTTTGTGAAAGTCCAAAATTCAATTTTTTCTCACAGAGTTAATACAGAGTACAGCAGCCATTTTGAGTTTTGAATTTCAATAAAGTTTGGGTAATTTGCTGGATCTTCTAAATTTGCCAAGCAGTCATTAATTTTATCCTTGGTTATGAAAGGGATTAGTTTAAACTTTCCTTCAGGGAAGTTTGAGTAAAAGTTGAAAACATTATAAAATGTGTATGTTTCCTTAACATGACTGTGACATAGGGTTTAGTCTTTGATATTATGCTTCTTCAATTGTAATTTTTATTTATGCATACGCTCATTTCCAGAATGTATAGAATCAAGACAAGCACCAGTTTTGAACAGAATGAAGGTATGACATAGAAATATTGGCATCTGTTGACTTTCCATTCGTGGATTTTATAGTCAAGATCTTGTGAAAATTTTCAGTGAAAACTTTCAGAACTTAAGTCAACTCTGAGTGGCGAGTCACCTGTAGAACCACTATGATGTATTGGACCAATAATTTCTGTCAGTTGACCAGTAAAAGTGTCAACCAGGGTAGTTTTACATAGTTCTCGGCTCAGTAACTTCGTGAAAACTTTAAAGACAATTCAGTGCCAGCAGTTGTGTAAAACAACAAATAAGGCCCAAAAAAAAAAATGTGTCTGGTCAGGTCTTTCTTTAAAAAATGGTGCGGCGAGGTGCATTTTATTTTTTTTTTTATTTTTTTTTTTTTTCCCTCAAGGGAGGGAGGAGGGTCAGTTTTAGAGTTTTATCAATATAGTCACATATATACTGTTCATGCAGTCACTGATCATGCCCCCCCCCCCCCCCCCCAAAGAATTTTCTTTTTCTCTTCAGCCATTTTGGTTTGGTGTCAGCCATGGCTGCCGCGCCGGCCACAAACAGAAAAAAAAAAGGGTGACACGCTGTTGTTCAAGTGACTCGCGCGCTGACCAGAAACATTTTTTTTTTTGCCTAATCAAAATAGATATTTACAAGTGAGAAAAATTTGTATTTTTCAGGAGCTGTGGATAATTAAAACATGCACTTGGTAAACACCATTTCTGCATTTAGGGGGAGGAGGTTTGGCTGTATTTCGATTACTGTGCACAAAAATCACACTACATGTTTTTATATTACAACATCTTAATTGCTACATGGTTTTTAAATCGCAAAATATCGCACTTATAAACCTACATTGTTTGGCATGTACCAGACTGATGCGGCACCGGCAAGACACCAGCATTCTCTTGACATACATGCATGTGGTTCATTGCATGTGTATGTACCAGTCATCTTGGATATACAGTTTCAATTCATTTAATTCTTTTGGATGTGTCAATGTCAAGTTGGTGCTGAACAAAGATTGATTTTAGAGAGGGTATGCAGGGGGTGGTGGTGGTTTGTTGCCATTGCATAGACGTAATCACCAATTGTATACAGTATGCCATGCTGATACAGAATGTCAGGCTTGGTTGTATTTTCGCACTTCTAAACTTTCCTTTAGGGGGAGGGGGATTGAGGCCAAAGCAATTAGTTGCATCTACAGTGCGCATGTTTTAATTATCTACAGCCCCTTAGTGCAACAAGATAATGATCAAAGTAGTCCTGTTGTTTAAATTTGGTACTTTGGAGATGTGAGTCAAGTTTGTGATGTACGTTCTGTCAGACTGGTGAGAAAGTTTGTCAAGTGTATAACCCACCACTTTACTCACGATTTCACCAAAAAATGGAATTCCATTATTGTAACAAGGCTTCTTTGACATTGATTGTTGTATTGTTGCTGCAACACTTACCATCATGTAAATTTCAAATGATATATATTTCAGTGTGTACTGTAAGAATTGACTACCGTAATTGTATGACCAGAAAAGCAAGAGAATGAATATTTTTTCATATAAAGTGTCAAGTTGACAGACGCTGTGGCATTCTTAATGAGACACTGTGTATAGGACAGACACATCACACAGTTTACCAAAAGATTCTTACAAAACTTCTATAAACATAATCAGCCATCTGAAAGTGTCAAAGTACTGCTATGCATGATGGGACATCTCAACAGATCCACAACAAGAAACTTCCAGTGTTCCAAAACTGCCAGAATTCTGGATGATCTTCCAAATTTCTATCGGCAAAAACTTTATATATCAACATATATCACTCTCAACCATATTATTATATTTATTACAGATATTATATGTGACTGCCATTTTCCATATATACCTGTATTGTGACCAAATAAAGTTACATGCCATCAGGCAAAAATACAAAGCTGTGATAATTTTCATTTTATTGCAAGGATCTTGTCAAACTGTCGTGCCATCAAGCTACTCCGAGGATTGTACCATTATTTTGTGGGGAGGGGAGTAGGAGACAAAGGGATGCGTAATTTTCATGACAATGGGTGAAGAAAGAGAATTACTGAAGACGTCTTGGAAGCCCAACCCTAACTTTACTAACACAAAGCACTTTTTCAGAAGCCCAAACTTAACCCCTAACCAACACAACAAACACAAAACTATTTTTTAAATTTTTTTTTCTTTGCACATGTGTCCTGGAAGACAACTGCCCTTTCTTCATAGCTTTCCTCTGTTACCCTTTTTACAGTCCCCCACACCTGTTGGCGCTCCCCACAAAATAATGGTACAGTCCCAGGATGAATGGGGAGGTTATTAAAGTCTTGGTGAGACAGACTCTTTGCTGGGGGTGCCTTTGCTTCCACCTGGAAGTCTCTTCTCCCGGCGGAAGTGACAGCACCTCCAGCAGAGAGTCTGGATCAATGAAGGGGTGGGGGGGGGGGGGGGTGGGGGGAGTTCCGTGGCATGATATGCCACCAGGTCCCATTACACACCCTATAGAGCTACAGAATTTTCCTGATTATATTTTGAAATTAAAAGCACATTGTGCATGCTTTTTTGCTCACTGAGAGCAACTACTAAAATATTACCCATGGGTTATGAATGCATGGATATACTGAAAAATTTCGAGGTGTGTACTGTATGCCTCACATTGACCCACAGTATTGAGGTTTACTGGCATGATACATGTGCAGTCTACGCATTTTACCAATTTTTTACATTTGACGGTTCAGAGGACCATTAAAATTACCAATCTATTCCTGTAATTGAACATCTATTCTGTTGGCATTTCTATAGACCATTATGGAGACAAAATGCTTTCTTTCTAATCACACAATTACGCAATGGTAATGATAATAGTCATGTAATTGCTTTGGTAAATCCAGGTTATAAATTCAGTAAAGGCCTGTTTGCCAGCATGATAACATCAAAACAAGGTCAAACAGTGACACACAGATTATATTTCCTGTAGAAATAAGGAGATTAAGTTACTTATCATATTTGAACTCCAGTCCGGCAGATTGTAGGTCTGCTTTGGAATGAACTGCCCTTTCTGAAGTGCCAAAATTCACATATTGTATAATTTCCTTCTTGTCACTGACAATTTCTAAAATTCCTTACATCAGCATCTATTTCTTATATCCTAATTAAGTAAATAAATCGCAGTCTTTTTTTCGTATAAAACTCGACATATAATGAGTCATTTATAAGCGGAGAATATTCACTGGAATAAAATCTTGCACCAGCCACATGTACATTGCAGTCTAAGATACCCAGCCTGAGTAATCTGGCAAGGGCCGGCTAATATAAACAAAAGTAGGCGGAAAACTCGACGTACTTGGCGCACTTCTCTCCTGTGACACGGAAGTACTCCAGCAGCTAGCCAGCTGGATGGAGTGTTGTTGAGTGCAGTGAGTACGATGCCCCTTATATTGATGTGTGGTCTGCCGTGCAGCGGCAAGACAAGACGTGCCGACGAATTGAAAAGACATCTTGAATCCAAGTATGATAAAACCGTACATATTGTCAGCGATCATACCATACAAGTCGACAGGAATACCGTTTACAGTGGTAAGTAGTTAAGTACTGTTTTTGTACACACGTGGTTGCTCACATCATTCGGGTGACGAAATACGTAATCAAGAAATGTTCAAACTGCAGCACAGGGCCCTTTTCATTTTTATACTAGTTTTATAACCCAGATCTCCTGGATGGCGCATTTTTGTCCAATATCTTAATTCTTATGGCCATTATAGTATGCAACCGGGTTGGACCGCAAAACCAGACTTTGCCGTCCGACTCCAACAAGTCAAGCAAAGTTTTGGGCCATGAACTACATCCGAGCCTTATGTGTTCTTAGTATCACTGTCTGTTATTGCAGATTCAAGAAGAGAGAAGGATATTCGGGGAACTCTAAAAGCAAATGTGGACAGGTAAGATTGGTCATGTAAACTGCATCATGGAGGTATCGTTTTCTGTTACCGCCATGACTGCATCATCACACTTGTTTTGTGGGATAGAGCATTTATTTAATGTCTAAAAACTAAAAACTACATCAATCTGTGATAAATAAACATCTTGATAGGTTTCATGCCTGTGAAAGTGTCCTAATTGTCAGATTACATGAAGATCAATTGTCAGGTGTCATGACAGAAGTTAGAAACAAGTATTCATGCAGTGACTGTAGAACATTGGTAAATTGATGTGAAACTACACAATGTGCCCTTTCTGTAGTCTTCGAATATGATTGCTTTTGTTCACTGTGTCTAAGCTCAGTGGTTCTATGGGAATTAGGTCACGTGACTGGAGAACAGGCCATTACATACCTGCTGAAATATGAATGTCTGAAGTTATAATTGCAAAAGCTATGGTAAGCAGTTTTATTGAAACATACAAAATTATTTCTCAATATTCCTCTCTTATTTAGGAAATTGAATAAGGATGATGTTCTGATACTTGATTCTCTCAACTACATCAAAGGTAAGATACTAAAAGTTTCATAGATTTGTAATTTCGGTTTTATAATCAATAGACATCGTGGAATAATAACATGGAAACATAATTCCTGATGCATAAGAGTGTTTTATTGAACAACAAATAAGCTCCTTTCTCATTGGTATTTTATAAACTTGCCTTTTTTTTCTCAACTGTGTAGTAGTTTATTGATTTGAACATCTATGCCAACGGTATGAATTTGTATATTTAGTAGGAAAGTTATTCGTTAAGTTGTATAATTTGCTCATAGGATGACATTTTAACATGATGTTTTGCTGTAAGTTCTTCTGTTTTGAAATGTTTTCACCAATAATGATATCAAATATGGGTGTCTTGCAGGCTACAGATATGAGCTGTATTGTGTATCAAAATCATCCAAGACAACACATTGTGTGGTAAGTCAATTCTTAATAATTTAAGTAATGATAATGTTACAGTTGTAAAAACTGACAATCATGTTGTTGCTTAAATATCTTTTCTTTAATTCTGCGATTTTCATCATCAGAATGGAAATTACAGAGATTGATTGGTCAGAAGATGTTCTGATCAGTAATGACAAAAAATGAAATATTTCCTCAAAAATGGTACAGACAGACACAATAATCAAGCAAAATGAAACTGCTTCTTCTTTGACTGAGTCAGCAGCAAAGTTGGTTTGTCATTTTACATGGTGACCTCATTTGACCTTTTCAGATCCACTGTGAGGTTTCACCAGAGAGGGCGTCAGACTGGAATCAACAGAGAGATGAAACAGAAAAGTATTCACAAGAAATGTGAGTTACTCTTGAATTATCACTAGGGTCATATTTTTTCTAAATTAAGTAAACTATTGAATATGACAACCTTTAATTTATTTCAGTCAAAAGGTTTGCTCGGGTCTGTCAATGGGTGTAAATATGTATTTTAGGTAAATGTATTTCTGTACTGTGATCAGCAAAAAACTTATTATAAGTGAATTTTATAGTGGAAAGCAAGATTTCAATTGGCAAAATAGTTATAACAAAAAATGATGAATTTTGCACACTTTTAAAAGGATGAATGCTCAAAGATAATACCATCTAAGTATTCATAGGGACACTTTGAATAACACAAGTTTCTAATACAGGCCATGAAGGTGAGTACAAAATAAAAAATCACTGTTCCGATGGCAAATACAGCCCTTGAAAAAGTAGCACAGCACAATTGTTAGCCCCTTCCTCAACCAGTAATCTAAAAACTTATCAAGAAAGGGATGGAAAAGAATGCAATAAAATACTCATCAAGTAAAAAACTTCAGGAGGGAAGAACAGTATTGCAACTTACCCCGGCTTGATAGCTCTGCTGATGGACAGAATTGTCCTTAAGGCTGTCTTTCTCCAAGTTGAGTGATGTCTACATTGCTTCGATAAAAGTTTGCGTGCAATGTGTGATACCAAGTATGTGTTTGCGAGTGCTTCATGAATTCAATAGCGTGTGGAGGGGTCGCAATTCAAAAAACTGTAACAACTTAGCTTGGTTATTGAACCACTCCTTTTAAGAGTTTTTAAAGGTTTGGTGAGAGGTTTTGACTGTGATGTCATTAGGTGATGCTGTATATTGTGAGTTTGAATTTACTGAATTTTTCATTCGGTTTTTCAGTGTGTACACATGTGTCTGTTTATTTTCAGTTTTGATGCACTGGTAATGAGATTTGAGGCACCCGATTCACGCAATCGATGGGACTCTCCTTTATTTACAATCCAATGGGACGATGAACTTCCCTGTGATGCAATTTGTGATGCAGTCTTTCACAGGAAAGCGCCACCAGCCAATATGTCCACACAGTCTGTAAGTTCAAAGGGCAAATAACTGTATCATATCACTGTATGTTGCAATCTTAGTTGTTTTGTCATGTCAAGAACTTATTTTAGTATTTTTTTCAAACACAGCAAATAATAACTTTAGTACATTGAGGTAGAGTGAGCCTTGGGACAGATATTCAGACTCTCACATTTCTACAATTCTTTTCTGATCTATGACTTGTGATACTCCATTTTAAAGCCTGTGGAGAAAGAAAAATTTTTACCTTCGTAGTTTTTTGAAAATCCAACTTTTAATTTTTTATCTATACAGTTAACACAGGGATGGCGGCCATTTTGAATTTCAAATATTGTAAAAGTGTTTGATAAGTTGTTTCTTTATTGTTCCAAATTTTACATGATGACCCCCAATTTTGATTGTTGATTTGGAAAGACAATGGCTCAAAGCTTAATTGAAGAAAGTTTGAGCAAGTCTTTCATTTTTGAGGCGCATACTACTTTAAGCCAAAAAGTCAGTGCATATATGAAGTAAAATTGTGACTACTACACTGTTATGTTGTTAATTTTGAATTGATAAGAGGTATTAACCTTTTACCTTTAACCCCGTGGTGACCCATGATATCATGTAGGCTGAATGGATCTCATAAAGATGATCTAGAGCAGACCTTCTGCATCACTGATACAAACAATTTGGTAAAATTTAAGTTCAGGGGACAATAGATAGTGACATTAATGTTATTCTCTCTTCTCGAATCCAATCAAAAAAATTATTTTTAATTATTTATATGTTTTGTTCTTTACCCAGCAACCTCTTTCTTCAACCAATTTTCTGTATGAGCTTGATAGGATAAGTCAAGATGTGATCACAGTAAGTTAATTTTGGCAATTTCTTCATTTTCAAATTCACTGTTCATAATAAGTGTAGAATAATTTTTTTTGTCACTGAAAAAATGATGGCTGATGTTTTGAATTTCATTGATGATTTTAAATCAGTTTAAGAATAATGTTTATTGATAAATAGCTTGTCTTGTCTGTGGTGCTTATTCCCAAAGACATCACAGCCCTGTCATTTAGAATGCAAAAAAAAATATTTCTCCAAAGGTTCATATGAGGATTTCGGAAATTATGTGTCAAGGTAAGGTGAAAATGGGTTCTTTGTTATCATTGAGACTGAAACTATACTTGAAATGGAATTAGACAATTTGAAGTAATAAACAAGCACAAAAAGACAAAATTTATCACTATTTCTGTCAGCAGTAGTCAATGTTGTGTACATGATGTTACCTGTAGTAACTTTCCTATCATGATCAGCAATTTTGTAACGCAGGATTTTCTTCATCACACTTCCATGTATGTTTGAAAGCAGTCTCTGAAGCCATTTCTTCAGCTGTTGCTAACCACATCTTTGCTCTCCTATACTTTTATTTTGGTTCAGGTTTTACTGGAAGCGCAGAAGACCAGCATACCAGGTGATAAAATAAACATACCAGGCGCTAAAGATAAAATATCCTTTTCAAATAATGATTTCTTATTCTTGCCACTAATGAACTGAGAATTTATGGTTGCATTCAAAAGTTGGTTGTGAAAGGGATATAGGGACAACAGCTAAACCTTTTTAGGCCAGAGAAAAAAAAAATCTTGTTCATCGGATGTTTTGGACCAAGTCCAGGAGCGGCGAGCGAAAATTTTTTTAATTTTTTTTAGGCCGAAGGTAAACGCGGTTCTCTGGCATTTTTGCACACATGCAGACAAGGCAAGATAATTGTTTCCCTTTTTACCAGAAATATCTCAGACAAGAAACACTGATACTGGTAACTGAATTCAATACTATATTTCCCAACAATAACATAGGCCATTACATTCACAGTTAGTGTTTGCACAACATATTCTGAGCATTTCAAAATTCTCTCAGAATAAAACTGAAATGTACAGCAAATCACTGAAATTCAACAATTCAGTATTGTCCTTTAATATTGTCCTGGTGGGACCTAGCATCTGAGTTTTTTTCATTTTACTTTGGCCCCATGTTTTGGCCTCTTTACCACTGTCTATATATACACATTTTACACAATGGTCTAACAACACTGTACTGTGATCGGAGTGAAGTTATATAGTCATCATTCAGATCGTACTTTAACATCGACGCAACCATGTGTTTTGTCATTGCCGTAAATTTTTATACTTTTGATGCAATTTTCATTCAATCGGATGCACCGTCCATCTATATCTGCTGTCACGATCTTGTTGAACAAATCGCCGAACGTAATATCAGGACAAACACTGAATAGCGTCTCTGGAACTAACTGTTGGCCATCACGTCGAATGTTAGCGATCAAATTAATACTCATGATGTGACATGTACTAACCTTTACAAAACGAGCAAATTTCTGGCCAAATCGACCCACTTTGCGTCGTGATTCGCCAAATTCAGACGTCACAACAACATGTTGGCGGTCAACTATTAAAGTCCGAACACGTATGAAGTGTCATTCAAAATCCCGTGCCCGCAAAAACCCGACACAGTGTAGGGCGCCACCAGCGGCAGTACTAAAAATATTTGTAATGCGGAAGTAAGAATTTGCTGCGATCAAAAAAAAAAATTCCAAATATGCCAAAGTAGAAGCGGCGATTCCGATGAACGATTTATTTTTTTCCTTGCCATATGATATTATATTTCTGTTATAGAAAAGAAGCACGTTTCATCTTCTTCCAGAAGCGTGTTGCTAAGATAAGGTATTCTGTATGAAATGCAATGGTTGTTATCAACAATTAAAGTCTAATCTGGACTAGGCTTCATGTGTCAACAAGATCATCAAACATCTCACACATGCAGGCCATGTTGAAAAGCTGAACTCAGGGGCAATTCAACATGATTTAGCGAGTAGAACTTGAAGAAGTATTTCACAAACAGAACCATTATGATGGGTAATACCACTATTGGAGCTTTAATCATCACATAAACAAGTGAGCAGTCAGGAAAACTTGACGTTTCCTTTTTGAAGTTTTCTGTACTTGATTGGAATTTTCCTTGATTTTTTCCCACATTCATCTAACTCACAATCTCAATATATCGGAATTACGGCGGCATCGACGACAGTTCATCAGTTTTACAAAAACACATCCAGTTGAAGACACAACACTCATAGCCAACATGTTTGTACAGTATCTCAACAACAGTCTTCAATAGCTTGATGAATATGTTATTTATTTATCAAACATAAGTATTTGATTGCCCCAGGCATTACATATTCTTACACCTCAAAAAAGAAGATCATGAGGTTGCTCTCGATGTTCTGTTGCAAATGCTTGATTTTACCATAGATGCTCTAGAAAATTGATTTTACCAATTATCTGGAAATTGTAGAGTGCTGTACATAAGATGTTTTCCAAAGGAAACTTTTAGAAAGATCTCTCTGGATGAACGCCTTTCAATTGACATTTACAATCTCTCAAACGCACAATAACTCTAGACTCAGGAGGATTTACTTGCATCAGAGAAATACCATCAGACAACTGATACTGAGTACTTTATATTACACTTCAGTGTTTCTCCATCCAGAACTCATAATGGCAATCCAGTTGATAATCATTGCCAATGGTGTTGATTGGCATTACTGTGCATGACTGATGATTGGAGACAATTTATACCATACACTGTTGCAATTCAAAGTTAACTTGATTGTTGTTATACTGTGAGTGGCATCATGAATAACCATCTTAAATCAATTACAGTAAGCACAAGATTATAATATATGGCAAATTCTTGTGAATATAGTTGGAAGCCAGTCTTAGTGCCCTTTCATGCATGCATTACTCAGTGTTTTGTTTTTCCAATACAATCAACTGTGAAAGAAAACATCGCATTCTTCTTTTTAGTCTTGGGTATCAGTTTCTTTCTTTGATTGTGTAGTAAATTTGTCCTTGTTGTTCTATTCTTTCTTGATTTCTATCCTTGAACAGTTCATATTCACATTGCATCAATCCGACTTTGTTGACGTTATTGCACGCTGTCTTTGCTCAGAGGTACAATCATTCCTGTAACTCTTTATCAGTTGATGTCATATTTCCCAAAAATGGCAGCACTGATCAAATAACTTTCAACATTAAAAACCACTAGTTTTCAAATACTGTGACTCACTGGTAGCAATAAATAACAGGTATATTGAGTTCCCACAGAAGCTATGCTGTCTTCAGATGGCAGTGACAATTTTACTGACTGTACTAAATAATATCATGCACCAATACATTGGTATGTACTTCACACAAAATTTAAGTTTATGTTTTTATAAATTAAAAGTGGCTTCTACAGCAAGATTAGGAATAGAATGGATCGGGAAGACGCATGTCACATTTGCAGATAAAATATTTTTTTGAAGACACTGAAAATAATGTAGTCTTATTTGGTGTCAATTTGTCATGAAATTTGATCAAGAAAACAGTTGTGAGGCTATGTTTTATGTAGTGGACCAACTTTAGCAAATATTTCGGCACACAGTCCATGTAGCCGACAATGAGATGCAAATGATATGCGGTTAAGGTCTCCTCAACTAACTTTCAGCTGGTTGTTCACTTTCTACTATTTTTAGCTCATATTTGGTTTTATATATAAATACCAAAATGAGCTTATATGATGAGTCCGAGTGGCGTCTGTGTCTGTATATTTGTGGGTATGTGCGGATGTATGTCCGTCACACACAAAGGCTCCCATACTGCCAAAGCTACCGTCTCAGTATTTGGTGTACAGGTAGATGTAGGGGTTGAGATGTGAATTTGTTCAAATGAACACATCAGTGTCAAAAATGTGCAAATGAGGTAAGAAAAAGGGAAATTCTGCAAATGTTCAGGAGTGTTGGCATGCCAGCATGCTACTCCACTGAGCTTGAGTCATTTCCTGTCATTGTTTATGAACTGTTACATATTAACAGACCTGCTCAAACTAAGGGATGGACCATTAGATCTTGGGAGGGGGTGGTCACAATGAAATTGTGAACACTTTTCTACAATTGTAAATTTCTAAAAAAATTTTTTTCAAATAAGAAAAGCTGTGCTAATTTTTTTTTCTGAGTAAATTTTCAGATTTATAATTTATTTTAGTTCGACGCTGTCTGAGGATACAATGTACATCCATATCACTAGCGCAAATAAGATTGTGTGCTGTAACTACAACATACATATGGCCCAGTGATTTATATTGCTGATAGATTTCGCGAAATGTTGCAGGTCATCTTTTGACAAGCTGAGAAGCGGTTTGCTAAAAAAGTGGTGAAATTTCAATATTTGTGTTTTTAGGACAATTTTTGCCCTTTTTTGATCAAAACATCTATTTCTCTGTAGCAGCGTGTCCAACTTTTGTCAACTTGTTTTTCTGGTTTAAATATTTCTTGTATTTTTTCTGGTTGTACTGTGCAGAAATCATTGTCATAACATGGAAAATAGAATTTTCCTGCACATTAATTGTTGATCTTTGGTACCCATACTGGTATGTACCAATTCTGATCAAATGTGAGCGACACCGTATAATTGCGGTATTTTTATAGTATTTTATACAAAGGCACAGACTAATTCTACCTGCAACTTCAAACTGATAGTGATTTTGTAGCTCATTCTTGACTAATTTTCATACTTTTTGGTAGCCGGTAACAGACACTTCTGTGTTCGTGTCGGCTACATGGACGATCTGCCAATATTTCATGGAGGAAACCCCATACACTGATGAGGGATTTCAATCCACAAGACGGCATATGGCAAGATGCACCATACTGTTAAAAGAGACTCCAGTTTATTTGTATTAGTTCCAATCATTTTGTTACATAAAAATAAAAAAGCTGTTATGTCATCAATTAATTAAGTAAATCATTACAACAATGGGGGCCAGCCAGGTGAAATCATGTGTAGAATGAATAAGATGAGTATTAAATGAAGGATTATATCAGATCACTTCACACAAACAGAATAAAAAAAACATTTACCACCTATCCCCCTGACCATAATATTGATTTTTAGTCAGTACACTGCATATATTTACTCCTTCCAAGGTTCGAATTTCTCAGTTATCATCGACCAATTCCCAGCGGTTGTCTGCTTTTACAACTTTGAACTTGCAGTCTACAATGTTGACTTACATTATATTTTGCTTGCAGTAATTGTCAAAATATAGTTGTACATTTTTATCTGAAACCAAAACGTTTTCAGATTTAATGGTATACATAGTATTCGCACAACTAGGAAGTAATTGAAATCTTTCTCTTTTTCTCTGACATCCAACACTGGACTGTTAACCCTGACAATTTTTTTTCAGATTTGTTTTTACAAAATTTGGATCAAAAACAGTAGCCAATGAAAAGTATTTTCGATTGGTCCAAAATTGTCAAAAACATTTAAAAATCATTAAGAATTGGTAAAATTTTGCACACAAATTTTGTTGGGAAAGTTTACAGCGCTCAAAGGGTTAATGGAGCTGTTGTAAGTTGTTTCCTTCTCACCAGTTGTTTATTTGGTGTGTATATTGTGCATTTTATCCTTGGTTCATCATCCAAACATTTCAAGCTAGGACCATCAAATTTTTACTGTTGATCAACAAAACTGAAAACTGGCTGTTTAAATGGAATTCTGCCTAAGAAAATTGAAAGTTCAAAGTTTTTTCAAAAACAATAGCACTTTTATTGAACACGTGGCAATAGGAATACCTCTTTTTGTTTGTCAGATAGAAGCAACACTGTGCCTTTGGTGGTATTTTTTTTTATAGCTCCCATATTAGCATATATGCAAATGGGAGCTATTCGTATAAGGTGGGAAAATGGTTGTCTGTATGTATGTATGTATGTATGTATGTATGTATGTATGTATGTATGTCCGTCCTTATCAAAAACACGAAAACCGCAATACCTACCGTCTTCATATTTGGTACAAAGGGGCATCGTAGGTTGGAGATGTGAATTTGTTCAAATCAAAATGTTTGGATCAAAAATATGCAAATGAGGTACAAAAATGTGAAAATCCATTGAGCTGCTGCAACTCAGGAACCAGCGGGCAGAATGTGTTGATATTTTGTGCATAGGTAGGTAGCACGAATCGTTTACAAAAATGTGAATTTTTACAGGGATATCTTTAATTTTTGTATTTTTAAGATTTTTTTTCATTTGTGGTTGAACAACTGTGCTCTTCAAAAATACATGTTGAATAATAAAAGGTTTAGAATTGTTATACCTTCTTGCCAGTGGGATTGCTCTTTGTTAACTATTTGTGGGTAAAGTTTAAATTTGGAAAGTCAATTTTCTTGATCAATTTATTTTTAACTGCGTCATTGTTGCTTATGCAAGTTCAGCCTATGTTCTATTGCGTAATTGCTGTTACGATGATAGTGTAGGACCCTATTGTTGCATGGTGAAACGATACATGTAAGGAGGGAATAGTAACAATTAATGTAATAGCCAATTTGCCAGCGTATGCACCATTGTCTAAAACAAAGTGAACGACGACGAGACGAGTGTGTTAAAGTCGACTGTGAGGAATCCGGATATTTTCCTGCCGCTGGCGCATACTTTACGATTGAGGAGGTAAGCTAATCTGTATGTCTATTAATAGCTGTTTTCAGATGTATGTTCTATCATATTTGTACATTTAGAAGTGGTGGATTGTAATTTGTGAATGATTATTGTGGCCTGTATACGGGCACTTGCCGAATCTCTGTGCGGCTAGCGGCTGTGAAATTGTTCAAAACGGCATTGCCGTGTCAAGATGTTCCTAAATGACAAAGCGGATTACTTGTTGTGAGGTTACATCTAGTGAACTGTGTAAGCATGTATTTTGATGTGAATTTGAATTTGATTTAAGTCAAAACGGCATGTCGATTATTGATGTCAGACTGACGTCTGTTATAAGCCCTAGCGAGTAGCGTTGAAGGCAACTGGTCAATTGGACCCCACGCCGATTGGACCCAAGTCAATTGGACCCAATGATAGAGAGAGATACTATTTAATCATTTCACATTTTGTTTGTCAGCCAACATCCAGTATCACTGACCAGCATTGGAAACCACTGTGATGGAAAGACTTGTATTGCATAGTTTGTTATTCCAGTCTCTGGGTTTTATATAATTGTGCAACGAAATTCACTTCGACAGTACTGGTACTCGGAGACGGTGACGTACCCGGCCCGCAGCACTAAACAGTGAAGTACAGTACGTACGGTACATTTGCATTGCCAGCTTTGGGAGCCTAGGCCGACACACGGTGGCCGTCTACGACCATGAATTGCTAGAGAACTCCAAACATAAAACTACGTATGCTAAACCAAAGCGATGCTCGAATAGTTTGTATGAGTTCATATTTGGTAAAACCTCGCGATCAATCACGGGGTCCAATTTACTTTGGTCCAATCGGCATAGGGTCCAATTGACCAGAAACCGCGTTGAATGTCTGTCTGTTCAGTTGGGAGGCGTTTGTGGTACTATACGTCTATCGTCGGTGAACTCGCTTTTGAAGTAGCGTGATTTTCATCAGTAAATGTCCCGAAATGACGGGGCGGATTACTTGTTGTGAGGTTATTTTGAGATTACGTCCAATCCGCATGTCGACCATTTTCATGTTGATGTCTGACTGATTCTGTGTGATTGTCATCAGTAAAGTCGCTTTTGAAAGGGCCGGTTCGATTTTCATTTTCTGCGTAAGGTTTACAGTGTTTACGCACGGTGCTGTCATCCGCGCAACATTACCTCTACAATCAGCCTGGTATCACGAATATCTCGATTATATTTTAGTAGATTTTTTAACTGATGTTTCGCAGCTTGAATCCTCCTAAACTTTTCAATTTTCGATTGAGTAAGAAATACTGGCCAAGACCAGCAACTAAGAACACGACGATTCAATTTCGCTGCTGCGACGGGCGGTCGGCAATTATGATGAAAACAAAGTCAGTTATAATTCTTGCGAGATCAAGACTGCCTAGCCTGTGTAAAATGCATTTATACATGTGCTTATGTACACGTGTGACGTCAAAACTCTCGCGAGAATAGCTGCAGTAAATCCGGAAGTACATGTAGTTTTAGCGGGTCATTGAGCTACCGGTCGGCGAACGACTAAAACGAACCAGTGTTTTTCTCTTGTTTTTAGCTACTATAGACTATAGTCTATAGAAGCTATTGGGATGGGTATCCGTCCGGCGTCCGTCGTCAGTCTGTATGTATGTATGTATGTATGTATGTATGTATGTATGTATGTCCGTTTGTGAGGCGTCCGTCCACTCAAATATCTTGAGAACCGCAGTACCTACTGATTTGATATTTGTTGTGTAGATGAAAAATATGATTTTGAGAAACTGTTTTTTTTAATTTTTTGATATTGTTAAAAATAGGCAAATTAATGCCAAAAGATGTTTTTGGTAAAAATCTTCTTCTTCATAACCGCTGGTCAGACAGCTTTGTTATTTGGTATACAGGTCCCTAGGGATAACCCAACTTAGATTTGTTAAAATTGTGATGAAATATGCAAATGTGTATTTTTAAGGAATTGTTTTGTCATTTTTGGTCAAAGTTTGACTTACATTGTATGTAATTCTTGTACTGTATAAACCCTATCAATTCACCCAGAAAAAAATAATTAATATGATTTTAAATAATTGAATTAATTAGGAAATCATCAAAGCCAAAATAATTTTAGTGTGGAATTATCAGAAAGTTCAACTTTTTTGACAGTTCATAGTGAATTGAGGATTAAAACATGTAAAGGCAACTTTCCTGAATCCCAACTTTGATATATTCTGAACCACCATTTATGTTATCTAAAAGAAATTGCTCATAATAGTTTGTCATGATAAGGTGGTCAAATAAATAGAGATAGAGAAAGTTCTAATTTCCATTTATGGTTGACTTGGTAAGGATAAAATAAGATTACTTTTTGAGGAAAAAAATAGAATGGTCATTAAAAGAGTGGTCAAAGTGATAGGGTTTTTATGGTAAAGCTGGGCTGTAAGATTCCTCATGTGCTATTCAGAGCAATTATGCAATCTGTGTAAACAGTGCAATGAAAGTGTAACATGATTCCTTATGATGCTTTTGATGACCTTGAACTTCTTAAGTTTCAAACATTTGTCTCTTCAGTGTGCTTTCTCTGAGTACGTACAGTCTCAACTTATTCAACAGAACTTACTTACAATGTTAATTTGAAAGTGAAAATGTGCTTGATTAATAGGATGAAAATACTGATATTAAAAGATAACAAGCTCAAGATTCTTTATAACCTGACAGATATGCTGTTTTTTTATGACGTAAATCTTGATTTAAGCAAGTCTTGTTTACTTTAATTAGAATGTAATTAACTCTCGTTTATTTGCTATTATAGACTAATATAGTCTGATGAAATATGCAAATCTGTATTTTTACGGAATTTTTTTCCATTTTTGGTCAGGCCATCCTGAAATGAGCTATCAGAGATATCCACCTTCATCATCAATACATGTGTCACATAAGGTTATTCTCTACATAACACAGCAGAGCTCTGTCAACTGTTGAGTCGCTTGTTTTTTCAAAACCGCTGGTCAGACAGCTTTAATATTTGGTTTACATGTCCCTAGGGTGACCTTAGTTGAGATAATTTCATACAGTCAGGAAATAATTAATTTTGTATCCATGTCTATTGTAGCTTCAGGGACTTTGGCCCTATGTTTCTACTTTGTCTAGATAAAAAAATATAGTTGCCTTTATTGCGATTAATCAAGGTACTCTTTCGCCACTTCGGTTTTCAAGTTTCGATGCTCGTGTCTGCGCTATATAAATAGAGTGCATATGATTAGGACGAAGTGTTTATGTGTCGATGTCGCGTCGTTGAATATCGGCACAAGTCAGTCGTGTGTAGTCGATCGGTACCACCTAGCTCGCACGTACCGGTACGTGTATTGTACCCGGTACCCGGGTATTGTAGCACCAGTTCATGCAATGAAAGGTACATGACTTGTGGGTCTGTAATAATGTAATGGAGGGTTCGAAATTCATTTTAGCTCATATTTGTGGGTTTTTTTTTTTGGGGGGGGGGTTACGTAGCTGTTGTTGGTAAATTCTTTCATTGTCAAGTTTTGTGTGAACAAGTTTAGTTTATTGTTTCATTTACGGTCCCCGAGGGACCGTGTTTCATTCTCCAAAATTTTTGTGAAAAGATGGTTGTTCTTGTTCTGACAAAGTATAGTATTTTCCCTAAGTGTGTACTAGTGATGAAAAAATGTCAATCAGCAAATAGTTTATAGCCACATTTTTAGTTGTAATTCATACTGGAGGAAACCTGCACTTTGAATTATAAAACGTGTGTGACCATAATTTACCTTTATCAAACCTGCATTTTGGTTGTTTTGGTATAACAAACATATCCCACCATACATTTCCTGCTAAATTACTCTGAATATTTACCCACACCCACTTCATATTTGATAATTAAGTCCACCCAACATCCACATGTAATTGTAACTTTAACTAACTGTTTTTAATATCTCTTCTCATTTCAGATGCACATTTTGCAAACAGCGGCAAGGCCCATCATCACGAAAAGGTGTAATTCTATCTCTCACTGGAGAATGACATGTCCTCAACCACCTACAAGATATACCCAAACAAGCAAAGATCCTATTAAGAAAACTCAAAATGGACCCTTTCAATAACACCGAATCCCAACTACAACAAGAAGTAGCAGCATTTTGTGATGGCTGAGAAATTAATTTCAAGGCTAACACCACCAATACCATCATTGCCATTAAGAGCATAGAATCTACATAAGCATGAAAACATCCAAATATTTTCTATAAGACACAAACACAATTCAAATTCAAATAGTCACTATTACAATCATTGTTGATGCATTCTAAGACAAGTTCATTTATTTTATATAATAGTGCATACATATCCTCACAGTGAGTAGTATTGTACTTTCAATAGTTACACATCAAAGCCCATACGCTAGCCCCTATTAGTTTTGAGAAAATCTTATTCTTTAGATCTTTCTTTCTTTCTTTCTTTCTTATTCTTCTTTCTATTGTTTGCCAGCCCACATCTAAAAAAAACCTGTATGTACACTTCTCAAACGTAGCAGAGTGTTTAGAGGCGATGAGAGATGGTGAACATCTTGAAATTTTAACAAGTTACCAGATTTACTTTTCACAAAACCCAACAGGGCTTCTCCCAATGACTTACAGGTCTGGGCAGTGTGAAAGTTTTATACAGCACACATGACTTCAAAATTTGATTTTCCAATAATAGCAATTTAATCTCTTAAAAATCTTAAATTCCAGAACAAAAAAATTGATTGTGCTAAAATTTCACTCAAATCCCTGGCACCCATATTAGTTTTTACAAAATGCTTGGCTCTGCCAACTCTGCTTGCAGCTTTTATTTACACTTTGTTCCTTGTTTTTTAGCTCCCATAGCCATATGTATATATGGCAATGGAAGCTATTCTTATAGGCTAGGGAAATGTCTGTATGTATGTATGTCTGTATGTCTGTATGTCTGTCCGTCAACATCAAAAACTCCAAAACCGCTGTACATTTCATCTTGATATTTGGTGTGTACATGGATGATGGGCTGTAGATGAGATTTTGTTCAAATGAAGTTGTCATTGCCAAAAATATGCAAATTAAGTGAAAAAATGTAAAAACAGTCAAAATTGGAAAAACTCAATAACCACTGAGCAGATTACATGAAAAATTAGCATGTAAGTACTTTGGGCTGACATGAAATGATTGTGCACATCTTGGGTCAGTATCTTGGACTTGCTATTTTTCATGAATTTTTTTGTAATTTTCTCCCATTTTTGGTCAAAAAATCTTCTTCTCTGAAACCACAAGTCCGATTGATTTGAAACTTGGTATGGAAGTGCATAGGAGTGACCTTTCCCAAATTTGGGCAAATCGTGGTGAAATTTGCATATTTTAGTTTACACGTCCATAGACTCCCATGTATAAGGCAGATCTCCATAGACTTCCATGTATAAGGCCACGAAAAATAAAAATTTAGTTTCTCATCGTATTCATATTGCAAAAAGGATGCAGTGACACAATTTTTAGTCCCCATGGATGAAGTCCAGTGGGCTTATAGATTGGGTCGTCCATCCGTGAGTCCATCCGTTCATGCAGATATCTCGGATATTTTGACAAAATGTGCAGATCTCCATAGACTTCCATGTATAAGGCCACGAAAAATAAAAATTTAGTTTCTCATCGTATTCATATTGCAAAAAGGATGCAGTGACACAATTTTTAGTCCCCATGGATGAAGTCCAGTGGGCTTATAGATTGGGTCGTCCATCCGTGAGTCCATCCGTTCACGCAGATATCTCGGATATTTTGACAAAATGTCATGTGACCTTGATGACCTTTGATCTCAAATATACATATTTGTCCATAACTCAGTTACCACAAGTGCTACCACCCTTCATATAAGGTATGATGGGACACCTTATGACGTCACATATTGTACCTCATTAATTATGCACATATCTAATATTGAGCGAGCCAATAGAGCTAGAGGTCTGATTTTTGGTATATAGGGATAACTTAGCAAAACAATTTTTTTGACAAAATGTCACGTGACCATTTTGACCTTTGACCTCAAATATACATATTTGTCCACAACTCAGTAACCACAAGTGCTACAGCCTTCATGTATGGTATGATGGGACACCTTATGACGCCACATATTGTACCTCATTAATTATGTGCATATCTAATTTTGAGCAAGCCAATAGAGCTAGAGGTCTGATTTTTGGTATATAGGGATAACTTAGCAATACAATTTTTTTTGACAAAATGTCACGTGACCTCGGTGACCTTTGACCTCAAATATACATATTTGTCTATAACTCAGTAACTACAAGTGCTACAGCCTTCATGTATGGTATGATGGGACACCTTATGACGCCACATATTGTACCTCATTAATTATGTGCATATCTAATTTTGAGCGAGCCAATAGAGCTAGAGGTCTGATTTTTGGTATATAGGGATAACTATAGGAGAGAAATTTTTTGACCAAATGTCATGTGACCTCGATGACCTTTTACCTAAAATATATGTTTATGTCAATAAATAAGTAACCACAAGTGCTATGTCCTTTGTATTTAGTTGGATGGGAGACCTTATGACAACACAGGCTTTACCTCATTAATTATGTACACATCTAATTCTGGGCAAGCTAATAGAGCTAGAGATCTGATTTTTTGGCATATAGGGATTAATTAGCAATATAATTTTTTTTTCAAAATGTCATGTGACCTCGATGACCTTTGACCTTGATTATACATGTATATGCATATCTCAGTAACCGCAAGTTCTATACCTCCAATTTTGATAGGATATTAGACCTTAAGATGTCACATCTTGTACCTCATTTATAATGCGCATATGTATTTCTTGGCTGGCCAATACTGCCAGAGGTCTGATCTTTTTTCCCGATTTAGAACCATAACTTAGACATGCCTCATGTATTTCAAATTGGGAACAACGACATAGACCTATGTGCCCATAGATCTCAACATATACACTCCAGTGATACTTCTTAATGACCACATTTTCCTGCCCCATCAAGACTAATACTCCTATTACAAGTGGGGACTATGTCATTGTAAATGACTTGTTGAGTTAATGGTTGTATCACAGTATTCGATATATCTAATTCTGTATTTTTTCCATTTTATATTCTGAATAAATACATTAAACATATTTCACTGTCTCCAGTACATTACATTTACAGTACATTTACCAATGATTTTGACGATGAGATACACTGCTACTGATACAGCTGGATATTGATACACTACCTAATTAGGTTTGTCAGTTTGCTCGCGAATTTACCCTTTTAGTGGTCAACTTTTACAGCTTTGCGCCAACATCAGACAGACTAAAACAGCAGGTGACGCAGCAAGATGTCTGTAAACTAATTTACTATGTAGTATGTTTATATCTTTACAGCAGCTATCAGTTTCAATGGTGACACACACAGAGACTGGTTGCCAAGTTTTACAAGCAGTTCAAATTCACGGAGAGGTGGTAAAAGAACGATGTTACTGCAAATTTAGACTCAGAGGACAGTGTTCTTTGTAGTTGAATATCAATAAAGTTCACGACTTCAAAAATAATAGAGTGATGTGTGATGTGATGCATTTTTTGTCTGGTTCAACGTCTGTTTGTACAAATGTACAGATCATTACGCCAGTGAAACTGATAGCTGCTAATTATGTGTCAGCGTATGTATACAAAGCCCCACCATGGCTGGCAATACCAGAACATCTCGTTGTCTGAGTTTTATTAGACTAGAAAGTTGCTGACTCAAAGCCCTGACTTCCAGACATTGCTATCGCTACTCAAATGTTCTGATTCTTTCAGATCGATTTGTGTTGTTAGTTTTAGATTTTGTTTGAAGTCATGAACTTTATTGATATTCAACTACAAAGAACACTGTCCTCTGAGTCTAAATTTGCAGTAATGTCATTCTTTTACCACCTCTCCGTGAATTTGAACTGCTTGTAAAACTTGGCAACCAGTCTCTGTGTGTGTCACCATTGAAACTGATAGCTGCTGTAAAGATATAAACATACTAGATATTAAATTAGTTTACAGACATCTTGCTGCGTCACCTGCTGTTTAAGTCTGTCTGATGTTGGCGCAAAGTTGTAAAAGTTGACCACTAAAAGGGTAAATTCGCGAGCAAACTGACAAACCTAATTAGGTAGTGTATCAATATCCAGCTGTATCTCATCGTCAAAATCATTGGTAAATGTACTGTAAGTATTTTCACTTCATGCACTTTATCCCTTTCACACATGTTCAAATATCTGACCAGAGAACAAACACTAAATAGTCCAGGATGGGAGCTACAGTGTCATTGACGCTATTTTTAATGGCTTGCAGAAATTGATATTTATTACTGATGTTATTATTGCTAATTTTTGTTTTGCGGAAGTCAGGCACACACCTAGCTATCCTCTGGATTCTCTTGAATATCACAGCACAGCTGAATCAGCCACTATGCTGCTTGTTCAAAAAGCTATTTTCAGGTGTTAATATAGCTAACTGACTGCTAAGTTAGGTGAACTAGTATTGTAGAAATTGCAAGTTCAAGCCCCATAAAAATCAATGCGTCAGCAAGACTGCATCAAAGTTGACAACACTTACTGTACATTTTCTTCACAAATTTAGATTAAGGCCATCAAGAATAATAAATAGGTTTTTTACCACAGGAAAACGTTGATTTATTCACTTTCATCCTTTTAACCTTAGAAAGTTTGATCATGTAAGATTGTGCTGTTACAGAGTTGCAAAATGTAATATTACAAGTTGTAACGTTGAATTGTTAAAATGAATAAAATGTGGGAAAGTAAAGAAGATTCTGTGTCACTGTTGTTCCTGTCTTGTTTCACCATCACAAATACGAAAGAAGACTTTAAACTTTAATGAATTCACACCCCCAAAGCTCTACCACAACAACAGTTATTGTGATTTTTCACCATCATAAATAAAAAAGTGAGATTTTAATGAATTAACATCCCAATGCTCTGCCAAAACCAAAAAATTGTCATTTTTTAGGCAAAACATGATACGTTTCACCGGTAAGGCCATAGACTTTTCCGTTTTTAAAGTCTATGGTAAGGCCTGTAAGTTCAAGGCTACCTCGTTTTCTGACGAGAGAGGCAACCACAGAGGGCGTACATTACACTTGCACTCCTGCGACATGTTTGCATACTGCGTGGGTGCGCGCTTACTGGTTAATGGTTTACCTGTAAACCATGGTCTACAGGTATTTCACTACATTACCGGACATTTGCATAACAAAAAGCGTACTCTATTGCTTTATCACATGCTAGTATCTGGCTTTCGAACCACTAGAATTATGCAGATTATCATAAGAAGTGCAATGCATGGTGGGTACTTGGAATATACCATTTCACATATAGGTCGAGAATACTGCTGAGACAACTCTCCAATTCGTCTCCAATGCAATAAATCACTGAGCTTCGATGTCGAGGCAGTCGTGCGCATGACATTGGCAGCATATTTTCATATTTCATGTATTTCTCTCGAATAGAAGGTTTAGCTTTGATGGATTCGCTTACATGTTTCTGTTTGACTGTTTGTTCTGGCTGTGGCAGTTCAAATTTGGTGACTTATTTTTACCTCATGACTGCACATGGCCATGGAGACGTTCTCGGCCACACACTGGTGCTAGGACAAGGACTGGGAGTGTTCTGTCAAAGCCATGGAGCTACCAAAGGAGGTACAGCTGAAAAGTGGCCCTGCATACAGGTCTGTGTGTTCCCGGCGTTACACGGCCTCCACCACAGGCCGTATAACGCCGGCAACACTCAGACCTGTACGCAGGGCTAACACATATGATGCCTGTGTAACACCGGCGGAGAAGGCCCACGTAGACCGTGTATGTACACTGGACATGTGGACACGGACATCGGACAGGTCACAGGTGTATGTATACTACACGGCAACTCCACGGACCTGCGGGACATGGACAGCGATCATCGACATTGGGGCGTGATCGCATCATGAAGAAATTAAGCGGTTTGTAACATTGTCCTAACCTCTCAAACATACGAATGTAGTACAGTATTACAATCATTTGGAAAACCACTGCAACCGATGCAACTGCAGAATTTACACTCCACACGAAAAGCATTCGGTTGAACTTTTTTTTAGTTGTTGACATGGCCATGGAGGTAGAAAAGAAGACATCCATGACATGACCTAGATCATAGAGCTGCCTAGATAAAACTCATCGCGAAATTATCGACGTACCCATACCCGTAGGAGACAGGTCCAGCGTGTTGGGTCAGTCACTAGATAATTTGTGTACTGTTTATTGAAACGCAGCGTATCAGATCATCGAGAAATGTGATTGTGGTTATAGAAGTTGACAGATAACGAGGCGTGGCGAATGAATTGACGAATGTCCCTCCCCTCGGTCCACTCACCCTGGTGGTAGTGGTTCGATCTGTCCACTAGGCAAACACGGCCGGCGCGAAGTCAGGACTTCGTATAGTCCTTGTCCCAAATTCACTGGACTGAGTGGTAGAGTCACCGAAATTTAGAAGTTATTGCAGGTAAGTGTATCGTATTTCGGTATCGTAAAAATACTTGAAAATTTCAAAATTCACCAGTATCCATATCCTTTGAGCTTATAATATATTTTTTTTAAATTTTGCATTTATCTGTATATGTTTTGGTAAACTTGCGTTTTCTGCTGACGGTCTGAGCATGGTAGCTCCTACTCCTGGCCCAGCGTACATATATGATAGTGTTTCTTTTTATGGTTACACTTGAAGTTCGTTAAAAAGTCATAGGAGATGGTGAAACAAATTAGTTAAGAGTAGTCAAGCAAAGGATTTTAATGAAGAAATGGCATAATGTTTGCCTGCAGAAACACTGAGGTAGACCGTGTTTTGCAGGGTGGACTTGGCGTGGGACCTCTTCGCGTTGTTTTCTGAAGGTTCCTAGTAGTATTAAACCGACAAAATAACAAAAACTATGGTTGTAAGAAGTTAAAACTGGCTTGTGCCGATTAAGTATTCAACTGTGAAGAGAATGCGTAAGTTGCGAGTGACCGACTTCTCCTGGCCGACTTCTCCAACTGGCCGAGTTGGTCGACGCCGGCGCGGCGCTGGCCGAGTTCGCAACTGGGCCGACTTCTCCCTGCGTAATACGTTACAACTGTCACACAGACCTGTACGCAAGGCTAGGTAGCTCCACGATCTGAGTCAGCGGCCAGAATCATATATAATCATATTACACAGATTGAAATTTTAAGTTTATGAACAGCCGTCAGCATGCAAGTGGTACCTCTATCCATTTTTTCGTAACATTTTTAAATGTGAAAAATTACAGTATACATTGAACCAGTCTAAATTCGTCATACATGGCTATTGATTAGTGTTAAATGACTTTGCAGTTGGAAATGACGAGCCAAGCAAGGCTGAGTATGTTTGGTAATTTCTCTCCAATCCTTTAAAAACAAACGTTTCTCATCTTGAGGGGTGCTTTCATCTTGGCACAGAATCATTATCGGAGCTCAGGGAGAAAGAGTAATCATGCCGAATAAAAAGTCGGTTTGATAAAAATACCCCATGAAATGATAGTAACCACTGTAATGGTACATTACATCACAATTCATTTTCCATAGCATGAAAGTAGGAAGATGATTTCTTAGGCATCTAAGACATGTGTATAATCTTATTTGGTAGAGTGTTTGTATTGTAGCTAGACTTGGTTCAAGTCGGTGAATTTTTAATCATTTATAATAGTTTCTCTTGTGTCTCTCCTATTTCGTACAAACCTATTCGGAATTTGGTAGCACAGGCCAGGTTTTCACAGCGATTGAATGCGTTACCTTTGAGTCTGCGCAGTGTAGTGAGTTAGTTTCCGCCGGTTTCACTGACTTGGACTTCTTGCAAAGTACCGGCAGCCAGACGGACTGTGTACACAGTGATGTCAAGCAAATACAAAATGATTGACGGTTCCAGCCATTATTCTGGCCAATAAGGAGAACGCATGAACTTAGTGTTAGTGGCGTTGAATAGGACACTTTTGCTGGGCCTTTGATTTTTGCATGGAACAAGCCGTTCGACAACTTCTTCTTTGGTCCTGATGGTTGATCATGTAGATCACTGTAGTCGGAACTGCTGGAGCTTTTCAGCAGAGTTGATGCCGAATGCTGCATGATCTGCAACTCACATGAGTGTACAGAAAGGGGTCAAGATTTGTACCGACAGCAAACTCTATTTCTTCACAGGACATGTCTTTTTTCCATCCTTGAATAAACGGCGACGATTATCGCATTTTGCAACATGGGCCCCACAAACAACAGAGATATTTCCACGCGTTTTCGGTGACACAACAGAGGTCGTGCTGACTTTTCTAGGAGTGATCGCACTCGACATCTTATGAATAATATATAAGTAAATAAAAACATCATCTCATGAATAATTTATAGCAACGCAAACCCTACAGGAAAGCCAAGTCTGTGATTCCGGGTGAAACTCTTCTGTATAGCGTTCACCCGACTCATCGTGTCCACTCCACTCACGCGCGCGTTTCACATGAAAGCAAAATACAAATCATTGCGTTCACTCCACTCAAATATTTACAAATCACGGACTTGAACCAAGTCTATATTGTAGCAGAAGCAACATCTAAATGTATTTTGCTCATCAGAGTACAGGCAGGGATTTGTCTGAATAAGGGTAAAAGGAGGCAGACAAAACTTGTTTAGCCTGTCATATTCCTGATTTATGTCAAGAAGTCTGTGTCACAACTCATTAACTCATTAATATTCATGTTGAAGAGGTCACTTTTGCAGGTATGTACATGTTTGTATAGTCTTTCCACAGCTGTGTGACATATACTATTGAATTGAATAAATTAACCTTTTTTTCAGGCAGGTTGTTTAAATGATAATCACTTATATTTGATTACAACTCCACTGAACTACAGCCATTGCAAAAAAATCTCCTCTTTCGATTATTTTAATCTATTTACCAACAACAAGATATTTCTCAATGACCCTTACAGATTGGTTTTGAGAATAACAAAGATTCTATTTATCTACTTATGGCAATGCAAAGGTAAGCTTACTTAGAAAAGATATTTGTTTTGTAGAAGACTTCATAAAGTTTATCAAGAATAACAATGATACCTATCGCATGATAACATCTCTGCTTCATCCTTTCATGTACTTTAGCAGTGAAATGCTTTTTGTACAAAATTGTCACAAGAATGCTATGGAACTTATTAGTTTGAGGCTTATTAAAAACTTTTTTGCCCGAGAAACACTCCTTCTGTGAGTCCAAGATTCAAGCATTATTTCATTTTCAAGAAGTGTATATCATGCAAGGATAACTAAATCTGATATTCAATATTATATTATACCAGTATATTGATGGCGCAAATACAGCGATCTGATTGGTTGAACCGTGGTATGTTGGTGATATACCACGGCTAGCATATGCTCTATTTCTCAGTTTGAGCAAAAATCTGTTTTTGTCGTTCCTCGCCAGAATTTCAATATACTGTTATGATATAATAGCAATAAATCACACCCAGCAACGGTATACCACAAGATTTTGACCAGTTCACTCCATATATGCACTTGCTATCGCTCGTGCATATACCGGTATGTCGTGAACTGGTCAAAATCTCGTGGTATACCGTCGCTGGGTGTGCTTTATTGCTTAAATAGATACTGATTTTAAGACAACTGACGAGATTTGATTAATGACATATCAAAATCAAATACAGGAAATGAGTTAAGTTTAAGAAATTTTTAACTACAGGGTCATTGTGTAGAGAGAAGCGACTGACTTCGTAAATTCACAAATCAAAATGTGTTTTTGATTTCCCGAGAGATGATAGAGGATCAACAATTTATAATGCCTGTGAACATGTCCAGCTCTCAATATATGTTGGTATGTCCCCAAAGTCCAGCAAGGTGTGGAAGATCCAAATACATGAAAATGGTGTGGAAGGATTCTGAGTTTGATCCTAAACTTTTACGTCTTCAAATTGTCTTTCAGGAACACTATCAATGGAGGGTCTTTCCTTGAAATGGAATGGAATACTCGAAACAGATTGCTTAGATCAATTAATATAATGGATGTGTGTCCACAGGTGGGAGATTTGTTCTTGATTTTCGGAATTTTGCTAATTTTGGCTATTATAAGCATGACATTTTCATTATCTGTGACTCAGTGCAATGGGCTAGGACATCTCAGAAACTGATCAGGAACCCAAGCATATATAACAATTGAAACAGGGTTCATTCTTGTCACATCTTTCAGACTTGGAAGAATTGTAATCAATTTACACAAATGCTTAAATAACTCTTCTATTTATATGTTGATCATATTGCTAACAAATTTTAGTAATCGCATTGGTCTTAATAATGATTTCACACTGTGGAAACTGTGTTTGATTATAAAATAATTTCTTCTATAATGAATGTAATGCAAAATAAAAGATTTCACAAAACTGTTTTTGAAACATATTTTTGTATTTCAACTTCATATTACAGTGCATTATATTTCTATGTTATTAAAAATACCAATATTTACATAAGTATTATGAGTGAAGTATTTTATTGTGAAAATCGTGTGTACGTAATTGATTTCTTTCCATCACAAAGTGTTGCCACCGCTGGTTCATCTCAAGGATGGTAGTCAATGAAACATGATAAGTGATTACACATTTACCCAATTTCCTTTAACACAGATCCTGATTGTTGTTCATGCCCCATTTTTTGCTGGGTTGATACACGGATTTCTCCTCGGACTTTACGATGGACGAAACTTTGACAACGTGATCATAGAAGACGCTCTCCATGGTAGTAGAAGAAGTAAGTTCTTTAACTTTTTCCGTTATTTTAACCGCGAGGTTATGTTAAAAGCACATCCAAAAATTACGGTGCAGTACACAAAAACAGGCTGATATGGAATTACTGTTTTGCACACAATTTTCAGATAATTACATTGTACTGAGTATATTGCTTTTTAGTAATTAAGTGCTCTCTCAAATAACAACCCATAAAATAATAGGAACTGTAATTTGTCATACGAGTCAAGAGCTCTGCTCTTTTAAAATCAAGGATTGATGATAGTGTAATGTACATACATTTACTCTTTGATAGTGTATTTCATATCATACTGGAACCATCAAAATTTTTTGAGGTTGGTAAGTTGTAATGCTTGACATATTGTAGAGTTATATGTCAATGTGATCTTTTTTTAAAAAGTGGGAAATTTCTTTGGAAGTATACAGTGCAAAGATTCACCCGTAACAAGTCCAATACATATGCCACCAACAAGTTGGTTAAACCCAGTGGGGCATAACATGACCAATACCTATATGTTGCATTCTCATAAAGTCCGTAAAGACTTAAAATGTTTGAAGGTTCCGAAAACAAAGATCCTGTAAACATGATTTGGACAGACTTCTTCTGCTATAATATGCCATGCAAACTTGAAGTAGCTGAAAGTACTAGCTTTTAGTGATGTGCTGGGCAAGATAATGGTATACTTATGCAGTCCAATTAAGAGAAGATATGAACAATTACTCATGACTGATAGTGATGCACATGTATCTTAGAACCTGAAGAATTAATTCTTTTTCCATCAGTGCCAAGAGGACAGAAAATCAGGGCTCACATCATTATTGGCACTCCTGGCATAATTTTGGATTATGCACAGAAGTACCAGTACTTCGAATTGTCTAAGATCAAAGTTCTCATCGTTGCTGGTGTGGATAAGTTAATCCCCATCCAAGGATATCCCAATCAAGTCATCAGGATCAGAAGGTAGGTCTGAATTCCATTTCTTAGCTTCTCAGTAAAGTGGTGCTGAATGCATTCTTGTGATCACCAGGGTGTATCCTGAGTTTATAGGGCTAACATAATATTGTATCATGAAGAATCCTGATTTTCCGCTGCCCTCTCAAAAAGCTGCAAATTGCAAGAAAAAGTAGCTAGCTGGGCAACAAAATTTTTGCCTCACTTAGCCAAACATTTGAAATCAAAAGTAAAACAATATCACCAATTCGCGGTAGCTTGATGCATGACCAATCTCACATTTTCTATACAATGGTCAGGCTTCGACTACTCCACTTGTCACTTGTCTATAACTTTGCTAAGGCATACGCAGTAATTTATTGGCTTTTGGATTTGCATTACCCCGCTGTTAACCCAACAGTCTGCTGAAGTTCATTCCTTCTGTTAACGTTCTTATGATGGTAATGAAAAAGCTCACAGACTTTTTGGCAAGTTTAAACCATACAGTTATATGCTACTTTGGTCTTATTATCTCTGTGACCGTAGTAAACATACTCACAAGTCTGTATTTGTCATGACATTTGTAACACACACAAAATGAATAAAATTGGAGCATTGAGTAAGAACAAACAAAGAGTCGCAGGCACATGTTGTAAGGCAATTTTACCCTAAATATGATAGTTGGACTCATATGTGTGAATACAGGGAGACTATGATGGCGAGACCATTTCATATACCGGTAGAGGGAATACAATATCTGGAAAGTGTAATGAAATTACATGAGCAACGAACTTAAATACTTTTTTGTGTTATATGTTACTTTTAATTGAAGTCAATTGTCTTTCCACAGGAAACTTGTGTTCGACACCAAGATTTTGCTTTTCTCTCAAACAGAGAGTGTCGAAGTAAATGAGCTAGCTGCAAAAATCAGGCTCCCTTACTTACCGTGAAAGCAATGTCTGGGAAAAAGTAAGTTGGACCGTCTGTATAGTTGGAAAAACTTTGTGTGTGGACATTTAACACATTTCAATGTTTTCCAAATTTGTCTAATATTATTTTGACATCAATATGAAATACTGAATCAGTGTTTGCGCTAGCGCTCGCCACACTTGCAAAATGCTAATAAAACTCTCATTTGGCGAAAATTTTTTGAAAGTCATCACACAAGCCACACTTGCGAATTCAATTTTTCGCCCCAAAATTGTTTGGACACATCGTCGGATCAATCACTCAACTACAATCGCCTCTGCACTATTACTTCCGGGTGCTGGAAGCGACCCAAATACTCCGTTCACCAGAATAGGAATATATATTTTACAGGGGTGAGCAAATCACTACCCCGCACTCATGGGCTAGCAGTTTTTACCGCCGGGCAAGTAATTTTTGGTACCTCTATTAGCCCGATCGACTAGCGTATAATAATGTAGAAGACAGCTGAGGACAGTAGCAAAGTCAATCGGGAGCAAACGACATGTAGAAACGCATTGCCTGCAGCAAAATGAACAAAGAGACGGACGTTTCCGAGCCTATGTAACTGACATAAAATTCCTCACCCAGGTTCGATTTCAAAGAATGTATGCAATTCTGGGATGAAGAAGACAAATTTCTAAGAAATTGCAACTTGAATTTAATCTCGGAACAAAGACAAACAATCCATACGATTAGACGTCAAGCTCATACGTAAAAATTCAACTGATGTGGGTCTACATGTATACACTGTGATTCAAGGCTGTACGTAGCAGCACGCAAAAACACAGACCTTTCAACGATAAAAATAAACAATATAGCAATGAAATTTGTCGTAGTCATGAGTGAAATTCTTCAAATAAAAGAATCATCCGTTTGGATCATGCTGTCACAGATGAAATCTCTCTTATCAAGAAAGAAAAGAAACGTCCATCTCGACGTTGAGATAACCGGACTGGCATACAGCTATGGCGGATATGACATCAAAAAAGGACTCTTCTATTAGGGAAGAGGGACCGAGGATTAAAAATACCGCAAATAAGTTTGGTTTTACTTGCAGTACAGTCACTTTAACTTCCACTCTCCATTACTTTATTATCCTTTTTTGCTTTCTTTCATCAGTAAGGTAATCTTATCAAACCTAATGGGTTTGTAAACGTTCGTGATATTTGCTAACCCCTTTCAACAAATAGTCCACTCATCATGACCGTCCATGCTTTTTAATACAACACATATGCATGTAGGAGTCAACCACCATCGTCGCATCGGATACTGCGATCACATGACATGCTATTTTGTGCGGGTTTTGTCGTTGTTGCTGTTGTTGTAATTTCATTTATTTCCGCAATTATTACCGGTACATAGTTATCAAGGAGCAGAATGCTTCCAATGCATAGGGTTATTGTGTTCACAGAGAAATTCACACGGAGCTCCCGAGGTTGTAAGAAAGCACAAAAGCATAGTATAGTGATATCGTGTATAAACGGTCATGCTCTCCGCTAATAAAATAACTGATTTGTATCTTCAAAGACAAGGAAAAAAAAGTCTGTGGTATTTTGCTATAGCTTTTGGTACACAAGTTTCATAAATTTAGGTAAAAAATCTTCATGTCAGACGCAATTTTTCAGCTGGAGAGCATGTGAGGCAGTGAAACCACAAGTCACAGGCAGGCCAGTTGAAACAGGCTGTATAAGCTAGCAATTTTTTTGTCTTCTAGCCCAGGGACTAGTGAGTTAGTGACTTAAAAATGATTTGCTCATGAAGTGTGTTTAGAAATGTTCCAGTGACGTCCAACATTGTTTACTTTGAATAACAGAGTCACATCAGTTGCACATCTTTGTGTTTTTAGTAAAATATTTGCGTGGCTAATCAATTTTTGCTGTGGCTAATGTTTTTTTGCATGAATTAGCAACACCAGGAGAGCGTGGCTAATTTGAAAAAAATCCTAGCGCGAACACTGCTGAATGTGCAACTTGCAAGCTAACCTCAGACACCATGCATGGTTTGGTGTTTTCCCTTCATCTGAGGAGTAGTGTCTTTTATCAAAGTTTCATCCTCATCATTGCCTGTATGCTAGTGTACCTGTGGCCAAATACCATAAGAAACAAATGGCTAAATATTGTCTAGGAGCATAAGCCCATACATGGGTAACAGTGGCTATCGCCTCATTGACAGTGAGAACACCTTCACAATTATAACTACACTAAAAATTTTCTTGGATAATTAATCCTTGCAGATGCCTAATGCTTCAGAACTTTTCTGCAAATTCATGCTTTGGCAGGTATATCTGACAGTCATTTCACTGAGTGAGAGAGTGAAATAGAGAGAATGAACTGATGCTTCAAGAAATATTATTCTTTGGATAGAAACTTGTATAATGAAACATGATTGTATTCAGAATTTCCCCTATGCCAAC